>NC_091432.1:161759145-162384145 GCF_964237555.1 Oryctolagus cuniculus
GTGCTGTGGCACAGCAGGTTAAGCCACAACCACCTGTGGTGCCTGCATCCCATACGGGGACTCTGGTTCATGTCCCAGCTGCTCCACTTCCCATCCAGCTCCCTGCTAGTGGCCTGGGAAAAGCAGCAGAAGGTGGCCCAAGTGTTTGGGTCCCTGCCACCCATGTGGGAGACTCAGATGAAGCTCCTGGCTTCAGCCTGGTTTTGTCCTGACTGTTGAGGTCATCTGTGGAGTGAACCAGCAGATGGAAGATCTCTCTTTTTCTCTCTCCAACTC
Source organism: Oryctolagus cuniculus (assembly GCF_964237555.1). NCBI lineage: Eukaryota > Metazoa > Chordata > Mammalia > Lagomorpha > Leporidae > Oryctolagus > Oryctolagus cuniculus. The sequence goes on from NC_091432.1 coordinate 161,759,422, forward strand.
TGACTTTCAAATAAATAAATTAATATTTTTAAAAAATTCAAGCTGGCAGGGAGAACAAGGAGATGAGAAAGTTACTTGGTAATGTAAGCAAGAGAGAATGAGATTCTGGCTGAAGGTCCCTGCCGTGGATAAAGAGCAATAGGTGCAATGAGATAAACTAGTGGGGAAGAATCAATACACCCTGGCGATGGAAAGAACATGGAGAGCCAGTCAGCTGCAGCGAAGCGGCAAGCACAGCACCTGGACTGCAGGGCCGCCGGCCACCTGTAGAGATGTGGCAGACAGCAGCAGGGCCAGAGGGTGTCTATTCCTGCGTGGGAGGGAGGGAACTTGAGGGCCAGTGTGCAAGTGAAGACATCCCACAGAATCTGCTCAAGCTCACAGAGGGAGACACAAGTTCCGAGCTGGAGAGAAAGCATGAAAAAAAAAATCCCCAATGTATAAACGTTAAATAACGAGGAGGAAGGACTCCCCATGCAAAGCAGGAGGGTGGCGCTGGTGAGGGGCCCGGGTCCCCGTCTTCACAGAGAGTGCAGTCGGGATGCCACTGTGCTGCTAGGCACACAGATGCTGCCATTCGCCTTGGGGGTGTGCAAGGCCTGTGAAGAACAGGGTTTGCTGGATACAAGCCATGTGCTCACATCAGACCAACGGCTATTCAACAGCCAGAGCAGGCTGCAGCTTTCCTGAATGATGAGTACGATTTTATTGTAAAATCTCTGATGTCAAGTCAGGCAGATTAAATGTAGTTGAGGGATGGTATGAACACAGATCTGAATAGCAATCGTCATCCTGCACAGCAAACTGTAAACAGTTTTCCCTAGTGTGCTAACATTTATATGTGTGTTTCAGGTTTTCATTTTTGAGTGAACATTGCTGTACCACACGAAACTCATTAATAATACACGAATCCTGGGGGCTGGCACTGTGGTGTTGCAGATAAAGCCACTGCCTGCAGTGCCGGCATCCTATATGGGCATGGGTTCAAGTCCTGGCTGCTCCACTTCTGATCCAGCTCTCTGCTATGGCCTGTGAAAGCAGTAGAAGATGGCCCAAGTCCTTGCACCTGTGTTAGACCTGGAAGAAACTCTACATTCCTGGCTTCAGATCTGCACAGCTCCAGTAGTTGTGGCCATCTGGGGAGTGAACCATAAGATGGAAGACCTCTGTCTCTCTCTGCCTCTGCCTCTTTGTAACTCTGACTTCCAAATAAATAAAATAAATCTTTAAGAAAAATAATACACAAATCCAAGCATTTCAACTGTACTGAAGTCTCATTATGTTTCCTGAAAGAGAGGCAGAGCACACACACGAACCAGGAATGGAAGCCTTGTTTAGAGACGTGCTTTGTGGCTTTCTTTGGACCTCATGGATGGCAATGTGTATCTGTGTATTTATATAATATGCAGTCCCACAGTATCCAAGCACCTGGAAAATCTAATTGGCCTGGGTTTGATTGACTGCGTGCAGGATAATGCCAGAGTCCTCGGTCCGTTCTGCATCTCCTACAGCGAGCTCACTGATATGAAAATGAATACACAGTAAGCATTTCCACGAGCAGCTGCCAAACAGGCGTCTTGTGGTATCTCGTTTGCACAGAACAATTGCCCATAAATAAGGAGGTCTCTCCACCAATCAGGGCTGGGGAAGTAGGCTGCACCGGGGAGAAATGACAGCAGCAGGTGTTCTGACGATAACCCAGATATGCTATTAGCCAGAGAGCATTTTTCAACCCTTGCTGGGGTCCACCTGCTAGCAAGCTACGCTGCATAGTTAGAAACGACCATGAAAATGTCAGGAAGAGAAAATTTAAGACTTGTTTCGTTTAATTTTATTATCATTTAGCAAAATGCTGCTGCCACACTTGGCACCAAAAGTCAATACGAATCCAGCCTATGGAGATGGACTAAGCTGCCCTTCCCAGGAGCTTGGAGAATTTGAGGCATTGAGTGGGGAACCCAAGCAGAAGTGGATTTACCACGAAGCTAATGAAACCTCAGCTTTTTCAGTTTCTAGTGTGGCCACTCAAAAGCCCCGCAGTGGCAGTTTTGGGGCTATCGTTTGCATTCTTTATCCTGAAGAGAGGTCCAAGGGTGGCATCGACTTTAGGTCTCATCAGATCTGGGTTGGCCCAGTTCTGAGGCAGAGCCCAGGAACTGTCCCCCAGTTCCCCTTCCCTTTCATTCCTTTACTGAAATAACCACCCACTCCTCTCCAAGCTCTCCAAGGTCATGGCTGCCCACCCGGAGGCTACATTTCTCAGCCCCTGGGGAAAGGAGGTGGGCATATGACTAGGACCATTTTGTCAGTAGGAGGTCAGCAGAAGCAGTGCCAGCAAGTGCTAGGTATTCCCTTTTCTAAGGGTGTGCATTTCGTTTTTCTCCTTCACTCCTGCATGTTAGCTGAATAAAAGGATTAACTGGGAGCAGCCACCTTGGATGCAGAGGGAGAGGCTGCGTGCTAACGACAGCAGGTCAGCACAGACCACTAACCTCGGAACTGTTACTTGGGAGAGACACAAGCTCGTGTTTATGCAATCCCCTGCAGCTCAGCCTGTGTTCTACTCTCTCAACAAGCCCGTGGGGTCAAAATGTGCTTCTGAGGCTCGGTGACAAGGAGAGAGGGAAGCAAAGGCCAAGACAGCACAAGCTGCAGATACAGAGACGAGTGGCCAGGGATGGATCGTGAAAAGGAAAGGCTCAGAGAAGGACACTGATGGACACAGAAGAGTGGGAGGAAGGGGACAGGCCCCCAGAGCACCGCCCTTTGGTGCCTGTGGCCTGATACTGGGGACTGGGTGTATTGGGGTGTGTCAAGGAGAGGAGTCTATGAGGGAAGTGGTGACAGGCATCAGACTTGCACCTCCTGACCTGCCTGCCACCACCCCCCCCCCCCCCCGGCCGCTGCCTCAGCTGAGGCAGCTGAGGGAGTGCAGCTGACCCTAAGGCATCACTTGCAGGCCACCAGGAGTCCAGCACTGCCCTCCCTACACCTGGCCAACTATCCTAATCACATCCCTTCTCACCCAGAAAGAGTCAGCACTTTGGGAGAGGAAGAAGCCAAAATGCACTGAGGGAGGGGACAGTAAGGGGAGGACAAGAGTCACAGTGTGGTGTGTTTAACTGATGCTCGGGATGCCTGCAGCCCCTCTGAGAGTGCTGGGATCAAGTCCTGCCTCCACCTCCAAACAAGCTTCTTGTTAATGCAATTCCTGGGAGGAAGCAGATACTGACACAGGTTCCTAGTCTCTGCCACCCACATGGCAGACCCCGCCCTGGATGTTGTGGGCATTTGGGAAGTGAACCAGAAGTTGAAAGATCAATCTCTCTTTCTCTGCCTTAAAATAAATAATAATAATAATAATAATACAAAAAAGCAAACACTAAGACCAAGCCACTGGACAAAAATTAATGCAGAGAGAATAATCAGGATAGGATGTGAGTGGATGGGGGAGTACCAGAGCTCACTTGGTCTCGGATGCCCAGAACTGTAGATAGAGCTGAGATGACAGCTGTAGCCTGCACTTGATTATGCTTCAGGAGATTCTATGGCTTTGCAGTTTGTGAGCAGAGTCTTTCCATCTTTATTCCCATGTGAAATGGCCCAGTAGGCACTTTGTATTAGCTTTTCATGACCATGACAAACACCTGAGAGAATCTCGCTTTGAAAGAGAAAGTGTTTCTTCAGCTAAGTTTTTGGAAGCTCAAGTTCAAGTTTGGGAGGGCCCATATTAGTTGAACATCTGCTGAGAGCAATGGATGGCAACGGTAGAGTATTAGAGGGGAAGGGTCACATTGTGATACAGGAAGCAGAGGGAGAGGGGGAGAGGGCGAGGGCGAGGGCGAGGGGGAGAGACAGACAGACAGACACTGGGCTCCACTTGGGCTTTGTAATCAGCCGTCTCGAATCATCTTCCCGGGCAATACCTCCAGTGACCTGGGCCCTCCCTCTGGCCTGCCACCTAAACACCATGCTCAGATTAAGTTTCCACTCTCTCAGTAGCTTATGACGTTAGAGTTTAAATGTCTGCATGAGCTTCTACTCAAGCCTTAGCACCCCTCTGAGAAAAATGAAACTGACTGAAAGGCACAGCGATGATACAGTCATGGGGCGGGCCTGCAGCACGCAGTAACCATGCCACTCGGGACACCCATCTGGGGTTCCTGGGTTTGTGTCCTAACTCTGCTCCTGATTCAAGCTTCCTGATACTGTGCACTCTGGGGGTCAGCAGGTGACGGCTCCAGTAGCTGAATTCTTGCTCCCCGGGTGGGAGACTTTTCTTCAGCTCCTGACTCCGGGCTTGGTCTGGCCCAGCTCCAGCTATTACAGACATCTGAGGCATGAACCAGCAGCAGGGAGCTCTCTGTATCTTTCCATCTCTGCCCCTCTTTCAAATAACTTCATTTTTAAAAAGACAACATAGGGGCCGGCGCCGCGGCTCACTAGGCTAATCCTCCGCCTAGCAGCGCCGGCACACCAGGTTCTCGTTCCGGTCGGGGCGCCGGATCCTGTCCAGGTTGCCCCTCTTCCAGTCCAGCTCTCTGCTGTGGCCAGGGAGTGCAGTGGAGGATGGCCCAAGTGCTTTGGCCCTGCACCCCATGGGAGACCAGGAGAAGCACCTGGCTCCTGGCTTTGGATCAGCGCGGTGCGCCGGCTGTGGTGCGCCGGCCGCAGCGCGCTGGCCGCGGCGGCCATTGGAGGGTGAACCAACGGCAAAGGAAGACCTTTCTCTCTCTCTCTCTCTCTCTCACTGTCCACTCTGCCTGTAAAAAAAAAAAAAAAAAAAAGACAACATAGGAAAACCCATGTTGTATCTCCCCCCAAATTTCTGTTTCTTTCTCAACCTAAATTCACTATCTTCATAACAGAGCTTCCAAAGAAAGGGGAATAAAAGTAAAACCGAGTTAATCTTCTGTTATTTTTCGGACGCTGAAGTCAAGTAAGGAAAGCGATGGAGTGTGTCTTTGGCACATGATTTGCGCAGGTGAACGCACAGCAGAGTGACACCGTGGCGGTGCTCGCAGCAGATGCACATTTAGAAGAGTTTGTGTGTATTTAGTCTCGCTGCTGGAAGAGCTGTTAGAACATCACATGCTATTCTGGTCGCCTCCTGTGAATGCCAGTTATGTTGTGGGGAGGGGAAGAGCTTTTATGCCATGTTCCGGGGACGTCGACTTTGCAGAGCTGTTCTTCTGAAAAGGGAAGATGGGAGCCTCAGTCACGGCTGGCAGGCCGCGACGAGCTCATGGCCATTGCACCTCATCTGATGTGTCCTCATGACTCCTTGGAGGGAAAGGTGAGCAGACAGAAGAGGCACTCTTTCAGTTCTAGAAAGACAGGCTAGCAAGCCTTCCTGCCTTCTCTCTCACTTCCCTCCCAGGCCCGTCCTCGCCTCCAGCTCCATCAGCCTCTTACACATCCTGGCTTGTGCTTGGAGGCTCCCTGCCTTTGCATCCGCGTCTCCGACTGTTCGTGTCCACTGCCCTGTCAGCCATGAGCAGCCGGATCCTCTGTGATTTGGGTTGACCCGATGCTCATTCTCTATAGGCTAGTACTCCCTTGCCCCATACACAGCCTGGGAGGACATCTATGTAGGTAATCTGTTCCCAACAGGTGTTAAGCACCTAGAACAGGGATCAGCCAACTCTAACCTGTGGGCCAAATCTAACCTGCTGTCTGTCTTTGTAAAGGAAGGTAAAATCCATCTGGGTGCATGACTATTTATTGGCAATGGCTACACGGGTTCATTTACATCCACAGCTGCCCTCATGCAGAGGGCAGAGTCGGGTACATATCTGCAAACCTCAGTTTTAGAAAATAAGGCTCTCTGGCATTTCTGCCTTGTCTTCACTTTTCTTCAAGAACGTTCCTCGTGTCCAGCTCCACCAGTCTCTTTCGTGTGCTTGTTTGTATTTCCTAGTTTGACAAGTTTGCTGACCTTGACCTAAAGGAAAAGGACCCTGCTTAGCCCAGCATCTGGCCCAGTGAAGACATCAGGAAATTCTTATGGAAGGAAGGCTGGAAGCAAGGCAGGCAGGGGAGGATGGGAGGGAAGGAGGCAGAGGAAGATAAAATGAATTGCCCCCAAATCTCATTTTACACAATGAGAGAAGAGTAAGAACAGGGTGAAAATCACAATTCCCTCTGGAGTGGATGCTTCGGATGACGAGGCAGGCAGACGTTGGGGGTGTTGGGTGGGATTTGGGATCAAGGGTGTTGTTGTTGTTGACTACTGCAGCATAATAAACCACCCCTACACTGAATGGCTGAAGACAACACTCTGATTGTTTCTCATGCTTGTGTTGGCTGGCCGTTCAGACAGGGTTTGGCTGGGCCAGTCTGTAGTGCCCGTGGAGATCACTCGGTGGTGTTCAGCAGGCAAATGGGCTTATTCGCTTTTACTACAGGCCTGATGTCTTGGTGTGAGTGGACACAAGGCTGAGCTCTGCTGCTCAGGGCTCCCAGAACAAGGGCCCCAGCAAAGCCTGCCAAAGCTGCGTCTCTCTCTCTTTCTTTAAAGATTTATTTTGTTTTAAAGATTTATTTTATCTATTTGAAAAAAAGAGTTACAGAGAGAGGTAGAGACAGAGAGAAAGGTCTTCCATCTGCTGATTCACTCCTTAGATGGCCGCAACGGCCGGAGCTGAGCCGATCCAAAGTCAGGAGCTTCTTCTAGGTCTCTCATGCAGATGCAGGGGCCCTAGGACTTGGGCCATCTTCTACTGCTTTCCCAGGCCATAGCAGAGAGCTGGATTGGAAGAGGAGCAGCCAGGACTTGAAGCGGCATCCATATGGGATGCTGGTGCCTCAGGCCAGGGCTTCAACCAACTGTGCCACAGCTCCGGCCCCCAAAATTTATTTATTTATTTGAATATTTGAAAAGCAGATTTACAGAGAGGCAGAAGCAGAGGGAGATAGAGAGAGGGAGAGAGGAAAGAAGTGAGGGAGAGAGGGCGAGAGAGAAGTGTCTTCCATCTTCTGGTTCACTCCCCAAATGGCCACAACAGCCAGAGCCGAGCCCATCTGAAGCCAGGAGCCAGGAGCTACTTCTGGGTCTCCCATTCTCTACTGCTTTCCCAGGCCACAGCAGAGAGTTGGATTAGAAGTGGAGCAGCCAGGACTCAAACCAGCACCCATACGGGATGCTGGCACTGCAGGCAGCAGCTTTACCCGCTACACCACAGCACTGGCCCCCAAGGCTGCATCTTCTATGTCCTAGCCACAGAGGTCATGTGATGATACTGCCCCCTTGTTCTATTGGTTGAAGCAGTCATGAGCCTGCTCAGATTCCATGGGAGGAGACAAAGATCCCCATCTTTGTGGCCATGACTTAAAAGCAGCCCAATGGGGAAGATAAAGGAGTGGTTGGGGGCAGGTGAGCAACTTTTACCACAATATTGTGAGAAAGGCGTTTTCATTCGTATTTTACAGCTTAACGTGTATTCGAGATTATACTGCTTATAATTAACCTAGACAAAGTATTTAAGTTAGCAAGTTAAGGAGTTTTTTATTTCAACCCAAGTCTAGCTCCAACTCTGGGGCTTTCTCCATTGTACTGGGATGTCTACCACAGAGAAGTTAAGAGGAGTCAGCCATAGTGGACAGTGCAATGGTGAAGGGTAAGGGGTCAAGGGCATCAGACTGTGGTCTTCGTCTTGAGAAGGCAAAATAAAGTCACCAGGGACAGCAGGCTCCTGAGTGTATTTCAGAGAAGACAACGTCCCGGCGTAAGCAGTCTTGAAGCTCCAGTCTGGAGCTGTCACGTCTCTCTCTACTCCAGTTCCTGCTCAGCTCTGCAAGTCAGGCCCTGCACAGGGGCAGCACACCTTGGACAGGTGCTGATGGTGATGCTGATGGAACAGCTTAACCGTTTCCTGTGCAGGAGGTGACCCTTGTGTCTCTGCCTTCAGACGCAGCCTCTCCCATAGGTGAGCTCCAGGGCCCGGGTTCAAACTCACAAGAGGCCACCTCCACTTGATGCTGCCCAGCTGAGACTCAACCTATCAGGACACACAGCACCATTTTCCCAAGGCAGGCTTCTGGAGCTCCTGTCCCCCCCAGTTTTCAGAGCAGTGAGTTCTTGCTGACTGCTCACTGCCTCCTGCCGTGGTCAGGGAGAGTGCAGGATGGTGGTCCAGCTCAGGGCCTCGGGGCTCTGCTGCCTGGGTTAGGTCCCTGTTAGCCTGTCTTAGTAATTTTTTTAAAACTTTTATTTAATGAATATGAATTTCCAAAGTACGGCTTATGGATTACAATGGCCTCCCCCCCCCATACTGTCCCTCCCACCCACAACCCTCCCCTTTCCCACTCCCTCTCCTCTTCCATTCACATCAAGATTCATTTTCAATTATCTTAATATACAGAAGATCAGCTTAGTATACATTAAGTAAGGATTTCAACAGTTTGCTCCCACACAGAAACATAAAGTGAAAAATAATAGATGATTTTTTTAAATGATGATGAAATCAGAGCAGACCTATTGTCATGTTTAATCCCAGTGAGAGTCAAGTTGGGAATTGATCATTTTTTTTTTTTTTACAGAAGATCAGTTTAGTATGCATTAAGTAAAGATTTCAACAGTTTGCACCCCCATAGAAACACAAAGTGAAATATATTGTTTGAGTACTCTTTATAGCATTAAATCTCAATGCACAGCACATTAAGGACAGAGATCCTACATGAGAAGTAAGTGCACAGTGACTCCTGTTGTTGACTTTACCAATTGACACTCCTGTCTATGGCATCAGTAATCTCCCTATGCTCCAGTCATGAGTTTCCAAGGCTATGGAAGCCCCTTGAGTTCTCCGACTCTTATCTTGTTTAGACAAGGTCGTAGTCAAAGTGGAGGTTCTCTCCTCCCTTCAGAGAAAGATACCTCCTTCTTTGAAGACCTGTTCTTTCCACTGGGATCTCACTCACAGAGATCTTTTTGCCAGAGTGTCTTGGCTTTCCATGCCTGAAATACTCTCATGGGCTTTTCAGCCAGATCCGAATGCCTTTAGGGCTGATTCTGAGGCCAGAGTGCTATTTAGGACATCTGCCATTCTATGAGTCTGCTGAGTATCTCACTTTCCATGTTGGATCACTCTCCCCTTTATTTATTCTATTGGTTAGTGTTAGCAGGTACTAGACTTGTTTATGTGCTCCCTTTGACTCTTAGTCCTTTCATTATGATCAATTGTGAACTGAAATTGATCACTTGGAATAGTGAGATGGCATTGGTACATGCCACCTTGATGGGATTGAATTGGAATCCCCTGGTATGTTTCTAACTCTACCATTTGGGGCAAGTCAGCTTGAGCATGTCCCAAATTATACATCTCTTCCCTCTCTTATTCCCACTCTTATGCTTAACAGGGATCACATTTCAGTTAATTTTCAACACTTAAGAATAACTGTGTGATAATTACAGAATTAAACCAGTCATATTAAGTAGAACAGACAAAAAAATACTAAGAGGGATAATGTATTAAGTTGTTCATTAACAGTCAGGGCTATGCTGATCAAGTCACCGTTTCTCATAGTGTCCATTTCACTTCAGGAGGTTTCCTTTTTGGTGTTCAGTCAGTTGTCACCGATCAGGGAGAACATATGGTATTTGTCCCTTTGGGATTGGCTTACTTCACTCAGCATGATGTGTTCCAGATTCCTCCATTTTGTTGCAAATGACTGGATTTCGTTGTTTCTTACTGCGGTATAGTATTCTAAAGAATACATATCCCATAATTTCTTTATCCAGTCTACCGTTGATGGGCATTTAGGTTGGTTCCAGGTCTTGGCTATTGTGAATTGTGCTGCGATAAGCATTAGGGTGCAGACCGCTTTTTTGTTTGCCAATTTAAACTCCTTTGGGTAAATTCCAAGGAGTGGGATGGCTGGGTCGAACGGTAGAGTTATATTCAGGTTTCTGAGGAATCTCCAGACTGACTTCCATAGTGGCTTGACCAGTTTGCATTCCCACCAACAGTGGGTTAGTGTCCCTTTTTCCCCACATCCTCGCCAGCATCTGTTGTTGGTAGATTTCTGTATGTGAGCCATTCTAACCGGGGTGAGGTGAAACCTCATTGTGGTTTTGATTTGCATTTCCCTGATTGCTAGCGACCTTGAACATTTTTTCATGTGCCTGTTGGCCATTTGGATTTCCTCTTTTGAAAAATGTCTATTGAGGTCCTTGGCCCATCTCTTAAGTGGGTTGTTGGTTTTGTTTTTGTGGAGTTTCTTGATCTCTTTGTAGATTCTGGTTATTAACCCTTTATCTGTTGCATACCACCCTGAACGCGCCCGATCTCGTCTGTCTTAGTAATTTAACTTCAGGCAAGTTCTCACTACCTACCTACCTTCCTACCTTCCTTCCTTCCTTCCTTTCTTCCTTCCTCCTTCCATCCCCCCTCCTTCCTTCTCTCCTTCCTTCTCTCCTTCCTTCTCTCCCTCCTTCCTTCTCTCCTTCCTTCTCTCCCTACCTCCTTTCCCTCTTTCTTTCCCTCTTTCCCTCTTTCTTTCTCTCTCTCTTTCTCTCTCTCTCTTTCTCTCTCTCTCTTTCTCTTTCTCTCTCTCTCTCTTTCTCTCTTTCTCTTTCTCTTTCTCTCTTTCTTTCTTTCCTGCCTCCCTCCCTGCCTCCCTGCCTCCCTGCCTCCCTGCCTCCCTGCCTCTCTGCCTCCTTTCCCTCTTTCCTTCCTTCCTTCTTTCCCTCCAGATTTACTTATTTGTTTGAAAAGCAAAGTTACAGCAGGAGAAGGAGTTAGAGAGAGAGACCTTCCACATACCGGTTTACTCCCCCAAACGGCTGCCATGGCCAGGGCTGGGTCAGAACAAAGCCAGGAGCCAGGAGCTTTATCTGAGTCTCCCACACTGGGTCACCTTTCACTGCTTTCCCAGGTGCATTAGCAGGGAGCTGGATTGGAAATGGGGCTGCAGGGACTTGAATTGGCATGCATATGGGATGCCAATGCTGTGGACCATGGCCCAACCCACTATGGCACAATGCCGGCCCTCAGGCAAGTTATGTCTTCTCATTGAACTTCCCCTTTCTCAGTTATGAGATGTCAACACTAATAATACCTCCTCTGAGCATTCCTAGAACTCATTTAATATACTGAAGTACTTAGAATAGCACTTGTCACATACTAAGCACTCAGTAAGTGTTAACTTTATTGTGACCAATTCATCTCCACATTCTACTAACTTTGCATTTAGAGTTTCTTTTGTTATCCCCATTATTATCTTAGCCAGGTCCTACTTACCTATCAGTGTAACTGTATCCATGCCAATACATACTGTGTGCATGGCTGGCTGAAAGATCTTCACCTTTTACTGCCCTCCTGGCCATTACACTAAGCATATTTTGAGATGTTATCTGTATTTTTTGCATCACTTCACTAAGCTAAGGGGACTATGGTTCCTCATTTGATAGATGACCCCAGAGAAGTACTTACTCAAGATCACACAGTCAAGATAAGGAACCTGGTGATTCTTATTACACTATACTTGATTTTGTAATCATGTCAGACTTCAGTGTTCAACGTGTCACCTCCCAGCTTAGCAGTTTAAACAAATAAGTAAACAAGTGAATTAACGACGTAGGGGAAAAGCATGCTAGAAAACTTCAAAGGTTTTTCTATTACAAGCAGGATTTCTTTTAATCTCAAATTTAAATACATGACAATTTCGACACCAAATAATTTTCTAATCAAGTTTTTGGTACTTCTCAGACCAAACCTTCTGTTCTCATATGCTATTCACCTATTTTGGGTCTCTCACTTGGGCCACTGTCCACTGCTTTCCCAGGCACGTTAACAGGGAGCTGGGTTGGAAATGGAGCAGCAGGGACTCAAATCAGCACCCTTACGGATACTGGCATTGCAGGTGGCGGCCCAGCCCTCTGTGCCACAATGCCAGTCATGAGGCCAAGTTATTTCTTCTCATAGAACTTCCCCTTTCTCAACTGTGAGATGTCAACACTAATAATACCTCCTCTGAGCGTTTTTAGGAGAACTTAGTGATATATTGAAGGACTTAGAATAGCTCTCATCATATACTGAGCGCTCAGTGGACCACAGCCTGTCCCAATTCTCCAAAAGTTTTGTGTCATTCATTTAGCTAGAATGACCTTCCCCACAGGTCAAATTATATCTAGACCACAACTCAAAGTCCGGTTTTGCCATGGATCAAGCGGACTGTCAATAAACTGTGAAAGGTCTGAGATCTCACCTCATTCGCGAGTTAACAACTTAGCCAGCCAGTTTCATGGACGCTGGTAGAAGACATGGAACTCCTAGGTTAGCAGTAGGAAAAGCCAGAGTACCCGTGTTTGTGTCAGTTCCCTAATGCCTGATGCCCAAAGGGGAATGAATGAGGGTCAGGTGACACCAGTGCACACAGTTGGCTATATTACAGAGGGGAACACAGAGCTTGAGTAATCCAAATATTTTAAAATAGGCAGTAAGCATGCCACCTTTCTTCTATCTCTCTCATCCATCACTGTATGCAGAGTTGCACTTTGCTTCCTAGGGAACATTATCTCTATCTTCCAGTGTCGTTCACTAGAGAAGAAATGGAATGGGGATTTGGCCCAGTGGTTAGGATGCCTGTATCCTATTTCAGAGTATGAGGGTTCAAGTCCAGGCTCTGCTCCCAGTTCCACCTGGAGCAGCAGATTCCACTTGGAAGGCAACAGATGATGACTCAAGCGGATGAGTCCTCTACTCACCTACATGGGAGACCTGGATTGAGTTCCTGGCTTCTGGCTTTGACCTGGCCCAGTCCTGGCTGTTGTGGCTTTGGACGGGAACTCTGTCTTTGCCTGTCAAATGACAATTTTTAAAATGAGAATCCTACAGAGAATGTTCTCCAACACTGATACCCCAGGCTACATTAATACTGCTTTCTCTGGGATCCAAGACAGTATTTCCCTAGCTTAAGCAATGTACAAAGCCCTTCTAAAACAAACAAACAAACAAAAACCACATTCTCATAGCTCCCTAAAGTTCAAGTAACCACTTGTATTTTGGTATTATTTAAGTACAAGTAAAGCTAAGCATATTCTCAGTGTGCTCATAGCTCTGATACACCAGAAAAAGGGGAGGGAAAATGTAAGTTAAATTCAAAAACAAAAGCATGAACCACTTTCATACTTATAATATCAAATTACTGTCTAGAAATTATTGCTTGGCTAAAACAAAACTGTTGATGTAAGGTATAGTCATAAAATGAAAACTAGTCCACATCTATATTTATCCTATTCGTGATTTTTGATTTCAAAAATGTCAGCATTGGGCTGGCAGTGTTGTACAGTGGGTTAAGCCTGAAATGCTGGTATCACATTTCAGTGCCAGTTCAAGTCCTGGCTGCTCCTCTTCTGAGCTAGCTCCCTGCTACTACAGGAAAGTAGCAGATGGTGGCCCAAGTCCTTGGGCCCCTGGCACCCAGATGGAGACCCAGAAGAAGCTCTTGGCTCCTGGCTTTGGCTTGACCCAGACCCTGTCATTGCAACCATTTGAGGAGTGAATCAGCAGATGGAAGGTATCTCTCTACATCCCCACACCCCCATAACTCTGTCTTTCAAATAAAGTAAATAAATCTTTGGGGGAAAAAACAATGCCAATAATGTCTATTTGCTAAATACTTTACACAAATCTATTAATGGTTTTATTTAGTAATTCAGTTACTTGACTTATATTCAACCTAAATTGAAAAGCAATTTAAATACTACTTTGTACATTCTAAAAAGTGATATTCACTTAAAGTTTGTTAGGCATAAATACAGGAAAATAACTGGGCTTTGTCCTTGCAGATATAAACAATGTTTCTAGTTTGATTACAGATCAGCTTGTTGGCAGAATCCTGTCAATACCAGAAGTCAAATTTGAAGAACAGTTTGATCTTAAGTCCAGGTTTTCTTTATACACCATATCTGCGCCCTCAGCCTCAGCCACTTAAGCTCCTGAGGAATGTCCGCTCACACGGAGGTGTCACGTGTCCCCTGCAAGTTCCTGGATGCCCACCTTATTTACATTTTACCACCAAGGGCAGCAGTCACAGTGATACATTGTTGCAAATCTGTCATTTTCATGACTGCAAATGTAGTCTCAGTTTATTAAACATCAGGAGAGACAAAAAGATTACAGAAACAGTCCCTCGGTGGCAAGTTGTCCCCAGTCAGGACTGTGACGTGAGGACAGGAGCAGATGTGGCAACCTAGGACAAACCCATCCAATACTGGCCTCGTGCCCGGAAGTGCCAGTCCAAGTGTCTGTTTGAGGGGTGGCTTAGCACAGCACTTAGACCTACACAAATACTATGATATACAGGGCACATGCAAATCATCACAGTCAGGGGAAAAAACATCAACATGTACTTCCTGAGACACTGAGGAGCCCCAACAACCAATCTGCAGCCTGCCAGGGGCTGTGGAGCTGGGCTGAGCTGTCCACGGCGCTGAAGCACCTTTGGCGGCCGTGCTCACCGCCTGCGCTTCCCACGTCTTCGCTTCCTCCCTGGCTCCACCTCAGGCTTCTGCTGCCTTCCCCATCTTGGTGCAACTTTTCTCACCACGAACCCGCCGACTTCCTTCTCTTCTCTCCCAATGGCTTCCTGCAGCGCCCTCAGCCTCCCACAGCCTGCCCCTGGGGAGGGGCCGAGGTCCCAGCATGTACCCAGGGGCTTTCCAGCAGCCACCACTGTCTGCTCCGCTCAGTAGAAACATCAAGGGATTTGCTCCGAGTTGGTCCTTGGGCCGGGGATCAAGGCCACCGCTCTGCTCTCACCTGCTTTTATGTCATCCTGTAGGCAGGTCCCTGAAGCTACTGACACTCTGGGAGCACCAGTCCCTGAAAAAGCAGCGTGCCGGTGGGGGTGGGGGTGGGGGTGGGGCACAGCTCCCCCTGATTGACATCGGCTGCATTTAGACATCCTGTTTGCTAATTTTACAACTGTAGTAAATACACATGGTACAACGTACACTATCTGCACCGTTTCGCAGGATCCGGTGCTTTAGGCATAAAGCACACTCGTGGTGTTGTGCCAGCATCCCCACCATCCGCTCCACAACTCCTTCCCTCTTGGGAAACTGAAACCCTGAAGTCATTAGACAGTCACTTCCTGTCCCTCCTTTCTGCAGGCCCTGGAAACCACCATTCCACTTTGCATCCTGCAAATCTGACTGCTTCCAGTACCTCGTGTAAGTGGAATCATACCGTATTTGTCAGTGGCCTTTCTTCTCTATTTGAGAGGCAGAAAGAAAGACAGACAGACAGACAGACACACAGACATGGATTGGAAAGCTCCTATCTGCTGGTTCACTTCGCAAGCGTCTGCAGGGGCTGGGGCTAGGCCAGGCTGAAGTCAGGAGCTGGGGGTACACACCAGATATCCCACGTGAATGGTAGGGACCCAATCGCTTGGGCCATCACCTGCTGCCTCCCCAGGGTACACATTAGCAGGAAGCTGGAGTCAGGGTGGAGCTCAGATTTGTACTCAGGTAGTCTGATTTGGGATGCAGGTGTTTTATCCAGCGTCTTAATCACTCTGCCAAACACCTGATCCTGGCCCTCCCACTTTCGTCATAAAATATAACACATTCATACACAAACACCCAGAACCTTGGAAATAGACTTGAGGGTTGGGCACAAAGGCCCTTCCTGCTCCACACTCTCCCATGGCTTTGCCTCCTCTGCCATCCTGGCAGCCACCATGCCCCTGTCAACAAGCTGAAGTGCTGACTCCATTGCTTTTGGGTTCCCAGGCTGAAAGGATTCCATTACACCTTAAAGAAAGAACTGCTGGGGCCTGCACTGTGGCATAGCAGGCTAAGCCTCCGCCTGCGGTGCCAGCATCCATATGGGTTCTGGTTCGAGCCCCAGCTGCTCCACTTCCAATCTAGCTCCCTGCTAATGGCCTACGAAGGCAGTAGAAGATGGCCTAACCACTTGGGCCCCTGCACCCACATGGGAGGCCTGGATGAAGCTCCTAGCTCCCAGCTCCAGATCAGCCCAGCTCCAAGTGTTGCGGCCATTTAGGGAGTGAACCAGCAGATAGAGGACTGCTCTCTCTGTCTCTCCCTCTGTCTGTAATTCTGCCTCTCAAATAAATAAATCTTTTTTTTAAAAAAAGAACTGCTTTGATTTGTGAAATGATTAGCTATGGTTCTTATCCTTTTGGGGTTTGGAAGAAGGGTTTTAGGGGGTCTGATAAAGTCTGGGTACCCTCCCCCAGAAAAATGCAGAGGCACACACACTTTTGCACATAGTTCCAGGGATTTCTAAGCCCTGACTGCATTGGGCTTCCCTCAAAAGTAGCCCCTGAGCCGAGGACGTGGGTTAAGCAGTTAACTTTGCAGGCAGTCGTGGGGAGAAGCATGAGGACATCAGGCAGAGAGGGGAAGCAGCCCACTGAAGGGCACGTGGGTGGGCAGCACTGTGGACAACCGCGCGTCAGATTCCCTGGGACCCCCTGAGACTCAGTGAGGAACGGAACGGGGATCTGCTGCCGCGGGCTGAAGAAGCAGGGTGCCTATCCATCACGCTTGCCTTCACTGGCTGAGGCTTGCGGTGTTAAGGCTCTGGCTGTGACAGCCTACTCTGCCCTCCGGCAAGCAAGCTCCTAGCCTGGGAAAGCCCTCAGGCAGAAGAGACAGCACTGCCAGGTGTATAGGAAATGCTCGTCCCAGCTGAAGGCAGCCCCTGATTGGGCTCGCGGGAGGCGGACGCAGCAAGAGCAGTGTCCGCTGCAGACCCCCGGGAACTCAGCCCTGCACCCATGCTGGGAGCCTGCAGACCGGGTTCTCCATCAGCCCTTCCAGTCATCATTGCCGCCTGTTCCGTTTAGCAGAGGACAGACTGCCTGAACAGTCGGCCTCATTCTCTGAGCAGAGGTACATGGGAGCCCACAGCAGGGATCCTTCTGACACGGCAGCAGCCTGCAGAGCTGCATCTGTGGGCTTGCTCCACACCCTGGTGACCCCAGACACCCTTTCTGGCAGCAGCGAGCAGCAGGGCCTGGCCTAAGGGCTCCTGCGCTTAACTTCATGATCTATGAGGTCGAAGCCCATGCTGAATATTAACATCAAGTTAAATAGAAACTGCATCCCAGCCACCTCAGTTTGGATTCTGCTTTTCATTTGTCTACATTATAATTAAAACCCCTAGAGGAGACAATTTCATTAAGCAACAAACCAGCAACCATATGGTAACTTATTGATGAGGTCCAAGTTTTTAATTTTTTTTTTTCAAAAGGTAGAGTCACAGTGAGCGAGAGAGGGAGAGAGAGAGAGAGGTCTTCCATCCACTAATTCACTACCCAAATGGCTGCAACAGCCGTGGCTGGGCCAGGCTAAAGCCAGGAGCCAGGAGCTTCCTCTGGGCCTCCCACATGGGTGCAGGCACCCAAGCACTTGGGCCATCTTCCACTGCTTTCCCAGGCTCATTAGTAGAGAGCTGGATTTGAAGTGGAGCAGCCAGAACTCTGATGCCCATATGGGATGCCCGCACTACAGGCAGCAGATTTACCTGCTATGCCTCAGCGCCAGCCCCAAGATGCAATTTTTATTTATTTATTTATTTTTTACTTAGTGACAGGTAGAATTAGATAGTGAGAGAGAGAGACAGAGAGAAAGGTCTCCCTTCTGTTGGTTTACCCCCCAAAATGGCTGCTACAGTCGGCGCTGTGCCGATCCGAAGCCAGGAGCCAGGTGCTTCCTCCTGGTCTCCCACGCGGGTACAGGAGCCCAATCACTTGGGCCATCCTCCACTGCCCTCCTGGGCCACAGCAGAGAGCTGGACTGGAAGAGGAGTGACCAGGACTAGAACCCGGTGCCCATATAGGATTCCGGTGCCACAGGTGGAGGATTAGCCAAGTGAGCCACGGCGCTGGCTCCCCAAGATGCAACTTTTAAAATAATCCCAAGCGGCTGGCGCCGCGGCTCACTAGGCTAATCCTCCTCCTGCGGCGCCAGCACACCGGGTTCTAGTCCCGGTCAGGGCGCCGGATTCTGTCCCGGTTGCCCCTCTTCCAGGCCAGCTCTCTGCTGTGGCCCGGGAGTGCTGTGGCCCGGGAGTGCAGTGCTTGGGCCCTGCATCCCATGGGAGACCAGGAGAAGCACCTGGCTCCTGGCTTTGGATTAGCGCGATGCACTGGCTGGCAGCAGCCATTGGAGGGTGAACCAACTGCAAAAAGGAAGACCTTTCTCTCTGTCTCTCTCACTGTCCATTCTGCCTGTCAAAAAAAATTATTAAAAAATAAAATAAAATAATCCCAAGCATGAGTGTCAGGAATGTGGGTCATGGCTCTCCTGACTGTCACATGGTGGTGGGGGTAGGGTGGACAGAGAAGGAACAATCAGACAGTAAGTAGGTTCTTGGGTTCTACTGAAGGCTGAATTGTGTCCCTACAAAAAAGACATAACCCGTGAACATGACCTTATTTGGAAACTGAGTCTTAAAGGTGATCGAGTCAAGACAAGGTCACTAGGACAGGCCTTAATCCAGTAAGGCTGTATCTTTCTAAAAAGGAAATTCAGACACCGACAGGCACATACCGAGTGAGAAGACAGGGGGCGAACACTGCCATCTGCAAGCTGAGGCATGCCCGAGGACAGGCTCCACCTCACTGCCCTCAGAAGGAGCCAGCCCCCCACCCCCACCACATCCTGGACTCCCCGCATCCAGAGCTGTGAGACAATACGTTCCCTTTTGTGGCGGTGCTTGCTTACGGCAGTCCCAGGAAACTAATTCAAGGTCTCAATAAGAAAACTGCTAAGTACACATTTGGGAAGAGGGATGGGCAATGAGAGAGGATAAAGAACACACTTAGGTTAAGGAATATGGCAGGAGGTGGTGTTGCAAGTCTAAGCCATCACAGGGATGCGATGCCAGCAGTGCAGGCGGTGGCTTTACCCGCTAAGCCACAGCACCGGCCCCTTCATATATATTTTTAAAATTATGTTGAATTTTCAAATAAAGACAATAGTAGCCTAATGATGTCACATCACATGGTGCAATTACCTACAGCAGAAAAATACAAACTCCTCCAAAAGAGGATGCACAAAGACCCTGTCTCACTTCTGTCCCTCCTGGGTGATGTTCTACTCTCTCTTAGCTAAGTTACACTGCACTTGATGGCCTTCAGCTTAAACATTGAGAACAAAGGTTAACTGCTTTTAGCATTTCCAGTGTTAGCATAAGAATTTAAGATGGGGGCCGGCACTGTGGCATAGTGGGTAAAGCTGCCACCTGCAAGGCTGGCATTTCAGCTGCTCCATTTCCGATCCAGCTCTCTGTTATGGCCTGGGATAACAGTAGAAGATGACCCAAGTCCTTGGGCCCCTGTACGCATGTGGGAGACCTGGAAGAAGCTCCTGGCTCCTGGCTTTGGATCAGTGCAGCTCTGGCCATTGCAGCCATCTGGGGAGTAGACCAGCGGATGGAAGACCTCTCTGTCTCTACCTCTCTCCATAACTCTTTCAAATAAATAAAATAAATCTATAAAAAAACTATCTTGGTTAGTATATACTATATTGCAAACATGTCCATGTGAAAGCACAGAAGGAACTGTCACATAGACCACAGTCCCCATTTCTGCAGCTGCTCATGTGATCACAGCTGGTGCTCGCTACTTGTCTCTAACTATCCATGCTATAACTCCTCCTCCTCCAGCAAGCAGCATACCTGGTCTAATCTTGCATGTGGGGTGGCCAAAGCCTTCAATCCAGAAAGGTCTGGGGCATTAGCAATCCTGGTGGTACTGGACTGATCTAATTTTCCATGAACTTTTATCACTGGACACAGGGACAGCCTAGAGGACCTCCTGCATTCCAGATGTACTCCTCCCTGCCCACAATTCTTGGTTGTGAGGATCAGCCACCCCAAGCAGTATGCACAGAGACCTTTCTATTTGGAAGAACACTGCAGGCTTTCGTTTTAAAAACAAACAAACAAACACTGCAGTGTCTCCCAGTGAAGGCATTTCTCCCTTGGGATTGAAGACCTCTAAATGAACAGAGCCTGGAGTAGAGGAGACAGGAAGAGAAATCCTGCTTATGGGTCACTAGGTATGGTAGGGAGAGGAGCCACTCCCATTTCTATCCTTGGACTCTGGGACACACAAATCCTGACTGCGGGAGAAACACGGTCATGTATTGGGAAATAATTTAGAACACTCTGGTGGGTAGTGCTCTGGCCCTGGACTTAGTGCCCCATAGCAGACACTGTCACTGGGTCCTAAGAGGCTGTCCCACCACTCTATCAGGCCAGCTGTCTCACAAAGCTGTCAAAACCAAGCAACTCAATGAGGAAGTGCATCGCCACACTTGATACGCAGTTACATGTTACTCAATGAACTGTTGCTGCACACACTCAACTTTATGATAAGGTGGGTGGGACAAGACCGGGTCAATGACAGGTGACTCAGGTTGCATGTCAACTGGGTGACCCGTGGTCATGGGTCGCTGTTCAGTCTCTTCGAGCACTGTTATAAGCCTGAAACTATTTCCCAGAAGAAGAATTGCCTGCAGAGGTTAGTATAGATCTGCTCCAAAATCCTAAAACACACCCGGTGGCTCACCTAAAGGGGTCTTTCCAAAGGCTCTACCAACTAATTTGCTTCTAGAAGCAATTAATTTGCTGGGTCATATGGTCCAAGTGGCAGAGCTGCTGGAATGGCAGCCTGGACACTCAGCAGAATAATCTTCGGGCTATCTGGAAAATGGGTGAGACTAACGCTTCCAAATAAGGGATACGTGGGCCTTGGAATTCACAGAGGCCCACTAGCCCCTTTGTCTATTTCTCAGTGATGGGAAGACCCAGATTTCACAACCTGTCCTTCACTTTAGAAAAAATAGCTTGGGACCGGCACTGTGGCACAGCACATTAAGCTGCTGCCTGGGATACCGGCATCCTGTGTGAGCACTGGTTTGAGTCCCGGCTGCTCCACTTCCAATCCAGCTCCCTGCTAATGTGCCTACGAAGGCAGCAGAAGAGGGCCCAAGCACTTGGGGCCCTGCTACCCAAGCAGGAGACCCCAGTGAAACTCCTGGTTTCTGGCTTCTACAAGGCCCAGTCCCCAGCAGATGGCCGATCTCTCCCTCTCTTTTTCCCCCCACCCCCTCTCTCCCTTTCTGTCTGTAACTCTGCCTTTTCAAATAAATAAATAAAGTGTTTTTTTTTTTTTTTTTTTTTTACAGTCTATTGCTGAGCTTGCCAGCTGAAATGGCTTTGAAAATCGTTAGTAGTGAGGATATCACTAACGGAGAAGCATTCACCGCAGTTGTCAATGTGGAGCTCAGGCGAGGGGTGGGCTGGGCAATCTGCTGAACTCGAGTCTCTACACGTTTCCCCAGCTGTGGGCCTGGCCAGGCGTTTCCCAGGGTGATGTGGAATGCTAGATGGTCTCCTATTGCCTCCTTGTTCTCAGCACAGCTTCCCAGCTCCTTCTTCCCATCAAAATGAAAATCAGGAGTATTAGAGGCCTATGGCATCTAAAAACAAGTTACATTACATGAACCTAGTGACAGGGAGTGCTGCGATTCTGTAACACACTGCAACGTGGGGGCCTAAAACATGCCCAGGTGGCTGGAAAATTCAGACATTCCCTTTGAGGACTTTCCCGAGAAGATCTGTGTAAAGACAAGCACCGGTCCACAGAGTCACGCTTCTTCCTTGGCTTCCTTTGTATTCTGGCGCTGAATGAAAAGACCCAGGGATGAACGCAGTGCTTCTCCAGAGCTCTCACTTCCAGAGAGGAAGGCAGGATGAAATCAGCTGCCATGAGTTTCCAGGGAGATTTTTGATGAAGGACCTTTAAGTGGGTGACATCATGTACTGCTGGGTGACAATCACTCCCAAACACAAAGAAAGCAGAGTAAGACAGCAGGTGCCCAGCGAGACTTGAGTGGTCACCCCATACAATTCTTCACCTGACAGATGTGGAAAATGAGACTGTGTCGAGGCAACTGGACCATGACCAAAGAGAAACTGAGTTTTGGGGAAGCCTGATATTCTGGCCTTTCCCCTTCCACTTATAAAATATGAACAAGTTGCTTAATGTCTCAGTATCTCAGTTTCTTCATCTGTAAAATGGGGGTCATCACAGTGCCCTCTTCAGACAGCTGTTGCAAGGACTAGGTGAGACATGGGACGTAAAGCATACAGCATAATGGCTGTACAGAGAAAACAATAAATAAGTGTTTATTCTTATCAATTATCATGGAACAGACGTTGGTTTGTTCCATCAGGTTGATTTCCAATAGTCTGTGCCATCTTTGAAATGGCTTTTCAGTACCCGAGCGCCTGATGGGGAGGGATGGTGCTAACTGGAATCAAAGGGGAGTAGACCACTTAACAACAACTTTTTCAGGATGCCTCTCTTCATCTCTAGCCAACACCTGCCTCCACAGACCAAAGGCAGCCACCTTGCTCGCACCTCCTAAACCTTGGGCAACGTCACTTCAGGCCAACTCCAACTCAGAATCGTTACAGGGGAGGGGATCCTGGACACACGTTTCTCAGTTGACAACAGGACAGTGCAGGAGGCCTCTCTCTGGAGGAAATTCAGGTCAGTCCTCTTTCGTTCTTGGAAACAAGTGACAAGGTGTGCCATCTTACTGTATCTCTACACACTGACTGCATACATGGCATTCCAGTTAGCGCAACTTGCGGGTGGTAATGTGGTGGACTTGCCTTTTTAGAGACTCAAAATGCCTTCCTCCACACTTTGAACAATCATCAACTTCTTCAGAAGGCAACGGAGCCACGTGAAATCTTTTTGGGCAACACAGAACAGCTTGTACAATGAGGAGGCATTTGAAATATGCAGTGTTGGACTGTCAGGTATAATGATGCATTCCATCTTTTCATCCAGTGTTTCAACGGGAAACATGAACGAAGTGCTAGAAACTGGCTCTTTCAAGACATTTCCCAACATGTTTATTGCAACTTCAAATAAAATGAAACATCTCTGTCTGCTTTTTCCCAAGAACTGGGTCAGCTCTATTCCAGGAAGTTATTTTCAAGCAGTTCTGGGTGAGATAAGAACCTAGGCAGTGAGGCATTCAGTTCTTCCTTAGACACCCTTTTGTGTCACCCGGGGTGAACTTTCAATCCAGAGGGATTTGATACGTATCTCTGCCACCTATTAGCTTTGAGGCCTTGAAGACTGAGCACAGCAAACCCTCTACACTTTTCTCCATCTCTCCCTAAATGCACCCCTTTTCCCATTCTCTCATAGGGTATGATTATTTTTCCAACTTTCCATGATCAATTAATTCACATTAATGTGTAAATGCCACAGCAGACAAGTGTTGACCTTTAGGAAAAAGGAAGTCCTCTTTATCCCCTTTTCTCCCTTCTTCGGTTCCAAGGAGAGGCCATGTGTCTGCTGTAGTCAGCTTCCTTTGTGACGACTCATGGGAACTCCAGGGGTGGCCAGGGCCCTGGGTGGGTCCCAGCACAGGGCATGGGATGTTTCCCTGTGTTCATTTCCTCTTGGACACACGGTAAAATTGCACAGGCTGCTTAGGAAAGCATGAGCATCTCCCTTCCTCTCCTCTTCAGGTGTTGGCTTTTGCACGGCAGCAGGTGGGCCTGAGAAGCTGGAAAGAAGGGAGGGATTGGGAGTAGGAAGACAGCTCCAAGCAGTCCTAAATTCTCTTCCTGCTGGCATTGAAGAATGTGGCATTTAATTGGAATTGTAGGCTCTGGAGTTCCCATTTAGATGTGTTGGGAAGGCATCAGATG
The DNA here is from genome assembly GCF_964237555.1 of Oryctolagus cuniculus. Taxonomy (NCBI): domain Eukaryota; kingdom Metazoa; phylum Chordata; class Mammalia; order Lagomorpha; family Leporidae; genus Oryctolagus; species Oryctolagus cuniculus. The sequence continues at coordinate 161,783,145 of NC_091432.1, forward strand.
AAACCTGCCTTGAGTCCTCATTAAAGAAGTTCATCAACAACATCACTTGCTATTGTGAATGGGACTAATCTTACAAGTTCTTTCTCAGCCGTGGCATCATTTGTGTATACAAATGCTATTGATTTTTACATGTTGATTTTATAACCTGCAACTCTGCCAACCTCTCTTATGAGTTCCAATAATCTCTTAGTGGAGTCTTTGGTTTCCCTATATAAAGGATCATACTATCTGCAAATAGGGATAATTTTGACTATCTCCTTTCCAACTTGTAATCCTTTAAGTTATTTTTCTTGCCTAATGGCCCTGGCTAAAACTTCCAGAACTATACTGAACAGCAGTGGTGAAGTAGGCATCTTTTTTTGGTTCCAGACCTCAGTGGAAATGCTTTTCCCCATTCAATATGTTGCTCGTTATGGGTTTGTCATATATTGTCTTGACTGTGGTGAGATATGTTCCTTCTATATCTAATTTGATTAAGGTTTTTTTTATCATGAGAGGATGTTGTATTTTATGGAATGCTTTATCTGCATCTATTGAGATAACCATATGCTTTTTATTCATCAATTTATACAAAACAATTTAAATGCCTTGGAATAAACTTAAATGAGGATATGAAAGAGCTCTACAATGAAAATGACAAAACATTAAGAAAAGAAATAGGGCCAGTATGGTGGTAGGTGCAGTGGGTAAAGCCACCACCTGAGATGTTGGCATCTCACATGGTTCCAACTGCTCCACTTCCCATCCAACTCCCTGCTAATGGAGACAAGTGGGGGATGGACCAAGTGCTTGGACCCCTGTCATCCATGTGAGAGACCTGGATGAAGCACCTGGCTCCTGGTTGTAGCCTGGCTCTGACCTGGCCATTGCAGCCACTTGGGGCATAAACCAAAGGATTGAAAATCAATCAATCAATCTCTCTCTCTCTCTCTCTCTCTCTCTCTGTAACTCTTTCAAATAAATAAATCTTTTAAAAAAGAAAAGAAATAGAAGACAAAAAATGGAAAAAAATCTTCCATGTTTGTAGATTTTTAAGACCTAATATCATCAAAATGTCCATACTACCCAAAACAATTTAAGATTAAATGAGATCCCAATCAAAATACCAAGGACATTCTTCTCAGATCCACAAAAAAAAAAAAAAAAAAAAAAAAAGATGCTAAAATTCATATAGAAACACAAAGACCTTGAATAGTAATCTTAAACAACAAAACAAAGCCACATGCATAACAATACCAGGTTTCAAGACATAATACATGGTATTTATAATCAAAACAGCCTGGTACTGGCACAAAAATAGACACGCAAACCAATGGAACAGAATAGAAACTTCAGGAATTACTGACTCATCTACAACGAACTTAGCTTTGACAAACGAGCTAAGATCACTCCTTGGAGAAAGGGACAGTCTTTTCAACAAATGGTGCTGAGTAAATTGGATCTCTGCTTGGAGAAGTATGAAAAAAAGACCTCTACCTTACACCTTATACAAAAATCAACTCAAAATGGATCAAGGATCTAAATGCATGACCTTATACCATTAAATTACTAGAAGAAAACATTGAAGAAACTCTGCAAGACATCTGCATAGGCAAAGACTTCTTGGGTAAGACACCAGAAGCACAGGCAATAGAGGCAAAAATAGACAAATGGGATAACAGCAAGTTAAGAAGCTCCTGCATAGCAAAGGAAACATTCAACCATTCAACAAAGTGAAGAAGCAACTGACAGAATGGGAGAAAATATCTGCAAACTATGCATCTGATAAAGCATTAATATCCAGGATATATATAAAGAGCTCAAGAAATGCAACAGCAACAAAACAAACAATTCAGTAAAGAAATGAGCAAAGGACATAAACAGGCATCCTTCAAAGGATGACATACAAATGGTCAACAGACACATGAAAAAACTGTCAGAATCACTAGCCATCAGGGAAATGCAAATAAAAATCCCAATAAGGTTTCACCTCATCCACTAAGAATGTCTATCACCCCAAAATCAAAAAATATTAAATATTGCAAGGATGTGGAGGAAATGATACCATAACACACCTTTGATGGAAATGTAAACTAGTTCAACCATTATGGAAGACAATATGGAGATTCCTCAGATGTCTGAAAATAGATCCGCTATAAGACCCAGCCATCCCACTCCTGGGAATTTATTCAAAGGAAATAAAATCAGTACATGAAAGAGTTATTTGTATAGTAGCTTAATTCACAATAGCTAAGATATGGGATCAACCCAGATACTGATGACTGGATAAAGAAAATATGGGCTGGCATTGTCACATAACAGGTAAACCATTGCTTGCAACAATGGCAATGGGTGCTGGTTCAAGCTCTGGCTTATCAATTTCTGACCCAGCTCCCTGCTAATGGCCTGGGGAAAGCAGCAGAAGATGGCCAAAGTATTTGGGCCCCTGCCCACCATGTGGGAGACCTGAATGAAGCCCCTGGCTCCTGGCTTCAGTCTGGCCTAGTGCTGGCCATTGCAGCCACTTGGGGAGTAAACCAGTGATTGGGAAGATTGAAAAATCTCCCCCCCCCCTCATCTGCATATCCCTGTATCTCTGTAACTCTGACTTGCAAATAAATGAACATTTAAAAACAAATTTAAAAAGATTTTATACATACACACACACACACACACACACAGAATACTACTCAGCCATTAAGAAGAATGAAAACGTGTGTTTTGTAACAAAATGTATGTGACTGGAGACCATAATGCTAAGTGAAATAAGCCAGTCCCCAAATATATGTTTTCTCTGACATGTGATAGTTAATACAGAACACAAAAAGCAATGTTTAAGATGAAACTGACATCTTACGATTTGATTATTGTTTATAGCTCTTGTCTATAGCCCTGGGACCTATGGTCTATCTACTTTTTATGAGTTGAATATTATGGTTAGTGGTGCATTGAGCCTGCGATTATAATGCAAACTGAAATTATGTTATTGCAAACATTAAAGGAAAACATAAGAATGGAAAGAAGGAGGGGAGACTGAGGGAAGGAGAGTGGAGGGAGTGAGGGAAGCATGATTATGTTAGGATTGTATTTATGAAATACATGAAATCTGCTCTTTATATTAATACAAAATTAACTAAATAAAGAAGCATAACTTGCACATCTTCTGCCTCTCCCTGCATCCATCCTTTGAGGATTTGTGGGGATGCCTGATCCAAGGTAAGAGTCAGTCTTTCTCGCCTCTTTCAAATGCCATCTTCACGCCTTCCTCAAATGTCATTCACTAGTATTGTATGTCATTCACAAGCATTGTATGGCTTGAGGTGTCATTCCTCCAGAAATGACGCCCTTCAGTATGGGTTTTGACTTAAAACAAAGAAATGAAACTCTTTGCAAAGTGAGTTCTATGCAGAAAGAGGGAAAAAATGTCTCATTAAACAGGAGGTCTTTGGGGGTGATGTGGAAAGTCCACTGTTGGTGAACAGGGTGGAGAGCCAGCCAGCCTCAAGGAGGAGATGGTTGCCATGCTACCTGGAGTAAAGAAACAGGCAGCCAAGGGCACGAGCACACCACTGTCCTGCATCCGTGACCTGCAAGCCACACACTGCCCCATGCTTACCCAACATTCAAGACTTCCAGAAACTGAAAGGATGAGGACCCTGATGGCAGTTCACAATTACATCCCAGAACCCCACAAGCAGACCAGCAGTACAAAGACTGCATCTGCACAGAGCTGCCCGTGGACATGGTTTTAGGGATCTTCAGGGTTACCTGAGTACAAAATGCTGGACATAGGGGATGGGGAAGAAATCTGGAGGCAGCCTGGCAATTCAGAAGTAACGTCCAGAGCCCTGGTGTTGTGGCCCAGCTGGTTAAGCTGCTGCCTGCAACACCAGCATCCCATACAAGCACCAGTTTGAGTCCCAGTTGCTCCACTTCCAAACCAGCTCCATGCTAATGCACCTGGAAAGCCGCAGGAAATGGCTCAAGTACTTGGGCCCCTGCCACCCAAGTGGGAGACCTGGATGGAGTTCTTGGCTCCTGGCTTTGGCCTGCTCCAGCCCTGGCCATTGTAGCCACTTGGGGAGTGAACCAACGAATGGAAGATCTCTCTCTGTCTCCTCCTATTTTTGGGTAGCTCTACCATTCAAAAAGAAGTATCATCTATAAAGGATCATCTTTGCTCTGAAAAATACAACCCTTTGTGGCAGGGAGCTTAGTCTAGAACTCCGTGGCTTTTTATAGTTGAAGTATTAAAGTCTTTCCATTTCTTCCATGAATCTTGCCTTAAACGGGTACAAAATGCATTAACCTTAATTTTGGATACACTGCTTCCTTTAAAAATGGAAATGTAAAAGGTTGTTTTCAGAGCACTTTTAAGCTCATAGTGAGACTAAATGGAAAGTACAGAGAACTTCTGTCCCAGGCAAGCATAGCTCCCCCATGATCAACATTCCCCAGCAGAGGGGACATTTGTAACGAATAAACCTGCACTGACCTGTCCTTATCGCCCAGAGTCCACTGGTCACATTAGGGTTCACTCCTGGTGCTGCACATTCTGTGGGTTGGAACAGATGTATAATGACATGGATCTCCCATTATGGTATCATAATGCCCTACAAGCCCTATGTGCTCTGCCTGTATAGGCCTCCTTGCCCCCACCCTGTCAACCACTCATCTTTCATGGTCTCCATAGTCTTGTCTTTTACAGAATGTCATATTGTTATAACCATCAGTACATAGACTTTTCTGATTGGCTTCTTTCAGAGAGTAATATGCATTCAAGTTTCTTCTATATCTCCTTAGGAGTTGATGGCTCATTTCTTTTTAGCACTGAATAATATCTGTATCTTGGATACAGTTTACTTATCCGTTCACCTGCTGAAGGACAAATTGGTTACACCCAAGCTTTGGCAATTACTCATAAAGCTGTTATGAACATCTGTGTGCAGGTTTTTGTGTATTAGTATTTACCTTTGGGTAAATACTAGCAACAGCTAAATCAGATGTTTAGTTTTGTAAAAACCTGCCACAATGTTTACAAACATGGCTTTTGCACTTTACAGTCCACCAGCAATGAGTGATAGTTCTCATTTCTCATCCACCTTCACCACCATCCAGTGTTGTCAGTGTTACAGATTTTGGCCATTTGAACAGGTGTGTCATAGCCCTTCTTTTTTTTAAAGATCAGTATTGACAACTTCCTTTAATGTTTATCTTAGCTATCATACTGGCAATTCTTCCATTAAGTACACAAACAATATTTTTCCAGCTTATTCTCTTCCCTTTGAATGCATTATAAAAAGAAAATAAAAATTGCCATAACAAATTCAAGAAATTAAGGGGAAAAAAGAATTATTTCTCCTTAGAGAAAAACCGAAATCATCTTTGAGAAAAATTTGGGTGCTCTGTGGACCAAACTGAACCGGATTTACCTGTTCTGGGATCTGGCAGAATTATAGCCCAAATCAGTCTGACCTGGTTCAATTCCTCATCTTCTCTTCCACTGTTTTCTCCTCATCTTCCTCCTCTTTTTTCAGGAGTAGGATAGATTACTTATACAATTTCAGATTCAATTTCTTTAACCATTATAAGTCCACTTGGTTTTCTATTTCTTCCTGATTCACTTATTCAAAATTTTATTTTCCCAGAAAGTCCTTTAGTCTAATTTTTCAAATTTATTTGTACAGAGTCCATACTCGGGCTTTATTGCTCTCTTTTTAATTTTACTTTTCAATTGCCCCAAATGCGCCATTTTATTAAACGTAATATAATTGATTGGGTTGCTCCTCTGTGTTGTATTTGACAGAAATAAGTACTTATTCTCTACTCCTAAGGTTTATTTGGAACAGATTTCCCTATATCCTGATTTCTCTCTCCAGTCCTTACCCTTTGTATGAAGGTAAACTTCATTATCCACTGTTGGATGTCAACCATTGGTCCTTATTTTGTGACTGATTTGATGTAAATTACCAAAAATGCTAAGCGTGGGGAACCAAATGTCTTCCCATCCCCAGATCAGTGCAAGGTAACAGCTCTGTGTGTGTCTGTCTGCTTCCTCCTCTTGCGGAGTTCCAGGTTCCACAGAGGCCGGCTGTGTGGGGACTGTTGGTGAACTTGTTTGGATCTTGCTTCTTGTACATCCTCCAGCGTAATTTACCATCAAGAGCTGAGATAACTAGCTTTCCTGTGCAAGACTCTCTTCTGATCTCTCACTGCATTCAGAGTTCAGCAGGTAATACAGGAGTCATTTATTTGCTTCTCTCAAGCCCCAACAGTATTTGCGTTTTAAATTTTATTAATTTGTGTTCTTTTATATAATTACTTCATGTTCCTTTCTGCTGCATTTACTTATGTTGCTATTTCCCTTGGTTTTTAATTTTATTGATTACTCAATTATAAATAATTAGCTTTTCATTATAATTTCTTCCTTGACCCCTGAATTATTACAGATTTGTTTTTCAAAGATTTCTAGAATGTTATTTCTGAACAATACTACTTCATAAGGATATGCTTTTTGATGACCATAAAGATTACATTTTGTTTCTAAAAGGAAAAAGTTCTTGGTAAGAGATGAGTATTTAAAGAAAGATCAAGAAAACAACTTAAACAACCACCTCCAAACATACCAGAACAAATGATTTCAAGAGGAATTATTGGTATTTTCTAACTCTGCATTTCCCCCATTAGTCCCACAACTTCTTCAATTTGTGTGTGCTTACTTGAATCCTTTTTAAATGGTAATTTCCCATTGTGGTATTTCTAATGTAATATTCTTATGCTATTTTTAAAATAATTTTTATTTCTTTCTTTTCATTTTATTTTGAAAGGCAGAGAGACAGAAAAACAGAGAGAGAGAGAGAGAGATCTTCCATCTGTCAGTCCATTCCCTAAGTGCCTGCAACATCCAGGGTTGGGTCAGACCAAAGCCAGGAGCCTGTCTGGGTCCCCCATATGGGTGGCAAGGACCCAAGTACTTGAGCCGTCACCTGCTGCCTCCTAGGGTGTACATTATCAGGAAGTGGCTTTGGAAGCAGAGGAAGGACTAGAACCTAGGGACTCCAATATGGAATGTGGGCGTCTCAAAGAGCAACTTAACCACTGTGCCAAATGCCTACCCCTTACATGGTTTTAATCATTCTTGAATGTTGGAAATAAAATGAACAAAAAGTGGGCGCCTTACTCAGTTTTGAGAACATAATTTGCATTCCTGTTTCAACTGGCAAATGATTTGCTCAGCTTCAGATGTTTATTATCACACCTTCATTGCTTTCCCAGGCATGATTTGGGAGGGTATCAAGTCGATGGCACGTGGTTCGCTTCCTTAGCATGCATTACCATTTCTAAAGGCCATAATTTTACTGAAATCACTTCAAGTACATTTTGACATGATCGTCATAGTCTCACAGCTCCTTGCTGTTCATGTTCCAGGTTCATTTTGGTTACTTCTGGGGCAGATCTGAAATTCTCCATGTCTTTAAGGAGGCCTGGTTTATTTTAGTGCAAGCAACAGTTTACATAAAAGATAAATGGTGCTTGTTGAGATGGAATTTGGCAGTCGTTTCTTGGTATTTTCAGTGATAGAATTTCTCTAGTTTATCTTTGCCTTTTGTACTCTACACTTACAATGGGATGTGTCCAAGAGTCCTGCTTTGCACAGTGCCTCTTTTTAGTATTTATTCTGTCTTCTGAAAGCCCCATTAAATGTACCGAGACCCTCTTGCTCTCTAAATACAGTTTCTAAACCTTATTTAAATATTTGCACTCTCTTTATCTCTCTGTGCTATCACTTTAGTAATTTCCTCCCATCTATTTTCCAGTTTGCTAATGCTCTTTTCAGCTGCATTTTACTTACTTTACTGCTCTTTGAGTTTTTCATTTCATGGACTAAGTTTAAATGTTTGGAAGATGTTTTCATTAATTTTTTATTTAGCCTATTCATTTTTCATAACTGTTCTTTCTACATTTTTCCATTCTTTCATTTAAGTCTTAATCATTTTTTAAAACTTACTCCTAGTCTCTAGCAGATCCAGCCACTAAGCTCTGGGGCCTCACCACAGTGTGTATCCAACAGAGAGGCTCTGAATCCACTTCCAGTCAACAGGGGTAACAACCACCAGTACCAACTGGATCTTGACTTCTCAGCTGGGGGTTTCCTGGGTCATGCGAATTATGTACATTTGAAACCATAATCTACATGAGGACATCCCTGTGGTTACAAATCATTAGGGGAATTTTTTTCCCTCACCAATACCTAAATTGAAACCAAAAAATTTCTAGTTTGGGTGGGCACTGTGGCACAACATATTAAGCCACCACCTGGGACGCCTACATCCAATATCAGAGTGCTTGGGATCAAGTTCTGCCTCCATTTCCAACACAGGTTCCTGTTCATGGGCATACCGGGAGGCAGTGGATGATGGTTCTGGTACTTGAGTTGTGGGAGACCTGGATGCAGTTCCTGGCCCCTGGCTTCAGTCTGGCTCAGCCCTGGCTGTTGCAGGTATCTGGGGAGTAAGTCAGTGGATTACACATCTCTCTCTCTTTCAAATAAATAAAAATGAATAAATAAACCATTAATAAAAGTCTGTTTTGTTGCCCTAAGCTGGTGGACAAATTTATAGATTTTCTGGGGGCTTCATGTTATGTAGGGACTTCAAGGGTGCCTGAAGCTTTCTTAATACAAGATGTGAAATGAGTGAAACCATCCTCCACTTAACCTCCCACAGGGTCCGACTACTTAACCTTTCACTCGAATGTCAATTCTTCATTTTTAACAAGCGATAATTTCCTTGTTTATTTTTATTTATTTGTTGCAAGCACGATCCACTTCAAAGGACATTTTTGTAGTTTATCTGAACTTTCCTACGTGCTCTGTAAAGGAAAGGTTATCAAGCTGTGTAATTCGGCATAACCTACACCCACAGCAATCCATATGAACCAGTTAAAACGTCGAGGTTTTGATCAGAACAGTGTTGGCAGAGCAGGTGGCTAAGACATTCTGATCGAAAGCTGATGGCATCATAAGACATTAGATTCCTGTGGGGAAAATAACAGAAGGAATGCCTGAAAGTGAAAAAGCTGGTTCCCAAACGTCCACCATAACAAGTGGGCACTGATCCCACTCAGCACAGCAGCAGCTACTGCAACCGACACAGCACCCACCCCGATCTCTGCTGACCACTTCTATTTTTAAGACAGTGGTGCTCAGATTTTTGTCCTCAGGGAATGCTAGTTTCAGTGCCCTGAACCACAATGTTCTACCATTAATGTGAAATAATGGCAGCGTACCCCTAGTTTCTAAGAAACACATAGCTTTCTCAATGTGAACATTTTCCCCATTGTATCTTCCCAATATTTATGCACCCATAATTGTTTGTTGGCTACTGCTTATGTACAGATGAATTAGCAGGACACTTTGCAGTAACACATAAAATCATAAACTCGATTTAAGAACATTATAACACTCTTCCAGTAAAGACCTCTGCAGAATTTTTGCAATAGGGTTTCCAAATGTAAACTTCTCTACAAATCTGAGATTTTACATCTCTTTGGCATTTTTTCCAGCTCTCAGATTCCATTCTTCTCCTCCCAACTCCACGGATGTCTTCATTATTCTGTGAGAGAATTCGACACTCCGAGGTGTCCAGCAAAGACACGGCACCTCCAGGTGCTCCCACTCGTGAGAAATGCAATAAACATCGTCCTGGAACCAGGACCTGCAAAACGTGTTGTCACCAGCATATTGCATGGCAGTCAGGCGCACACAACTGGAAGAATTCTCATGAAGTTACAGTGTCTTATAGTATTTCGGATGTTACAGTGTTTTCTTTGGCAGGTGTAATAGACCTGCCATGTTCAAAAGACGGTCATCCATGTGGGCCAGTTTCAAAGCAGTCTCTCAACCAAGGAAACCCAATCTGGCATCTGAAAGAAAGCCACTAAGCAAAGTCAAGATACTTCCTTGTCTTCTGAGAACACATCAGCACCCACGCCTCTCTGAGCGCCTCCAGCTCTTGCCCACCTCGGGAGTGCCCCACAGGAAATCCCTACGCGCCTTTCCCCAGCATCCCGACCTCCCCGGCCCTAACTCCCTCTGCTTCCTCTGCTCTCCCGCCAGCTTTCCTACCAGTTTTGCCGCACAAAAGCCCCATGCGAAGGACCGTCTGGCAAGCTGGACTCTTCTGGAGGGTGTGAGAAGTGGAGCTGAGACAGCCAGACACTTCTTTTGTTAAGATCCCTAACAAAAAAAAATATTAGGATGGTCATGTTGGCAGTGGGAGATGTAATAAAATTTTATATTTCCCTCTGAAAGCATTTCTCTATTCAAATCAAGACAAAATGCTTTTTTTTTTAATTTTTTTTTTTTTTTTTTTTTTTTGTCTAACAGTGGCAGCACTCATCTGGTCATCTTTCTACTGAATTACCAACAGTCAGTTAGTATTGAACATTCTGCTAAAACCTTACATATTTCCTTATTTAACTGAGACAAAACCTGGGAACAATAGAAGTCATTATCTCCATTTTTCAGGAAAAGAAATTTAAGTATCAGAAATCGTCTCCAAGAGCAATGAGGGTGATTTTTTGTTTGTTTGTTTTGGTTTTGTTACTTTGTGTCTCTATTCTCCATCCTGGTGCCTCCTACAGCCTGGAACATTCAAAAGAACTGTTGGATGGGTGAAAGAATTGTTAAACCTTGCTAGTCTTCATTTTGGCCCTGGACCTTCCATTTAAAACAGGGTTTGAAAATCAGTGATGAGGTATTGGCGTTGTGGCATAGCAAGTAAAGCTGTTGCCTGCAACACCAGCATCCCATATGAGTGACGGTTCATGTCCTGGCTGCTCTACTTTTGATCCAGCTCCCTGCTAATGTCCTGGGAAGGACAGCAGAAGATGGCCCAAGTGTTTGGGGCCTTGCCACCCACATGGGAGACCTGGAAGAAGCTCCAGGGCTTTGGCCTAGCCCTGCCCTAGCCATTGCAACAATCTGGGAAGTGAACCAGAGGACATGAGATCTCTCTCTCTCTCTCTCTCTCTCTCTCTGTAACTCTTTCAATTTAATTAAATAAATCTTAAAAAAAAAAAGGAAATAATTGAAACGGGTACAATTGTACGTTAGGAATAAATCAATGTCCCCAGGAGATTTTAGGAGGGAGATGGAGGATGTACATGTGAAACCAGGCAAGCATCTTGGTAGGAGAAAGAAGCTGGAGGCACCTACACTGCGATCACCAAGGGCCTCTATCACATGAGAGAGAACTGCTAGGGTCGCAGAGACGGTCACTCCACTTCTCAGGCCATCAGCAGGGTGACACGGAGTCGGCTCTGCTCCAGCTCTCTGTTTCGAGGACCAGTCCTTGGTGGTCTGGGCCATTCACGCTGCTGAAATAGAAACAGAGAGGCAGGATACCCATCAGCCAGCTGCTGATGCAGCTTGTCACCCAGCGGGAGGGGAGGGCAGGTTCTGAGGTCTACGCAAGCCACACAGCAACCCGGGGCTTACCCAGTGAGGCCACATGACTTCTCTTCCTTGTCACCCACAGAGGGATCTGCAAGGGCTCCATGGTTCTCAGAATAGTCACAACTCTGTCTTGTGCTTGGAAAGCTAGAACTCATATTCAAACCGACACACTCTGCAGGCTGCTGTTAAAAATACAGGCCAGCAAATTCATCCAGCACTGGGCCCCTCTTCTCTTGAGGAGCCACTAGAGCAGTGGACCTCAGAGTGTGGTAGTAATAGCAGCCTGGACATCATCTGGGGTCATCTTAAAAATGGACATGCTTGAGGCCCACCCCCAAACTTCCCGAATCAGAAATGCTTGGTGTATATTTTGCACCTAATGAATAATGGTCAGGTAAATGCATGGACAAAGACCTCCAGGCCCTTTTTTCATAATCAATAGCATTCCTCCCACCTTTCTCTTGTTTCAACCACTCCCTTGCCAAAGCTGTCAACCACCTGCGCTAACGTGTGCATAGAACACCCTCACACAAGTTATCTGGCAGGGCCCAGCCAGTAATGCTTTAAGAGCCTTCTAGGTGATTCTGGTATGATATCTTCTTCAACTGAGAACCACTCTGCTAAGAGACTAAGGTCAGGAGGATCAGATTGTTCGTCCACAGCAACACTGGGGCAGGGGGAGGCAATGGTGTGTTATGAGTTTCTCCCCTAGCTCATCATTTTGTTTCAATGTATATTGTGGATGGCTACAGACCAAGTTGGACAATTCTCAAAATTACAATTACTGAGGCTCAAGATTTAAATAAAAGGGAATGAGGCCACAAACCCTGGTGGCCATTTAGTTGGATCAGTAAGGACTGATTTTATGTTGAAATCCCTGCTTGAAAAAGATTCATTACTATTTACCCATCTCATAAAGCTGCTGGAGAGACTGAAGGTAGGATAACTTGTGTGAGGGTGTTCCATGCACACGTTAGCGCAGGTGGTTGACAGCTTTGGCAAGGGAGTGGTTGAAACAAGAGAAAGGTGGGAGGAATGCTATTGATTATGAAAAAAGGGCCTGGAGGTCTTTGTCCATGCATTTACCTGACCATTATTCATTAGGTGCAAAATATACATCAAGGAATGCTTGGAATAAATCATTGAACAAAAACAGACATGGCCCTTGGTTTCACGAGTATAACATAATAGGGGAGACAGATATTTATCAAATAATCACATAAATGAATGTCTAATTATTAAACCTAAGAAAAGTATTCAAAAGCAAAACAATTTAGCTCCATGACAGCCTATGAGGGAATATTCTAGATTGTTGGAGAAAGTGAGTCCAACCACTTGTGCCAGAAACCCAACTGTAGTGAGCTTCAATAAGTAGGATCCTGCTGTCTCACCTAGAAGAGGTTCAGAAGCAGAAAGTCAGGGTTCATACAGGAGTTCTTACAAGTCACTGAGGACTCTGGCTTCTTTCATCTGTTTGCCTTATGATTTTTAGCTCTGACCTCTCCTCAGGGTCTCAAGATGGCTAGAATTCCACTCATCACATCCATATTCCCGGTATGAAGAACTAGAGGGCAAGGACAGAAGAACTTCCCAGGGGCCAGCACTGTGGCATAGTGGCATACCGGGCTAAGCCTCTGTCCCATATGGGCGCCGGTTCTAGTGCTGGCTGCTCCACTTACGATCCAGCTTTCTGCTATAGCCTGGGAAAGCAGTGGAAGATGGCCCAAGTGCTTGGATCCCTGCCCCTACATGGGAGACCCAGAAGAAGTTCCTAGCTCCTGGCCTTGGATTGGCTCATTTCTGGCCCTTGCTGCCATTTAGGGAGTGAACCAGCAGATGGAAGACCTCTGTCTCTCCCTCACTCTGTCTGTAACTCCACCTCTCAAATAAGTAAAAAAATTTTTTAAAAAAAGAGCTCCCCTAATTATTACATTTAACAATATCTGTTTCTATCTCATAGGTATGTTTCTCTATAGAAGTTAGTAAATGTGTGTTTGTGTGTGAGTCTATATGAGACATACTGTTATTCCAGTAATGTAAGGTTTCTGTGAGGAAGAGAAAAGAAAAATTGTAGAAAGATAACATACCACACCATATTAAGGATTTTGGTCATTTTCTTGTGATCAATAGAAAATCCTTGGCAAGTGTTTAAGGAGCACACAACATGATTGGCTGCAATAACAAGAATGGAAGAGGGCTGGGAAAGAATAGTGAATGGGAGAAGGAGATTCCAGGAAAACAGAGAGGATGCGGCATAGGTTAAGGTGACAACTATGGAAATACTGATGTAGGACTGTTTTCAGAGATGTTCAGGAAATGATGAAGACATGCCTTAGTGATGAATTAAGTATGACAAGTGAGAAAAGGAGGCCATCAAGGATGATACAGGTGTGATGGACAATAGTGCCATCCATTGAGCCAGGGAACAGAGGAGAAGCAGGTTTGCTGGGGAATATCATGGACTTGGTCTCAGGCAAACTGAAGAATAATATTTTCCACAAGGAGAGAGAAGAAGTATTTGGACACCATCTGAGTCTGGAACAAGGAGGCTTTGTCTGTGTTGAGGCCATCCACTGGAACCACATAATCAAAAACCATAACTGATAATGTTGTCTGGATAGTACGCAAAGGGAAAACAGGGCCTGGGACCAAGACCTGGGGATGTCAACCATGTTGTTGAAGGAGGAGGAGAAAGAGCCACAGTGGAGCCCTGAAAGGCGAAAAGGGATAATGGATCCATGAGAGGCTTCTGAAAAGGCGGCAGAACATGGGATCCAAAGCACAGGTCAGCACCCCAACGATGCTTAAGAGCAGGTAGAGAGCTGGAGGATAGCGGGGCCAGAGAGGAGGAGGAATTGCAGTTCAGGGTGTCAGGATTCTGTCTTTATCCTCTCCAAAGTCTATAATCTTGGGCAAAATGAAGTTGTACTCACATCATAATCTTTAGGAATTGTGCAGATCACATCCAAACGTTCAACACTTCCGTTTCATCTCCCACTCAGGCATCCCCTCAATGAGACCTCAATAAGCCATCGTGGCAGGAGTAAGGATTTACTGAGCCTTTGTGAGGGCATGCAGTCCTTACCACATCTCTCTTAGGTGTTCCTATTTTAGTCTCAGCTCTGCAGCCAGGAAACTGGAGCATCTGGCCGGTAGTCCCTGACTGTTATGTGGTACTGACAGAATTGAGAGCTTTATCTGAGGAATAAACTCTGGGAATCTGTTCCATAGCCTGGTAACTTATTAACAATGATGCAATGCGTATTTCAAAACTGCTCTGAAAACAAATAAAACGATTAAGATGTAAGGTGATGGATATGTCAATAGCCTCATTTTATCCTTCCACAACATAAACATGTATCAAAACATCACCCATATCTCATAAACATATGCCAGTATTATTTGCAATCTAAAACTTAAAAATGCAGAAGCTTATCTGACTGCTGCAGGATTCATTATTGCCAAGGAGACTTCAGGCTTCAGGAGAAAAGATACTGACACACCCTCACCTGAGCCAGCGCCCCCTGGAGGAGGGAGGCAGGCATCTTCCTACGGACCACTGGAGTCTGGGCTTGAACCTTGAAGTTAGCACAGTGTTATCCCCCAGGGAGTTTTCTCTTTTCAAAGTGTCACAGAGTAAAAGGAAAGGTCTAAGAAACAGGGAGAACATCAAGAGAAGGGAAACAGGAAATACCAACCAAAAAGTACTGAAGGTTCTGCACACGCAGGACAGGCGTCTCCATGCCCTTCAAATGGGCAAATGTGGGGCAGCTGGCACTTGTCAACAGCTGCTCTGGGATTTCCAACCTTTCCTGTGCAGCCCGAGGCCACGCCTCTTAGGGAAGACAGGCAAGGTCTGTGTGCGCCTCACGGGAGTACTTTCCTTGCTTCTAACCCAGCAGGGCTCTTCAGAGAGGCTTGTGGACTTCAAGGAAACACCACACACAACCAAGAGGCATCCGGAACTACTTTACATCGCACGTGGGCAGCTTGCCGGATACAATATGGCTCTGCGTGGGGGCGGGTCTTTGCTCATCTTAAGGGGAACTTAGTGAAGTCAGCCCTGTGGCCAGAAGTGACCCGGAAGTGGGCGCCAGTTCACTTCCTGTTCCTCAAGCTCCCCAGAGTCTACCAGCAACACTGAGGATGGAACAACTGATGTCTGTCTGCAGGGGGCCCTCCAGGGGCATCCAGGAGAGCTGCATTTCTAGGGACAACGCGAGCCTCTAGGGTGGGGATTTTTCCACCAGCGCTTCTGGAAATGTAACAAGTGGTGTTTCAGTTTTCCATCCACTCTACCAGAAGAGAAAAACTTTCCCCAACCTATGAACCCTGAAAGTATTTAGAGAGAATACAAACTGCCATTTCTTCTTGAAGTTCCTTCTGTCCCTTCATGCCCCCTGTTAGAAGGAACTCAGGGCCTCTGCAGGTTGAATCAGGAAGTTCAAAAGATGTGTTAATTTTTCATAGTGTGCTTTGGTTCAGCGGATGCCTGGAGGTTGATTTTGTGATATTATAAAGCTGGAAATGTACGGCAATAAAGAGCAAACGATAGTGATTGCCTTGCAAAAAAGTTTGCTTCCTTTCACAGTTCTTTGGATGTCACTTATTCATAACCTTGGGAACTGGTTTTGTCTCAGCCCTGACTTAGATTATTGGGAGAGACTGGGATCCAAGGAGCATGATGTTTCCAGCTTCATTGGTATCACTAAACTTTCCCAAGGCTTTCAAGTCTCTTTCTAGGCTATGAGCTTTCAACTGTGTGAGCTGCTGGAGGGAAACCAGGAGCCACACACACAGTAACTATAATTATCCATGTAATAATAATATTAACAATGACTCACATTTATTTCCAAGATAAACTACTTACACAAATTACTTTATTTAAAAAATTATAACTTTATAAGGTTCATCTTTTTACCATGTCCTTATTTTCTGCTGAAGCTTAGGATGATGAAGAAATTTGTCACAATAATGGGAACTCCAATCCAGACCCTGGGTCTTGTCCACTACACGAACCTGCACTAGGAAATGTCACTCTTCAGGCATGGTTTGCCACACAGAGTTGGAAGATGGCCAACAGTGAGGAAAATGCCAAAGCTGGGTTCACTGAGTAAGGAGACCTTGGCATCCAAAGGGAATTTCAGATGCCATCTGTCATTTCAGTCAACCCCAGGGCCCAAACCTGGGTTCTCAAATTTAAGTGTGATCACCATGAGAGGAGAATTAGCCAGTTGAAGGTTTCCAGAATCCAGAAGACCCTGTGTCTTTCTTTGGCTCCTTCATCCATGAAGTCATCCTAACGCACTCAGTCCTCAGGGATACCTCCCCCACCCCCACTTCCAAGGATTGAAGCTTATAAAGAAATCCCTTCTAGTGCTTTATAGCATGTTTATACAATTACTTCATTCAATGTCCGGTGAACCTCATGAAGTAGCATGGGTCACACATTAAATTTCATTTTTATTATACCTTCTCTGCACATCAGGGAATTGAGTGATCCTCATCACCAAGAGATGAAAGTTAACTTGTCAAGGGAATAGAGCCATTTGGCATAGTGCTGGGGCCATTTCTAGGGATTTTAGGCCCTGGTCGTTCTAGGACACCGCATCCCTTCCCTCAGCATCATGAGATAACTTCCCAGACTCTCCTCAGTATGGGCCTGTGAGCAAAGCCCTCTGGGTAGGAAATCAAGGTGGTTTCCACCTTCAGGAGGACTGCCGTCTTTGGGAAATAGCCTTGGCTCTTATCCAGTTAATAACCACACAAATAATTCTTTGGCTTTTTTTTTTGGAACTATATTGCAAGTGCAGTTGATCTTATACTGCTTTGTGTCTCACCCAGCAAGTGCTGTACATGGCAGTACCAATAAAGTCTGTCCTGGTGACGAACAGTGGAGATGCTGCAGTCACAACTATCTGCTTTCAAGTCTGCTCTCTGCACTTTGTGATTGTATGACTCAAGGCCGGCCCCTGACTTCCCAGTGCCTTGGGAATGTCAAATGCAAACAGAAGGTCACAGTACCCAGCTCAGAGAGAGAGGTGAGGCTGCTGAGATAACACAGCCGTGATCCCGAGTACAGGACCTGGCACAGAGGGAATGTTCAGTCTCATTACGACGTTTGATGTCTCCTTTATCAGCCTCCTTCAGAATTTCTGAGCTTGCAGAACTTCCTGTCTAATTCAACGCATGTTTCTGCTGCATCTGTAAGTGTGGGCAGATCTGTTTTATCTTCATTCAGGCGAGGAGGAAGACCACATTGAAAGCCATAGTTCAACCAAGTGCAACTCAGCACTGTGACTTCCCCAGCAGGGATGTGTATTAATAGAACCAACCTGAGATCCTCAGAGCAGGTGTCAACCCCACACCCCACCCAAGTTCACCAAAAACACATGTTAAATTTGGAACAAGTGGCTGTGAACCAGATACTCCTTGTTGTTCTTTGCAGCACTCCTACCCTAAAGGTAATGGATGAGGGGGCTGTGTTTCAGTATATGGCCAGTAACCACATTCACCAAGTCAATACCTTTGCAATGAACTCCTAGAGCGCAAGTAGAGCATGCTAATGTGGACCAAGGTCATTTCTGAAAGAGCTGATCCCCCCACTCTGTAGGGGCCAGTGTTGGAGACAAGTGCTCCCTTCATCAGACTGCTGTCTCCCAGGATGCCTGGGGTCACCAGAATCTGGTTCAGCAATATCAGATTGGCCAGAGCCTCTGTGATGGCACAGTGGGTAAAGCCACTGCCTACAACACCAACATCCCAAATAGGAGCTGTTTCGAGCCCCAGCTGCTCTACTTCCGATCCACTTCCCTGCTAATGTATCTGGAAAAGCAGCAGAAGATGGTCCAAGTGCTTGGGTTCCTGTTACCCTGGTGGAAGACCCAGATGGAGGTCCAGCATCCTAGTTTTAGCCTGACCCAGCCATGGTGGTTGTAACCATTTGGAGAGCAAATCAGCAGGAGGAAGATCTCTCTCCCTCTGTCTTCCTCTCTGGAACTCTTTCAAATAAGTAAATAAATCTTTAAAACAACAGCATCAATACAACAAATTGGCCTGCGCGTCTTCAAAGCAGCCTCAGAGAGAGCAGTTGTTGCCTGGGTGGAAATGAAGCCTGTACTGAAACAGTGCAGCCAGGGGAGTGCAGCCCAGCCCACTCTGCCCCACACCCTCCTCACAGTGGAGCCCACAGCAGTGAGGGACCCTCCGCTAGGCTCACTGCCTGCAACTCCATCAACTCACGCATCTTCCACTGCTCTCACCCGTGATTCAGGCAGCAAAGGGCAGCAGGCAGCCTTGACTTTGAGTCACCTCCCACCCGAGACTTGGCAGGCCCAGAAAGTGAGGGTTTTTCCATTTGTGCAGCTCTTATTCTC
Organism: Oryctolagus cuniculus; assembly: GCF_964237555.1. Classification (NCBI taxonomy): domain Eukaryota; kingdom Metazoa; phylum Chordata; class Mammalia; order Lagomorpha; family Leporidae; genus Oryctolagus; species Oryctolagus cuniculus. The sequence goes on from NC_091432.1 coordinate 161,801,958, forward strand.
TCTCCCCATCCCACTGCATGGAAACCGCCAGGGCCAGAAGTGTCTACTTCTACTCAACACGAGAGACCTCAGCCAAATCTGACAGCAGCTCAGCAGTCCCTGGATTGTCTCAGTGTTGTTAGTCCACCTTGACATCTGAACAATGGCTTTGCCCATTTTTATTTTATTTTTATTTTTTGTTTTTGACAGGCAGAGTGGACAGTGAGAGAGAGAGAGACAGAGAGAAAGGTCTTCCTTTGCCGTTGGTTCACCCTCCAATGGCCGCCATGGCTGGCGCGCTGTGGCTGGTGCACCGTGCTGATCCGAAGGCAGGAGCCAGGTGCTTCCTTCTGGTCTCCCATGGGGTGCAGGGCCCAAGCACTTGGGCCATCCTCCACTGCACTCCCTGGCCACAGCAGAGAGCTGGCCTGGAAGAGGGGCAACTGGGAAAGAATCTGGCGCCCTGACCGGGACTAGAACCGGTGTGCCGGCGCTGCTAGGTGGAGGATTAGCCTAGTGAGCCGCGGCGCCGGCCCCATTTTTCTTTTCTAAGATGACTTATTCATTTATTTACTTGAAAGGCATTTATTCACTTGAGAGATAGAGCGAGGTAAAGAGAGATTTTCCATCTGTTGATTCATTCCCCAAATAGCTGCAACAGCCAGGGCTGGGCCAGGCTGAAACCAGGAGCCAAGAACTCCCTCCATGCCTCCCATGTAGGTGGAAGGGGCCCAAGCACTTGGGCCATCTTGCTCTGCATTCCAAAGAGCATTAGCAGGGAGCTGGCTAGGAAGCAGAGCAGCAGGACTCTAGTGGATGCTTAGATATGGGATGGCAGTGTCCTAGGAAGCGGGGTCACAACCCCAGCTCCAGGTCTTGCTCATTTCTGGGCCTTGCTGACTCTGAGCTCTCAGGATCTGCTAGCTCAGCGACAGGTTTGCTCACCCACCTCACTTAAACCTGGCCAGACCCCACGGAGCAGACCAGACTACCAGGTCAGTTTTACTGAGAGGAAGAGCAAGGGAGATCCGCGTACCGTGGAGTCCATGTTGCTCACCCTCTGGCCTGGTGCCTCTGTTATAAACTGCTGTGAGCTGTGTCCTCTTTAGAGACAAAAGTTCCTTTAGGGAGGGGACCACCTCTCTGTGCCAGGTTCTCAGCTCTGTCCTCAACCTCCCATGGTGTTTCCCAAATGCTACAATCAATCCAAGTCTCCACACCCAGTTACCAAGAGTATGCAGAAGTCTGTAACTTAGTATGAAACCTTGTAGGGGAGCAAAGCAGGCCCACAGTCCATTTGGAGGAAGTTATCCCATAGGAAACAGAGAACCCAGTAAGTGTCTACACTGCAAATGGTTCAGCACCCAGAGCAGAGAGCAGAGCCGCGGGGAGGTGGTGGGGTCTGAGCTACCCTTGGTGAGCCAGGCCAGCTGCAGAGGGAGAGGATGGACAGGGTAGGAGATGGAGAGTGTGGGGGGCTACCCTTGGTGAGCCAGGCCAGCTGCAGAGGGAGAGGATGGACAGGGTAGGAGATGGACAGTGTTGGGGGCTACCCTTGGTGAGCCAGGCCAGCTGCAGAGGGAGAGGATGGACAGGGTAGGAGATGGGCAGTGTGGGGGGCTACCCTTGGTGAGCCAGGCCAGCTGCAGAGGGAGAGAATGGACAGGGTAGGAGATGGACAGTGTGGGGGGCAAGACCCGGGGGAGCTGTCCTGTAGCAGTGTAGCTTGCGCCTTGTCACCTCTCCTCCCCTGCACACTGCGGCTCCTAGGCCCTCGCAGAACCTTCTCTTGATAAAAACAACTTCCTAGCTCCAGGAGCAGATCGGCCTGCTAGGGCCCCAGATGGAGGCCAAAGGGCCCCAGAGGATTATTTCCACAGACGGGAGGGACCGGCCGGGCTGTCGCCTTCCTGCCCTCACTTCCTCCCTGCTGCACTCTTTTTACGTCCAATGACTTTTCTCTGCATGTTGTTTTTTGACAGCTGAACACACTGAAGCTTAGGAGCTGAAGAGAGCGGACCAGCCCCACCCCCAGCTGTGTGTGGGTTCTGAGGAGGATGTGGTGGCAGGCACCATGTCTCCTGGGCAAGGTGGTGTGTGCCTGGCACTGTGTGTGTGTGAACTCACTGCGTCTTCAGAGGTACAGCAGTTCGTTAGCTGGGACCAACCTCCTTGTGACTGGTGATAAAACGAAGGCTTGCTGAGATACTATTTTCCAGTGTCACATTGCTGCTGTCAGCACAGGGCCTGGGCTCCAGGCTCCGTCCATGCAGCCCCAAGTTCATGCTCTCAGCCCACACGTTGCTGCATCAGAAGTCATTGAACTTCTTGGAGCTCTGGTTTCTTCATTGGTAAAGTATTCATAGATTATAATAGAATAAATATGCATAAATATTACTTTCTGCCATGGATGGTAAGTTATAAATACCACCCGTCCTATTCGTAGTGGGTATTCAGAGGGGCATCATTTATTGTTTCTGCCATTCAGAAACAGTGGCCGTGACATGGGTTTTGCCCATCTTGTGGCATATACCCTTCTTCAAGGTTTTTTTTTTATGATTTTATTTATTTGAAAGGTAGAGTTATAGACAGTGAGAGGAAGAGAGACACAGAGAAATTTTTCCATCTGTTGGCTCACTCCTCAAATGGCCCAGAGCTGGGGTGATCCAAAGCCAGGAGTCAAGAGCTTCTTCCAGGTCTCCCATGTGGGTGCAGGGGCCCAAGTACTTGGACCACTTTCTATTGCTTTCCCAAGCCATAGCTGAGAGCTGGATTGGAAGAGGAGCAGCTGGGACTAGAACTGGCACCCATATGGGATGCCAGCACTGCAGGTGGAGGATTAACCTGCTGTGCCACAGTGCCGGCCCCTCTTCAGGTGTTTTGTAAGCACTCAAGAAGTACAGAAGACTTGGACACCCAGACATTCTGTTGTCTTTCAGCTTCTTCTCTTGTGCATAGCTTTACAGACCTCACTGAAGGTGAAATTTGGAGAGTGTTTCCTCAGAAGTGAGTGTAGGTATGGAAAGGCGGGACAAGGCTCTACAGAGCAGGTGGGTGACCTGGGAGCCCTCAGGTAAGGCAGGTGATGGAACAGGTGCAATAGCCTTGGGGCAGACGCTGAACATGGCGCAAAGAGGGTGTTGGATGTCATGACACTGCCATAAAAATGAATGCTGGCACCTCCTCTGCTGTCACTTAGTTGTGGAGGATAAATAAATATTTTAATTTAGTTTCAGCTTCCCGCAGGATCTTAGCAGGACAGACTTCCAAATCTGCCTCCTACAGGGAAAATACTTTCAAATCCCACCAGCTGGCAACAAATCCCTCCCAGACAAAACCCAAAAACTGTAAACCATGCTTCTAAGTAAACCAGTCACTGTGCTGCATGGATGGACAGCTTCATCCAGTGCTTGGCAGGCAGGAGTGACGCTGGGGTGGGCGAGGCGGCACTGCTGCTCTTTCACCATTCAGCCTGAACTGGAGAACATCAGCACTAAGGGGCTGTGCCATCTGTACCGCTTCACGCGATGTGCGGCTGCTTTAAACAACAGGTGAGTCCCAGAGAGTTAAAGGCACCTAAATCCACGTTAGTGGTTCACAGTGGATCAAGGCAAGCTTGGCATTGCTTTTCCTTACTCTCTTGTAACTTCCACATACTGAATGCTCTTGTTCAGGCCCATCACACCTTATGAGCAAGGTGCCAGCACTGCTGTGAGACAGAGGAGGGCTCAGGACTGAGATCCAGCGACTTGGCCAGCCTCAGAGCTGGACAGCACTGGCAGAGTCCAGTCGTCGCAACAACCCACTCGGGATCTCCAAGGCAGGCTCTCGGGTCATGTTAGAGTAAGGGCAGACAAAGCGCAGCCCAGGCATGAGAACAGCGCTCTGGCTGACACACTCACAGTGCTCTCACAGAACACTTTACCCCACGTGTGTACAGCTGTGAGAACAGTGCTCTCACAGAACACCTCACCCAAGGTGTGTACAGGTGTGAGAACAGCACTCTCACAGAACATGTCACCCCACGTGTGTACAGGTGTGAGAACAGCACTCTCACGGAACACATCACCCCACGTGTGTACAGGTATGAGAACAGCACTCTCACGGAACACGTCACCCCACGTGTGTACAGGCATGAGAACAGCGCTCTGGCTGACACACTCACAGTGCTCTCACGGAACACCTCATCCCATGTGTGTACAGGTGTGAGAACAGCACTCTCACGGAACACGTCACCCCACATGTGTACAGGTATGAGAACAGCACTCTCACGGAACACCTTACCCCACATGTGTACAGGTGTGAGAACAGCGCTCTGGCTGACAAATTCACAGTGCTCTCACGGAACACCTTACCCCATGTGTGTACAGGCGTGAGAACAGCGCTCTGGCTGACACACTCACAGTCCCTCACAGAAAACCTCACCCCATGTGTGTATAGGTGTGAAAACAGCACTCTCACGGAACACCTCATCCCATGTGTGTACAGGTGTGAGAACAGCGCTCTGGCTGACACACAGTCCCTCACAGAACACCTTACCCCATGTGTGTACAGGTGTGAGAACAGCACTCTGGCTGACACACTCACAGTGCTCTCATGGAACACCTTACCCCACGTGTGTATAGGTGTGAGAACAGCGCTCTGGCTCACACACTCACAGTCCCTCACAGAACACCTCACCCCATGTGTGTACAGGTGTGAGAACAGCACTCTGGCTGACACACTCACAGTGCTCTCACGGAACACCTTACCCCATATGTGTACAGGTGTGAGAATAGCGCTCTGGCTGACACACTCTCAGTCCCTCACAGAACACCTCACCTCACGTGTGTACAGGTGTGAGAACAGAACTCTCATGGGGCCGGTGCCGTGGCTCAGTAGGCTAATCCTCCACCTAGCGGTGCCGGCACACCGGGTTCTAGGCCCAGTCGGGGCGCTGGATTCTGTCCCGGTTGCCCCTCTTCCAGGCCAGCTCTCTGCTGTGGCCAGGGAGTGCAGTGGAGGATGGCCCAAGTGCTTGGGCCCTGCACCCCATGGGAGACCAGGAGAAGCCCCTGGCTCCTGCCTTCGGATTAGCGCGGTGCGCCGGCTGTAGCGCGCCAGCTGTGGCGGCCATTGGAGGGTGAACCAACGGCAAAGGAAGACCTTTCTCTCTGTCTCTCTCTCACTATCCACTCTGCCTGTCCAAAAAAAAAAACAAAAAAAACCTCTCACAGAACACCTCACCCTATGTGTCTACAGGCGTGAGAACAGTGCTCTGGCTGACAGACTCACAGTCCCTCACAGAACACCTTACCCCATGTGTGTACAGGCGTAAGAACAGCGCTCTTGTTGACACATTTACAGTCCCTTCATGGAACACCTTACCCCACGTGTGTACAGGCGTGAGAACAGTGTTCTGGCTGACACACTCACAGTCCCTCACAGAACACCTCACCCCACATGTGTACAGGTGTGAGAATAGAACTCTCACGGAACACCTTACCCCACGTGTGTACAGATCTCTTTTTTGTTGTTTCACTACGTAGGGAAATGGAATTGGGCACAGGGACTTGGCCCATCAGCCTTTACATCTCTGCACTCATTCACGCACCCACTACTCACCCGAGGCAAGTACCCAACTATGTCCCAGACAGGCTCATGTCTAATGCCATCTCCATCCCTTTTCACTGAGCTCCTGGACATCGTCTGCCCCCTAAACTTTGAGTTGGCTGATGTGTTTCCTGTGGAAACCTCACTGGTATACACAATCATCCAACAGTGCTACCACCACGCAAATGACCTGCACCGTGAGGCTGCAGGAAGCACTTCCCCTAGACCGTGAGCTTTCTCACGGCACAAACGGCCTGATTTTTCTTCAAATCATCTCGCCTGGCACTGTCTGCGAGAGGTTTCTGTAGTAGTGCAAATGCTCTCAGTCTGCACAGTCCAATGCTGGAACCACTTGGCCGCATGTGGTTATGGAGAACTTCAAATGTCTGCTGTGCATGGTGAAGTGCCATCTAAATTCGGTCTCCTTTTAATCAAGCTAAATAGCCACCTGTCGCTGTTCCACTGGAACACACACGTCTAGAGCAAAGGATTCTGAGCTCTGTGCACTCTGCAAAGCGTAGGGAAGATTCAGCTGCTCAGGCTCCCCCACAACACAGTGCTACTTCGGGTGTTACAGTTAGGCTGTGGCAGTGTCACAGTTCCTGGGGCTGGCTCGCACCTGCAACCCTGGGGTTCCAATACGCAGTGAGGGGCAAGAGCAGCAGCTCAGCACAGCCCAGTGCTTGGCACCTGGTGGGTGTTCAAGAAATGTGTGTTGAATGAGTTGGAGACATCAGTGACTTCTGATTGGCTGAGCATTCACAAAGAATCAGCACATAGAAAAATACTGTATCAGATCTAATGAGGGTAACAGGAGACAGTAATAACACACAATGCCCATGGATGTAAACCTTCCCCTTTGATGTTTTTAAACACTGAGATTTCATTTGCTGACTTAAACACTTGTTAAGCACCTACTGTGCGTCAGGCACTGAGTGTGCAGGATGCAGCAGTGCCTAAAGGTATTTCAAAAAGTTCATGGAAATGCAGCCATAAGATGTTTATCTGGGGACAAAACATTTTTGAAATCCAGGCGTTTTTTACCAATATGCATTTTCTTTTTTTACTGTTTATATTTTTAGACAGGCAGAGTTGGACAATGAGAGAGAGAGAGACAGAGAGAAAGGTCTTCCTTCCATTGGTTCACTCCCCAAATGGCCGCCCTGGCCGGCGCTGCGCCGATCCAAAGCCAGGAGCCAGGTGCTTCCTCCTGGTCTCCCACACGGGTGCAGGGCCCAAGGAATTGGGCCATCCTCCACTGCACTCCCAGGCCACAGCAGAGAGCTGGCCAGGAAGAGGGGCAACTGGGACAGAATCCAGTGCCCCAACCGGGACTAGAACCTGGTGTGCCGGCACCACAGGCGGAGGATTAGCCTAGTGAGCCGCGGCACCAGCTGCCAATATGCATTTTCAACTTTCTGAAGATCCCTCATAGAAACACCTGATTGTTGCCGTCACTGCCTTACAGAGGGGCAGACCACAAACAAGTAGGGGCTACAGAGCAGCATGCACTGTTCACAGTGACAAAGTGATGCAACAGACAGGTGCTCAGGAGGTGAGAGGGGGGTCCACTGCAGGCAGGGGTCAGGAAAGGCACTCGTGCAGAGAGGCATGAGTCCAGAGGCACCATAGCCATGAGTCCAGAGGCACCTTAGCCATGGTGGGGGGTGGTGAGCCTGCCAGCCTGAGAAACCTTAAGGAGATGAGTGACTCCTACAGGTCATCGAGGGAGGGAGGCAAGGTGAGATGAGATGAGAGGCAGCTGGGCAAGCACAACCCTGTGGGAAGCGGTGCTCCATTCTGGGAGCAAGGACAGTCCCTGGGAGGGGGTCAACAGGAAGAGCCACTCTGCTGATAGCCAAAGGCCAGCGGGGCGCGAGGGCAGAAGCGGATGAAGAGGAACTCACGGGAGGCTACAGCAGGGGACCAGGTAAGAGAGACACAGGCCAGGGGGAGCTCAACTCAGACCAGCAGCAGATGGATTCGAAGGCACAGGCTAAGGAAAAGGGAAGAGTCAATGTTGGCTCTTTTTGATCTTTGTTTTCCCCTAAATCTATGTTAGATTGTTTAAATTGATTATGTTTTTTAGACATAACCCTTAACACTGTAATACCAGGTTCACTTTTTTATCCTGCCACCCTTGTTGACATAAGCAACCACACTGCATTTTATCCAGGTTAGTTTTAGAAGAGACCAAGTTGAGGGATTTCTGGGATAAAGAGAGGATTTCAATTTCATTTCTTGTTTCAGGTGGCATTCAGTATACACTCTACTTTCTTAAATTCCAATAAAGTTTAAACCTTCGAAACAGATCGCGAGATGTTATTTTAATTACAAAAGGTACCCCCCCCCCAACTTCTTTAAGGCAGGGGGCTTTCCTTGGTATTCATCTGTTTGTTCAGGAGGTGTCTTTGGAGCACCGACAATGTCCCAGGCGCACTGTACAGCATCTGTGTGTGATGCAGGTGCGGAATACACAGGCATGCTTCTGGACTGTGATGGGTGGGGAGGGTGGGAGCACTGGGGGGCACCGTACAGCGTCTGTGTGTGATGCAGGTGCGGAATGCACAGTCTGGACTGTGACGGGTGGGGAGGGCGGGAGCACTGGGGGGCACCATACAGCATCTGTGTGATGCAGGTGTGGAATGCACAGACTGGGTTGTGATGGGTGGGGAGGGCGGGAGCACTGGGGGGCACCGAGCAAAACCACTGCTAGTGGTGGTGGTACAGGAAAGTTCCCCTGAGAAGATGATGTTTATGCAAAGACTTGACAGATAACCCGGGGGCCAGCTGGGTAAAGAGTGAGGAGAGGAGAAGAGGGGAGAGAGGGAGCAGGCTCCCAGGATAGGGAAGAGCATTTGCAAAGAACTTGAGTGGAAAATGTGTGAGAAACAGAGAGCATGGCTCGAGGGTAGGGAACTGGGGAGAGAGGTCACAAAGGAGCCGGAAATGGGAGTGGGGCTGTGTGGTCTCACACAGACAGAGGGACATAAAGGCCACATTGTTGGGAGCCAGTGCCCACATGAGACCAATCAGCAATGCAATTAGAATCGTCTTCCTGAAATTATAAACGCAGCCAATGAAGAGCCGATTCAGTTGCCGCACGCTAACTGTACCATAGTTGAGTAAAATGAGGCACACTTATCTGTGGGTTGTGTACTCAATGGGTAATCTGATTTTTTTTCTTCAATTCTAAGGAATTATATCTGGGGCACAGGTGTCTAGCTGCTGACCCATGAGCTGACTCAGGCCCACAGACACAGCTCCTTTGGCGTGGACAGTATCTTCACACCTTATCCACAAGCTGCGGGGGCAGAAACCACTGTACATTCACCAAACACTTCTCCTTTAACAGTGAGCACACAGCTGCACTTCGCTTCCCAGCTTCCCCAGCTGGGAGGGACTGCGAGGCCGAGGGTGCCCTGGAGATGGACAAAAGTTCTGGTCCCTGTTTCTAAGGCTTGCAAAGCAGAACAAAACAAAACAAAAAAAAGCACAAGGAGAAAGGAAAACAACAACAAAAATCCTCCTGCCAGTCCCCCTCTTCTCTTTCTCTGGCAGCATCTGAATTTGGAGCTGATTGGCGGCTGCCACTTCACAGAGAGTGGGGTCTCTCATTCACCAGTCTCTGCCATGGCTGGAACGTGTGCCCCAAAGTTCACGTGCAGGAAACATGACCCCAGTGCAACAGTGCTGAGAGGTGGGACCCGAGGGGAGGTGTTTGGATCAGGAGAACTCCACCTGCACAAATGGACCGTGGTGGTGTCCTGTGTGCATGGGATTGTTATAAAATGGAAATGGAAACTGGCGCCTTCTGTCCATCCCCCTAGTCTCCTGTATGTGCTTTGCTGCTCTTCTACTCTCCTCCGTGGGCTGACCCTGTAAAAAGACCCTCAACGGATGGGAGACCTTTGACCTTGGAGTTCCCAACCTCCAAGACTGGAAAAAGAATAAGAGGTCTTCAAAAAATTCACATAAAATGAATACTATGGAAGAACTATGCATGGATTTTGAACTTTTTTTTTTTTTGCACCAAATTTCTTTTAATTCTTTTAATGTAACTTTTAATTCCATTTTCTAACTTTAGAGTAAGTTTGTATTTATTTCCTTATTTGAAAGTCAGAGGGAGGGAGGGGGAGGGAGAGGGAGGGAGGGAAGGAGTGAGAGGGAGAAAGGGAGAGGGAGAAGGAGAGGGAGAGGGAAAGAGAGAAAGAGAGAGAGAGAGAGAGAGAGAGAGGGAGAGAGAGAGAGAGAGAGAGAGAGAGAGAGAGAGAAATGAGAATGAATCTTCCATTCTCAAATGGCTGCAACAGCCACGGCTGGTTCAGGCCAAAGCCTGGAGCCAGGAAGTCCTTCAGGTCTCCCTCATGGGTGACAGGACTCCAAGTACTGGACTGTCACGGGCTGCCTTCCCAGGGGCATTACAGGAAGCCAGACTGGAAGCAAAGAGCCAGCACTCAGCTTGGCCACTCTGATATGGAGTACAGAAGTCCTAAGAGGCAGCTTACCTTGCTGTGCCACAATGCCCACCCTTCCACAAACTTTTAGAAGCACCCTTATACATCTGTTCTTTTTAAAAGATTTATTTAGTTATTTGAAGGTCAGAGTTACAGGGGAGGAGAGGCAGAGGGACATTCAGAGAGAAAGTGTATGCACGAGAGAGCGAGTGAGATCTTCCATCTGCTGGTTCACTCCCAAATGGCCACAATGGTCAGGGCTGGGCCATGAGCTTCTTCAGGTCTCCCACATGGGAGGGGCAGAGGCCAAGCACTCCAAGTACTTGGACTGTCGTGAGCTGCCTTCCCAGGCAAGTTGCAGGAAGCTGGACTGGCTTCCTCCACTGCTTTCCCAGGCACGTTAGCAGGGAGCTGGATCAGAAGTGGAGCTGCTGGGACTTGAACAGGCACCCATATGGGATGCCGGTGCTGTAGGTGGCAGCTTAACCCACTATGCCACAGCACTGGTCCCCCATAAATCTGTTCTTTTTAAGTCCCCCAGTCTCGGGGGTTCTGCTACAGCACCGCACAGACAGTCCCCACCCAACCCCTGCCCATGTCCCTGATTTACATTCCCAGCTCCCTGAGGGAGGCCTTTGACTCTGTAACCTCTGACCTTCCCCAGGACAACCTTCTGCTTCACCCTTTCCTCTTTCCTTTCTCAGCCCCATTGCATTTCCTGCCCTCCCAACTGGACTTCAAAAGCAGCTCCAATCCACCAGCTGCAGAGACCTGCCCTGACCCCTTTCTAAGGTCATCTCCAGCTGCACTGGCCTTCACTCCATGGAGTTGTTTCCATTCAAACATTCAGTTAATTGGGGGCCAGCATTGTGGCCTAGTGGGTAAAGCCAATCAATGCCTGTGATGCTGCTTGGGCACTGTTAGTGTCCGGAGTCCCAGCTGCTCCACTTCTGATCCAGTTCCCTGCTAATGGCCTAGGAAAGCAGCAGAAAACGGCCCGAGTACTTGGGCCCCTGCCACACACGTGTGGGAGACCTGGAAGAATCTCCTGGCTTCTGGCTTTGGCCTGGCCCGGACTAGGCTGTTAGCAGCCATCTGGGGAATGAGCCCGTGGATGGAAGAGGTCTCTCTGTCTCTCTTTCTCTCTGTAACTCTGCCTTTCAAATAAGTAAGTAAATCTTAAAAATAAAAAAGAATTCATTTAAAGTTAGTGGTGTAGCAGGTAAACTGCCGCCTGGGATGCTAGCATCCCGTATGGGCACCGGTTCACGTCCTGGCTGCTCCTCTTCCTATCCCTGCTAATAAGCCTGGGAAAATCAACAAAAGATGGCCCAAGTGTTTGGGCCCCTGCTACCCACCCAGGAGGCCTTGATGAAGCTCCTGGCTCCTGGCTTCAGCCTGGTTCAGCCATGGCTGTTGCAGCCATTTGGGGAGTGAACCAGCAGATGGAAAATCTCTTTTTTTTGTCTCTCCCTCTCTCTGTAACTGCCTTTCAAAAAAAGTAATTAAATTAAAAAAAATGTAGACATCATGTGCGGTTTGTGACTACCAAGTGCCTAAGCAACTACGCCACAGCAATCCTGCTGTTTCTTGAGCTCATGAGTGGGGTTCTGCGTTGGAGTCCCCTGTGGGCCCATGAAGGGTGACACTGCATGCTGCCCTGCCCCTTCATACTTCCAGGGAACCTGGGGAAGGTGCTGTGGGGAGACAAGGAGGATGTGGTATGATTCAACACATCCGAGGATCGAAAGGAAATGCCTTGAAATCACTTACTGCTTCCCACTAAAAAAATACATATATGTAAGTGTATATATAAAGGAATTTAACCCATATATTGGTGACTTTTTTTGTCTATCTGTATTGTGGCACAGCAGTAAAGATGTTTCTTGCGATGCCTGCATCCCTTATCGGAGTGAGTGGGTTCAAACCCCACTCTGCTTTTATCCAACTGTTTGTTGATGGCTCAAGCACTCGGGTCCCCGCAGCTCCGTGGGAGACACAGACGCGGTTCGGCCTAGCCATGGCTGTGGCACACTTCTGAGGAGTGAATCAGTGGATGGTAGATCTTTTTTAGTTTCTGTTTCTATTGTTCTGTCTTGGAAAGAAATTTTAAAAAGTACTTAAAACCAATAAATAAATAAATAAGACTCAGCAGGGCTTGAGATAATATAATATCGAGGTAAAGCATTATGACCATTATGACTTGGGAAGTGGCAAATCGGGGTGGAATCCCAGCTCTGACCGTTCTTATTCATGTGACCTTGCACTGTTTGCTTCCCTTCACCAAGGGTCAATTTATTCCAGAAGGAATAATAACATGACCTGCCTCATGGAGTTTTTGTAGGGGTTAATGAGATAAATACAATAGGAATTATTATTATCAGCAAAAGAGAAAATGCAAAGGGCCGGCGCCGCGGCTCACTAGGCTAATCCTCCGCCTAGCGGCGCCGGCACACCGGGTTCTAGTCCCGGTCGGGGCGCCGGATTCTGTCCCGGTCGCCCCTCTTCCAGGCCAGCTCTCTGCTGTGGCCAGGGAGTGCAGTGGAGGATGGCCCAGGTGCTTGGGCCCTGCACCCCATGGGAGACCAGGAAAAGCACCTGGCTCCTGGCTCCTGCCATCGGATCAGCGCGGTGCGCCAGCTGCAGCACACCGGCCGCGGCGGCCATTGGAGGGTGAACCAACAGCAAAAGGAAGACCTTTCTCTCTGTCTCTCTCTCTCACTGTCCACTCTGCCTGTCAAAAAAAAAAAAAAAAAAATGCAAAGGAAAATAATCTAGAGAAGAACAGACTCCCAGGGGTGCACCTTGCTGCAAAGGACTGAAGTGGATAATTCATGCAGACGATGCCCCCCTCCCATGCTGCACAGGCAGAGCCATAGGGGCTCCATTTTGACCAACATTAACTTTTCCTGGGCGATTCAACACGTTTCCATTAGCATAAGGACTAGGACTATTCAGCAGGCACTGTACCCCCCCCCCCCCGCCCCGGACCACCACTCTGCTAAACAAATAGTATCTCAACTTAAAGCTAACATTTGGTGGGAAAAAAATAAAGACAGGGAGGTGGAACAAGGTGATGGCCAAGGAAGGTGTTCCGGCAACGCTCTGCCTACAGAGATGCCAATTTGACAACTACTCATGTACCAAGCCACCGTCACGACCACTAAGGAAGCCGGGTGAGAGCACAGTGCCTGGTTTTAGTCTAAGTGTAAGAAAAAAGACATCGAAGAAGGCAAGAAAAAGAGGAGCCAAGTCACCCCTCCCCCAAGCAGCTCCAAACAGCATTTCTGTATTCCTCCCCTGTGGGGAAAGGGGAATTAAGCACAGGCCTCGGACTTGAAACCTGTATCAGAGCTTCCAAGGTGAAGTCCAGGACCAGCAGGACCAGGCTCTCATCCCCGGAACAGCACCCGAAGGCTGAGCCTGCAGGCCCTCCTCAGCCATCTCCAACCTCAGACAGCAGAGGAGGACTCCAGCCACTGCCGAGCGGGATGAGTGCCAGCACAGGGCTTCACCTGCGCTCTCAGGGGGACCCAGCACCAGACAAAGCCTCCGGCACAGTGCTTGCAGGTGAAATCTCCAGTAGCCCAATGTGAACGCACCCACTGGGAGTTTGGGACAAACCTGGGATGGGCCCCCCTCTAGTGCTCAAACAGCGACAACACACCAACTGCTACTTGTGGCTAACCTAACCTTAGGGCGCCCTCTCGTGGTGAAATAGGACTGTCTAGAGGTTCAGAGAAAATCAGCGAGTTCTTCAGGGTTCTCTGAAAGCAGGCACAAAGCAAGCCAGATTACAAAAAGTGGGGAAGATGTCCAGTCCTCCCATGTGCACGCGATGCTGAACACCAACAAGCATCACAGAGTTTCAGGGAGCCAGGAGCTCACCTACTGAACAAAGCAAGGTCGGAAACCGGAGAGCAGCCGACAGACGTACATTTTCAGACACATAACTTAAAAATAGCTATTTTAAGGAAACTCAACAAGATACAGGAATACACAGAGAAATTATTCATTATTCTGACAGAAACAATACAGAAATGGAAGTAGTTTTTAAAAGTCAGACAGAAATCTCTGAACTGAAAAGTATGTTAAAAGTGAAATTCAAAATGTGACAGAAGGCATCAAAAACAAAATACACCACATAGACAGAAGACTGAGCTTTAAACAGACTTGAAAATTCCCTTTTTCTGAGGAAAAATAAAAAAAAAGATGAATGAAGAAAGCTTTTGGGAACTTTGGAACAACATTAAAAGAGCAAATATTCAAGTTAATAAGGTTCAAGGAGCACTTGAAAAGGCCAAGGGCTAGGAAGCGTCTGAAAAGAGAGAACACGGCCACTCCTAGAGAAAGATGCGACTGCTCAGGTACAGGCGGCTCAGGGCACCAGATTCAACTCAACCCAGTCCACCCCAAGACACAGGATAATCAAGCTCTACAAAGTTCAGGGTCAAGATACAATTCTCAAAGCTGCCAAAGAAGAGAAACAAACAACATATATGTCCCCATGCACCTGATGGCAGACTTCCGGGCAGAAACCTTACAAGCTAAGAGAGAATGCGATGAGATTTTTATAGCCGTGAAGGTAAAAACAAACAAATGAATACAAACCAAACTACCAACCAAGAATACTGGACCCAGTAAAGCTGTCCTTAAGACACGTCCTATGCTGTGGTGTAGCAGGTAAAGCCACCACCTGCAGTGCTGGTATCCCACATGGTGCAGGTTTGAGTCCCAGCTGCTCCACTTCCCATCCAGCTCTCTGCTATAGCCTGGGAAGCAATAGAAGATGGCCCACGTTCTTGGGTCCCTGCATCCATGTGGGAGACTGGGAAGAAGCTCCTGGCTCCTGGCTCCTGGCTCCTGGCTCCCAATTGGTGCAGCTCTGGCAGTTCTGGCCATCTGGGGAGTGAACAGCAGACGGAAGATGTCTCTCTTTCTTTCTCTCTCTCTGCCTCTGCCTCTCTGTAACTTTGCCTTTCAAATAAATAAATAAATCTTTTTAAAAAGAGATATGAAGGAGACATAGAGATACTCCCCGACCAAAAAAAAAAAAAAAAAAAAAAAAACACACAAAAAACAAACAACACAAAATTAAACTAAAAGGGTTTATCACCACCAGACCTGTCCTATGAAGTAAAAGCAGGAGGCACTAACAAGTAAAACGAAAATATTGGTGGTGTGGTAAGCTAAGCCTCTGCCTGTGGCATCTGCATCCCTTATGGGTGCTGGCTCAAGTCCCAGCTGCTCCACTTCCAATCCAGCTCTCTGCTGTGGCCTAGGAAAGCAGTGGAAGATGGCCCAAGTCCTTGGGCCCCTGCACCCATGTAGGAGACCTGGAAGAACCTCCTGGCTCCTAGCTTTGGATTCACCCAGTTCCGGCTGTTGCGGCCATTTGGAGGAGTGAACCAGCGAATGTCTGTCTGTCTGTCTCTCTCTAACTCTACCTCTCAAATAAATAAATAAAAATCTTTTAAAAAATGAAAATATCAGAAGATAGAAAATTCACTGAATATAGAGCCTGGAAGTTAACAGATACATCTACAGCCAAGTGAGCTTCAACCTAGCTATAAAAACACACACACACACACACACACACACACATTAGAGAAAGGACAGCCTTTATAGTAAGTGGTACAGGGAAAACTCAAACTCTACATACAGAAGAATAAAGCTAGACACCTATCTTTCACCACACACATATATACATATAAACGGATTAAAGATTTTAAGATCTGAAAGTGGGGCTGGCGTCGTGGGACAGTTGGTTAGGTCATGACTTGCAGTGCCAGCATCCCATATGATTGCTGGTTCGAGTCCTGGCTGTTCCACTTCCCATTCAGCTCCCTGCTAATGTGCCTGGAGAAACAGCTGAAGATGGCCCAGATATTTACACCCCTGCCATCCACATGGGACACTCAGATGACTTCCTGGCTCCTGTCTTCAGCCTGGCCCAGCCCTGGCTGTTGTGGCTATTTGGGGAGTGAAGCAGCAGATGAAAGATCTCTCTCTCCCTCTCCCTCTCTCCCTCTCCCTCCCTCTCCCTCCCTCTCTAACTCTGCCTTCCAAGTAAATAAATCAAATCCTTAAAAAAAATAAGCATTCAATAGGTGTGTTCGGGATGAAGCTGAAATGCTGAGTCTGGTTGAATGTCTGAGATGACTTAAAGAAAAAAGAGACCCATAACTGTGGAACCATCAGAAGAAAACACGGGAAATGCTTCAGGGCACTGGGATGGAGGAGGGCTTCGTTCGAGAGATGCCAAAAGCAGAGAGAATGAAAATAAAAATAGATACGGGTTTCATTAAACTAAAAAGCTGCTGCACAGACAAGAAAGTGACCAACCTGGAGAAGAGAAAACCTGCGGCATGGGAGAAAACATTCGGCAATCCACATCTGGCATAGACACCAGGAGACATTCAAGACAACAGGAGAAAGAGGAGACATTCAAGGCAATAGCAAAGTGACAAATAATTATAGAAAAATGGGCAAGAAATCTGAACAGACGATTCTCAAAGTAAGACACACACATGGCAAGAAAAGATACTCAACATCACAAATCACCAGGGAGGGCCGGCGCTGTGGCTCACTTGGTTAATCCTCCACCTGCGGCGCCTGCATCCCATATGGGCACCAGGTTCTGGTCCTGGTTGTTCCTCTTCCAGTCCAGCTCTCTGCTGTGGCCTGGGAGGGCAGTGGAGGATGGCCCAAGTGCTTGGGCCCCTGCACCTGCGTGGGAGACCAGGAGGAAGCACCTGGCTCCTGGCTTCAGATCAGCGCAGCGCACCGGCCATGGCGGCCATTTGGGGAGTGAACCAACGGAAGGAAGACCTTTCTCTCTGTCTCTCTCACTGTCTGTAACTCTATCTGTCGAATAAATAAATAAAATCTTTAAAAAAAACCACCAGGGAAATACAAATCGAAACCACAATGAGACACCCCCTCACTCCTGTGATCTTGTCAACTGTTAGAAAGCTGAAAGAGCTGGTGGGAACGTGGAGGAGAGGGAGCAGTCCCGCCCCGATGGTGGGAATGTGAACTGATCCACCACTGTAGAAAACAGGTTCCTCAAGAAACTGAAAACAAGTACCGCGGGACCCAGCGATTCCACTCCTGGGCAGACACCCACGGAAGATGCAACCTGTCCATCCGCTATTGCAACACTGTTCACTGCAGCCAGGAAGTGGAAACAACCTAAGGATCCACTGGCACATGAAGGGATAGACAATGGGATGCATATATCCAACGGAACACTATGCCGCCCTGAGGAGCAACGCTGCCATCTGTAACAAGGGGAGGGTCACGTGGTGGGCCAGCTCAGCCAGGCAGGGGCAGATGAGCAGCACTCTCACTCCTATCAGTGCGGCAGGGAAGCTCACAGAAGCGGAGCGCATGGTGGTGACGACCAGAGGCCGGGAGGGTGTGGTGAGAGAGGGCGGGCGGACGGGTGGTTGACGAGTCCCGAGTGACAGTCAGACAGAAGAAAGGAGCTCTGGGTGTCCCCTGCACAGCAGGCTGGTCACAGAATAACGTGCTCTGCACACTTTTCTACCATGCTGTAACAAAAGATTCTAAACATTTGCACCAAAAAAAAAAAAAAAAAGTGGTGACAAATGCTTGAGGAGATAATTAGGTTTTCCTTGAATCGCACATGCCTATACACACATACATTGAGCCATCACACGATACCCTGGAAGTATGCACAATTTCATGTGCCAGTTCAAAATATTTTTAGGCCCGCGCCGCGGCTCACCAGGCTAATCCTTCGCCTGCGGCGCCGGCACCCCAGGTTCTAATCCCGGTTGGGGCGCCAGTTCTGTCCCAGTTGCTCCTCTTCCAGTCCAGCTCTCTGCTGTGGCCCAGGAAGGCAGTGGAGGATGGCCCAAGTGCTTGGGCCCTGCACCCGCATGGGAGACCAGGAGGAAGCACCTGGCTCCTGACTTCAGATCGGCACAGTGCGCCGGCCGTAGCGGCCATTTGGGGGGTGAACCAACGGAAGGAAGACCTTTCTCTCTGTCTCTCTCCCTCACTGTCTAACTCTGCCTGTCCAAAAAAAATTTTTTTTAAATGATAAACAATCCAGAAAAAAGTAATCAACTTCACCAAAGAAAAAACAAAAGAAATCTCAATGTTATTAATAAAAACTATCAACTCAACCTTTCTCTTTGTTTATTTTTAAGATAGAAGTGAAAACTGACATGGAGAATAATAATGATGGTCTTTTCTTTTTTGAAAGGCAGTTACAGAGAGGGAGAGGGAGAGGGAGAGACAGAGACAGAGACAGAGCAGAGAACACACTTCCATTTCCATCTTCTGGTTCACGTCCCAAATGGTTGCATTGGTCAGGGCCGGGTCAGGCTGAATCTAGGACCTTCTTTTGAGTCTCCAACGTGGGTGCAGGGGCCCAAGCACTTGGGCCATCTTCCACTGCTTTCCCAGGCCATTACCAGGGAGCTGGGTCATAAGTGTAGTAGCCAGGACTTGAACCAGAAACTATGTGGGATGCTGGCACTGCAGGCAGTGGCTTCACCCACTATGCGTGATGCTGGCCCCAGTGATGGACTTTTCAAAGGAATGGGGACCACAGACTGTGGGGCCGAGCCTACCCTGAATCCTAAAACATGGGAGTGCTTCTGAGAGTTTGCAGGGGTGGAATTAAGAGCTGGCTTTATTTTGGTGCAAAAAGATGCAGAAAATGAGATTATGGGAGATAATTACCTCTTTTTTGTCTTCTTCATGCACAAGTCTTATATGAGACACTTCAAAATGCTCATGGAAAAATTAACTTAAAAGATAAGTTTATTTTTGTGCAAAAACATTTTGAAATTCCTCCACAGTTTCTTCATACTATGCCTTATCTGCATGCTTGTTTTGTAAGATTCTTTGCATCAAAATGAATGTTTTAATTTGAAAAGAATGGAACATTCCAAATAAAATGATTTTTTCCTCTCTCTCCAAAGAAGCAAACAGTAACACCCCTGAGGCAGGACTCTGTCCTTTTCTTGGTCACCAGGCGGGGAATAATCATGGCTCTGTGCAATAATCTCACGGAGAAGCGGGTTAAAGGCACTTCCTGCTGAGTGGACCGTGCTGGCCAACGGCTGCGTCACCGGGAAACCTGACCGGGGCAGAGGCTCCAACGCAGCAGAGGGGAGGCTTTCCTTCTTCACCCTGTACAGCTTATTCTTAGAGGACGATGCTCAAAATGACTTGCAAAGTGAGGCAGAGTGGATTCCCAAAGCCGACGCGCGGCCTGAGCGCGTGCTGCCAGAAGCACGGAGATGGGTTCCCAGGTGTGGACGAGAGTTCTTCGTTGGTGCTCACGAAATTCTCCAAAAAAGGAACTTACTGAGCGAAGGCGGAAGTTCATACAAGCATCAGTTAGTGATTGCTGCACAGCAGGCCGCCACAATCTTAGCGGCTTAGACCTGTCAGTTCAGTTTACTCTGTAATGTGGGCTGGGCTTCCCCACGTATCTGAGGGCAGCTGTGGGTCCAGCAGGCGGCCCTAGCCCCTGGGTGCTAGATGCTTCTCATCTTGCCGCAGCCCAAGTCGCTCTCGGCCTGCCCGGGGGTTAAGATTCCGAGAGAGAGTGGAAGCACAGGAGGAATCCTGGAGCCAAGGCTCCGAGCTGGCAGCCGACCCCTTCCCCTGCGTTCTGTGGGCCAAGGCGTCACGAGGACCCCAGGGACCAGGGCAGGGGAAGCAGTCTCCAGCCCTTGATCAAGGGACTCCACTTTTGCAAAGCACATGCACACGGGGTGGGGAACACCAGGGCAACCAACTTGCAGCCACGGAATTCAGAGTAAAGCTGAAGCGCCGGCTTCCGGCAGACCCAGGATCCAGAGCTGGTCCCGAGGTCTGGGTGATGGGAACTCAGAGAGCCCACCACGGTTCCCCTCCGAGGATGAAAGAAACACAGGGTTTCCGGTCCTGGACGCTCCCTGGGCTGGACACTGAAATCACCCGTGGCATCCAGGTGAGCAGGCAGATATGTGGGCAGGCAGCCCCCCAGGAATGATGTTCCATGGCCTGGGAGACCATCCCCAGAGCAGAACACGGATGTGCCCGGCTCCGGGGAGGAGGCCGAGTGGATGCGGAGCTGCCGGCGCGGAGCGTTCTCTCCCTCTGCTACGGTGCTGGAGCCACAGAAGGGCATTTCCTGCTTGTGTGTGCGCGTTCCCATGATTTCTTCCAGGATCAGACATCCCATGGACATTTTTAACATTGTAGGAAAAACGTTAGAGAAGCCCCCAACCTGGGGACAGGTTAGATGTGGGAAATAGTCACATATTTTTGTCTTAGTTCTTTCCCCTTCTACTTCCTCATCCTCCCACTACTACCACCACACACACACACTCACACACATTCACATACACACACACACACACACTCACACGCACCTGTCAACCTAGCCCTTCTCCCTCATTTGAAATGGGACACTGCTTGAGGCTCTGTCTGCCCTTTGTAAAGAAAGGAGAGACGATTGCCTCCGGACGTTCCCAGGATAGCATTCCTATATTGCTGGAGACTTCCTCTTTGATTATCCCAATGATACTCTATTCTTTTCCCTCTAAAAGAACACGGGACAGGAGGAATTTCTTCAATGATCCCCACTGCCACGTGCCTGCCACCACTGGGCTGGAGGCTCCCTGGAGCCGAAGCTGCGCCTCCCTCCGCGGGAGGCTTTGCTCGTCAGCTCTCAGTCTCTCCGGGAGGGATCCCTCCTCGGCCTGAGCCCTGACCCTCACCAGTGGCTTTTATCTAGTGGACTGGGATTAGGGTTGCCACACCCATGTACACGATGTTCAGCGACATTTGGATTTCAGATGAACAACAAAAAAACTGTTAGCATGCGCTATGTCCCATACACTGAAACTCTATATTATCCACTGGAATAGAGTGTACTCAAGCTAAAAATCCATTCATTTTTATCTGAAATTCAAATTTCCTTTGCTAAGTCTGCCAGCCTCAGTCTTTGTTTGCAACACACACCCCTGCCCCAGCGCAGAGAACACCCCGGACCAGACTTCAGCCAAAGACAGACCCACAACTTCTGCATGTTTGGAAGCTCCTGGAAGAAGTCGTGTCAGGAAACGTGTCCTGTGCCTTCCCCAAAGTGCTGTATTTTTAACACTTACAGCAAGCAAACGCTATCATCGGTGTCTCCGAGTTTCTGGATGCTCTGATGCCGGGAGTGGGTTCCATGGGCTTGGGGGAGACCAGAGCTCCATGAGGAAACGGTAGGACACAGACATGGCGCTTCACGTGTGCTCCAGTTGCAGGTGAAGTCCGTGTGACTCATCCCGACGCATCGCATCATTTCTGAGTGCAGTAGGGAAGCCCCTGATGGGGAAGGCTGGGGGGCAGACCCCAGGGGCAGGAGGACCCCAGGACAAGGCCACAGCACTGCGGTCTCGGTGGTCTTCTGCTAGGTTCGTCTACCGCATCTTTATACTCTCAGCTTTCTAACTTCACTGCGGGCTCGGAGACCTCAACACCCTGGAAAATAAGCGGGGGCACAAAGTGCTGCTGTGAGCCCTCGAGGATCAAGCGGGCAGCCGCTCACACACAGAGGTCCGAGCTTGCTGAACCAGCACCGTGACCAGCAGGCTCTCTCCACCTTCACAACCACCCTGGAGACGGGGGCTAGGATTTCCGCTTCACAAGTGAGTAAAACCAAACCCTCAAAGAGGTTCAGTAACTTCCCTGAGGCTACACAGCCAGGATTCAAACACAGGGGAGCTGCACTCCAAAACCCATCTCCTTCCACTTTACAGTGCCACATGGCTTTTTATTCCTGAGAACTGCAAGCAGATGAGTCAAGTTAGGCCCTTGGGCTAATCTGACAGTAAGAGACACCATTTTACCAGTACCTTTTTGTTTTGTTTTGCTTTTAATATTGAACTGGAATTCCTTCTGCTAGACATATACCTCCAACTTTGCCACAGTCACCACCACTGTCTATTGTGTTTCACCTGTTTCAAATCACCGATTTATGCTTCCTGTCTTGCTACAGCAGGCATTTGAGTCTGCAACCCCCAAAGTACTTTATCATTACATACTCATAATAACTATGTTTAGGGGAAATGGAATATTTCGCTCAATGTTAAGAAGGCTGATGGATAAATGCTCTCAGAAGCAAGAGAGGTTTTTCCAGAGTATTCTCTGACTTGCTGTACTGAGCAAGCCACTGTCTGACTTGCTGTACTGAGTCCAACACCCTACACAGAGCAGTCCCAGTGGCAATCAGAGCCTTGGGGGAGGGTCACCATGCCCTCAGGGATTTGCTTTCAATCGTAGGGAAGGGAAGTGAGAAGAGGAACCTGGATCCAGTTCCAGAAGACTTTCTAGCTTGCTGCTCTGTTGTGCACAGGAAGAACCCTGGATTCAACCACGAAAAACCCAACAAGCATGCAAGAGATGAGCACAGAACCTGAACAGACAGTTCTCAGGAGAAGAGGTACAGAGGGCCAACATGAAAAACTGCTCAGGATCACCAGCCACGAGGACTGCAAATCACAACCACCATGAGCTACCACCTCGCCTGTGAGAATGACTGTTAGCAAAAAGAAGAAAAGTAACAAACCCCGCTGAGGACGTGGTGATGTCAACTGTACAAGCATTATGGTGAGCAGCAGGAGGGTCTCCCCCAAGCTAGGAAACAGATCCAGCCCACTTCTAGGTATCCAGAATGCCCCACTTCTGCATATCTATCCAAAGGAAAGGAACTCAGTGTATGGAAGAAGCACCAAGCACTCCTACATTTATTGTAACTGTACTCACAAAAGGCTAGATATGGAATCAATCTGTCTCTCAATGGATGCATCGGTGATAAAAATGTGGTATAGATACAAAAAAAGAATGTTATTCAGCCATAAAACAATGAAATCCTGGGGCCAGCACTGTGGCATAGCTGGTAAAGCTGCCACCTGTGGGGCAGGCGTCCCATATGGGAAACAGTTTGAGTCCTGGCTGTTCCACTTCCGATCCAGCTCCCTGCTAATGCATCTGGGAAAGCAGCAGAGGATGGCCCAAGTGCTTGGGCCCCTGCTACCCACTTGGGAAACCTGGAGGAAGCTCCTAGATCCTTGTGGGGAGCAATCCGGACTAGACTAAGTTACTCGAATTAAGACTTATTCTATGCATCTGCTCTCCCACAATATGGCGCTGGGAGAGAAGTAAACAGCTTCCGCACAGCTGCCTCCAGTTCAACTAATAAACAGCAGGACCTGCTCCTGATTGGAGGAGAGCAGCGTACTCGGCGTGTGGGCAGCCGAGTTGGGATTGGCGGAGGAGGACTATAAAGGAGGAGAGAGACGGCATGCACCGGGAACATCTATGGGGAACATCTAAGGGAACCCGTGCAGCCCCCGAGAAGAGCCGGCCGGCGGTGTGCCGCTCCCCTGCGGAAGTGGGGAATGTGGTCAGGGGGAACTGCCCTTCCACGGAGGTGGAAGGGATAGTAGCCAACCCGGGAAGAACCAGCAGCAAACCCGGGGAGGGCCGAGCAGACGAAAGAACAGCGCAGGGTCCTGTGTCGTTCCTCCACGAAGAGGGGGAGCGACAGATCCTGGCTTCAGACCAGCCCAGCCCCAGCCATTGTGGCCATTTGGGGAGTGAACCAGCAGGTGGAAGAGTTCTTCTTTCTCTCGCTGCCTCTGCCTCTCCCTCTCTATCTCTCCCTTTCTCTTTCTGTAACTCCACCTTTGAAGTTAAGTAAATAAGAATTTTTAAAAAATAAAAATACCCAAAGAATGAAATCCTGACATCTGCAGCCAAATGGACAGAACTGGATCAGTATGTCAAAGGAAACATGGCAGACACAGACAGGCAAATACCGCACATTCATCTCTCTGTGTGCAAGTTAAACACTGTCCATCTGAACTTAGAGCAGAGGTCACCGGAGGGGCAGGGAAAGGATGTAGGGATGATAGGTAACAGGGACTAAAATTTAATTCAAGTAGTGAGGTCTCACGGCAGGCGTCTGGTCTCCCTCTGTAACTCTGAATTTCAAATAAATCAATCTTTAAAAAACAAAGCAAAAATTAGTGCTAGGTTCTTGTGTTCCACAGCCCCAGGGAGGCGTGTTATGTGCCCTAAGAAGAGGAGGAAGGGAGCAGCTTCGAGGCCCCAAACCTCACGCAAGAGAAGGAAATGCAAACACTGATTATGCATCTGATCAGTTCTCACTGTACACGTGTTTCAACACTGCACCAAACCCCACAAACACATACAACTATTATGTGTCCATCACAAAGCAGGAAAAGAACAGGCCCCTGCAGACATCCAACCTGTCTCATGCACAAACATTAGCAACACATCGCGAGAGAAACAGAGAATGTTCTCTGTGTACCCTAAGAAAACTCTGTGAGACTTCACGCAAACAAAAGAATCACAATAACGAGGCATGGCGGGTGTTTCCTCTCAGTGGCTGTACTGAAGACATTTTTAAGTTTGGTTGTTTTTATTTTATTTGAGAGGCAAAGAGACACATAGTGAGGGAGAGGGAGAGACAGAGAGAGGTCTTCCACGTGCTGGTTCACTTCCCAACTGTCTGCAACAGCCAGGCCAGGGCCAGGCCAAAGCCAGGAGCCAGGGGGCTCCACCTGGGTCTCCCACGCAGGTGGCAGGAGCCCATGTACTTGTATTTACCTGCTGCCTTCCAGAATGCACAGTAGCAGGGAACTGGATTGGAAGCGGAGGAGCTGGGGCTCGAACCAGGCACCCTGCCGCTGCTATGGGATACATGCATCTAACTGCTAGGCCAAACAGTTGCCCTGTAACTGTACTGTTGAAAAGGGCTTGGGGTGGCAGCCGTTTAAATTGTCTGTGTCCTCGCAGTGCTACTGAGGCTGGTCTATCAGCCTTTATGGACAGGAGCAGCGGGAAAGCAGGCAGGTGCCAGGCACTAATCTGTGCAAGGCCAAGTTCCTCCGTGTGTGCAGCCGGAGGGAGCTGCAGCTGGCAGAACTCTAGTCTTTGGTCATGTTTCCTAAACAGAACCCAGCCTGATCCTGCCATCTGCCAAGCAGATCCACTCACACAGCTTTTGTTTATATATTCTGTCTTCAGACCATTCCAGTAAGAATAGATTCAAGGTCAAGTTTTCCCACTTTTTTTTTTTTTTTTAAACCAAACAACATTTTTGAAATTGTAACTCATTCAAACCTCATGTTAACTGTGTGAGGTGGTGATCACTATTGGCCTCACAGTACAGATAGGGAAACTGAGGCATGGAACAGAGAAATGTTCCCCAGCCACAGAGCTGGTAAGCGGCACAGGTGGCTGCTTGGTTGTGTGCCTGCACCTTGGTGACACCCTGATGCAACGTTTGCATGTTGGCTGTGCCACAGTTACCTCTCACACTTGATCTTAGCCAAAAGGCCAAGCAATACCATGGTTACTTCTCATGATTCCTGGAGGCAATACATTTTTCCAAGAGAGGAAACATAATGACACCTAGGATGGGAAAAACAAAATTCACCTTAGCTAAGCCATTAACCTTAGGACAAAGTGGAATCAGGTGTCTTAAGGATTCTGACACGTTAAGTATGGGGTTTGGGGCCATTTCCAAGGTGGTGAAGCTACTTCAAGGAGGACAAGCCACTGCAGTAGCTGTCTCATCCCCTGAATTTGACACCCCAAAAAGCTGGGCCCAGTCTGACACAATTTCTGCAAACCACACACAAGCTCATTTTCCACAGATGGCCAACAGCTACCTGACCCTCCCACTGTATTCCTCTCCGGCTGCCTCTTGTCTGGGTCCAGTGGAGGGCGACGGCACAGCAAGGACACCTGGAACTCTGCCTGCCAGGAGGCGCCTGCAGTAACTGGGAGCATTTAGCTCACAGAAGAGGAGCCAGGGGCCTGAAGGCCTGGCGTCAGGCAGCCGATTCTGCCACGGGAAAGCAGCGGCTGGCTTCTCCCGGGCCATGCAGAGCAGTGCAAACTGGAAACTCCGGGCAACCGGATTCTGGCTCAGCGTAAGTCATGTCCCTTTCTGTTGCTATTTTTCACATTTCTCATTATCAGTCTTTTTTTTTTTTTTTTTTTTTTTTTTTTTTTTTTGACAGGCAGAGTGGACAGTGAGAGAGAGAGAGAGAGAGACAGAGAGAAAGATCTTCCTTTGCCGTTGGTTCACCCTCCAATGGCCGCCACGGCTGGCGCGCTGCAGCCGGCCACTGCGCTGATCTGATGGCAGGAGCCAGGTGCTTCTCCTGGTCTCCCATGGGGTGCAGGGCCCAAGGACTTGGGCCATCCTCCACTGCACTCCCTGGCCACAGCAGAGAGCTGGCCTGGAAGAGGGGCAACCGGACAGAATCCGGCGCCCTGACCGGGACTAGAACCTGGTGTGCCAGTGCCGCAGACGGAGGATTAGCCTAGTGAGCCGCGGCACCGGCAGTTTTCAGTCTTAACTGTTAAAAATAGAATGCTTTCCTTGTGGAAAAAAAAAATGCAGACAACAAAATACGAGTGGTAGAAAGTAAGAGCCTCCTCTTCACCCCTACCCAGTCCCCTCCTGGACAGACCTGTGGTATTTCCATGGCCCTTCTATGTGCATACACACCACCCACACGTGTGAAATTCCTTTCTGTAGGTGGTCATGTAATTTAGCTCTATATTTATTTTTAAAATATCGCCACAAACAGGCTTATCTCAGAAGGCAACGAACCAGGGCCCTTCCAAAGTATATCGCTATGGCTTCCAAACAATATACTGAAATGCCTTGCCAAAAGGTCTGAAATATAATTTATTTTTTAAGGTTTTATATGTACTTACTTGAGAGTCAGAGAGGTAACAAAGACACACACACGGCCAGCGCTGTGGCTCACTAGGCTAATCCTCCACCTTGCGGCGCCGGCACACCGGGTTCTAGTCCCAGTCGGGGTGCCGGATTCTGTCCCGGTTGCCCCTCTTCCAGGCCAGCTCTCTGCTGTGGCCTGGGAGTGCAGTGGAGGATGGTCCAAGTGCTTGGGCCCTGCACCCCATGGGAGACCAGGAGAAGCACCTGGCTCCTGCCTTCGGATCAGTGCAGTGCGCCAGCTGCAGTGCGCCAGCTGCAGCACGCCGGCCGTGGCGGCCATTGGAGGGTGAACCAACGGCAAAGGAAGACCTTTCTCTCTGTCTCTCTCTCTCTCTCACTGTCCACTCTGCCTGTCAAAAAAAGAAAAAGAAAAAAAAAAAAGGACACACACACAGAAAGAAAGTGAGAGAGAGTGAGAGTGAGAGCTCCCACTCCATCGGTTCCTTTCAAAAATGCCTGAAGCAGCTGGGGTGGGGTCAGGCTGAAGTCAGGATCCAGGAGCTTAATTCATCTCCCATGTGGGTGGCAAGGACCCAGGGACTTGAGCCATCACCTTCCCAAGGGCGCACATTACCAGGAAGCTGGAATCAGAGGTGAAACTGGAGGGCCGGCATGTGGTTAAGCCACTGCCTGCGGTGCTGGCATCCCACATGGGCACCGGTTCAAGTCCTGGCTGCTCCACTTCTGATCAAGCTCCCTACTAATGCTCCTGGGAAAGCAGAAATGGCTCAGGTCCTTGGTCCCCTGCACCCACATGGGAGACCTGGATGAAGCTGCTGGCCCAGCCCCAGCCATTTGGAGATTGAACCAGCAGGTGGAAGACGTGTGTGTGTGTGTGTGTGTGTGTGTGTGTGTGTGTCTCCCTCTCTAATTCTGCATTTCAAGAAAAGAAATAAAGTGAAGCTGGGACTCGAAGCCAAGCATGCAGATATGGAATGCTGGTATCCCAAGTGGTGTCTTAACAAATGCACCAAATGCCTGCCCCTAGTTTTAATTATTTACTGTAAATATCTGAAGTGTTCCACAATTTCAGTTATCCTGATCTGGTAGCTTTTCTAAAAATAATTTATTAGGTATCTTGAAATACGAAGAAGACATTTGTTATGATGCTCGTTAAGAGAAAGCATGTTCAAATGATTAAAGCTATGCAGAAGTACACGGGCCTTCCAGGAATTCCAGCCACCGACCGGGTTTGAGCAGAGAGCGGGTGACAGTTGGTTACGACACGGTAGAGGAAATTAAAGCCACAGATGGGAAGGGGGGAGGTGAGCTGGACGGGCTGCCTTCCAAGATCCAACTCAGTGCGCTGATCTCTGATCTCCCACATATGCTCACTGGGGCAGCGAGAGGATCGCAGATGATGCCCTGCGAGCAGGAGCATCTGAAAGGCTCGTGTTGCCTGAGCGGGAACAGCAGGTGCACTCACAGCCGGCTGGTTCTAGGGGCTGCTACTGCCACGTGGCCGGGGGACAGCAGTACCTGCAGGCAGCCACTCTTGTACCAGCTGCTCCTTGGGCACTGGGAGCTTGCAACCTTGGTACCTGGATTTAAAAGAAATTCCTCTCTTAACACCGCAGCTTTTGAACAGACAGCAAATACTGTACATTCCTAAGAGTCTGGCAGGGCAGGAAATTACTCCTTCACCTGTTTCCTATGTTGACATTTCATCAAGATGGAATTCAGTGACTAGGAAGGATAACAGTAAAATATTTGACCTTAAAAAAGAAATGCCAGTTAGAATCTTCAGTGTTTGTATATGGGTTGGATAGATCATTTTTCTTTGAAATTTGAGAAAAAAATATAATCCCCCAAGGAGTAGCAAAAAGAGACATTGCTCTCTTATGCTGTTACCTGCAGTCACCAATTATTAACATTTTGCCACATCTGCTTTCTTAGTGTTACCTTGATTATTCTCTTTCTTGGGGAGTATCTGAGGCACGCTGCAGGCATCCTGATGCTTCCCACCTGCACACTTCGGCTTCGCCTAAGAACAGGACAGAGTGCAGTGAGCACATTCCGGGTTGTGATGCTGAGGTTAATCTGTCACTAAACACAATCTTCGCCATCTTTCCAATGCTGGCCTTTATAGCATGTTTCCCTAATCTAAGATTGCACATTAAAACGAGGTTGTGAGGTTCCTTTTATTTTGTGATAGTCCCTCAGCTTTTGTCTTTTACAGTATGGGACACTGTGAGAGGGCTGCAGGACAGGAGTTTTCTAGCATGTCCCTCAACTTGGGCTTTCTGAGATTCAGTTGATGCACCTGCTGCATCCCTCCGAGTGTCTCACGTTAGAAAGCAGCTGGCAGGGCCGGCGCTGTGCTGGATTAGGCTGTTTCTGCCTGTGGCACCAGCATCCCATACAGGCACTGGTTTGTGTCCCAGCTGCTCCTCTTCCCATCCAGCTCTCTGCTTGTAGCCTGGGAAAGCAGTGGGAAGATGGCTCAAGTGCTGAGCCCCTGCATCCACGTGGGAGACTGGGAAGAAGCTCTTGGCTCTTGGCTTTGGATTGGCCCAGCTCTGGCTGTCGCAGCTATTTAGGGAGTGAACCAGTGGAGGGAAGACCTCTCTGTTTCTCCCTCTGTCTGTAACTATACCTCTCAAAGAAATAAATAAAAAATCTTTAAAAAGCAAGCAAGCAAGCAAGCAGCTGGCATCAGCCTGCCCAGGTGTGGCGGTGCTCTGATCCCAGGGTTAAGGTGGAACACAGGGAGAGTTCTCCTTGGCAACAACCTTGTGCTTTTACAGAACTCAACAACTGGAGGGAGCCTGGTGGGTCCCCCTGCATTTATTCCCTCTACAACTTCCCCTCTATGCTTTACTGAACAGTCTTCGGGGAGACACTTTGTAACAGGCAAATAGCCTGCTTACAACCAAACTGGCTTCGGCATCCGTTGATAACCCTTGCCTGAGTTGATCACACTGTGACCATGGCCGACGGTTGGGAAAGGGGAAATGGTAACACTGAGGCACCTCCCCACTTTATCCCCCATGAATCCAGAATGGGGACCACTCGGGCTGACACACACCAGCACCTGCTCCCCACTGTGAGGGCTGGAGGACACCGCAGCAGTGCTGCTGCAGAAACAGTGCCAGAGAGAGAGAGAGAGAGAGAGCGAGCAGACCACCTGGCCCGCCCACTTAGTGGGGACACTGGCTCCTCTCAAGAAATGACTCCGGGGCCTGCGCTGTGGCACAGAGGGTTAAAGCCCTGGCCTGCAGTGCTGGCATACCACATGGACACTGGTTCTAGTTGGCATACCACATGGACGCTGGTTCTAGTCGGCATACCACATGGATGCTGGTTCTAATCCCAGCTGCACCACTTCTGATCCAGCTCTCTGCCTTGGCCTGGGAAAGCAGTGGTAGATGGCCTAAGTCCTTGAGCCCCTGCACCCATGTGGGAGACCCGGAAGAAGCGCCTGGCTGCTGGCTTCGGATCAGCGCAGCTCCGCCCATGTGGCCATCTGGGGAGTGAAGCAGGAGATGGAAGACCTCTCTCTCTGTCTCTACCTCTCTCTGTAACTCTGTCTTTCAAATAAATAAAATAAATCTTAAAAAAAAGAAAGAAAAGAGTCCTATAGCAAACATCTACCCATGCCTGCAGACCACTGCCTTCAGCATCCTGGTTTCAACAGATGCTACCACCCTCTCCCTCGCTACTCAAGCCACAGATCCAAGCAACACCCCCAGTCCCTTCCTCTTCATGACTCCCCACATCTCATCAGTAGCTGTGTCCTGTGTGATGAGACCCTCCAAACACCTCCAAGAACTTATGCCCAGAGCTGCACCTCCATCAGCAGCCCCTGGTCTGGGCTACCTATCATCATCTCTGCCCTGGACCTCTGCAATGCCTCCGGATTTTCTATCCTGCAGTGCACTCTTCTCACTAAAGCCACAGTGACCCTTCGGAAGCGTGAACCTGATCCTGGCCCATCAGATCTTGCAGCATCCCCCCTCTACTCTAAGGACACTGGTTAAGGTGCTAAGTTAAAATTCCCCTATGTGATGCACAGGTCTCCGTGGCCTGGAGTTGGCCCCCTTCCCCAGGTACTTCCTTTTTGGGTCATAGCACCACCTGTTACTGGCTGCTTTTCTGGCAGGACAGATGGAGACAGGCACAAGATGACATATGTGTGAAATAATAATAATCTCTTGGAGAATCTCAGAAGCTTTAACTGGATCTGCTGGTTGCAGAGAGAAGAGCCCACCAGGAGGTGATGGCTTGAATCCTTTGCTCTGCAGGTGATAAAGCTGTTTAAAGGGATGGGCCACCAGAGGGCGCACCATGACCCCACAACAGGCGTGAGGAGGCCTGGGTTCCACAGTCCTTATGTCTTGAGGGAAAAGACACTAGACGCCTATTGGATGTAACTGTCCACTCCGTCTGCACCATCGTGGGCATCCGAAACCCAAGGGCAGCCAGACGCCTTTATTTTGATGCCGCATCCAAGGTTTCAGAACAAACATGTGAAGAAAAATCCCATCTCTGAATGAAGAAGCACATAGGAAAGCTTTGGCTGATTTTTTTTTTCTTCAAAAAGACTGAATTTTAAAAAGCCTTTCCTCAGGAAAGAACTCTTGATAAGTTGGATAACTTCTGCAACTCTGTGTGTCACCTTGCAGAGATTAGAAAATTCTCCTGATTATTGAGGATCGCACAAAATGACCTGATGTGACCCATAGCTTCCTCCTGCCGAGCATTCACAGTGCTCCTGCTACTTTATTGAGAATTGTATTTATAAGAAAGATAAATTTTGCTCACATAATCATCTTAGAAGCTAAGTATTATTGTTCCCATTTTGCAAGTGAGAAAACTGAGGGCCAGAGCACTTCAGTACCCTAAAATCACAAAATTGGGATTTGAACGCAGCACTCTGAGATGCAAGTCCACAATCCTATACAGTGGGCCGTGTGTCTTCCCAGTCTCTCATCTTTCTCTGACATTTGTGGACTTTCTCTTCCTTCCCTTCCCTGCACGCATACCACACCCTCCTGTGCATGGCTCCAGGAGCTATTGGCCACATTCTAGGATGGAACTGCCTCTAGATTTCACCTGCTGTTCCTAGTCGCAAGCAGCCTATCCTGTATTCCACTCACCACACTCCACTCCCTGTTGTACTAAGGGTGGAAGCACCTGCCGTGCTACCCTCCAGAGCCAGCATCCCCAAGTGACTGTGACGAACTGAAACCACTGACATCACCTGTAAACCTGCGATCTGCATGAGAGGTATGGTGAGGATCTGTGGTTGCCATGTAGCACAGCCTGCAGTGACAGGCCCTGGGCACCAGGGGGGGCCCGACCCTCCCAGAAAGGAAAGGTAACAGCTACTTTCTGTGTGTGTGTTTGTGTGTGAGTGTGTGTGTGTGTGTGTGTGCCCGCAAACTATCAAATCATTGCATGTAACACTTTGACTGTGTCATACAGAGAAGACAGAACAGTCTTCCTCTAGGATGACAGAGCAGAGCTTGTTTTTAAAAATTAGGAGTCCAAGAAGCATCAGATCTCTGAAATGCAAGAGACATCTATACCCAGCCAAACTATCCATTCAATGTGAGACTAAAAGGAAGGCAGCCAATTAATAAGCACATTTACATCCTTTCTAAGGCAGTATTTCACAAAAATGAATAAGTAATTTGTTGGAGAAGACTACACAGGGTCTAGCAATCAGGGACAGTACAAGGCAAGAGAGTGGGAATCCAGGGGAGGGCTTTCCCAGCTGCACGTGTGGGCAGAGCCCAGTGAGCAGCTGGCTGGTTTGGGGCAGGTGGATGGGGCTCCCTGGGAGATGTAACCAGGAACAGTACTGACCTGGGGGGAGAGCACATTGTGTTGGTGGGCTTGAGGAGAAGTGACACGTTAATAATCATAATATACTACTTGACTCAGCAGGGCATTTACAAGGCTGTGATCCTTTATGTTCTGATTATCGATTTAACCAGATACTGACAAATAACTGCCAGATATAGGTAAGAGAGGAGAGGTGCTAAATACCCAGTTTGTAAATCAGGAATCAATAGATTCTGCCTAAAGTTGGTTGGTAAAATGAGAAGTCCAGGATCAGCAGGTTGTTGGGAGGCATGAAAGCACAGGCCATCAGAGGTGTTAGTCAGATTTGGGAGTTGTTAGCTCTGAGAGCTACCTTCAAGCCCAAAATCCTGCTTTCTGTTGTAAACCATGCAGCACTGACTACTTAAAAGATGGATGTGAGTTACTCTGTGATGAAGTTCAGCTGCTATCTAAAAATTACTAAAAACCTAAGTAAATCAGTAAATATTCACACAGAGCCCTAGGTCTCGGTCTTGGGTCAGCCAGCAGCAAGTTCTGTGACTAAGTCATTTCACCCCTCTGGTCTCAGCAAGCGGGTTAGAACTCACTGGCTGCTACACGATCGTCACTGTTGTCAACTGCACATAATCATCAAAATGCAAACTCACCTGCTACCTTGGACAAGACCACGCCTCTTTTGACAAACATTCTTTCTCTTAGACACATACTGCAAACAAAGCACAGCTTTTCAAGATACAACAAGGGGCATGCGCAGGCTTAGCCCTGTGGGCATGTGGAGTCCTGAGCTTGAAAGAGATGCGCTTTTCCACCCTGCCACGTGCATAACGAGTAAATATGACCAGAAGATCTCACGCTCACGGCCTCCCCTTTTTTTCAGGGCAGGTTCAAATTATGAAATTAGAATTCACGCCCAGGGAAGCAACCAAGCTTCCCACTAAGGAGCCCTTGTAGGTCCACAACAGGCATAGGAGGACTTGTGTGGAAACACGAATGCATGGGGGCTCAGAAATTGTCACTGGAGAGAATTCAGGCTGCACCTCGCCTCCAGCTTCACGAGCCACTTCCCTAGCTGTGCTTAGCCCCGGCACAGGGACAGCAAAGAGCAGAGAGAGAGAGAGAGAGAGAGAGAGAATGAATCTCAAAGTCACACCTACTCCAAGGCAGAAGATAAACTCCACTGTCCGCCTCCTGCTGTGTGTTCCTTCTTCCTTCTCCTCTGTTCTTCAGTTCACACGGCCCACACGTCCGGGACAGACGGATGTGCGCGTTCCGACGGTTTGATTCTGTGTTCTGCTTCTGGCACGATGTGTTCTTCTGCGGAGTCAGAGCCCACTTCCCCAGCACCAGGGAGTCTGCTTGTGCGCAGGTGAAGGTAACTGGGCCTCAATTCCAAAGCGCTGATTCCTTTCCAGGTGAGAGCAAGCCCCATGGTCTACCTCTGCTAGAGGCTCAGTTCGGAAAGTGAATGTGACAGCCCAGACGCCCGGCCCCAGAGCTGCTGCTTAATTTCTGTGAGAGTGAGGAGGAGGACAGGTTTCCCAGGTGGGCGGTGTAGGGGCCTTTGCAGACAGTGGCCTCCCTTCCTGCTTCCTCCCTCGGTGATGCTGAGCTGAGCTGAGCTGAGCTGGACTTTGCGCGTATTAAGCCTCACTCCCATTTCGCAGGTGAAGAAACGGAGGTAGACGGAGGTGAAATACTTGTCCAGGTTTCCACAACTGGAGCAGGTGGAGTCAGATTGGGATATCTGTTACTCTAAAGTGCTAATCCTTCCCACCTGGGCTGCTTCTCGCTCGCTTGCACACGCGCACGCTCTCTCTCTCTCTCTCTTTCTCTCACATACACACACACCCTGCCCCCAAGACCCCATCCTCCCAAGGGCACTGCCAACACTGGGCTGCAGGTGGAGACTGGGGTACGGCACAGAGGATCTGGTGCCTGGGTGTGAGGGGAGGAGTGTGTCTCTGCCTTGGCTGCGAAAGAGCTGCCCTCCTCCTTGGTCTCCCTCATTGATTTGAACCCAAGCTACAGGCTGAGAAGTGACTGTAGGTGGTGATACTTAGGACACACCAGGGTAGAATAACTGGGCATGTCCTCTAGGGGTATAGAGAGGCCTCGCTGGTTTTCGATTGTCTACTTTTTCATGCCTGCTGTTCTCATTCCTCCATTTCCATTTTTCAAGATTTTTATTTATTTATTTGAAAGGCAGAGTGAGAGTGAGAGTGAGAGAGAGAGGTCTTCCAGCCACTGGTTACTCTCAAAATGGCTGCAATGGCCAGGGTTGGGCTGGTCTGAAGCTAGGAGCCAGGAGGTTCTTCCGGGTCTCCCACATGGGTGTAGGAGCCCAAACACTTGGGCCATCTTCTACTGCTTTCCCAGACCACAGCAGAGAGCTGTATTGGAAGTGGAGCAGCTGGGACTTGAACCAGCTCCCACATGGGATGCCGGCACTGCAGGCAGGGGCTTAAACTGCTAAAGCACAGAGCCAGCCCTCATTCCTCCACTTCTGACTTCCTGTGTGTGGCAGAGCTGTTCCTGCTGCTTCCACTTGCCTGTGGCGTCTTCTTGGCCCCACGCTGAGGACTGGCTTGGAATCCGTGTGTGCTGTCCATCCTTCTGCTTTGGGAAGGGAACTGCTGGGCAGTTGTGAGGTCTTGGGCAGCTGTCTGGGTCCTCTGGTTCGTGGAGGTGCAGGAGGCCTTGTGTCTTCAGAGGGCACTCAGACCGGTGCCGGCCACAGCAGAACCCCTTGGCTTCGTTTACACGATTGCTCTTACTTATTTACTTTTTAAAAAAGTACTGGGGAGAGCTGCACATATTTTATTTAAAAATAACATTTTTTGGATTTTTTTAAGTTCAAATGTGTTGTATATTCACTGCAGACTTTTGGGAGAGGAATATCAAAATAAGAGAAATAAATATGGCTGTAGCCTGCACTATTTGGGGACGTGTTCCAGGACCCCTGTGAGCACTGAGAGCTGTGTTTGCTCATATCTGTAGTATAAAATGACATAGCCATGGCATGTAGCCTACAACCACCTCCCCTGTGCTTTCTGTCACCTCTCAATCACTTTTAATACCTAACACAATGTAAAGGACACACTTACTACACTGCATTGTCCTGGGAATAATGACAAGGGGGTAAGTCCGTAAGTGCCCAGCGTGGATGCTGTTTTCCCTCCGTGTATTTCCGATCCACAGCTGGTTCAAGCCCTGGCTGCAGAACCTATGGACACAGAGGGTCGGCAGCGTTTCCTGCAATCCCACCATCTGAGAATAAGCTTCGGAAAATGCGTAGCCTCTGATTCTTCTGTCTGCACCTACCTGCATTCACTCTGATTTATAAAAATGGACCTCACTTTGTCTTCCTGACACTAGCTGAGCCTACAGCCGTTTCTCTTGCTTTGCCTTTGCCAGCCTGCCCTGGTTTTGTTCGGATGTAGGACAGCTGTGAGCCTGGGGGGAGGCTGGGACCATCTCCTGCCGGAAGGAATGAAATTAATAGGTCTAGGTCATCACTGATAACTCCTCTAGCCTTGTCCGTGACTCACTGGGGAGTGAGCGTATGACGTTATTCTGGTCAAAGAGACGGGAGGGAAGTTCATGAGGGAATTTCTTGGAAAAGTTTTTCCCTTTTAAATAAAAACTCATGAGAGAGAGAGAGAGAGAGAGAGAGAGAGAGAGAGAGAGAGAGAGAGAGAGAGAAACCGCAGCCATTTACAAACTTGGAGGATGAAGAAGCCAACTTAAGGGCACCAGCTCATAAAACAGATTGCCAGCAGCAGGACATGCTCATTTGTTAAGCTTCTGGATTAACCCATGAGGCAACCATCCCCAAAGTGGGCATCCTGATACACGAGAGAACAAATAGCTTCCCTGGCTAGGCTAGCTCACATTTTCTGCTACTTGCAGCCCCTAGCATCCTGTCTATCAGAATTTCTCATCATTAGATCTGATCCTAGAGCATTAGCTTAAATGATTTATGCTATTCTTTCCACCAATATACCAACATGCACCCAGCCATGTCCATTTCTTTGGACACCGAGTTCCTTGCTGTGTTTTTGCCGTTGTAGCATTGCTGTAGTGGCATGCTTGTACTGATTTATGTCCTTAGACTGACTTAAATGCTATGAACAATTTTAAGGCTTCCTATAGTATTCCAAGTTGCCAAGTTGTCTGGATGTTTGATGCAGACCTTCGGAACTCCTTCAGGGCAGATGTTTGGCTAGTGGTTCAGCCACAGTAGAAATACCAAGATTCGAGTCCTGGTTCTGGCTCCAGATTACAGCTTCCTACTAATGCAGACGCTGGCAAACAACAGGTGATGGTTCAAGTAATTGAGTCGCTGCCCCTTGCAAGGGAGACGCGGATTGAATTCCTGGCTCCTGGCTTTGACCCAGCCCAGCCTTGCGCTACATGTTCTGGGCATTTGGGGAAGGGAACCAGTGGATGGGACATCTCTATCTCTGACTCTCTCTCTGCCTTGTAAATAACAACAACAACAACAACAACAACAAAAAGTTTAAACAAGTATTATTCCTGCAAGTTTGAACTCATTTTCCAAAATGAATTCCCTTTAAATGAAGTATGTCTTGCAATAAACTTTTAATATTGAATGTTCTCATCACATTACATTGAGATCAGATGATTATAGCTTTATGATGCAAGATCCCTGGACTAGATAGGTCAATTGCTTGGCCTGGCAGTTCTCAGCTCGGGCAAAGTACTTGTGACCACCTTTTATATACTCTCTACTGATATTTAATAGATAACAGTCTCCATGTGTAAAAAGTGAATTATTTAAGTTTTTATGTGCATATACTAATGAGCCCATCCTCACATCCCTACAGTCAAGAAGCATATTCATCACCACCAAATTGCAAGACCCCTCAAACGTGGATGTCCAGGGTCTTAGAATTCATTGCTTCCTGTATTTTATCTGTTCTTTGTTTGTCTAAGGGAAGAGATAAAACTTGCTTCTTATTATTCTGCCTTGCATGGAAGCAGGTATTTCCCTCCAAGGAGCTTTTTAAAAATAATCTCTGGCTCCCCCCAGATCAAATGTATTGGGGGAAAGGCTTGGAATTATATTTACTTATTTGTTTTTACTAAAGTATAATAAGCATACAATAAACCCATCCATTTCAGTAGTTTGGTGAACTTTGTCAAATGTATATAGTCATGTAATTATCACAACTGATGGGAGAATCGTTCCATGCCTTCCTTCTATTATCTTATGCCCTTCTGTAGCCAAGCCATTCCCTCGCCCCTAGCTCCTGCCAATCATTAGCCTATTCTAGCTTCCTACAGTTTTGCTTTTTCAAAAATGTCACAGATATGGAATCACAGAAATAGAATCACAGAAATGTAGCACTTTGATTGGGCTTTTTTCACTTAGAATAATGCAGTTTAGATTCATCAATATGTTATATGGTGGATACAGTGCATGCCAACAGTTTATTCATTTTTACTACTGAGTGTTATTTTATTGTAAGGATGTCCACAGTTTGTTTCTCCAATCCCCAGCTGAACGACACATTTTTGGAAAACTCCCCTGGTGATTCTAACAAACCTCCAGGACTGAATCATTGGGTTAGGTAAGACTTCTCGGGCTGGTGCAGTGGCATAGCGGGTGAAGCTGCCTCCTGCAGTGCCAGCATGCCATATGGGTTCCATTTCGTGTCCTGGCTGCTCTACTTCCAATCCAGCTCTCTGCTATGGCCTTGGAAAGCTGTGGAGGATAGACCAAGTTCTTGGGCCTCTGCACCCACGTGGAGACCCAGAGGAAACTCCTGACTCCTGGCTTCGAATTGGTGCAGCTCCGGCCATTGCAGCCATCTGGGGAGTGAACCAGCGGATGGAAGACCTCTCTCTCTCTCTCTGCCTCTCTGTAACTCTGCCTTTCAAATAAATAATTATTTTAAGAACTTTCTTTAAAAAATAAGACTTCTCAATAGTCATATTAGGTAAAGACAGGGTTCCTTCTTTTTTTTGTCTATCTCCCTGTTGAAATCACATTTTCTGGTATCCATAGCCTTCTAACCTGGCAAAATCCCCCTCCATCCAATGTATCCCCAAGCCAGCTCAGGCTCTTCTGTTAACAGCCTACCTCACAGCAACAGTCCCATATCCACTCCATGCACCAATCTCTTCATTTCTCATTCACAGTCATTTGTTAAAACGCACACCTCCCATACATAATTTTCTATAAATTCCTCTTGGATATTTAAGATGATAGCATTCAACAGACAATTAAGAGTAATGCTTGAAGGGATAATAAATATTAATTCTTTAGTGATATAGTAGGATTCTCCAGAGAAACAGAACCAAGAGTGTATGTGCACACTCAAGTATTATGACAGGAATTGGCTCACCCAGTCATGGACTTCGAAGGCACAGCAAGGTGAGTAGTTAATAATAATGCACTGTACACCTCAAAACAGAAGATGGGATTTTGAATGGACTCACCATGAAATAAATGAGAAAAGTTTAGGATGAATGGATAGGCTAATTACAGATTTGCTCATTACCTATATTTACATGAATCAGAACATCCACTGTACCTCATAAATACGTACAGATATTATGTCATAAAAATAAAATTAGTATTTTAAAATCAGAGGCCAGGCCGGCGCCGCGGCTCACTAGGCTAATCCTCCACCTTGCGGCGCTGGCACACCTAGTTCTAGTCCCGGTCGGGGCGCCAGATTCTGTCCCGGTTGCCCCTCTTCCAGGCCAGCTCTCTGCTGTGTCCAGGAAGTGCAGTGGAGGATGGCCCAAGTGCTTGGGGCCTGCACCCCATGGGAGACCAGGAGAAGCACCTAGCTCCTGGCTTCGGATCAGCGTGGTGCGCTGGCCACAGCGCGCCGGCCATTGGAGAGTGAACCAACGGCAAAAGGAAGACCTTTCTCTCTGTCTCTCTCTCTCACTGTCCACTCTGCCTGTCAAAAAAATAAATAAATAAATAAAATAAAATCAGAGGCCAGGGATGGCATTGGGGCATAGCAAGTTAAACTGCTGCCTGTGATGCTGGCATCCCATATGGGCTCCAGTTCACTTCCAATCCAGCTCCCCGCTCATGGCCTGGGACAAGCAGTGAAAGATGGCCCAAGTACCAACCACATGGGAGAAGCAGGAGCTCTAGGCTCCTGGCTTTGGCCAGCCCAGCCCCAGCCATTGCAGCCACTTGGGTAGTAAATCAATCTCTAACTCTGCCATTCAAATAAACAAATAAATCTTCAAAAAATCAAAACCCTGGAGGATGAGAAGTCCCCTATCTTCCATCTGTGAGCTAGAGGACAGGGAAAGCAGGTCATGTGAATGCAGACCCCATCCAAAGGCCTGAGCCTGGGGGCTGACGGTGCAGGTCCCAGTATGAGCCTACAGGCCTGGTGGTGGGCGTGGCGGAAGGATGTCTACCACTGGCTTCAGTTCCAGTGTGGCTATGAAGGCCCCATAGCCGGGAGACCACACGTCCAGGGGCGGTAGAAGATGGAGGTCTCCGCCATAGCAGAGGACAGACTGGCCCTTCTCCTGCCTTTTTGCTGCATCCAGGTGCCCACACACTGGGGAGGGCAAGTCTTCTACTGCTTGAAATGTCAGCCTTTCTGCAAATACCCTTGCAAAATACATCCAGAAATCATATTTTGCCAGGTCCCTGGGTATTGCTTAACTCAGTTAAGATGGGGCCAGTGCTGTGGCATAGTGAGTAAAGCCACCGCCTACAGTGCCAGCATCCCATATGGGTACCAGTTTGAGTCCCAGCTGCTCCACTTCCTATCTGGCTCTCTGCTCTGGCCTGGGAAAGCAGAAGATGGCCCAAATCTTCGGACCCCTGCACCCAAGTAGGAGACCTAGAAGAAGCTCCTGGCTCCTGACTTCAGATGGTGCAGCTCTGGCCACTGGGGCCATTTGGGGAGTTAACCAATGGATGGAAGACCCCCCTCCCTATTTCTCTGCCTCTCTGTAACTCTGCCTTTCAAATAAAAAAAATCTTTAAAAAAAAAAAACTCAGTCAAGTTGACCCATAAACGTAGTCATCAAAATGGGTCATGTGACACAGGGTAGTAGCAATCTGCGTTTCTTGGAAACATTCAGGAAGAGTGGCTTGGAGATGTGCATGCTTTCCAAGGTTCATTTTCAGCTGTGTGTGAACCTGAGGCCAGGCTGCTTGTGACCTCCAAGGGTGGTGGTTTTAATTTTTATTTACTTCTTTTCTAATAAAAGTAAATCATTTATTATATTATAGTCATTTGTATTACATATGTGTATATTATATATGAGAATGAGTCACACAGCAAACCCAGCTGTGTGCCATATGTAAGAGATACATCTCCAAACAAAAAGATTTGGAAAGTAAGAGAATGATATATACATCAAAGAAGCACAAATTAAAAGCAAGCAGGGGTGGATGTTCTAATATCACATAGCTAGAAATTCAAGGCAAAGATCATAAAATGAGAAGGGTGCATCATTATACAAGGAGTCTAGTTCAGTGAAGATATCATTTATGTAAGGGATGATGCTTTTCAACAATTAAAATATGTGCAGATAAAAGATTTAATAGAGGGGCCGGTGCTGTGGCATAGTGGGTAAAGCCGCCACCTGCAGTGCCGGCATCCTGTATGGGCTAAGGTTTGAGACCCGGCTGCTCCATTTCTGATCCAGCTCTCTGCTATGGCCTGGGAAAGCAGTGGAAGATGGCCCAAGCCCTTGGGCCACTGCCCCTGTGTGGAAGACCCAGAGGAAGCTCCTGGCTCCTGGCTTTGGATAGGTGCTGCTCCGGCCGTTGCAGCCAATTGGGGAGTGAACCAATGGATGGAAGACCCCCCCCCCCTTCTCTCTCTGTGTAACTCTTTCAAAGTAAATAAATAAATCTTTGGGGGAAAAAAAAAGATTTAATAGAAAATGCCCTTCATAGCCTCCAGCAACAGTTCCAAACTGACAATTCTCCATGGTTCCAGAATACCTTTCCAGAAAATCTTTCATGTTTGTAGCAACACATACAAATAGATCTGCATTTTATGTCCTTACTACTTAGTTATGCAAGACAGACTGTATTATTCATAATGCAACATATATCACTTAGTTACACAAGACTTTATTATTCATCATCTTCCAAGCCTTGCCTCTGTCATTTCATGTTCAGGGAGGTTTTTTTTCATATTTTTTTTTCTTTTTTTAATTAGCTGCATGCCTGTTTTTTGTGTCAGATGGATATGCTATAATTCATTTAACACCACCACTGTTCATATAAATTAGATTGCTCTTTTTTTGTTATTACAGTGCTCCAATGAATACAGTGCTTACATACAATGTTCAGAGGTGCTTCTTCAAGCAAATTTGAAAGGTGGACTCACAGGGGCACAGGCAATGTTTATATGTCTAAAAAATATGGCAAGCCTGAAAGTAGGGAAATTTTCTTGAATCGAAATTTTAAAGTAGCTTTAAACTTACAGAAAAATTTGTGGCAATAGGACATAGAATTCCATTCTCAGACATCCCTCATTCCACTGCCACTATTGCTAACATTTTATCTCAGGAGGGCAATGTGTTATACCTCAGACATCAATAGTTATGCATTATTAATAAATGCTGCTACTTTACTTGAACTTTTTTAGTATTTATCTTGTACTATTTTCCGTTCCAGGATCCCACCCAGGTCACTGCACTACATGTGGTCATCACGACTCCTTGGACTCCTCTAGATCACACTGTTTTCCTAGACTTTCCTTGATTTTGATAACCCTGACAGTTTTGGCAAGTACCAGTAAAGTATTTGGTTAATTTCCCAAAGCATCCCATGTCTACTGGCTGGGACAGCACAGAGCCTGGCATAGCCTGCTGGCTGAGAGGAGGAGCAGTCAGGAACTATTTGGATACAGGGGAGTTAGATTCATTCTGGAAGCAAGGGAGAAAAACACAACCTTGGGTGACGCAGTGATTTTACATGGCCAGTTCTCCCTTCAGCTTTGTGGATCCAGAGTCAGAATAGGAGAGAAATTGTATCACTAGGAGAACAAGTGGGTTAGAAAGGTCATAAGGCTCTACTATACAAACCCTTGACTGCAAGTGATATGAAGTACATATTTTGGTAAACTTTGAGAAAGTTACACATGTCATACATGGTTGGGTA
The DNA here is from genome assembly GCF_964237555.1 of Oryctolagus cuniculus. Classification (NCBI taxonomy): domain Eukaryota; kingdom Metazoa; phylum Chordata; class Mammalia; order Lagomorpha; family Leporidae; genus Oryctolagus; species Oryctolagus cuniculus. Next base: position 161,844,715 of record NC_091432.1, read on the forward strand.
AAAAATGTGAAAACCTCCATGAGTAAAAAGGCAGGCAAAAAGTCGAAGAAGTATCATTTATAATTCTGATGTGGGTAGTGAATATATCAATTTTTGATCCAGGCTCTTACCTCCCAGAGAGATAGAAATGCTAAGTGGAGACCGGTATCATGTGCAAACAGGAATAGAATTCATTTGGTAGTCAGAGAATAAACATACATTCACGTGTGAGTGTGCCAAATAATTGATACAAACTGAAGAGAAAAGGAAAACCAAAAGCAGTGCCTTGCTTTGGAAGGTCTGTCCAAGGAGGGTGGGAGGCGGGGAAAGATGTGTTTGAGCTCCACGGTGGAAGATTGCCCATGAGAGCGACTGCATTACACAGAGCAAAGAGCAAAAACGGGAGCACTAACTCTAAGCGAGGTCCACAGCAGAAAGAGCAAAAATGATGCGGTACTTTAAAAAAAAAGATTTATTTATCTATTTGAAAGGCAGAGTTAGAGTGAGAGAGAAAGATATATTCCATACACCGGTTCACTCCCCAAATGGCCACAATGGCCAGCACTTGGCCAGGCCCAAACCAGGAGCCAGGGAGTTTCTTCTGGGTCTCTCATGTGGGTGCAGTGGCCTAAGCACTTGGGTCATCTTCTGATGCTTTCCCAGGTGCATTAGTAGGAAACGGGATCAGAAGTGGAGCAGCTGTGACGTGAACTGGCACTATTACACCACAACGCCAGCTCAGAGTGGTACTTCTAAGCAGTGTCCATGAAGGAAAGAAAGCTCTTTCCCCTTTCTGCCTCTTTTTATAAGGGGGTGGTATCCCAATTGGGTATGCAAATAGGGTGGGGTCTTAGCACATGCCCTGGTCCTGGATGTGACAGGTGCATCCTAGGAAGGTGGGCGTATCAAATCAACAGTTAAAGAGATAGCATTACAAGAACTGAAGTCCACCTAAACTAACTCCTTGCCTATTTATTCTACATCACTTCCCCCTCAGGGGCTTCTGAGCCTTAATCTTTAGGGGTTGTTGAGGGACGAAGTTCCATCTTCTGTATCTACTTCCTGCTAATCAGGGCCATAGTCCCAGCCTAACCTGGGTCCAGAAATCTCTTCCTATCTTATCTAATGGTTTCATCTCATGAGTCAGAAGATTTTCATCAGTTGTTGCCACTGGCTGTGGCCCCCACGTGGTCTTCAGTACTTTGAGAAGCTGCTGAACTCTGAAACAAATTTATCAATCAGGATGAGGGTCATTGGAAAAAGATAGCTAGCAAGTAGAATCTCTCTTCCCAAATACTAGGGGCTGATAAGACTGTCCCAGCCTAGTTTATAAAACCATCTGGCCTGGACATAAAAGCTTTGTAATGTCTCTTTTGGTGAACATACTCCTGTTAGGGTGGATGTGAGAGCTGATCTCAAGGGTAGGCTAGATTGCCCCAGGAAATAGACATTTTTAAAAATGGCTTCATGGGGCATAGTAGTATCTGCTACTGCTAAAGAAGAACTCATTAGTTTTCCTGCCTCTTTCTGAGAGAATCAGAAGAGATACATAAAACATGTCTGCCATAAAATATGACAACCCTAACATGACAAAAGCAAAGACTTACTTACCTTTTTGATTTTGAAGAGGTACCTGAGGTCTTCAGTTGGCTCATTAAAGTAGGCAGCCTTATCCTCTGCTTGAACCTGTGAAGACTCAAGAGGTAACAGCTAAAGTCTTGACACAGGTGCCCAGCTTGGAAAACTTGTAATTGAACTGCAGTGGGAGTGCTCAGAAGCACGTTAAGGTCCCTTCCACTTAGGCTGTAACAGGTCAGAAGAGGAGCCTGCTCTCCAAGTCTTTAACAAAACCAAGTCTCCTGGGAAGATGGTCTGTGGGGAGATAGAGAGAGTGAGCAAGTGAGATCTTCCACCTACTGGTTCACTGCCCAAATGACCACAGTGATCAGAGCTGGGCTGACCCAAAGCCAATATCCAGAAGCTTCTTCCGGGTCTCCCATGTGGGTGCAGGGGCCCCAGTACCTCAGCCATCTTCCGCTGCTTTCCCAGGCACATTAGCAGGCAGCTGGACTGGAAGTGGAGTAGCCAGGACTTAAATCAGTGCCCAAATGTGACACCAGTGCTGCAGGCAGCAGTTTTACCTGTTATACCACAGCACGGATCCCCAGACTTTTCTTAAGACTATGATTAGCTTTCTCAACTTGACCTGATGGCTGAACTCTCCAAGTGGAATACAGATAAGAGAGCCTTAGAGCAGTGGCTGTCCGCTGACTTACTTTAGATACCTCTTGTGCCTTCTCTGTTCAAGTTGGGAAAGTTTCTATCCGTCCTGTGAAACTATCAATAAAGACTAGTACACAGTTGTGATCACTTGCTGTGGGTATGTTGGTGGAGTCAGTTTGACTGTCTTCACTTGGATATGTTCCTCTGCTTTGTACAAAAGTAAACGGGGCAGCCTGATGTGACCACTAGGTTATTTTGAAAACTGAGAGAACAGGACTGATTTATTCCTCTTACCACAAGCATGCAGCCCTTTCCCTCAAAATACCTAACAACTATCTGCCTCAGTGTTCCTCTTCCCACATGGTTAGAGTCATGCATTTCCTTAACAATTTTTCACTGCGAGGGCCCTGGGAGCATGACTTATGATCTACAGTCCACCAGCCGCTGGCATCTTCAGTGTGATCTCATTGCTGGGCCCATTCTGTCTCAGGTACTGATTTTTGGTTACTTCTACAGGTTGAGGTATTAAAGCAATTTCTAGATCCGCCTGTGCAGCAGGTCTTTTTGCTGCCTTATCGGCTCATGTATTTTCTTTGCTAATATGACTGTTTCTACTGGAGTGCCCTGCAGTGAATACAGCCACTTCCAGAGGTTCCAGTACTGGCTGCCTGAAGGAGAACTAATACCCGAGTTCTTTACAGTCAGTAGGCTTCTTTATCCCCAAATTGCTGTACGTGCATGTGACACAGGAGTGCATATTTGGAATCTGTGCAAATACTGATTCTTTGGCTCTTGCCTACTTGTAAGATCGAGTCAAAGCATTTAAGTTCAGCCTTTTGAGCTGAAGTGTGAGATGGCAATGCTCAAAGCCTGAGCTTCCATCACCTGATCCACCATTCGACGTCTGGATTTTCCCGAGGTTTACCTCATAGATCAGGCCTACTGAATACACTTGCTCTATGGTCTCTACACAACAGTGAGCCAATTCTTCAGTACTCTCAGATGACAAGAGAGTAGCCAGACTGAGGACTTACATTGATGAATCAGGTCTGAAGGTGGATCAATCCATTCAAAGGCAAACAAAAACTGGAATTCTGGGTTTAACAGGATGAAGAAGGCAACCTTTAAGTCTAGGACTGTGTATCACAAAGTGCCCTCCGTGTTCATATAATAAGGATTTGGCACAACAGGATCAATTGGAATGACTGCCTCATTAATGGCTCTGAGGTCCTGAACCACCCTGTGTTCTCTGGCCCTAAAACAGGCAGAATGAAAGTATTACAGAGAGACTGACAAGCAATCGTTTATGGGACACTGACTTTGATGGGGAAATGGAGTTTTATCCTTTAAGAAGATTCTGATAGGCACAGCATGTGTAGCCTGTCTAGGTAGTTCCTAATCCCAGACGTAAGGCTCTATTCTTTTATTTCAATAGGAAGGTCATCCAAACTAGGGCCTGCCTCAGTGTTTGCTAACATCTTAACAAATGACGAAGACTTAGCAGCAATCAACATGAGGGAAGCACCCAAGGGTGACAGCAAATCCCTTCCAAGTAAAAGAGCTGGACATTCAGACATCACCAAAAAATGACAAGAGATAAGAACATCTTCTATTTGACAAACCAGAAGCAAAAATAAATTTCTTAGATTTATCATCAACTCCCCTAACAATACAACTTTTTGAAGATTAAGATCCTGTATGGGAATTCAATATACAGCAATTCCTGTTGTCAATTTAAAAAATTAACTCTTACCAATGACATCAGCAATCATCCAGGGCTTTGACATGAGAAGCCTAGATGGCCGAGACCCCTGAATCCTCAGACCCCATCAGCCTTTAGACAAGACTCTGCAGAGGTGACAATCCCTCTCCCAAGGACCATTTCTCTTGCACTGGGGAGCATGGACTGGGGGTCTTCCATGGAGGGACATTACGTGCACCAGTGTCTCAGCTTTCCACACCTCACTCTCCTGAGTGAGAATGCCTCCTGAGCGGATTCTCAGGTCACTGGGCAATGTTTAAAGCAACTGCTCCCTTACCCTCTGCATCTGCTGTGTGGACCGCTTCCCATGCTGGAGTGCCCTTTCTTTGTCAGCCCCGTTTCCATTAGTTAACACTTGAAATGCTGTTTTACCACCCCACTCCTGGGAGGATCTGGGGAACTACGGCCACTTTCTGAAACTGTACCCTTAGGAATTAAGGCAGAACTGTACACAGCTCAAACTCCGCAGAACCTGAAAATACAAAAGTAGACACGACTCTGTGAACCTAGCTGTGCTTAGCCATGTGACTTGAATCCCTCTCTTTTACTGACTGGCCATTAGATGAAATCTGGTGCATCAGAATCTCTTTTTGTATCCCAAAATGGGGTGTTCTGTGCCAGCCAACCCACGTGGGGGCTCCCTGCAGACTGATCTGGACCTGGGGTAACACTACCACCCAGTGCCATACATAGATAACTAGCACACTAGGACAATTGGCCACTAGGTGGTGCTGCTGGACCTAAAGTGCCAGTCCACCTGGAGACAATTAACTTACCTATGATAGGGGCCTCTTCCCAGGGCCTCCAATGCTGTGGGAGCCATCAATGCTGCCACCAGATTCTTCAACCTCTAGGAGGCATTGAACCCCTATGCTCCAGGGTGGTACTAGCAGCCAAGCATCTTCAGATGTTGGAGCTGAGAAATACCAGCGTTTGCATTTCTTAAAGCTGAGCACCGCAGTGAGGGAACACTTGACAGTGTATGGAATGCTAGGTTCCGTCTGGTTAGCGGAAGCTACATTTGTATGCCAGGAACCAAAAGCCTCCTTCCTCACAGCTACTAGATGTACCAGAGCAGGGAGGGCGCTGCAGCTATCAAGCCCCAACTGTGAGTAGGCTGGCTGCTGCCCAAACGCAGACCTTGGCCTACTGTTCTGAGCTGCAAGGGCAAACCCTACTTCTGCTACGGCAGGAAGTCCCACCTCCTCTGCAGCCAAACGTCTAACACGGCAGGAAATCCCTCCCCTTGCAACCGGATGTAGCTGCTGGACAGCAGAAGTGGCCCTTTGCTCCTCCGCTTCCATTAAGCAGAGGGGAGGAATGAAGGAGCCACAGGTGAAAAGACGACAATGAGGAGGATGAAGCGGGGTCAGCCGCGTGTAACCGAGTAGCTACGGCCCAAAGCCAAGAACCAATGTGTCGGCCTCGCTCGACAGCCCCGGAAGCACCCTGCTGCTGAAGGCGCATAAACGACAGACAGCTACCGCGACAACAGATGTACGCACGCTCACGATTCAAAACAACCAAAACTCCGAACACAGAAACGAGAAGAAACTCTTTACACTGCAAACTGGTTTCCACCACAGGGCTTCTCTTAAAGATGGAAGACTGCACCAAGGGGCAACCCACTGCCGTCTGGGGGTGACGCACTTCTGGCTACTGGCTTGCCATTACGATGTCTGCAAGGACTATATCCAATTTGAACCTAGGTCCTTGCCTCCCGCAGAAACACAAACACTAACCAGAGGCTGGTACTGTGTGCCCAGAGGCACAGTATTTTCTTGGCAGTGAGAGAATACACACTCGCACACACGGGTAGGCTGCTCCACCGTGACAGATACCCACCATGAGTGGGCCAAGGAATTGCCATAAACTAGAGAGGAAAGAGAAACCAAAAATCGTACCTGAAATTGGGAAGGTCCGTCCGAGAGGCGGGAGAGGTACACGCGAGAGCAAGTCTTTCCACAGTGGATGGAGCAAAAACCGGAGCAGTAGCTGTAAGTGAGGTCCACGGCAGGAACAAAGCGAAAAGGAGACGGGGCTCCCAGGCAGGTCCGCGGCGGAAAAGGCGTGCCTTCCCGCTGTCACCCCTATTTATAAGGAACGGGGTGGGGGTCTTAGCATGCACCTTGGGCCCAGATGTGACAGGTGCGTCCTGGGAAAGTGGGCGTATCAAATCGACAGTTAAAGAGATAGCTGCTATTGTAAGAATTCCAGCCGGCCCAAACTAACTCCCCGCGAATTTATTCCACATGGATTCTACCAGAGATCACCACTGTGGCAGAGGCCTTTCAGCCTCTCCACCCCGCCCATGCATTTATCTAAATATATGTGTGGCAAATGGGCTTACACCGGTGCAGATCCTACATATGAAAACTTAACGATAATGGGACTATCTTTCATCCTATCAATAAATATACTCCTCAGCATCATAAATGACTGCTTATTATTCTGTGTTCAAAAATAGCATCCAGAACCTTCTCCAATCCCTGATTACTGGTTGGATAGAAACCCTAAATGCATCCATTCAAGGGATGTGTTCTTAGCCACAGGTACAAAGCAGGGGACTTGACAAATAGACTGGTTATGTTACTAACTGCAGAGCTCTTTCCCATGCACACTGCCAGGGAGCACACTCCCGTTTCCCAGAAGTCTTTGGGTGGTGCCATCAGACAGCACAGTTCCATCAAAGCAGGGGTCACCCACTTGGGGACTTCCATCTGGTCTTGACCCCCGCCCCCATTTGTCTTTGTGTGTCTTATATTAACTCCAGCTCCCTCAAACAAATCATAAAAAGACAAGAATCAGATACTTTGCAGTTGTTTGTGATCCCCATGCATTCTTGAAATGGGGCAAACTTTAACAGATTCAGCGTATCCTGCAAAAATTTTACCTATAGATTGAGCAGGAGAAAATTCCCCTTCTATCATGGTGACTTTTGCGTGGGGCAACCCAGGAGTTACCTGCTGATCTCAGACTGGCCCTGCTGAGGTGGAAATCCTGAGTGCAGTGCGTCTCCACGGCTTGCACAGCACACTTTTAGATGAGTGTGTCCTTAAAACGATGGCACTAGAGGGGCCGATGCCATGGTGCAGTGGGTTAAAGCCCCAGCCTGCAGCAGCAGCATCCCATAAGGCTGCTGGTTCAAGTCTCAGCGGCTCCACTTCCAATCCAGCTCCCCACTAATGTGCCTGGGAAAGCAGGAGAGGATGGCCAGGTCCTTGGGCCCCTGCACCCATGTGGGAGACCTGGAAGAAGCTCCTGGCTCCTGGCTTCAGATTAACCCAGCTCCAGCTGCTGCAGCCATTTGGGGAGTGAACCAGCAGATGGAAGACCTCTCTTTGCCACTACCTCTTTCTGTAACTCTTTCAAATAAAATAAATCTTAAAATAAATGATGGGCCAGCACCACAGCTCAATAGGCTAATTGCTGCCTGTGGTTCTAGTCCCAGTCAGGGCGCCAGATTCTGTCCCGGTTGCTCCTCTTCCAGTCCAGCTCTCTGCTGTGGCCAGGGAGTGCAGTGGAGGATGGCCCAAGTCCTTGGGCCCTGCACCCGCATGGGAGACCAGAAGCACCTGGCTCCTGGCTTCAGATCAGTGCGGTGCGCCAGGCGCAGCATGCTGGTGGCAGCGGCCATTGGGGGGTGAACCAACAGAAAAGGAAGACCTTTCTCTCTGTCTGTCTCTCTCACTGTCCACTCTGCCTGAAAAAAAAAATATATATATATAAAATGATGGCATTAGAAGCAAACACTGAGAACCTCACAGAGTGACACAGGCCTCCCTCTGGATCACATGAGACTTCATCACTCTCAATAGTGGGACCTGCAGGTTCTGAGAATTCGGGCAGGAAGTGGCCATCTGAGGCCGCAGAGAAGCCAGGGGCTGATAAAAGACAAACTAGATCCCGGAAGGGGTGTAAACACTGGATGGCCTCCACAACACACCATGGGGTGGCTTCCCTACTAAAGATTTCTTAAAAGTAAAACCCAATGAATTTTCATTTATTCTTTCAGGATGATTGAATTATACATCCTTGTGACCAGGCCCAAACTAACTCCTTGCATACTTATCCCATATCAATTCTACCATTCAGAGATCATCACTCTGGGAAAGACTTTTTTACTGTCCTGTTTATCCTGTTACATTGGAACACTGCCTCTCAATCAGCCAGGTTTAAAACACAATATTGGCCGGCGCTGTGGCTCAATAGGTTAATCCTGCGCCTCTGGCGCCAGCACACCAGGTTCTAGTCCCGGTTGGGGTGCTGGATTCTGTCCTGGTTGCCCCTCTTCTCTGCTGTGGCCCGGGAGTGCAGTGGAGGATGGCCCAAGTGCTTGGGCCCTGCATCTGCATGGGAGATCAGGAGAAGCACCTGGCTCCTGCCTTCAGATCAGCGTGATGCGCTGGCCGCAGCACACCAGCCACGGCGGCCATTGGAGGGTGAACCAACGGCAAAAGGAAGACCTTTCTCTCTCTCTGTCCACTCTGCCTGTCAAAAAAAAATTACAATATTGTCTCCATTGTCAGACTTGGCCAGTGCACACAGACAGCTGACAGTGTAACCCATGAACCACTAGAACTTTTGTTAGGTTTTGCAAGTGGAAGATGGAAGTCAAAGCATTCCACTAGCAGCTGGCCCTGCTTCCAGTGTGATTCGCTCACACACTCACAGTGAGGCAGGTGAGCACCTGACTTCACTTCACCGCCCGCACTTTCCTGTCCTGTAAAATGATACGCACAATTCCTGCTGTGTAGGATACGGTGAGGATCAAAGGAAGCCAGGTGGGGAATTCAGATTGGTGCCTGGCTGCTGGTGGAAGCAGGTGTCATCCATTACTATCAATTCCTTTATTTGACAGGCTGAAAGGCAGACACAGGAGTGTGAGACTGATCTTACACCTGTGGGTTCACTCCCCCAAATGCCTACAGCAGGCCACAAGTCTGTAAGGTCATCTGGGGTCTCCTGCATGGGTGACAGAGCCCCAAGTACCTGAGGCCATCTCCTGCTGCCCCTCATGGTGCACATTAGCAGGGCGGTGGACTCCGGAGGGAAGCCAGGGCTCCCACCCAGGCGCTCCAGTATGGGATGCCGGCATAATGGCTGTTGTGCCAATCGCCAGCCCCAAGATGAACACCAAAAAGGTGCGCAGCATTCTCCGCCACCTTCTTGAACTGAGCGCAGTGGGCGTCACTGACCATTTTCTCAAGACTCAGGAGGTTCCTTCGAGAAATCGGCTGTGGCCTCGGAAGTCCGCACGGGGTGCACAGAACCCCCACTGAACGCCCAGCCGGCGCCCTCCTCTGCCCACCAAGCCAGGTGTCCAACCGGCTTCCCGAAGCACTGCCCCCTAGTGGTGGGGACGGCAGCGCCCTGCCTACGGAAAAGACAACGAAAAGGTTTAGCTGATGCTGCTGTCCAGGGCAGGGCGCAGGGAGAGGCTGAACCAGACTCGAGGTGGGAACAGAAACTCTACTGAGGAAACACAAGGTGAGTCTACACTCGAGAACAAGAATACCAGGTTGGGGGGGCGGGCATGTTACATGTCACATGTGGAGAAGAAGGTAATTGATTTAAGACCAGGATGATGGGAGCTAGGAGCTAGATCTTTTTTTTTCTCCTGAGAAGTTCTTTATTTACAGATTGACTCTTGACAAATGAAAACACGAGATATTTGCCGTGTACAACGTGATATTTTGACATCCATACATTGTGACATAAATAAATCGAGCCAACATGACCATCACCTTACACACTCATTTTGTGGTGAGAATGTTTCAGATCTTGTGTCCTAGCAATTTTAAGTATACATTACGCTATTACTAGACATATTTGCCATATTATGCTGTAGATTTTCCAGTACTTTCTCTTCCTAATGAAACTGCGCCGTCTGACCAACATCCTCCCCATGAACCCTGGTAACCACCACTCTACCCCCTGCTTCTATGAGTTCAAGCTTTTTAGATTCCATATGCAAGTGTGAGATCAAGAGTGATCATTTTTTAAGGTTTTTGGTTTTATTGCTTGGCAGTAGGCCCATGACTTCAATAACTTGGAGAGAGAAGCGGGAAGGGGGATATATGAAGCAGGAACGTTCTGTAGATAGAGACATTGTGTTTCTTAAGGGGATAATCCTCAAATAGTGCCGTGGTGTTTATGGCACTACAGTGTTTCTCAAGCTCCGTGTTCCATGAGCTGTCAGTAGATGGCCCATAAAAGTAGTTTCAAGCAATTCTGACAATGCCATACTGTATGTGCTGACAAGCTCATTAACCATCCAGGCACACATTTGCCCTTCTCCCTGGATTCCCTGTGGTCCCCTTAGTCTGATTCTGTCCTTTGAGAGGGGCCACAACTTCAGCCAAGCGACTCGTCTCTCTGGAGGAGTTCCCCATTTATTAACATCATTCACTGGGGCGGGTGTCTGTAGGCTGAAATGGCTGCAGCGCCTTGGGTTTCCATGTGAGCAAACCCAAACCCAACTCAATGCAAGCAGTAAGTCTAAACTTACATGTACCCAATCAGGATCTTTCAACTAACCTCCACGTAGGGACTTTACACTGCAACCCACCAAAAATACTCGATCTTGCTACTCAAACATCTTCCCCAAGTTTCTTATGCTAGTCTCCCAGCGGGGTGCTTAACTGTTTGAGGCCTGGTGCTTTTCAATTTGTGAATTGTTGGTTGCCCACATAAATTCCTTAAAATTTCAACGTACCTCCATGAGTCTTTTAGGCTACTTTTAGAAGCTCTGGGATATTGCACTACTCTTCACGCTTTCCCTACTTCCTTGCATACACATCTGCATTCACAATCCCTTTACAAATCTGTTTTCTCAGCGCCTCATCTCAGCAAGCCATCTCTACCCTTCCAGGACCCTGGCATGCCACACAGTTAAATAGAGAGCTACTATGCCTAACGACAATCTAAAATCCAGGCTTTAGGTTGGTTATTAGTCTGTTCACAGTGGTCTGCTCCACTCATTCACAATCACAGTGCCTGGCACATGGGAGGCGCCCATCTGGATGGCTTTCCTTGGGGCACAATGTAAACCCCAAGTTCACATCATGTCCACACCGAGCGCACACGATGCAGGACTGCCGAGGGAGCGCAGAGCAGGCCCTACAACACCACTCAGTCGAAAGCAGCAGAGGCCAGAGAGGGCTTCAGGAGCTCAGCTCTCTACATGGGCGAGGAAGTCTCGTTTGCCACAGCCAAATCTTTGAACGTGGGCACGGCTGTGAGTGGATAGCAGCAAAGCCTACAGAAGCTGCGGCCGGGCCACAAGGGACCAAGGCGATCTGCAGGGATGTGGGAGGGGCATCAGTGGCTTCCCCGCAAGTTCTCATCAAATGCATGCTGTTTGAGTAAATGAATGAGCAAAGCCCCTCCATATACGAACATTTAATTCTAACACACAGGCATCATTTTTCGTTTTATATTACATATATTTGCATCTCAACTGCCTGGTGATTGCAGACTCCATTTTTGGTAGAGAAGCCAGTTTTCCTTAGCTGGGACATCGGGTGAGTTAGGGTTATCCAGAGAAAAAGAAGTAAGAGGCTAAGATTTACAGACTGAGGAGGAGTCTCATCACGGGAATTGGCTCATGCAATCGTGCAAACCAAGAAGCCCCACAATATGTCATCTCCACCCTGGAGAACCAGGAAAGCCCTGGTGTCACTCAGAATCCAAAAGCCTACAGATCTGGGAGGAGCTGCTGCTGTTAAACTCAGTTCTGGAGGCCAGGGACCCGGGGGTTCTGACTTCTGAGGGCAGGAGTAGATGATCCCTGGCTTCCAGAGGGAGAGCACACTCACTCTTCCCCTGCCCTGTTGGTCTCATCAGTCCTCAATGGGTTGGGTGATGCCTACTCACACTGGTGGGGGAGGATCTTCTCCACTCAGTCTAGTGATTCAAGTGCACTCACCCAGGAAAACTCAAATTCAGAAACAACGCTTTAGCAGCTCCCTGGGCATCTCTTAGCACAGTCAAGCTGACACATAAAATGAAATATTTTTAGATATATTTATTCATTTACTTATTTATTTGAAAGGCAGAATGACACAGAGAGATGGAGAGAGACCCAGATCTTCCTTCCACCAATTCATTCCCTGAATTGCTGAAACAGCCAGGTCTGGGCCAGACTGAACCCAGGAATCTAGAACTCCATCCTGGTCTGCTCCATGGGTAGCAGGGACCTAAGTACTTTGGACATCTCCTGCTTCTCTCCCAGGTGTATTAAGAAGGAGCTGGATTAGAAGGGGAGAAACTGAGACTTGAACTGGTGCTCTCTCTGATATGGGATGGCAGGGTCATAAGCAGTGGCTCAACCCACTGCATCACAACACCCACCCCAATATATAAAATGAACCTTTGCACTGGGCTTAGGACAATAGAGTCTGCCATGACTGAGAGTGCAGAGCAGAGTCTGATGCCAAATTCAGATCTTTTACTTAAAAGGATTCACCTGTGCATGACAAGTGTGACCTAAGAGACAGAAGGATGCACCAATGAGGTCACGAACCTAGCACACAAATGGACAGGATGGGGTCTCGGATGACACCAGGGTTGCGTTAATAAGTAAACGTCCTTGGGCTGGCTTTGGCTCAGCGGTTCCATCGTCTACTGAATAAGTAGACATCCTTGGTCATTCCTATATAAGGCAGCTTGGGCAGGTCATCAAGGAGAGATCAATGTGAAAGTCCCAGTCGGGAGCAGGCACATCAGTAGCAGTAATGAAAAAGCCTACAAAATACTTTCCATGGGGGTACCTCTCCTGCTTGATGATGAAGAGAAAGTATAGACAAATGAATGAAAACTCCCAAACTCAAAATCAGACGGTGGTTCTGTGCTAGCCACTCACGCAGACAGACATGCAGCACTAGCCGGGATCTCAGTGGAAGCAGCAAAGGCTAGAATCAGAGTGACCCCATTAATGATGTTTATTGAATTTTGGAATATGTGAAATTACTTAGTAGCAGTTTGCTAAGTTTGCCTAGGATGAAGTGGCCGTGTTCAAATAACGATATACGTCTTGCATACGTCCACATGGGTAGGACTGTACTGGAAAAAATGTGAGTCTGGGGGATGCCTGCGCATCGCTCCAGTCTTGTCTGGTCCAGAACACTGGCCAGGTGTTGTTATGAAACCATACCTCAAAATAAGAACTCAGCCTACAGATGCGGTTAACTAAAACCTTGTGCGCATGAGCATCTTGGAGACAAACACAACCGCACATCCTGGTTCTCCGCTGTCTTCTCAGTAGGTGAGGACAGGGATAGATGAGCTCCGGAAGGGTGAGAGCCCCAGGGCACTCAGGACCTTCCCCTCCACCATATTTGAATCTGAAAGGTCCGTACACTTATGTGTTCCTTTCACTGTGGACAGGTGCACGTTGATTTAAAGGATTAAGACAAGAACGGGTCTGACCTTTGGTGCACCCACTGAAGGAAGCAGAAATAGAAGCCCTGACCACAGACCCAGGCTCATTTAGATGGCTTGCAAACGTACAGCTAATCCAGACTATTATTACTTCTGAACTTTCAGCACCACTTGTTATGTGCTATCACCACGGGGATTTGAGACTTTATAGTCCAACCTGTAAGTGTTTAAATAAAGGGGGAGGGTACTGAAAACGAACGCAACCCACTATTCACCGAGCTCTCGTCATTGATCTGCCTTGCTCTGACTTTGGGAAGTGTGGTGAGGTGGCTAGGGTGAGGGATTTTAAAAGACTGTGAGGGGGTCTCAGGTTCTACAAAAATGAGAGTAGCCACGTGTGGTAGAAACAATGGCTGAGTCCATTTAGGCTGTTACATCAACTCACCTTATGCGGGCTGGCTTACCAACAATGGAAATTCGTTTCTCACAGTTCCCGAGGCTCCGAATTGCAGGTCGAGTCGGCGGCAGAGGTGATGCCTGTTGAAGGCAGGCTTTCCTGCTCACAGGTGAGCCCTACTAAGGGAAGAAGGAAGGCAGGGCCTCTTTTAGAAGGACACAGATCCCATTCACTTGTGACCTAGTTATTCCCACAGGCCCTACTTCCAAACATCATCCCACCGATGATTAGGTTTTCAGCATATAGATCTTGAGGGTACATAACATTGAGTCCCTAACGGCAGTGTGGTAATGAGTCAGAACTGTTGTGTTGCCTTCTGGAGATAACTGTTAGTAGCTCTCTAGAAATAAATTTTCTATATATTCTGCAAGAGCGAAGCAAGTAGGAAAGTCACTAGCATTTGAGCCACTAGCCTGTCTTCCCCATGTGAGTGATGTCATTGGCCTTGACTTTTGGGAATCGTTCCCATTGCCAACAAATGCTTCTGGGTGAAGCCTGCAGCAAACCACCCTGCAGGAGTAACCAGAAGGTCTGAAGAGAGATTCCCTGGAGTGGGCTCCAAGCTCCGCTCCTCCCTTTTCACCATCCTGTACCACCAGAGTCTATCAATGTTCCTAAAATGGATTTAACCTATGAAAGATCCTCTCCTAGGTAGCCTGCCACCTAATGGGAGCGAGAGCAGACTCTGGTCCAAGGCTTCTTGAAAAATGGTGTGGGGAGGAGGTAGGAACTCATGAGAGGCAGTAGTCAAAGCTTCAGGTGAATTACTTGTAGGTTTCCGATCCCCCCCCACAACCAGCCTCTACCTCACCACCGCCCTGCCCTGCCATCCTCTTTCATTATTAAAGGAAAACAATTGGCTGTGTGTACATTGTTCTCAGCAGCCAGAAGCTGACGTCATAAGAATCACAAAAGCCTGCATTCAAAATCAGGGCTTGCTTATTTGTTTTAAAATGTTTGCTTGCTTTTTTGCTGTTGTTTTAACCTTGTGATGGTCACACAACATACATCTGCAATCTCAATTCTCATCGGGATCCATCAGTGAGTCACTGCTGGCTCATGGCATACTTTCTCTCCCAAGGTCAGTTTTTCAAGTAAATGTATGGCCTTGGTGTCTCAGAGGAGTGATTCTAAGCCTTGGCTTTGCATCTGAATCATCTGTGGAGTTTTAAAAACCCCTTTCCATCCAGGTGAATTAATTCAGTATCCCTGGGCATCAGCATTTTCCCCAAGCTTCCCTGATGAGTCTACTGGGCTACCCAGCGGACCACTGTCTTCAGACCATCTCGAAGATGCTCTCTTCCAGCTGCAGACAGAGGCAGCACTGAGAAGTGAGTGGATAGCAAGTGTCCTCATACACTTTGGAAGAAGCCCAATTTGAAGATAGGGCTCACCAGGCTAATCCTCCACCTGCGGCGCCAGCACCCCGGGTTCTAGTCCCGGTCAGGGTGCCGGATTCTGTCCTGGTTAATCCTCTTCCAGGCCAGCTCTCTGCTGTGGCCTGGGAGTGCAGTGGAGGATGGCCCAAGTGCTTGGGCCCCTGCACCTGCATGGGAGACCAGGAGGAAGCACCTGGCTCCTGGCTTCAGATTGGCACAGCATGCTGACCGCAACGCGCTGGCCATAGCAGCCATTTGGGGGGTGAACTAACAGAAGGAAGACCTTTCTCTCTGTCTCTCTCACTGTCTAACTCTGCCTGTCAAAAATAAATAAATTAATTAATTAATTAAAAAAAAGATAGTATCTGTGGTGTTGCTGGTGTGCTTTGAAGCTCCTTGGGAGGCCTACAAATCTGGCTTACTTCTCTAGACCTGGCTGGTACCAATTTTAGACTCTATCTAGACATGTCTTTCCCTACATCCTCTGTCCCTTCTTCTACACACTCACCCTGCAACCGAAATCCAAAGGATAAGGATTAGATGTTAAGCTCGAGCAAGGAAGGAATCTGACTCCTTCTGACTGCAGAGGGTGTGTTTCGGAGTGAGTGTGGTGGCGGAGAGAAGCAAGCTAGAAGCAAGGACATATAAGGGCAAAACAGAAGGGCAAGGAAGTCGGCTCAATAGCCTTCAACAGCCTGGCCCAACTGCATTTCAGCTCAGACCCTCAAAGCCACGGCTTGGTTAGACCAAACACAGTCACAGTGTCTGAGCATCAATTAATATGCTAATCAACCACAACCAAACCCCGTTATCAGGTTCAGGCTTAAAGTGAGTTACTTCTTCTTTAAATGTGGTATAGCCAGGGTCTTCTTTCGGTGGACTTCACACAGTGGCTTAGAAATCAATCTGCAACAGGAAAGGTGTCTTAAATTTGAATCAGGTTGAAAGAGCTGAAAAACCCAGCTTCCGTGTCTTAGATGTGCAGAGACTGGGGTCCAGGAGGGTGCGATGACTGTCAAAGATCGTGCAACTGGTGGGTGCAAAGCTGCAGGTGGCATCAAGGTCCCGCAGCCCACCGGCTGCAGTGAGAAGGGAGAACTGACCGCCATTCACGTCCCGGCTCAGCATCAGAAATCAAGATCCGATGGCAACAAGAAAAAAAGAGCATTGAAGATGTTTCTGTTCCTTCTGCATATTTCTCGAAGCTCATCCCCAGTTCCTAACCTCTAGTTTTGCCATTGGGGGCTTTTGGTTGCCACTGCAGGTGTCCCGCTGGACTTTCTCTCCAGCTTGGACACCACACTGACCCCAGCTCAGCAGGACTTCTCCCCGTCTTCTCCCACAGAAGACCCACGGGCGTGGCACAGGGTCCCAGCTCCAGGATCATGTGCCCCTCCCCCACTCTCCATGTGACCTCCATAATTACTCCCTCATCTCTCTCTGCAGTCCCTCTCTTGGGTCAAAGCCTAATTTTTCTCAGAATCATTTTTTTTCCTCAAATAATTTTCTCTGTCACATAGTTTAGGCATGATTTACTTATCCATCAGGTTCTGCCAGGCTGATCTGCACTTCCTGAGAACAGAAACTGTGTCCCTATTGACTCATGCTTTCTAGCATCCAGCATTATTGTTAGAGGGTCAGTAAATCACCGCACAAAGCAAAGAATGACATCAAAAATGACAAAAGTGAAAGGAGCTATTTTCCCATCTTTGGTTCTTTCTCCAAAGGAACCAGACCTTGTGTCTAGCTGTGTCCACAAAAGCACAATTAGAAACGAATCCATTCCAAGCATGAGGTTTCTTCCTGCTGCCCACACCAGATACAAGGACCTAAGGAGCATGCAGTTAACAGTGATGCTGACAATGTGTTTATGTGTCCCTTCTCGGG
The DNA here is from genome assembly GCF_964237555.1 of Oryctolagus cuniculus. NCBI lineage: Eukaryota > Metazoa > Chordata > Mammalia > Lagomorpha > Leporidae > Oryctolagus > Oryctolagus cuniculus. The sequence continues at coordinate 161,861,786 of NC_091432.1, forward strand.
GACTGAGTCCCGCAGCCTCTAGAACGTGGGTGTTGCATTAATAATCACTCAGTTCTATTGGGAGGTGTTGAAAAAGAAAGCCCCAAGTGCCTCTGGTTCCCTCAACTGGATCGCTGCAGGGCACAAAGGCTGTTGGCATCCATGCTTAGGATTCTTTAGATTTCCGAAAACAGCAGTCCTAGCAGCCATGCACTGCAGGCCCAGGGACGATGACCCAGGCAGTGGTTCACCCACAGGCAGCGAACGCCAGCGGGCACACTCAGCACCCTGCGGTTGTACAGTAGGGTCACCAACGGGGCACTGCCACCCCCTCACGAAGCCTGGGGTTGGGGGGGACATGGGGCTAAGCTGTACTGGCCGGCATTCTCCCGGAAGGAGCAGCTCCATCTCCGCTGCCTTTTCTTGCCACCTTCTGTTGGAAGATCTGGGAGCTGCGTGACTTTCTGTTGGGCCTTGGAAGAAGAATTTTGCCTCCTTGAAAGGATCTTAGTGAAAAGTAAAAAAATTATTAATTTTTGTAAAAAGGCGGGGGGGGGGGTGGCATTGTGACATAGCAGGTTAAGCTGATGCCTGTGGTGCCAGTATCCCATTTGAGTGCCGGTTGGAGTCTCGGCCACTGCACTTTTGATTCAGCCCCTGCTAAAGCACCTGGGAGGGCGGTGGAAGATGGCCCAAGTGCTTGGGCCCTTACCACCCACGTGGGAGACTCAGATGGAGTTCTAGACTCCCAGCTTTGGCCTGGCCCAGTCCCAGCCATTTTAGCCATTTAGGGAGTGAATCAGTGGATGGAAACCTTTCTCTCTCTCTGTACATGTCTCTCCCTCTCGGTAACTCTGCCTTTTAAATAAATAAATCTTAAAAAAAAGGGGGGTCTCAGTGCAGGGGCAGCCACCCAAAGCCCGCAACAGGCACCTCTCACAACGCCAGACAGCAACAACTCATCATAACTACTTGATCTTTCCAAAGCTCAATTCCGAGGATGCATTTTGCCATTTATCTCAGAAGACACTTGATGGGGACATAGTTTTTCTAATACCATCATGAATTCTATGAGTTTTTCTGAAACGCCAAGGTAGCTGCATGAAAAATCCCTTCCTTTCCAGTTCTACCAGATATCTGTCCATTTTTGGTTACTATGATGAAATACCTGAGGCTGGGTACTTGACAAAGAAAACAGTTCATTTGGCTCACCATCCTAGAGGTTCAAGGGCATGGTGCTAGCACTGGCTCAGCTCTGGTGAGGATCCCATGGAGGAAGGACTCACAGCAACAGAGGAAGGCAGAGACCAGGGAGGGTCAGCATGTGCCTTTGTGACAACTTGTTCTCCTGGGAAGTACCCCCCTCCTTGAGACCTCCCGCAGTGTGGGGAGCAACTGGGAGCAACTCGGACTAGACTAAGTTACTGGAATTAAGACTTATTCTATTCATCTGCTCTCCCACAATATGGCGCTGGGAGAGGAGGAAACAGCTTCTACACAGCTGCCTCCAGTTCAACCAATAAACTGTAGGACCTGCTCCTGATTGGAGGAGAGCAGCGTACTCAGCATGTGGGTAGCAGAGTTGGGATTGGTGGAAGAGGACTATAAAGGAGGAGAGAGACAACATGCAAAAAGGAACATCTATGAGGAACATCTGAGCAGCCCCCGAGAGAGCCGGCCGGCGGTGTGCCGCTCCCCCGCGGAAGTGGGGAAAGTGGCTAGGGGGAACCGCCCTTCCACGGAGGTGGAAGGGACGGTAGCCAACCCAGGAAGAACCAGCAGCGAACCCGGGGAGGGCCGAGCAGACCAAAGAACAGCGCAGGGTTCTGTGTCGTTCCTCCGCGAAAAGGGGGAGCGACACCGCAGTCCTCACTGATCCCTTCTGAGGGCAGTGCCCCCATAACTTGATCATCCTCTCCTTACCTCCACACTGAAAGATCCACTGCCCCTCAGTACCATTGCTTTGGGGACCAAGCTTCCAGGACATGAACCTCTGGGAGACAAGTCATTCCAAACCACAGCATAATGCAACTTGTGGAGGTTCTAGTCTGTTAATGACTTATAACATGGAATTAAAACCCTTTGATTAAACCACGGGCAGTTCAACAGAGAGATGTGACAGGTGCTACCTACCTAATATCAGGAAATTATTCACTTCCTCTAAAATGAGATTTTCCCATCTATAAAATGGGGATAAAGCCGAGCATCCCACACGGTTATGAGAACTACATGACATGATCCGTATAAACACACCAGTGCTCTTTCTGACATCCTGTGCTTGAAAATGCTGGCTGTGTTTTCACTCTGTCCATTTCTTCTTTCATACACTTAGAGTTGTAATTCGAGAGACCTAGCTGAGTAGGCAGGGGTATTTTCCAGTTATCTATTCTAACCACTGAATTCTACACATGAGGACCATGAGCCCAAGATCACAAACTCAGAGCTAAACTCAGACTCAGATTCAGGTTCCTGGGCCCCACATGCAGGGTCCTTGCCACTGCATTGTCATAAAAGGGGTATCCATACATTCTCACTGATGGGTCATCAGAAATGTGAAATGGAACATTCCTTCTTAGGCTGGGTCTTGAGCTTACAGTTGGAGGAGACATGAGCTGGCAAAAGCACAAAAGATCCTGGGGGCCGAGAGCCCAATGGGCCAAGGAGTAGTAGGACAAGGAAGGTGGAAAGCTTACATATGTAAGAGAGTATAAAACTGCAAAGATGTTACTGAGCACGGGCGGTTCCTGAAGACAGAGTTCCCAGTGGAGGGAGCAAGAAGCCCAGGACCTAACAGGACCTGTCCTTGGTTCATTTGCTCTCCCACCTTTGTTGCCTGAGATGTGAGATGGGGTTCTTTGATGTTTCAGAATAATCTGTCAAAATTCTCCAGCTTCCAGACCCCAGGAAATTAATATTAAATTTGCTCCCCTCCCTGCTACATGAGTGTTAAGTATAAGCCCGTTTCATTTCAGTAAACTCCAAGGGACTGCTTTTTCCTTATTGTTTTAAAAATGTTGCTTGTGTCTACATTATTAGGGCATCAAATAGGCTTTGAAAGCCTGTTTACTTTAAGTGGGCTTAAATGTCACGCCACTAAGAGGAGACCTCCCTAGAAGGACTGCTCCACAGCGCCCCAGGAAACACTGTCCGGCCTTCCTTCTTTAGAAGTTATTCCTCCTCTGTATACACAGTTAGGATCCACGGGTTTTACGATAGCTGGTACTGACTCAGGCTGCAGAAATAAATAATTATTGGTAACCATGTCAACCTGCGGGGAGACTCAAGCTCCACTGGTAATACGCACGCGCATGCACACGCACACACGCACACACGCACACACGCACACACAGCACAGGACACTTTGAAGCTGGGGAGCTTCATTTTGCAGGCTGTAAAACCCGAATTGTTTATTTAAAGGCAGAACTGTGATTCTGTGATTGTAAAGGCTAATGCAATTTTATGTGGTCGATGATTTCATCCGTTAGCTCAATGTTTGACAACCTTGTTAAAACAACTACTTTCTAGAAAGAGTGGACTGAGTTCAAGCTTTCATCTCTGAAAATCATCCTAAACCATTTCCACAAAGTCAGTAACTTACACGATCATTAAGCTTTGCTATAATGATTATATTCATGTTTCTATAAGTTTATTTATTAAAGATTTATTTATTTGAAAGAGTTACACAGGGAGAGGGAGAGACAGAGAGAAAGAAAGATCATCTATACGCTGGAGAGCCATAGTTCTATCCCCAGGGATGGGCCAGGCCTAAGCCAGGAACTTCTTCCCGGTCTCCCACCAGGGTGGCAGGGGTCCAAGCACTTGGGCCATCCTCCACTGCTTTCCCAGGCCATCAGCAAGGAGCTGGATCAGAGGTGGAGCAGCCAGGACACAAATGGATGCCCATACGGAGTGCCAGCATTGCAGGCAGTGGCTTTACCCACTGTGCCACAGTGCTGGCCCCCTTATTCATTAAATGTTTTCTGAGTGTGAGCATTAGTTTTAGGACACATTCAGAGGGATCAAGTACATAGAAATGAATTTTTGTCTGAGACATGACTTGGGAAGTTGCACTTGAATGTTTCATTGGAACGCAAGTCCTAAAACTCACCCCAGCTCATAGCATCCTTCAGTGGGCATCAGTTCAGGGATGGTGCAAAATCCAACATCGCTGCCAAGGTCAACCCTAGGAAAACTAAGCGGCAGCTCCCGACTTGCCACATTCCCTCTCTTTTCAAGAGAAAAAGCAGCAAGTGCTTAGAACAATTTCCTGCCACAGGATCTTTCGCGAGACAGCAGTTCTCAAACATGGGAGAGCTGAGATGATGACGAAGGCACAGGTGGCCGGGTGCCAGCTGCCAGGTCCTGACTGTGAGGTGTGGGGTGGGGTCCAGGAATCTGCATATTCTACAAGCACCCAGGTGATGCTGTCTCCCAGGGACACACCTCCAGGATCACCAAAAATCCTATATGTAGGTGTCTATGAGGATTTATATCCTGGACATGCACACACACTGCACAAATGTGGCAAAATGTTAACCATGGATGAATCTGAGAAATACGTATTTGGGAAATCTCCTGATGCCACTTTTATCTCAATTCGAAGTTATTTAAAAGCTAAAAGATGATATCATGAAACTAACACTTGATACCTAAAAAGGGAAGGAAGGAAGCATGAGGGAAAAGAGAGAGAGAGAAAGAGAGAAGGAGGGGGATGAAGGGAGGGAGAAAACCAACATGAATAAAATCTCTGTGGACACTTGTCTGGGTTTAGGTGATGCCCAGTACCTAACAACCACCTGGGTTTCTTCTCCATTCCTGATGCACAGTACACGACCCATGGTCTGAGCACACATGGATTTCAGGAGCAAACGCATGTGCCGTGCTGGCGACACAGGCTGTGGATCATAGGCAGTCTTACATTTACCATGGAGCAGCTCAGTGACACTGGGACTTGGCCCGTAGCACTGGGCTCCAGGGAGAACCAAGTAAACGGTGCTCCCTGAAGCTGTGCAAGGTCATGGCCCCGGTTTACTCTTTCTGAATCTCAGTTTCCACCCCCAGAGAAGGGGCAGAACAGCGGCAAGAGCAGTTATGGAGATGAAGCAACAGCACGTGCAGAGAGCTCAGCAGGAACTCCAGAAACAGCAGCAGCACCGAGACTAGCGACCGTGGCTGCTACCAGACACCATGGATTCTCCTATAGGAGAAATGGTCCCCGTGGTCCCTTCCAGTCCCAAAGCTATGATCTGGAGGCTGTTCCATTTAACAGACAACACACACTCCTTCATTGTTACAGTCACTACTATGACTAATATTTTCTTCCAGAAAAGTCATGACTAACGATTATATACATTAAAAAAAATATTTATTTGAAAGGCAGAGTCAGAGAGGGAGAGAGGAGAGACACACAGAGATCTTCCATCTGCTGGCCCACTCCCCAAATGGCCACAGCAGCTACAGCAGGGATGCTCTGAAGCCAGGAACCAGGAGCTTCCTCCTGGTCTTCTGCATGGGTGCAGGAGCCCAAGCACTTGGGCCATCTTCCTCTGCTTTTCTCAGGCCATTAGCAGGGAGCTGGATTGGAAGTGGAGCAGCCACGACTTGAACTGGCACCTACATGAGATGCTGGCACTGCAGGCGGCAGCTTTACCAGCTGTGTCACAATGCTGGCTGTCGCTCCCCGTCTTCGTGGAGGAACGACACAGGACCCTGCGCTGTTCTTTTGTCTGCTCGGCCCTTCCCGGGTTTGCTGCTGGTTCTTCTCGGGTTGGCTACCGTCCCTTCCACCTCCGTGGAAGGGCGGTTCCCCCTGCCACTTTCCCCACTTCCGCGGGGAGCGGCACACCGCCGGCCGGCTCTCTCGGGGGCTGCACAGGTGTTCCTTCAGATAGATGTTCCTGGTGCATGGTGTCTCTCTCCTCCTTTATAGTCCTCTTCCACCAATCCCAACTCTGCTACCCACACGCCGAGTACGCTGCTCTCCTCCAATCAGGAGCAGGTCCTGCTGTTTATTGGTTGAACTGGAGGCAGCTGTGTAGAAGCTGTTTGCTCCTCTCCCAGCGCCATATTGTGGGAGAGCAGATGCATAGAATAAGTCTTAATTCGAGTAACAGTCTAGTCCCAGTTGCTCCCCACAGCTGGCCCTCAATTACGTAATTTTAGATATTAACTTTTGCTTCTCGGCTTTTTGGCTAAGATCAAGTATAGATGTTTAACTTTTGTCAAAGAGGTATGTTCATGATCTTTCCCATTGCATAAATAAAAGCCATGCTTGCTTTGAAGTGTGTCACAAGTAGGACCATTTTGGCAACATGAAGACGCCTGCACCTCACTGCCAGGACACCGCAGGCTTTCTTCCTCCCAGGACATAGTGCACTGTGCATTTTTAGGAAATAATAGTTACCTTGGTGTCCACCTGATTGTGGCTGGGAAAGCTATGCCAGGCACCAAATTCAACTGGCTAACTGGAAATAAGATTAGAGTACCAAAAAGCAAAGGAAACTCAGCATGGGGCCAGGAGAGAAAATGCAGAGAGCTCCGGTCTCTGCAGAGACCACAGCACAGAGGACACCCTCCTGGTCCCCGCCACTCCTGAGAACATCCCCCTGAGGCCAGAGAGAAGGCTCATGACCCAGCGCACCCCGTGTCATCTATAGAACCAAACAAGAGAGCTGGGTTATATCAGGGGCTTCTCCAACTGTTTTCAAGCCATGGAGTCCTCAGCTACAGTCAATTTTATGAGCATCTTTGGCTGAGAATCAAATAAACGCAGAGGCACTCTGCAGAGGCTGGGCTGGAGAGTGCAGAAGCTCCCTCCACTCACCTCTCACCTCAGGCAGCTCCAAGGGAAACCAGAGGCTCCGGCAGGGCAGACGGGCGACCTCGGACCTGCAGGAAGTGCCTCCCAGCCCCAGCACGTCCCGCCCCAACTTTCATCTAGTTCCTCGCAGGAATGACCACACTCAAAGCTAAATCCCGCCAAGTTTTACTCCTCACAACCCTTCCCCGAGACTCTTCCGTCTTCTGCCAGCACCGCATGGAAGCCATTATCAAACTCACTTTGTCCGTGGACAAATTTTAAACCTGTCCGCCCAGGGCTCTAAGGGAGACAAGGTCACGGCCAGATTTCAAAGCAGCAAGCCTTGCTCCTGGATCGCCCTGCAGACAGACTGGAGTGCACATCATTTATCCCAGCTGCTAGCGCTGGAGCTCAGCTGGTCTTGTTTGATTCCGGTTATTTAATCATAACGTTCCATACAGGAATCTTTCTAGAGTCAAGAGCCACTTTGGGGAAACCCACCATCAAACATTTCACACTGCTTCATTTATTTGTTGCAGAGAACTTGCCGGAAAGCTCCAAAGGAAAACAGATAGTTAAAAATATTCTGTCCTGTGAATTTGAGGTTTTTTTCTCGTGAGACTTTACAGATCATTATTTTCCCTATTATACCTTTAGTCAGACAGATGGCACAGCCAAGGAACAAGAGTTCTAGAGGGTTTCCATGGCAATTGCTGGAGTGCTTTGGCCTATTTGTAAAGCTGTGTAGGACAGTATGTACGCCAAAGGTGAGGCTACAGGGATTCATTCTGCAACACCTACTGGTTTTAAGCTATTCAAATAGCATTTGTTGAGCTCCTGTTATCTAAAAAGCAAACTCCTTATTGTTTTGTGGAAAGGAAGAGAGATGCCAGTGACAAATAAACATTACGTTTTCTTTCTAAAAGTTTCAAGTGAAATATGTAATAATATAAGATCGCTGATGAAACCGATGAAAATATCATTAACCTAGGTTGTTTTTTTTTAAGTCATAGCTGCCAATTAAGCAGTGGCAAAAATATAATTCTTCCATTTTTAAAAATTCATTAATTTATTTGAAAGACAGAGTTAGATAGAGAAGGAGAGACAGAGAGACAGAGAGAGATCTTCCATCTGCTGATTCACTCCCTAAATGGCCACAATGGTCAGGGCTGGGTGAGACCAAAGCCAGAAGCTAGAAGCTTCTTCCAAATCTCTCACATGGGTGCATGGGCCAAAGACTTGGGCCATCTTCCACTGTTTTCCCAGGCACATCAGCAGGAAGCTTGGAGGAAGTTGAGTAGCTGGGACAGGAATCAGCACCCACATGGGAGGCAGGCACTGAAGATGATGGCTTAAACCACTGCTCCACAGTGCTGGCCCCAAGATACAATCCTTCTAAACTGGGTTAAATTATCAGCTCCTTTCTTTGGATACCATGGAAGAGGTCTTACGGCCCTGTGGCCGAGAGCATGGGTTCCGAGCCATCCTTCAGCAGTGTGGTTCTACACAAGTTATTCAACTTTGTTGCTCTCAGATTTATCATCTTTAGAAGTAGAATAACAATGCAATTTATCATAGAGTTGATAAGACGTTGAATTAATACATGAAAATGGACTTAGAACTAGGTAGCACTCAACACCCGTTAAGTATTAATGAAAGTTATAAACCCTCGATGTAACTTACTAATTTTCAAGAGACAAAACTCATCTGGCCTCAAGCAGAGAAAAGCCAAGTGGCTAAGATGCTACTATCAGGGCTGGTGCTGTGGGGCAGTAGGTTAAGTCTCTGCTTTCAGCAGAGTCCTGGTTGCTCCACTTCCAATCCAGCTCTCTGCTATGGCCTGGGAAAGCAGCAGAGGATGGCCCAAGTCCTTGAGCCCCTGTCACTTATGTGGGAGACCCAGAAGAAGTTCCTGGCTCCTGGCTTCAGCTTGGCCCAGCCCTGGCTGTTGCAGCCATTTGGGGAGTGAACCAGTGGATGGAAGATCTCTCTCTTTCTCTCTCCTTCTATGTATGTAGTCACGATGTATTTCTCTGTAGTAAATAGATAAATAGTCACTTACCTTCATTATAAAAGAAAAAAGAAAAAAAAAGATGACATTATCATCTGGAACAATGACCTTTGGCTAGCAATTTGATGTGGGCATGGGTGTATTAATTTCACCCCAGGCTCCTGTCTTACCAAAGATGAGATTTGTAAGCATAGTCATGTACAAGGTGCACAAGGTGCTAACAAAGTTTATTCAAAAGGTTAGGAAGTAAACACACAAAAATGCATGAGTGTCAGTCACCCCATGGAGGAATATCCTTTACCAGTGGGCAGTGGGCTGGAAGACTGCCCGAAGGGAAAAGGGGTTGGGGAGGAGAGAGTGTGTGCACCTGTGTAGCACTTCCAGCCATGGTCCATGGCAAAAGAGAACAAGAGAGCGAGAGAGTGGGCCACCTCGTATGCTGGCCTCTTTCATGAGGTGGGAGTGGTGCCTGTACACTCATGAAGCCACCTGGGAATTTTAGCATATATCCCTAAGTTCTGCATGAAGCTTAATATCCATGTTTTAGTGGAGTCTTCTTTAGGTCCTGAGTGAAACAGGTGCATTCCGGGAAAGGGGGTGTTTTGAATGACAGGGAGAAGAACAGCATCGCCCTGGGGACTTATAGGGACGTGCAGCTCCCCGATCACGCCACATCAACTTCGTCTCTCTGAGCTTCGGTTTCCTCAACTGTCCAATAGCAAACTTGGTCCTTATCTGTCGTGGTGGAAATGAGACGGACCTCCTCACACAGAATCCAGCTTTGATCACTGAACTTGACAATGCCACACAGACACCGAGAGGGATGGAAAGGCTTAGAACTCATACAGTAGGGCTTTCTGCAAGGATCAAGGGGGAGTCCCAGGCAGGTCCAAAAATGGGGGGAGGAGCGAGGAGTCTGCCTTTGCAGTGAGAGGGTGGAGCTAGGGCGAGGGTCCCCTTTTGCTGGGCTTTCTGTGGTTTGAACTCCCCCACCCCTAGCACTCAACGCAGGAGCGCCTGGGCTCTCTGCCAGCTCGCCTAGCTGTGGGCCAGAAGGTGCATCTGGTGGGGCATTAAAGCTGTCAGGTTTAGACAGCAGAAGGAAGGTCAGATTCTTTCTTACATCACCTTTGAGGGTTACCGTGAGGATTTAATGAACTCACACACCTGTGAAGGTACTTCAGAAAGTTCTTGGAAAATGCAATGAAAAGGTAAGTTTTCTGGTGCAAAATGTTTCTGAAATCTATGCACACTTTTTTTTTTTTTTTTTTTTTTTTTGACAGGCAGAGTGGACAGTGAGAGAGAGAGACAGAGAGAAAGGTCTTCCTTTTACTGTTGGTTCACCCTCCAATGGCTGCCGCGGCTGGTGCGCTGCGGCCAGCGCACAACGCTGATCCGAAGGCAGGAGCCAGGTGCTTCTCCTGGTCTCCCATGGGGTGCAGGGCCCAAGCACTTGGGCCATCCTCCACTGCCTTCCCGGGCCACAGCAGAAAGCTGGCCTGGAAGAGGGGCAACCGGGACAGAATCCGGCGCCCCGACCGGGACTAGAACCCGGTGTGCTGGCACCACAAGGCGGAGGATTAGCCTAGGCACAGTTTTTCTTAATATGCATTTCCATGAACTTTTCATAGACTTCATATACAGTGTTTAACTCAGTCACTAGTAAATAGCAAGTGCCCAGTAAAGGTGAACCTTTAAAATTCACTTTTCTTGGGGGCTGACGCTGGGACATAGTGGGTAAAGCTGCTGCCTGCATCCTATACGGGTGCCAGTTTGAGACCTGGCTGCTCTACTTACAATCCAGCTCCCTGCTAATGTGTCTGGGAAAAGAGCAAAAGGTGGCCCAAATCCTTGGGCACCTGCACGCACATGGGAGATCTGGCTGTTGTTCCAGGTTCCCGGCTTCAACCTGGCCCAATCCTGACCATTGCAGCCATTTGAAGAGTGAACCAGAGAATGGAAGACCTCTTTGTCTCTCTCTCTGTAACTCAGCCTCTCAAATAAATAAAGTAAATCTTTTAAAAAAAATCACCTTTTTTCTTAAGGAAAAAAAAAACCTGTACTTTTAAAAATTTCCCCTAAAAATACAAGAAGCAACACCTGTTTTTCTTCTTCTGTATGTTTATATTAGGCGGTTGTTTGTAAACCTCAATATAATCCCACATATGAAGAAACAATTACTGCACTCCTGCGGCAGTGAGAGGGCTGTGCCCTGAGCATTCCACTTGAAACTGATTATCACTTGGAACACTCTTTCCCATGGAAACCACATTATAAATAGAGTTCAGTTCCCAGAGGGACAGCAAGTCCTCCCAAAACAGTAATACAGCTAAAATAGCCCTCCACGGCGCCGGGGCTCTGAGGCCTAGAACACCATCTGGGCCCTCAGAATCCCAAGGTCCTCTGCCCAAGGTGACCTTGGGTGAGGCTGGTCAGGAGGAGGGCATTGCGCAGGTGCAGACCTGAGCATGGAGTGGCCGACGGAGCTGGGCTGCCCCACTGCCTTGGGGGTGCAGGGGGACCCGCCCTGGAGAGAAGGGAAGGGCTGCTCCCGTTCTCAGCTCTCCCAGGAAGGTGGCCCTCCAGGGGCAGGAAACAAGCACTCCCATGGGAGGACAGAGCTAGGGGGAGGGGAAAGCATGCTCCTGTCTAGAGAGCCAGTTTCTGAGGTGTGGGGAGACCCGGAGTGAGCAGTAGGACAGAACACTCTCTGGTCACATGGAAGAGGCCAGGACCAGCTCACGAGCCAGCTTAGGAATGAGCCCAAAATGGGTGTGGACAAACCAGAGCGCAAAGTCACTTTGTGCCGCCTCTCTGGTCTGTATCTCCACGTGCAGGGGCCTTGCGTGGTTCTTCTGGGCTGTGGGAACGAGAGGGACTGGGACAGTGGCAAGAGGAAAGTGATCTGCGGAGAGAAGACAGTGGCCTGCAGAGGGCAGAGTGGCAGTGGAGGGCTGGCTGCAGATGGAACAGTATCAGCAGCTCACTGAGCACACACCATGTGCCAGCGACATCTCTAAGCCCTTGGTCTTGATCAACACATTCCCAACTCCTAATCACACTGAGATGCCATTATCCTCCCATTTTACAGTGAGGCATGAAGAAGTTATCTTGCTCCATGTCAGACGGCTACCACATGAAGAGCCAGAAACCGAACCGAGGCAACGTGGCTCCCAAGGCTGACTTTGAACCACCAAGCTTTCTTTCTTGTATAGGAAGCATTCACCAGAGGTGACCCAGACGTTCCTGGAAAGGTACTAATTAATATGTAAATGAGCTCACGAGGAAGGGTTAAGATAGCAAGCTCTATGGATGTAAGGTATATGAGATAATCAATAAGAACTCCTTGTTAATGTTGAAAATTTCTAACATAAAATGTTTAGGAATTCTATTATCCTACATGCACTTCTAGCTGGAATATCTATATCCACCTAAATACTTTCATTATGGACATCGTTGCACACACTCAAGGGGCTGTATGCACATCTAAGATAAGTATTTTTAAAGAAATAATCACCAGCTGGCTGGAATTTTTAAAGTCCTGTCAATTTTTTTTACAGGCACTGTCAAGAGAATTCACAGAACGGTGTAATAGTTCATGGTTCATGTTCCACTGATGACATGTCACCAAAGATTTCAGATAAAGGCCATCTGATGCTCATTCTTCTAAAACTATTTTCCTTACTTAGTCAAATAAGCACATCACCAAAAGGCCGACATTATTTCATTAAGTGCAGCTGCGTTACTCAAGCTTTCAGCATCGGATGAGAGTAGTCAGGTGACCCATTTCCTTGTTGCCAAGTTGAAATGCAACATCCAAGGCCATCAGGTCCGACCCTGCCTGCTCCCACGGTTGTGCTGGATGGTGGTCTGAGGAAGGGGGACCCTTGGAAGAGTGAGAGCTGGGACAGGCGTGGAACTGACTTCTCCATCAGCAGGTGTTGAGGGCCATGTGTGCAAACGACAGCACTGTCTGACTCACAGCAATCAATTGTTGTCGTTACTGGGATTCTCCTTGGGGCCAGCAGCCACCTACTCCAGATTGTAGGAATTTGTGCTTGTTTTGTTTACTGAAAGTCAAAAGTGCCTCTTAGACTGGTGCCTGGCATGCAGCGGGGACTTAATAAGTACTTGTTGAATATGAGTTTCTGTAACTTTCAGCCAAACAGTTACTCTTGGGCTGTCAGTGGAACACACCAGAACTATCCAGACCTCATTCTCTTTCCTTGATCCCATTTCGGTTCAGTTCCTCCCAAGTCGTGACCCTGACCGTCCCAGTAGTCATCCCTGTCTCTTTCTTTTGGGCTGATTTCCCAGGATTAGCAGGCCCAGCGTAGTCTTGAGAGCAAACTCAATGCCTGTGGGTCATGTGTGTCCCCAGCACTGTGCCCTGGGGCACATGGTGAATCAAGGCAGTTTCCCTGGTGGCATTTGCGGTACCAGGCTACCATTACCAGGGCATCTGTTCTCGTAACTTACTAAGGCCCAGAGGCGGGAAGAGACAAAGCCATTAGTGAACAGGTCACAGAGCCAGCAGAGCGAGAACTGCGGTGCCCAGCTCTGCTCTCTACCCACAGCCACACTAAGCACGGCCCCTCCCCCTCCTTGCTCACCTTCCAGTTGCATATCCCTTCTTCCTGCAGTTTGTGTGGGCTGTGGATCACCAGCCACGACAGAATGACCAAGCATCTGAGCGTGGCTCTGCTTCTGTGGCAGATCCTCCATCCTGAGCTGCTGCCCTGGAGTTGCTAGAACAAAGATGCAGGGTTTTCGTGGTCAGTTGAGCCCCGGACACCTGGAAACTGGCTTCCCTAAAGAACTTGGCGTTGTAGGCTACACCTGTCCTCCCGGGGCCTGGAAGGCTACTGTATTTGTTTTCTTCAGGATGCAAAGGGAGCAAACGATGTTCGACAGTTCCTTTTGTCTGTGGTCCTCGTTGGGCAGAATTACTTTTAGACAGATGTGATGCATGAAACTACAATCCCTCTCTCCCCAGCTGGAGGCTCAACATCCCTGGATCCTCTGAAGGTCACCCTCTCCGCGGTGGGGCCAGAGGAGGTGCCTTTTTAACAAGTTCACTGGTGCTGCTGCTGCTGGCCTGAGGTGCACAGGGCCCTAAATCATCCCATTGTTGCCTGTTGCTCTCGAAGTGACAAATCCTGAGCCAACCATCTTTGCACGCTTGTCGTGTTGTGTTCTTGGGAATCCTGCTATCTTAAGTGTCCAGGGATGTGCTCCGTCACTCTCCTTCTTAGAAAGTTCACCGATGCTTTGAGCATGAATACCTCACACCTGCGCGTTCAGGTGAACTGCATTTCAGTCTGTGATGACCCATAGCTCCTAAGGGCTTCGCCCTCCAAAATTCCCCAGTGGGGCAATCACAGTGGATTTCAATTGGAACTCCATGATTACACTAAAAGGTTCCCCCAGCTTGTTTAAAGGTTTACCTCAATACCTTTGATCCCACTTTGTATTCCCAGACATTTGGATGTTTTAGAAGATAGCCTCTAATTTTTAACTTCTTGGCACTATACCCCCGTGAGTAAAATGCATGCTCTAAAAGCCCTTGGGTTTTTAAAAAGCTTTGTGCTTGGCAAATAATTACGGAGGCCGTCGCCACAACTCCAGTCCTCTTCTCAACTTCCCGGGGGCGCCTGTGGGAGGGGTGGCTGGGAAGCATGGACTCAGACTCTAAGCTCCTTATAGTCACAAACATAATCTGAATATTAAGAAAAACTAGGTGTGGGCCGGCGCCTCGGCTCACTAGGCTAATCATCTACCTTGCGGCGCCGGCACACTGGGTTCTAGTGCCGGTTGGGGCGCCAGATTCTGTCCCGGTTGCCCCTCTTCCAGGCCAGCTCTCTGCTGTGGCCAGGGAGTGCAGTGGAGGATGGCCCAAGTGCTTGGGCCCTGCACCCCATGGGAGACCAGGAGAAGCACCTGGCTCCTGGCTTCAGACCAGCGCGGTGTGCCGGCCACAGTGCGCCAGCCACGGCAGCCATTGGAGGGTGAACCAACAGTAAAAGGAAGACCTTTCTCTCTGTCTCTCTCTCTGTCTCTCTCTGTCTCTCTCTCTTTCTCTCTCTCACTGTCCCCTCTGCCTGTCAAAAAAAAAAAATGAATAAATAAAGAAAAGAAAAGAAAAGAAAGAAAAAGAAAAACTAGGTGTGACTAGCCATCCACCACAGCAAACACGCCCCCATCTCTGCAGTTCCTTAGAACAGCACAGGCGCGGTGGAGCTTTCCCCAGTTAACCTGTGTTGAAAAGTCACGGCCCTGCTTGTCTTTGCTCCACCAGCCTGCCTTTGCTCAAAAGGCACAGGGCTCCACAGGCGCGTGTTCTCTGACTGCCACGCGTCTGTGTGATGACGCCTACGCCATGCAGTACTCACTCAGTGCTTACTATGTCCCAGGTACTCTGGATTCTCCCGACTCGCGAGGTCAACACCTTGGATCTTCACAACAAGCTTGTAAGGTGGGTCTTCATCTCATCTAAGCAAACTTAGGCTCAGAGATGTTCTGAAACATTTTGCAGGGGCCAGCGCTGGGCCACAGCAGGTGAAGCCGTCGCCTGTGATGCCGGCTCCCATGAGTGCTGCTTGGAATCCCGGCTGCTCCACTTCATATCCAGCTCCCTGCTAATGTGCCTGGGAAAGCAGCGGAAGATGGCCCAAGTACTTGGGCTCCTGCACCTACATGGGAGACCCAGATGGAGTTATGGGCTCCTCAATTTGGTGTTGTGGCCATTTGGGAAGTGAACCAGCAGAGGGAAGATTCTCTCTCCCTCTCCCTCTCCCTCCCTCCCTCTCTAACTCTGCCTTTCAAATAAACAAACAATTAAATACATAAATCTTTAAAAAGCCAGAAGCTTTATCCTGTCACATGGGTGGCAGGGGCCCAAGCACTTGAGCCATCCTCTGCTTCTTTCCTAGAGGCATTAGCAGTAAGCTGGATTGGAAGTGGAACAGCCAGGACTTGAACTGGCGCCCATATGGGATGCTGGTGCCGCAGATGGTAGCTTAACCTACTACACCACAACACAGGTCCCTCAAGTTTATTTGAAAAGGAGCCTTCTTGTCTCTACTGTAAGTAGAAAAGCAGATTACTTGCCATAGGTGGGATGTAACTATGCAAATGGATACAACGAATACAAAACAATGCTATTAAATGCTAGTTTGATTCTGTTGCCTGCCAAAGGCTGAGATTTGTTCTCTGTTGGCTACAAGAAGAGGGAGCAGTGGAAGAAAACACGTGTTCCAGAGGTGTTGGAGACATGTTAAAGCCAAAATACAACAACAGAGCAAAGCCAAGAACGGAAAAATAAAATAAAACAGCAATCTGCCTGAATATCGAATGAGACTCATTCCTTCACATGATCATAACGAATGAAAGGTTTTTCAACATAATAATCTTCTCATTATGTATCTGTTTTCCAAATCTGACCCTGCCCCTCCCTTACCCAGTGTCATCTCGCTGCCTCGGACCCCAGTTTTCTCTGAAAATGAGAACACCGTAGAGGCTTGGATGTGACACGCCCTCGGAACTGGCACCCAGAAGGCTCAGTAAATTTTGGTCAGCAGGGCGGAGGCAAGGACACCAGGCGCCTTAGCTCTGGGCTCCTGGCACTCTTGTTTTGACCTAGAAGGATCAGCAGAGCAGGGGCAGCTGCTGGTGGTGTCTTGATCATTTGCATTCAGCAGTGACAAGAGTGCTTGCAAGGCTGCTGACGGAGGGAACCTGCTCATGGGCTGGGAGTTCTGAGGGGTTGGTACAGAGACAGGGGGACTCCAACTGTGATGATCTCGAAGCTAGAGGAAGGCAATGAACTCGTGGAGCTTTCCCTGTCCATGGCTGAAGCCACAGAGCCTTTGGGCTACAGAGCCCTGCAACCTCACGATGGCCCATAAGCAATGGTGATGTGGGTGCCTGGACAAGAAGCTGATTTAGGTCTTTTTGAGCTGGAAGCACTTGCAAGCCACTGCCTCCAAGTATTTCTGTCCTCCTACTTGTCAATCAAAATGCCCCCTCTCCTGGGATGTATCTGCTTCATCCAGGCCCTAAGGGGAACACCATGAAATATGGATATTGAGCTCCACGTGGAACTTGTAGGGGTGCCATCTCATTCCCAGGTGGCTTCACACCTGGAAGCACCACCCCCAACTTCGTAAAAGAAGCCAGCAACAGAAGCAACAGAGACCAGCAAAAAGAAGCTGTCTGGGGAGTAAACCAGCAGATGGAAGACCTCTCTCTCTCTTTCTCTCTCTCTCTCTGTCTCTCTCTGCAGTCCACAGCTGGAGGGCCACCAGGTGTTCTCTGTCTCCCTTCCCCAGCCCCTTCTTCTTTCGGGCAAATCTTCTGGCCCCTGCCCACCCAGGACAGGTATTTCTCTGTGCGGGCAACCGATGCTGGTGTGTGTGTGCATGTGCACACACGCATGTGTTCACTTTCCCACCTTTTAAATGTGTTTTGTCACTTGGTGCACTCTGCGTCAGCACTTAGAATGCTTATCTTTGCGCAGACCACAGTTTGTAGTAATACTCCCTCACTCACATCAGCTGGAGGCAGTGGGACCCAGCCCGGGGCCCCTGCGGCTACACCCTGACCTCATCAGGCTCCTCCTCCTGCACCAGCCCACTCTATCCTGAAGTTGGAGGGCATTGCAGACCTCAATCCATATTTCCACAATTTGGGTCCTGGATATTTTTTAAAAAGATTTATTTTATTTACTTGAAAGACAGAGTTACAGAGAGAGAGAAAGAGAGAGTTTTCTAAGTGCTGGTTTACTCCCCAGATGGTCACAATGGCCAGAGCTGAGCCAATCCAAGGCCAGGAGCCAGGAGCTTCCTCCAAGTCTCCCACAAAGGTACAGGGGCCCAGGCACTTGGGCCATCTTCTGCTGCTCTCCCAGGTACATTAGCAGGGAGCTGGATCAGAAGTGAAGCAACTGGGACTTGAACCAGCATCCACATGGGATGCTGGCACCACAGGCCAGGGCTTTAACTCACTGTGCCAAAGCGCTGGCCACCGGCCCCCAGGATCTTAATTGACTGAATGATTATTGGCTTCAGTACTATCTACTCATTTGCTGAAAGGATTGCAGCCTTTCTTAGGAAAACAGAAAAATGTGACCTTCTTGCCAAGCTCTGATTACATCAATACTCAAAACACACACACACACACACACAAATCCATACAAAGGGAAAATGGTTCCACTTGGAGCTTTGGTCCGTCCCAGGGGAATTTTTCTTCCATGAGACACTGCTTGCTGAGCTGCGTGCTGTCGACCAATGGCCTGGCCTTTACAGCTCAGCCTGTCCAGAGGGTGGGGGTAGCAGGGGTGGAAACAAAAGAGGAATCGGAGTGACAGGTGCAAGAGCCAGCCCCGAGGAGTGCAAGGACAGGCCAGATGTGCCAGGAATGTGAAGCCCTGGGTGCGGGTGCCCACGGATGATTCAAGAGGACAGTGGAGGCGTCCCCCGGTCCCATGGGCAGCATCATGGAGTTGCTGGAGCAGTGATCAGGGTTTGAAACACTGAAGCCCGTGCTCAGCCTCCTTCCCGGAGCAAGTCGAAAAGGACATTTGGATCCTTGGAGCTGGGGGGCCAGGGAACAGATTTTCCTAGAGGGGTCGCAAACCAGTGTCCAGAAGAGCTTGATCGGAAGGTCAATGAGTAAGAGAAGCACAGCTGGGGGCTGAGTGACCCGAGGGCACTGTTCCTCTTTAGAAAAAGAGCTCACGTGCAGGACCGTGGAGGCGGAAGTGCCAGGAGTGCCGCCACGAAGCCGTCATCCTCTCTCCTACATGCTGCTCAGCAATGCTAGGTTCTACCCATAGGGGGCAGTAGAGAGAGAGGCTGGAGGGCGGGAGTTGGAGAGAAGGCATCTGCTCCTGATTGCTCACTGGACCCATCCGCACGCCGCGGGGATGACTTTCACAGATGGCATCAGCTGGTTCTGTTTCTTGCTCCCTTCCACACTCCTGCAACTGGCATTACTGTGCCCCAGTAGCTGCCACGTGGCTGCCTCTCCTCAGTGTGCCAGCTCCACAGTTCCCCCAGGAACTTCCTTGCACGGAAGGCAGCTACCTTGCCCAAGAATAAACCCCTTCCAAAGTGACAGCCTGTGGCCACAACTGGCGGATCAGGACAACAAAGGCTGGCCCCTGGCGTCTAAGTGGGCCCACCCCCCACCTCCCGGGGCCACCCAGTCCCAGAGGTTCCTGCAGGAGGGGCAGCCTCATTGTGAGTCCACTTCTCTGTTGGCGCGATTCTGTCTTTTCCGGGTCCCGAAGGGTGGGCTCCCCATCTGCACGCACGTCTCCATCTCACGTCGGTCTCCAGGGCTCCCCATCTAAGGCAAGGCCGCTCAAGCTCCATACGCCGAGCACTGCCCTCAGAGAGGAGGCCTGTCTAGAAAGAGCCACAGAGCTAAGTTCTCCAGAGACATTCAACTGGAAAGAGGGGTGGCTGGAACGAAGAGCAAAGAGTAAGGGCCAAGTAAAGAGACAGGAAGAACACTGGAGTGAGTCTCTGTGAAATATTAAATGGAAGTGAAGCAAAGAGGACCAGAAGCCAAGTGATCATTAAGGGTATAATGACTTCCCTGGGGCTGTTCTCTGGACCTCAGCAATGTACCAGTCCCGGAGCCAAGAAGACACAGCAGCCACTGAACTTTTCTGGCTCCTACAGGGTTGAAGGGACAGAGCAGAGCAAACACCACCAGGGACTTCGTTCGCATGCAACGTGACGTTGCTCCATCAGCAGAGGCTCCCCGTGGTCTAGTGGGGGAATGAGCACCTGTTTGACAGGCACACCTGACAGGTGGCATGGATAGCAGCAGGATGGCTCGTGCTCCCTCCCTGTTGGGCAGAGCTGGAGTGGCAAGTGACAGAGATACAGCCAGAGTCCCAACTTTTTGCCAGGCTTTATCCACTCCTGAAACCTACCCATATCTGAGCTACGCAGGAAGACCAGCTGCAGCAGGAAGGAGTCTACACTTCCGCTGTCTACCGTACTGGTTGGTGGAGAAGATGGACACTGGGTAAGGTTCAGTGGTGTAGGGCCTACAGATGCAGCACATGGACCTCCAAGGCCTGCCCCAAGATAAGTGTCTGAGAATGTGAAATTGCTTTTTATTAAAGTATAACATGTATTTTCCCCTGCCCCTTCCGCCTGCAGCTCCCCCTGTTTGTTTGGGCAGCAGGCTGGTCAGCACAAGTCAGATTCACGTCAATAGGACAGGGGTTGGGAGGCAGGGGTCAACCACACTGTAATATTTAACTGTCCTATTGAAAAGCAACTAGAGAAACCTCATTTTAATTTTCAACTTCAAAGAGAGGCCATGGCCAAGGGGATGATTGGAATACCCCCTGGGGACATAGTGGGGATCAACGTTGAAGGGCATGAAAAAGAAAATAAGGGAGGGCTCCATTATCAGAAGTCGGCACCCTTGCTGAAGGCGCCTCTGCTTGCAGGCCTGGCGTGGGCCCAGCAGCAGAAGAGACAGACAAATTATAGATACAGGTGACAGTGCAAGAGAGAATCACAGTCAGGTGTCCCCAGGTGACACCTGTGAATGTGGCCTCGGATGGGGCTACTACTTGCTGGAACCTCGCTATCAGATGAGAATCAGAGCCCTGGTGATCCTGCGCTTCTGGTAGATGTGTGAGCTTCAGCTGGAGCTGCGAGTCCTTACCTATGAGGGTCACCGGACCCAAACCTCCAGAATATTTCACATGGCAACTGTCCACTCTCAGGCAATAAGGTGGTTTTTAAAAGTACAAAACTACGGGGCTGGCGCTGTGGCTCACTTGGCTAATCTTCTGCCTGTGGTGCCAGCACACCGGGTTCTAGTCCCAGTTGGGGCACTGGATTCTGTCCCGGTTGCCCCTCTTCCAGTCCAGCTCTCTGCTGTGGCCAGGGAGTGCAGTGGAGGATGGCCCAAGTGCTTGGGCCCTGCACCCCATGGGAGACCAGGAGGAAGCACCTGGCTCCTGGCTTCGGATCAGCATGGCATACCAGCGTAGCAGCCATTTGAGGGGTGAACCAACGGAAGGAAGACCTTTCTCTCTGTCTCTCTCTCTCTCACTGTCTAACTCTGCCTGTCAAATAAAAAAAAATAAAGTTCAAAACTACCACTGGGCATCAAAATTATTTCAAGAATAGCATGAAAACAGATTACTTTGTCTACTCAGACACATGGTGATTGTCCCACTGTGCCAAGTTCCAGACTCTGGGCTTGGGGCTGTGGGTACCAAGGTGGAGAAGTGGGCAGACAGTCCTTGCCTTGGTGGAGACTGGCATCTCAGAGGAAACAGAGGCATTCAACAAATGCATAATCACAGTTGTCCTGTGTTATACTGGAAGAACCTCATCTTATGCAGTAGCCAAGGAGGGCTCCCTAAGGAGCAAACAGACTACTGAAGCTTTAACAGGGGCCGGAGCTGTGGTGTAGTGGGTAAGGCCGCTGCCTGCAGTGCCGGCATCCCATATGGACGCTGGTTCGCATCCCGGCTGCTCCACTTCCAATCTAGCTCTCTGCTGAGGCCTGGGAAAGCAGTATAAGATGGCCCAAGTTCTTGGGCCCCTGCACCCACGCAGGAGACCTGGAGGAAGCTCCTGGCTCCTGGCTTTGGATTGGTGCAGCTCCGGCCCTTGTGGCCAATTGGGGAGTGAACCAGCGGATGGAAGACCTCTCTATCTCTGCTTCTGCCTCTGCCTCTGTCTTTGCCTCTATCTCTGTGTAACTCCAACTTTCAAATACATAGATTTAAAAAAAAAAAAAAGAAACTGCAGCAAACAGTGGAGGGCTGGATACAGGACGAGACAAGGGGAGGAGAGAGTTCCTGGGAAGAAAAGCACCTTGAAAGGCCCAGCCATGAAAGAGCAGCCACATCTGAGAGGCTGAGGGCGGCCTCAGAGGACAAGGCAAGAGGGCTGGGCAGGAGACGGGCTCAGGGCCCAGTGCAGAGGGTCTGCCCAAGGTGGCTTATTGACTTGCAGTAAGTAGGGCTGTGACACGGCTCTTAGCTCCCTATGTCCATAGGAGGAAAAATGGATTGGAAAGGAATGGAAGATGATCTTGGGAGGTGAGTTAGGAAACCCACGTCAGTGTCCAGAAGCAAGATGACAGTGGCTGGATCAGGGCGGCAGAATGTAAAGCAGAGCAACAGAAGGCATTTCACAAACACCTGCGGTGGGGGCGGGGTGGGGGTGGGGCGAGGGCGGAGGTGGGGGCGGGGTGGGGGTGGGGCGAGGGCGGAGGTGGGGGTGGGGTGGGGGTGGGGCGAGGGCGGAGGCGGGGGCGGGGGCGGGGGAGGCAGGTGTGGTTATCCTCTTAGAATTCTATCCATGAAATACATGGAATCTCTTCTGTTTATATTAATAAAGATTTTTTTAAAAAAGAGAAATAAAACACCTTTGGGCAAGGTGTGTAGGAGTGAAATCCACACACTCAGGAGGCTGACAATGTTGGGTGTGAAGGAGACAGGCGGATGAAGAAAGCACCAAGAATCCTGCCAGGGTTATAGTTCACCTACGTAGGAGGACAACCGTGTCTTCTAATGCAGGGAGCATAGGAGGAGCAGCAGGTTTGGAGTGCGCAGTAGGGCAGGAAAGGGCAAGCCTGAGAGAGATGGTGGTGAATGTAGCTTTAATTTTTTTTTTAATATTTATTTATTTATTTGAGAGGCAGAGTTACAGACACAGAGGCAGAGACAGAGACAAAGGCCCAACATCTGCTGGTTCATTCCCCAAATGGCACAACAGCCAGAGCTGGGCTGATCCGAAGCCAGGAGCTTCTTCCGGGTCTCCCACGCAGGAGCAGGAGCCCAAGCTCTTGAGCCATTTCTACTGCTTTCCCAGGCCATAAGCAAAGAGCTGTATCAGGAGCAGCCAGGACTCAAACCGGCACCCATATGGGATGCCGGCACCACAGGCAGAAGCTTAGCCTACTATGCCACAGTGCCGGCCCCTCTAGCTTTAACTTTTAAAAATGTTTTACTTGTTTAGTTTATTTATTTGAGAGGCAGAGAGACACAGAGAGGGAAACAGAGAAAGACACACAAACACACAGATTGAGGTTGACAGACGTGGACAAAGAAAAGAAGAGACAGAGAGAGAGAGAATGCACACATCTGCCGGGCCACTCCCCAAATACCTACAATAGTCAAGGCTGCACCAGACCAAAGCTGGGAGCCAGGAACTCATTCCAGGTCTCCCATGTGGGTCCCATGTAGACTCAACTACCTCCCAGAGTATTACCAGGAATTGGAGGTGGAGCCGGGACTTGAACCCATGCGCTATGATATGGGATGTGACTATCTCAAATGGTAGCTTAACTGCTAGTCCGCTCACCCAAGCCTGAATTTTTACTTGCTCTGAACTTTCTAGCGAGCAGGCAGTTGAAGACATGGCTTGGAACAGATATAGGGAGATACAGACACATAGAGAGTAGAAGCAGCATTTTGAGAGTCATAGGGATAAATCAGATTATATACATCTGTGACTTTCAAACTTTTTGGTGGAGATCTATAATCTGGAAAGTGTTTTATACCCCCCACACCAGAAACAAATGTTATCCTGAATAATCCTATTATTGCCCTATTCGATGTTCATTGATTCTCTACCCTTTCTTCTAAGCCTGCTCACAACCTTCTACATTGATTTAATGACCCATCAGTGAGCTGCCATCCACCAAATGGAGAAGAAGAAGGAAAAAGGGGCCAAAACAAGGCCCTGAAGAAGCCTAGTGTGTGGGGGACAACGAGAGAAGGCAGTGCCTACAGGGGAGAGCCCGGTGGAGAAGCAGGTAGAAAAGACTGAAGGACCAGCGCATTCTCTCCTCAGGCTTGCGAGATGAATACAGCGGCTCCTAGAATCCCATCCTCACCAGCAGCCTCCAAAGGCAGGAAGCAGCAAGTCTCCACCGTGGGCTTGCAAGCCACCACCAGCCTTCCCTTTTGTTCCATTCACTGGGATTGGTTACGTGATCAGGCCCAACCTCATCCCTGACAAAGGACGTGGAATGTCTGTGGTTGACAAAGGGTGCATAGCATCCTCACCCAGGGGGCTCACAGGAGGTTCTTCTCCCCAAGTACAGGCCAAGGCAAAGACCCATGCAGTAAGGCTCTAATAACAAGGAAGGGGCTGGCTTTCTTGTGCAAGAGAAGCTGTTGTTGCAACCCCTTGGCACTGACAGTGGCTCAGGAACACAGCTTTGGCATCATCCAGAGAGCTCGTTAGAGACACAGAAGTTCAAGTTCTAGCCAGGCCTGCTGAGGCAGAGTCTGCGTGCTCCTGGGATTCCCCAGGGTGATTCGTGTGGCCTGACGGTGTAAGAAGCATCAGCCCAGGTGCCCACAGTGCATACAGTCACCTTGTCCTATTCTTTTCCATTCCTTCCCTCCCACACACTCGGCGAGGCCATGCCCAGTGCGCTCTGTCCACAAGGCTCTTGTTTGGGCTTTTGTACAAACTCAGCATCTTCTGGCTAGGACTAGCCCAAGCCAGGACTACTGTTCCCTCGAATCATCCTGTTCCCATGAGGCATGAAATTAGAGCCCAGGACGACCATGGCACGTTTCTGCAGGAAAGTTCTGTATTCTTTAAAGCCCTAGGCAGTGTTTGGGGGTTTTGCTTAGTTGTTATTTTTTTAGTAGATCCCCTTTTGCTGAGTCCTCAAGATTGCATTCAACGGTGAGGACGCCCTCTCCCCGAGGAGCCCGCAAATGCTAAGTACTGGGCAAGCTCTCATCAGCAAGCTCCATTCAGTACCTAAGGCTCTGAGACTCTAAGGGACCCACAAGGGGCTGGAAAAAATTCAGGAAGAATGAGTTTGGCTAAGGCATTTCAGAACTGGGGCAAGCATTTAGCCCAGTCGTTAAAATCCTGCGCAGGACAACCACATCCCACATCAGCATACCTGGGCTTGGTACCCAGCACTAGCTCCCCATTCCAGCTTTCTACTGAAGCAGACCCTGGGATGCAGTGGTGATAGCTCAAGTTATTGGGCTCCTGCCCTCCATGTGGGAAACCTGGAATGAGTTCCCAGCTCCTGGTGTTAGCCTGGCCCAGCCCCAGCTGTTGTGGGCATTTGGGGGAGTGAGCCATCACATAGGAGCTCTCTCCCTCTGTCCGTATTTGTCTCTGTCCCTCTGCCTCTTAAATAAATACCAAGAAAGAAAGAAGAAACAGTTGCAGGACCAGCCCAAGAGGCAGTGTTAACAGGATTCACATCCCAAGGCTGAAGAAGGGAAGGATGAAGAAGAAACAGAATCCAGTGACATTTTACTGAGGTGTCACCTGAGCAGCTCCCTTCAGTAATTCCTTTGAAAAAAAAAAGCAAGTGTAGATTTTATCATAACTTGATAAATTATGAGAAGCTTAAGGTGTAATGCATTTTTTGACTTTCTTCCTACCTATGCATTCATATTTATTGATCCCCTGTTATATAGTAGGCACACTATTCTGACGATCTTGTTATTTTATTCTAATCGGCACAGGTACATATTCTTTTAAGAAACAATGTCTGATATACAAGGGATCTTCACAAACCTCAGGGAACATGTGTAACACAAAAAACTATGCCTGGATTTCAAGATTTCTTTACATCAAAATAAGCTTCTTTGTTAATTTCACATTCTCCAAACTTCTGAAGCAAAATAAAAATGCAGCGACGTTAATATAAAAGGCACTGTTTCCTAAAGGGCACGCAAACTTCCATAGACTGTACGCAAAAGGCCCCTCTGGTCTCCTGCTCCATTCCTGTTGTCACTTACCTGCCTCTCCTGCACCAGCAGTCTACTTCCTTCCGCTGGAACAGGCCGATCCTCCCATCAGCTCCCTTTCTCCCCACTCTCAACTGGTGCTTCTCTACCCCAGCATCTTGTTCTCCTTTGCATTCTGGTCCTGGGCTTGCATGCCTTGTGGAGAGTTTCCAAAGGACAAAGACCCCATCCTGTTCTGCATTCCCCCAGTGCCCAGTGCATGTTTGCTAAGGGGCAACTTACTCTTGCTCACCAATGCTTCAGGATGCTCACGTCTCCTGGGTCTCTAGCAAGTGTACACTACTTAGCCCCTTTGGTTGGTTAGGGACAGGCAAGCCCGTTATTGCCAATGAATTGTAACAAAGTGATGTGTGACGCCGTTGAGCCATAGGTGTTCACTGGCAATGCAAGACCCTTCGGTGTCATCCTTTCTCCTAGCTATTGTGACAGTTAATGTTCAGGAGAACAGTACCCATCTGTTGCCCCAAAGGGAGGATCATCTTTCTCTCTCTCTTTTAAAAAAGATTTTATTTATTTATTTGAGAGGTAGAGTTACAGACAGTGAGAGGGAAAGACAGAGAGAAAGGTCTTCTAACCACTGGTTCACTCCCCAAATGGCCGCAATGGCTGGAGTTGAGCTAATACGAAGCCAGGAGCTTCTTCCGGATCTCCCACGTGGGTGCAGGGGCCCAAGGACTTGGGCCATCTTCTACTGCTTTCCCAGGCCATAGCAGAGAGCTGGATAGGAAGAGGAGCAGCCGGGACTAGAACTGGTGCCCATTTGGGATGCCGGCACTGCAGGTGGAGGATTAACCTACTGCGCCACAGCACTGGCCCTGATAATATCTCTTCATAGCAGAGTCCCAGCTGGCCTGTGATGGACACTGTGAATGAACGATCATTTAAGGTCACTGAGATCTGGGGTTGTTTGCTACAAAGCAGATCCTTGTCTGTCTTGACTGATACCCTTGTATATGATAGGTGTTCAATAAATTTTGTGAGCCTTTAAAAAAATCCATAAGCAGCAGCAATTAGATTTATTAAATGAAATTGCCACCTAAACTCAGCTGTCAGAATGCTGTGATGTAGGCTGCAGAGTGGAGGGTGGAGACACAGTCAGGTGTGGGTTACACGTGACTCCAAATGACCTTGAAGAGGTCACAACCCACCCTGCTTCAGTCTTGCTGGGAGCATGTAACATTCACCTTGCAACATCATTGCAAGAATTACAGGTGACAAATGCAAACTGCCTGGCAGCAGTATTTGGCACGTGTTATTGTTATGGTTGTTTAAATGCATTTTTCACATCAGACCATGTGAAAACTAAGTAATAGTACATATTCCATTTTTTATTTTTAAAATGTGATGTATTTAATTATTTGAAAGGCTGAGAGATGGACAGTCAGACAGGGTGTAAGTGCTCCGTCTGATGGTTCTTTCCCCAAATACTTGTACAGGGCAGGCTGAAAGTGAGAGCTGGGAACTTGAGCCAGGTCTCCCTGTGGGCGTCAAGTTTCCAAGTACTTGAGCCATCACTCGATGCTTCCCAGGGTGCCCATTAGGAGGAAGCTAGAAATGGGAGCAGCGTCTCTGGGACTCGAACCCAGGGACTCCAGTCTGGAATGTGGGTTTCCCGACTGGTGTCTTAATTGTACGCCAAATACATGCCCCAAATTCCAGTGTAGACTCGGCTCTTCATAGCTACTTCCCCTGTAGATCAGCATCAGTTTGATGCTTCCATCCTTCTTCGTGGTATCTTTCAACAAATAAACAAACATGGGCCCCTTGTGATTTTTTTTTTAAATCTGTGAATTTAAGCTTGGATATGAAGAGCTAATAATTTATGTCTCAATTCCATTTTTTTATTCAGAGAAAGAAAAAATGTAATGAATTATTCAATCCCCCCTTGCTATACTGCAATGACTCCCTTTTCAAAGACACCTAAAGAAAGAAAAGAGAAAAAGCGACCCAAGACTTGATTGTTTTGTGGAGGAAATGGGAATCGGCTTTTGCGGCTCTGAATTACAGTTATAAATTTTTTTAAAAACCTCGAGCTTAATGATAAATCTGCTGCATGAGTATGACGTTGTGTTTTACCTTCTTATTTTGATTTCCATCACTTGTTGAAGTACAGCAAACTATTCCTCCCAACAGGCTTAAATAACGGCTCCTAACAGTCTAACGTCCCAGTCCCGTGATAGTTTCTGGTTACTGTCACGGCATTTTCATGACTTGGTTGCGCTCCCGGCTGTGGGGAGAGGGAACTGCAGTCCCTCGGCATAAATAGAGGGTGACTCAGCCTTCTGAAGCGGTAAAAGCGGTAAATAGCAACCTGCTGCATCAACAACGTCTCCCCACCCCCTAGTCCCCCTGCAGCTTAGAGACTATCCCCTCAGAAACACTTCGTGCATACTGTGAAATGTGCTCAAAACAAAACACTCTGTTCCAAAGATATGTTCTTGTCTCTAGGGCTTTTTTAAAATACTTATTTATTTATCTGAAAGTCAGAATTACAGACAGAGAGGGAGACACAGAGAGAGAGAGATTTTTCCATCTGCTGGTTCACTTCCCAAATGGCTGCAAAGGCCAGGGCTGAGCCAGGTTGAAGCCAAGAGGCTGGAGCAACATCTGGGTCTCCCATGTGAGTGGCAGGGGCCCAAGGACTTGGGCCATCTTTCCCAGGTGCATTAGCAGGGAGCTGGATTGGCAGTGGAGCAGTTGGGACTCCCAACTGGTGCCCATAGGGGATGCCGGCACTGCAGATGGTGGCTTAACCCGCTGCACCGCAGCATCGGCCCCATTTCTAGGGTTTTAACAAGAGGAAAATGTCAACACCTACATTCTCTATTTGCTCGATGTTTTCATTATTTATTTTTGGATCTAGATACTTCAAAAAAGTTTATGAAAAATGGCATTAAAGGATGTTTATTTTGATGCAAAAAAAATTGTGAGATCTGTACATTCTTCCTAACACACATTTTCATGAAGCTTCCTTGCATATGCAGATATGCATATAAATGTCTGTTCCCTCCTTTTTTCACTCTATAAACATTGTTTACTTCTGATCAGCAAATCCCAACACTCATTCTGTCTTAACACAGAGCCAGCCCTTATTCCTTTGCACAACTGCAAGGCCTTTTGTTCTGTGGGTGAACCTCAGTTATTCATCTGGTCCCTTCCGTGTGGTCACTTGAATCTTTCCAGTCTTACATAACCACAAACAGTGCTGTGGCAGTGAGAAGAACTGCTCATTCATAATTTTGCATTTTTCCAATATGTCTTTGGGACAGATTTCCAGAAGTGTGACTTCCAGGGCAGGGAGAAAACACAAGCTTCATTTTGTTAGATGCTGTGTTTCTTTCTTTCTTTTTTTTTAAAATTTTTATTTATTTATTTGGAAGTCAGAGTTACACAGAGAGAGTAGAGGCAGAGAGAGAGAGAGAGAGAGAGAGATCGATCTTCCATCCAATGGCTCACTCCCCAATTGGCCACAACCACTGGAGCTGTGCTGACCTGAATCCAGGAGCTTCTTCCAGGTTTCCCATGTGTGTGCAGGAGCCCAAGGACTTGGGCCATGTTCTACTACTTTCCCAGGCCATAGCAGAGAGCTGGATTGGAAGTGGAGTAGCTGGGTCTCGAACTGGTGCCCATATGGGATTCTGGCGTTTCAGGCCAGGGCATTAACCTGCTGCACCACAGCGCCAGCCCCAGATGCTGTGTTTCTACCAGCAATATGGCTGCATTTTCCCTATAAGCTTGCCAACATGGAATGTTGTCAAACTTCTGAAGTTTCTGCCCGTCTGATGGGTAAGAAGCTGTATTTCAGTGTTTCCCTTCTTGTAAGTAATGTTGAGCATCTCTGTGTTGTTTATGGGTTGTTTGTATTTGTTTTTCTATCATTTTGTATGTTTATATATTTTTCTTATTATAGTATCATGTGAAATTTCTTATTATTTGGAAATGAAAGACAAAGAGAACACTGTAAAGACATTCAAGATTTGGGTCAAAGTGACACACAGTAGAAAATGTGTAGCCCTAATTTTATTTGTAAAAAAAAAAAAAGAAAGAAATTATGCACGTCACAGAAGACACTGCAAAAAGAATGACCCCAAAAAATCATCAAAGGAAGACTAAAGAACTTACTGAAGATAAAAGCAAAAATTGATGAAATATAAGACTAATGAAACAAAACTATAAAACAGGCCTGATTTACTGCAGATCGTACCAAAAGAATGACCAAGACAAAATCTTTCAAACTAAAGGAATCATCAACGATAAAACCAGAAAATTATAAAATATAAACATGAAATAAAGTTCTTTTAAAATTTTCTTATTCTTTTTGGAGTCAGAGGACAGATGGGGAGGAGCTCTCTCTATTGGTTACTCCCCGAATGTCTGCAATGGCCAGGTCCTGACTGGCTAAAGCCAGGAGCGGGGAACCCAATCCCGGCCCCCTCTAGGAGTGGCAGGAACCCAGCGCCCTGAGCCATCAGTGCTGCCTCTCCCAGGGTCTGCACCAGCAGGACGCTGGAATCAGGGGCCAGGCTGGGACTCAGACTCAGGCACCCTGAGCTGTGATGTCAGCAGCAGCTTAACTGCTGGGCCAAATCCTGGCTCCTCTCTGAACTTAAAAAAAAAAAAAAAAAAAAAAAAAAGTGTGACTAATAAAGTGAAATACTGGCTCTTGGGAAATAACAATACATGCACAAGTCTTTTTTTAAAAAAAGATTTATTTATTTGAAAGGCAGAGTTACTGGGAGGTGGCGGGGGGAGGGAGAGTATGTCAGTTTTCCATCCGCTGGTTCACTCCCCAGATGGCTGCAATGGCTGAAGCTGTGCCGATCTGAAGCCAGGAGCCAGGAGCTTCTTCCTGGTCTTCCTGGGAGGTGCAGGGGCCCAAGCTCCACAGGCCATCTTCTACTGCCTTCCCAGGTGCATTAGCAGGGAGCTGGATGGGAAGTAGAGCAGCTGAGGCTCCAACTGGCACCCACATGGGATGCTGGCACTGCAGGCAGAGGCTTAACCTGCTACTCCACAGTGCTGGCTTCTGTGCAAATAACTTTAGAAAAACAAACAAATGAAAAAGCTTTGGCTAATCTCATCAAGTTAAAAAAGTAAACGCAATGGTAATGTAAAAAACTAACATATCTATAGAATCATAGGAGATTTAAGTTATAAGTGAAAAAAATACAGTATATATATAATATACACACAAAATCTTTAGGCAATTAAATAGAATGCTTTCTAGGGAATTATAAATTTTAAAAAATTGGTTAATAAACAAAAGGTAACCTTAAAATCCCTAGAATAATATTTTTAAAGTGATCAAAATTTACCCATTTAAAAGATGGTTCCAAGGGGCTGGCACTGCGGTGTAGCCCCTGCCTTTGGCATCGGCATCCCATATGGGGTCAGTTCAAGTCCTGGCTGCTCCACTTCCTCTCCAGCTCCCTACTGATGGTCTAGGTGCTTGGGCCCCTGCACCTGCGTGGGAGACCAGGATGAAGCTCCTGGCTCCCAGTTTCAGCCTGGCCCAGAGCTGGCCATTTGGAGAGTGAATCAGCGGATGGAAGATCACCCCTGCTGCCTGTGACTCTTTCAAATACATAAAAATAAATATGTTTTAAGAACTGGTGCCAAGCATGTCCCACTTCTGTCTTGGATGCAGGAAACCGGAAAGAGTACTGCTCTCACCCTGAAGACAAGAAAATGCCACATGGACAACACAATCATAACTGTTCTCAGGTCCACTAGAAATCCCAAGCAGAGCGCCTGAAATCTAAGGAAGGACAGGGGCTCCCCTCCCGAGGGCGGCTGGGACACAAGCCCCGGCTCACCTGGGCAGGCCTGGGAAGAAGAGCATGAGTGTCCTGCAGACCTGCGGAAGGGTTCAGCTAACGCTTCTAATGCATTGTCAAACGCCCATGTGGACGAACGGCGCACAGGCGCAAGGGGAGCTTGCACGCACTGGAGCGTATCCCCACGCACCTCCACCGAGCTGCTACAGGAAAGCGTCAGAGCCATCCAGACTCGCTTAGGGTGGCCAGAAGAGCAGCAAAGCCCACGCGGCTGGAGCAAGGGGAACTGAAGGCCCCGCATGTTTTAGGGGAGGGCCCAGAGCTCGTCCTGAAGCCAGACACTTAGCAGCAGCCATTATTGGAGAAAGGGTGGGCTCACTGAGATGTCCCCCCACCCCAAGACCCAGGATCACAGGGCTGGCCTGAGACTGACATGGACCAGGACAACAGAGAACCTCCTGCCCTGTCACCAAGTCAGCAAGCCCCAAGCAATTGCTGTACTGTTGAGGGCATGGGCAGGAGTGTTAAGGCTCCCTATGTGGTACAGGCATCAGTGAAGTGGAAGGGAAATAGGAAGCAAAGCCCTCCAACAAGCCAGCCCTCCCCCAAGCACCAGTTAACCAAAAGGAATTGAAGCCCATAGAACACTGGAGGTAAGCATAGTGACCTTAACAGCAAATCCAAAAGCAGCTTCAATCTTGACCAGAGTCACTCAGCTCCCCACACTGAGAGGTGAACACCAGCGAGGCGTGATGCTCATACCACTATTTATCTCTGGCTCTACTGTTCTACACATAGCATCTGGCACTACGATACTATGCAAAAATGCAAGAAAAAAATAAAAGATCTTGGACCCAGGGGTTTTATGAGGGAATCCTATCAAATTTTGGAGGAACACATATTTTTGCAATCATTTAAGCTATTGAAGAGTATTAAAATCTGAGAGGTAGGAGGTAAATAGCCGAATTTCATTTGGTGTAAACTGAGGCAGTCAAATTCTGCCTTGGCTTGAGGCTTTTGCTCCAACCCAAAGTGGCCATGCAAGTGTGTTCTCCTTTCAATTTTCCAAGGATCCCCAAAGAAATGAGTGGTCCTGGGTTATCTGTAGATTAAACTGGAAGCTACACACTATAGAGCAGAATTTGTCTTGTTTTTTTGACCAACGTACTCAACTTCCTCACCAAAACTATTAATGCAAAGAGAGCTGGCTCATGAACCAGTGTGGTTTGTGAAAACATTGCTCCAGAACATGTCTTAGCTTCATTACTACGCTTTTTGGCATGCTTCCCCCAGCAGGTGGTACCTAGAGGTGAGGGTCTCCCAAGCCCCCCAGCTTTGGCCTTGCTTGGAGTTCTCCGTGCCAGAGCTGGGGTCAGTGCAGGGAGAGAGGGAACTCACAGGCTGCTCCCGAGCCAGTTTATCTCACCTAACCATGCATTTTCTGAGAGGCTATTTGTCCTTTGCCAAACCTAAAAAAAAAATCCCTTAATTTAAACCTTCTCCTGGGTTGGGGAGCAGCAGGGTGAGTGGGAGTAAAAGTTCAAACGCAAAGAAAACAAGGAGAAGGAGGAAGTGGCCAGGGTTCAGCGAACCCGCAAGTGTGAAAGGCTAAGCCAGCAATCACTCAGTAATCACCACCCGAAAAGCAGACGGCGCTGGCATCTCCTCTTACGCAGATACTCACCTTCCTCACCTCTCTGCAGGCCTCGCTTCCTCCTGGGACCCGGCCAGTCTGCCTCAGCTCCTGGCCCTGTGCCCTGCCTATGCCTGGGCTTCTCCACATCACCAGCTTCCTTCCAAAGTCCCCAGGGAGTTCTCGGTCAGAGACATTTGCTCTTCCTGTTTTCTGGCCCCTATGCTCAGCAAACCGAAACCGGAGCACGTAGGGCTCCGAGGAGCTCCCAGGGGTTCACGTTTTGCACAGGGCAGTCTGGAGAAGGGCGAGGTTCCGGGGGGCCCTGACGTGAATGGACTGCTGCAAACGGTGCCTGGAGTCCGGCTGCACTCAGCGTTCAGAACAGAGCTCACGGGTCTGTCATGCTCCAAGGACCGGTGTTGAGAGAGCGAGCACGCTTTGAAATAGTTGGGCCGATGCCCAAACAGCGTGTTGCTCTCTACTGCCACGGCAGACACTCCTTCTGCTTGCTGTTGGCGGGGAGGCATCCTTTCCTCGGGGGACTGCGTGTGGAGAGGACGGGAGCAGGACTGACGGGACTTTGCCTTGGTTCTCACTGAGTCGCACAGCTTTCCTCTCCCCTCCCCCCACTACCGCCAAAGAAGCCCTAGTATTTCTTTTTTTTTTTTTTTTCCAAAAAATGTGTTTACTGCTTGTTAATTGTGGGAAGAGAGGGCACACCACAGCACAGCCATCAGGGAAACCACAAAGTGTAGGAGTCTTTCAAACCACAAGTCGCTGGGTGTCCTCATCCTTGGCCATTTCTGAGGCTTACAGGGCAATGATCCAGAGTGGAGGCTGAGACACGGCAAAAACAATTGCAATTATTATTGAATAACTTACATTTAATGATAATAAGCATAAATATGCTAAACTTCAGTTTCATTTTTTTTTAAGATGTATCTATTTATTTGAGAGGCAGAGTCACAAAAAAAGAGAGGGAGGTTTTCCAGCTGTTGGTTCATTCCCCAAATGGCTGCAATGGCCAGATCGGGGCCATTCCAAAGCCAGGAGCTAGGAACTTCTTCAGGGCCTCCCACGTGGGTGACAGGGACCTAAGTATTTGGGCCATCCTCTACTGCTTTCCCAGGCCATTAGCAGAGAGCTGGATCAGAAGTGGAACAGCCAGGACTTGAACTGACACCCATATGGGTTGCCGGCACTGCAGGAGGAAGCTTAACCTGCTATGCCACATCTCTGGCCCTTCGTCATATTTCTTAATCACCATGAAGGAGACGTGTGATTCTCAGTGATATTTTATTTTCCACATTTTCCCATTTCCCATTTAGTTTACCCATGTTATTCAGATTTGCCTATACCTTTCCCATCAGTGACCCATCTCATCCCAAATAAGCTCCTAGATACGCTGATCCTTAGATATGAAAGTCCTCTTTATTTTATATAAATTTTATGGGAAGGAACTGAATCCCTCCATCCTGCCACTTTCAGGATTTTCCATTTTCCTACCCAATTTCTCATCAAAAAGCACCAGCACCACCAACAAAACACTTCTGCCGAACGACGGGAGCCTCTTCCAGGTGCAAGGACATGGTTGGCGAATCCGCGGCGTCCTTTATTGGTACCTGTGTCTGTCAGCCTTCCGTTAGCAGAACAAAAGCCCGAGAGAAGCTGCTCATCAGGAAGGAAGTACATTTCGCTCACGGCACTGGAGATCCGCAGCCCGCACTGGAGCAGTCCTTGCAGGTGTAGCATCTGCTGAGGCTGTGGGCAGCGACAGTGGAGACGTGCAGCAGGACAACCACACGGCGAGCCAGGCAGCAGGAGAGAATGGCCGGGCCCACTCAAGCTTGCATGAGCAACCCTCTCACACGAGCGCCTTCCAGGGATGCCCCCTTACACTGGAGCCCTCCCGCCAGGATTACTGCCCGAACACCGTGACGGGATCTAGCACTCTACTCTCCCAGCACCTCCAAGCCGTGACTTAGGAGTTTTAATGTCTGCATGAGCTGGGGAGTCAAGGCCTGCTCAAACCACAGCAGTACTGGAAGGAGGAAAATACAGAGACACTTGTTTGCATACACGTTCCTGTGATCACGTGATCACAAGAACTCTGTCTGATTGGTCATAATCCTCAGTCTAATTCATCCCTCCATTCTGACTTCAAAGAAACCCAACCCTATGTGTGTGCGGTTCTCATGAGGGTCCTGTCCCTCCTTAATCTGTAACTTCACTGTAGCTCTGGGCTATCTCATGCACCTGTTCATGAGAGGCAATTACTAGCACAGACCTTTCCACTGGGAAACCTGGGTCTTTTGCAACTTTTTGGAATTGCAGCATTAGTGACAATAACAATAATGGTGGGGACGATTAGAGCTGATTCCGATAGGGCACCTTCTCTATGCCAGGTACAGTTATAAACACTTAACACTGACAGTCTCCTTTGATGTCCAAGTTCTAATGGAGCTTTTAAAATTCTTTGTTATGGCCTAACAAGTTGCTGCAAAACTTAGCAGATTAAAACACAGCCTGTGCTGTGGTGTAGTGAGTTAAGCTGCTGCCTGTAGTGCCAGCACCCCGTATGGCGCCAGTTCGAGTCCCAGCTGCTACACTTCCAGTCCAGCTCCCTGCTAGTGTGTCTGGGAAAGCAGTAGAAGATGGCCCAAGTGCTTGTGTCCCTGCATCCATGTGGGAGACCCAGATGAAGCTCCTGGCTCCTGGCTTCAGTCTTGTCCAGCCCTGACCATTTTGGCCATTTGGGGAGTGAACCAGTGGAAGGAAGACTTCTCTCTCTGCCTCTGCCTCTCCCTCTCTGCCTTTCAACTAAATATATACATCTCTTAAAAAATGCATGTTTATTATCTCCCAGTTTCTGTGCGTCAGGAATGTAGACACAACTTAGCTGGGTCTTCTATCTGGGTCTGTCAATCAAAGTGTCACCTGTGGGTAGAGTCATCTCAAGTCGCAGCTGGACCAGGGTTGGATTCCATGTTCACACGGTCGTTGGCAGGATGCAGTTCCAAATGGGTTAACTGACTAGGGGCCTTGGTTCTTCACTGACTCTTGGCTAGAAGTCCCTGCCCACACAGGTCCCTCTAATAAGGTAGCTTCCATCTTAAAAAGAGACGAGCCAAAGGACAAGAGAGACAGTCTGCCGGCAAGATGGAAGTCATAACTTTTCATAAACCAGCCATGCAGGGGATATCTTATCACTTTCGCCTTATCCTATGGTTTGGAATAAAGTCACTAAGTCCAGGCCACACTCGGAGACAGGGCATCACTTAATTAAGGACATTGATACCAGGAGGGAGGGATCATTGAGGGTCCATTTAGAAACTGGCCCACTTTAAGACCAACTGGGGAGGGAGGGAGAAAAGGTTGTTGTAAGACTGCAAAGATAGTATCAAGATGCAAATAGGTCAGAGCCAGGATTGGAGCCAATCAAGTAAGGTGCAATGGGGAAGTGCCTTCTTGCATTTTGTTCCACTGTGTCTTCCTCTCTTGTTGCCCTAACGTGAAGCTGAGGTGATGGTGGGTAGGAGGCTAATGGTGGACATGGAACTACTAGGGCATTGCACACAGAACTGCTTTTCCCACTGAGGAATCCAATGCAAAATAAAGGCAATGGAGGGGCTGGTGCTATAGCACAGAGGGTTAACGCCCTAGCCTGAAGCACTGGCATCCCGTATGGGCTAAGTTTCAAGACCCGGCTGCTCCACTTCCAATCCAGCTTTCTGCTATGGTCTGGGAAAAAAAGCAGTAGAAGATGCACCCACCTGGGAGACCTGGAAGAAGCTCCTGGCTCCTGGCTTCAGATCAGCACAGCTCCGGCCGTTTCGGCCATCTGGGGAGTGAACCAGTGAATGGAAGACCAACCGACCGACCGATCTCTCTCTCTCTCTCTGCCTCTCCTCTCTCTATGTAACTCTGACTTTCAAATAAATAAATAAATATTTTTAAAAATAAAGGCAATGGAGTAGCAGGGTAGAAGAGAAGCAAAGAAAAGCTGTAGATCAGCTCTCTAGGTATAAGGGATCCAGAATCTTTCTGGGAAGGAGATTTTGCAGGGACACACCAAGGCATTGAATACGAACGGGAGGGATCAGGTCCTGAACCAGATCTGGAATAAGGTCTCATCAACCAAAGACAGTTAAAACAAAGGAAACACATTCTATCAAAAAACAAAACACTGGTTCTAGAAATATTTTTAAGGCAAATCTGTATACAACACAGATTTGTGAGAAAGGACAGAGAATTTTTTTTTAGCAGCTTCTACTAAAAGAAATGTCATTTACTATGCGTTTTACTAGGAGGGAAGATTTCAGGACTTCTCAGAGCCTTTGCTATGCTATGCTAGTGCTGCTCCGTGGGCCTCTAGGGTATGTGTGTGCATGTGTGCAGGGATTTAATTTGTAGCTGTATGTTTGGCAACATGCTTTGGTGATGCTCTCCTATCAAATGCCTATGGCTTCATCTTGAAGAAAGACAAAAGAGATCTGTTACCAATACTTCTCTTAAGTCAGGAATGATGGCCAGTGGTTGAATAATGAGCAAAAATATTCAATGCAGCAGACACCTATGTAGTAATCAGAAGTGACCCCAGATGACAATATTGAGATCAGACAATGGGAAAGATTCAAAACAAGAATCAGAGCAGGAGTCCCCACTGCACCATCTCTAACAACCAACCCCAGAGATTTCCCAGATTCCCAAGACTCTCCCTACTGCAGTACTTCTTGCCAACACTCGGCTTCCTCAGCCACTAATGCTGATCTCCTGGTCCACAGTGAAGGGAGAGTCACTGAGGGAGAGCCTTGAAGAAATGCCTTCTTACAAGCAGGACAGGGGCTGGTGCTGTGGCACAGTGGGTTAACGCCCTGGCCTGAAGCGCCGGCATCCCATGTCGGCGCCAGTTCAAGACCCTGCTGTTCCACTTCTGATCCAGCTTTCTATTATGGCCTGGGGAAAGCAGTGGAAGATGGCCCAAGTCCTTGGGCCCCAGCACCCACGTGGGAAACCCAGAGGAAGCTCCTGGCTCCTGCTTCAGATCAGCACAGCTCCGGCTGTTGCAGCCAATTGGAGAATGAACCATTGGATGGAAGGCCTCTCTCTTTCTCTTTGCCTCTCTTTTCTCTGTGTAACTCTTTCAAATAAATAAATAAATCTTAAAAAAAAAAAAAGGCAGGACAAAGGAAAGAAGAAGAACTGGTTCACTGCCAAATCCCACGCCCCCATACACATTACTCTTTTCTGTTTTAGGGGGAAATTACCCTAAAAGAATTAAGAGATCAGCACCCTTTTAATCAAAGTATGGAGGAGCTCCCCTCCAACGACTGGGAGCAACTGAGGGTCTTGCTCAGCTCAGAAGAGCAAAAACAATTATGAGAAGCCACAACACTGTTTGTAGGTTAACCGTCCAAAGATATTGCAGTAACTTTCAGGGCTTAATAAATAGCTTCTAAGTGCGTACTTCATTTAATTGTCCAAAGGCCAGTTGGTCCCAAGGGCACATAAAGCTGGGAGCTGGCTCATGGGTGAGTGCATTCGCTTGGAGCCCAGCTGGAAGCCGAGGAGTGGCAGGGTCAGGGGCTGGGTGCGCCAGGAGCAGGATGCAGAACAGGACCAGCCTGCTTCTTGGGGCCTTTGTCCTCCTCACGGGTTTCCTGATGATCTGCCTGGGCGCCTTCTTCATTTCCTCAGGCTCCATTTTGAGCTGCTGGGGAAGCCAGATCTTGGCGTATTTGCTCCTGCCTCTGGGGTTCGCAATCCTTCTGAGTGGAATTTTCTGGAGTACCTACCGCCAGGCAAATGGAAGCAAAGGGGTGTTCAGCCGTGTGCTCGGGGAGCACCTTGCTCAGGGGGCCCTGCCCCTGACCACAGTGGACAGGTATGTGCTGAGGGCCGGAGGGGCAGGCAGGGTGGAGGTGGGCTGACCTGTATAAGGTGGAATGGTGCCTGATTCTACTGTGCAGTGATTTGCAGCGATGCAGTTCTAGGTCTAGCCCTGGAGCCATGTTGTTGGGGATCTTCCATAGGGCTGGGCATCAGGAAGAATGGTGCCACCTTTGAAGGAAACCTTGAGCCAGGAGAAATGTGCACAGACAAGCATCATCAACAACCCAGGCGAAACCCACCTAGGCCCACTGCAGAGGCCCAGCTCCTGTGCTATCCTGAGACTGGTCCTTAGTTAGAGGCTGGGGATGGTTAGTAGTTCTCCATAAGCTGGCTACCAGGTTATAAGGAAAGTAAGTCCTGGACCAAATTTTGCCATGTAATAAATGAGCAAGCAGACTTAACACCAGTCCAGTAACTTCTATGAATTCAGGAAAGCACCAGTTTAGTGCCCTTTTAGGCGTTGTGATTTTACCTTGTATGAAAGATCCACTCAGGGCCAGGTGATGGTAATCTAGAGGTAAGGCAGAGTTAAGCCTGCAACTTGTCCTCACACTTTAGGATAGCTACGACCAACTAAACAGCACAAGGGTTGGCAGCAATGCCAAGAAGTTGGAACCCTTGTTATTAGTAGGAAGGTGCAGCCACAGTGGACAACTGAATGGAGGGTCCTCAAAATATTCAAGAACTACCAGTTCTTGATCCAGTCATTCTTTTTTTTTTTAGATTTATTTATTTATTTGAAAGTAAGAGTTACACAGAGAGAGAAGAGGCAGAGAGAGAGAGAGAGAGAGAGAGAGAGGTCTTCCATCCACTGGTTCACTCCCCAGATGGCCACAACGGCTGGAGCTGTGCCGATCCGAAGCCAGGAGCCAGGAGTTTCTTCTGGATCTCCTACTTCGGTGCAGGGCCCCAAGGACTTGGGCCATCTTGTACTGCTTTTCCAGGCCACAGCAGAGAGCTGGATCAGAAGTGGAGCAGCCAGGTCTCAAACCGGCACACAGATGGGATACCTGTGCTTCAGGCCAGGGCGTTAACCTGCTGTGCCACAGCGCTGGCCCCAATCCAGTCATTCTAATGTTGGGTATTTAGGCAAGAGAACAGAAAGCAGGGAATCAAACAGATATTCATCCATCAGTGTTCACAGCAACATTACTTACAATAGCCCAAAGGTGGAAACAACCCAAATGTCCCCCGGTGAAGAATGAACAAACAACATGGTATATCCATACAATGGAACAGGACTCAACCTTAAAAAGGAACGAGGCGGGCGCTGCGGCTCACTAGGCTAATCCTCCGCCTGCGGCGCCGGCACACCGGGTTCTAGTCCCGGTCGGGGCGCCAGATTCTGTCCCGGTTGCCCCTCTTCCAGGCCAGCTCTCTGCTGTGGCCCGGGAGTGCAGTGGAGGATGGCCCAAGTGCTTGGGCCCTGCACCCCATGAGAGACCAGGATAAGTACCTGGCTCTTGCCATCGGATCAGTGCAGTGCGCCAGCCGCAGTGCACCGGCCATGGCGGCCATTGGAGGGTGAACCAACGGCAAAGGAAGACCTTTCTCTCTGTCTCTCTCTCTCACTGTCCACTCTGCCTGTCAAAAAAAAAAAATTAAAAAAATAAATAAATGAACGAAATCCTGGTTTGTGTTACAACACAGAGGAACCCTGAAAACTTGAACACAGTCCAGTCACAGAGGACAACAGTACATGATTCCACTGATATGAGGATACAGGGTAATTAACTTCATAAGAGACAGAAAGCGCAGTAGTAGTTACTGGGGCTGAGGGAGTTTTTGTTTAATGCGGAAAAAGTTTTTGTTGATTGGGGACCAAGTGTTTGTTGAATGAGAATAGAGTTTCAGTTTGCAATGATGGAACCGTTTTGGTAATTGCTGTGGGACAATATTAATATACTTAATGTCACACTTAAAATAGTAAGTTTTATGTTATATATTTTACTCTAAGGACGAAGACTCGGTAAATCCTATGGCCAGTATCAGGTAACAAGACACCTGAGTCTTGGTTGGACACAGGCCATTTGAGAATAAACCCTCAGACACCATTCTTAATCTTCCAAGGATGATCCATTTTTTTAATATCCTTTATGCTAACTACAGCAACCAAACCCCACTTCCAATGTTTGTTAGGCTAACTAGCAAGGTCTCTGGGCTTGATTCAATATTATGATAACTGAAATGAAGGTAGAAGCTGCATCTAGAATGAGGATTTTATATGTACATATGTCAGATGACAACTACTAGAGTATGAGATTCTGATAAGGTTATCTGAAGACCTTAGTGTGCAGCTTACTAGCATAGATTACACTACATGTGCTAAAATACTGGAAAGTATACCTCGGGCATCAGGGCACCCCCATTTTATCACCTCTACCTGCTCCACCTGGTAGATGGCAAGGGAGTCAAACTGGGAAGCTGCCCCTCTCAAAAGCATCTGCACTCAAAATGGGCCCCTGCGGGAGGTTTCAAAAGCACAGTGGGTCTGCACCAGT
The DNA here is from genome assembly GCF_964237555.1 of Oryctolagus cuniculus. NCBI lineage: Eukaryota > Metazoa > Chordata > Mammalia > Lagomorpha > Leporidae > Oryctolagus > Oryctolagus cuniculus. The sequence goes on from NC_091432.1 coordinate 161,903,167, forward strand.
GACAGGGCGCTGGGAATGTGACTGGCAGTAGGGAGAAGGCGGGACTGGAGAGGCAGACGGGCTTGAAGCAGGAGGCAGTCGCACTGGAGCCTCTCATCAGCCCAGGAAGAGCTCACCTTTCTGCCTTGGGTGCCACTGCACCTGTGCCCGGTGACTCAGCCGTGGCTATTCTGAGCGAAGGCTGAGATTTGTGCCGTACAGTAGGCAGCTCCTTCAGCTCGTTGGCTGTAGGCCTGGCAACATTTGGAATGGAGCTGAGGCCTCAAGTGGCAGTTCCCGTTCTGTTGTGGTTACACACCGTAAACACTCTCAGTAGGCGATGGAAGGGCTCCACAGGCTCACCCTGGCTCTCCCTCACCTCTAGCCACTCCTGATCCCATTCATGACGGAGAAGCCCGAAGGACTTAGCAAGGAGTGCTGCTGGGCAAGATGACCAATGCCTTGTATCAGCCTTAGCATGAATGGCTCCTTCAGCCACAGGCCTACAGACAAGGAAAGGGCTACAACAAAATGCTGCATCAAGTGGCCAGCTGACCGAGCTTGAGAGGCCTATGTAACTTTGAAACTAGCCACTGAGACGTGAAATGGGTGACCCCAAAGAGTGGAGGCACCTGGGATACTCCAGGCGTCCGCACGCTGTGGGTTCTCATTCGTCTCCTTGGCTGTGAGGATCCGAGACAGCGAGGAGGGCAGTGGAGCAGAAGGTGGCGTGTGCCTAGGGCAGCAAGGGTGCGAATGGGCTGGGAACTGGGCAGAGACAAGTTACACAGTCACAGCCCTCGCCACTGGCACTACACAGCCGGGTTTCCAAGAGTGAACAAGCCAACCAGCAGGAAGAGCGTAGCTTGGAGCAACCCACTGGGAAAGCCCACAGGGGATGCTAAGGGGGTTCTCCCTTAAGAGCAGCATATTATCATTTTTTTTTTAATCTGGGGATGCCAGGGAAGAAGTACATCTGTTTGCATGTTTCTTCACAGCTTAACTTGGCTCAATGGGAGCTGAGAGCGGCAGACATATGTCTCTTCTGGCATTGCCGCCTCTGTAACGTACGTGCGTGTGTGTGTGTGTGTGTGTGTTGTCCTCCAGGCCAGATTTTTACCCTCCGGCTTACGAAGAGAGCCCTGATGCGGAGAAACCGAGCTGTCCCGCCCAGGGAGAGGCCTGGCACGACCCTCCGCCTCGGTACACAGAGACGAGCCTTGAGTTCCAGGACGAAAACGATGCCCAGCCAGAAGCCCCGCCGGCCTACGAAGAGGACGAGCAGGCCTGGCAGCTGCTGCAATGCCCGAGGACGCCGCGGGGCCACGCAGGGAGCAGCGCCTGCAGCGAAGCCCTCCGGCACCCAGCGCACACACCCGCGGGAGTCCGCTGCTCAGAGGACAGGCGGCGCGCGCCAGCGGAGGAACCACCACGCCTGGGGACTGGCCTGGGGGCGCCGTGTGTCACAGCCACGCAGGCTGCGGCTGGCACCGAGCAGGCCTTCCCAGGATTCCCGTTCTTCCCAACCCAGGCGAGCCTGGGGGCCCCGCGGGTGTGCTGAGAGCTCTGCCCACGGAGGCCAGCCCCTCGGCCCCACGCGGAGGAGCAGAGCGGCCAGCCGCATAGCCGCGCGCCTCCTGCCGAGGGAAAGGACGCGGGCCTGGTGTGGCTGTGCAGCAGGGTGTGGGGCGCTCAGCGCTCTGTTCGTGTCCTCGTGACCCTCGCCCAGCATGCGAGCAAAGGGAGGCGGGAAGGCACGCGTGCACACCCTTGGAGCCCACGCGCGCTGTTGCACACCATTGTGTTATCAATTAATTTTTTTTCTATAACCAGAAGTGAGTATAGTACTCCTTCAATATGGTTAAAGCACAAAACAGTAAATGAGCCGTTTCTTCTCATGCAAACGGGCACAGTAAGATTTCTTATTAGAGACTCACACTGAATGACAGAATACTAAATCCAAAATGTACAGCATTCCATGGGCAGGGGGCAGCTGTGCACTAGCTCCACGTGGTATTAACATGTAGGTAGGTGTAAGTCTTTGTAACTGAACGACTCCCCTGTCATTCTACAGGCTTTGAGAGAGACTGTAATGACAGGCCTTCCTTGTCAGCAGCAAACTCTGTGTCTCCAGACTTCTTGCCTTTCAGACCTCAAGTATTTGTTTTCGAATGAGGGTTCCTCCTCTGTTTTGCCGCATGTTATGGTGTTTTTCAGGTGGGGTGGCTGGGTGGCAGGAAGAGCCGAAGCCTGGTGCTTCTGCACATGGGTGGGGCTGCTTCCTCCTCTGCTGAGGTGTGGACGCAGGGCTGTGTCCACAGTCACTGGCACCTTTTAGGTGGCAGCTCTGGCTGTGAACTGCCCCGTGCATGCTGTTTAGTCCCCGTCCCATCTTTAGGAGGTGGTGCTACGAGTACTCCTGTTTTCGATGCACAAAACAGACTTTGTTCAAGGGCACCTAGTGACTTCCAGGAGGTTGAAGAAGGGTCCACAGGAGGACATGTGGGGACCTTTGTACTTGGAGCTGTTGGGCCAGGCTTGCCCTGCCCACCGCCACCCCTCCTAGGAAGCCCCTTCAGCAAAGAGCCACGCACACAGTGGAGCCCTGGGGTGCTGTGATAGCTCAGAGCCCTGAGAGAGGCAGTGAGGCTGCTTTGGGGTTAATTCACTTCTCTTGTAAAATGTGAAGAACCCTGCTATGTTTTCTGTGTAGGGACTGAGCCCTCACTTCCCCGGGTACTCTCCCTCAACCTGGTCATCACACTGAGTGATTCTAGTGAGTGACAGCCATAGAACCTGGACACAGGACTGACAGTGGACAGCTGGCAGGAAGAATGCAGATCTTTCCAATAGGGTAAGGGGTGTCGAGACAGGATGGACGTCCCTGTGGCCTTGTCTTCCCCAGCACTGCTGACAGCACAGGTTAACCCCATCCTCACCCATATACAAAAGGCCACATGGTCCACAAAGCCTGAATTTGGGAATCTGTGCTTTGAACCCCTGGCATCGAGGGTGTAACTAGATAGGAGTCACTCAAGGTTACCCCACAGGAAGGTAACTGCTTATTAGCGATGCAATATATTGTTCCTCTCTTGACATCTCTTTCTGTCCCTTCACTTAGGAATTTTCCCTGGGGATCTAAGTGCACTCACTGACATAGACAAGCAAACTGATTGGGCTTCCATCCAGTTTGCATTTGTAATAGCTCCTCCAACTACTGTAGTCAGGTGAAGAAATGTTAATTTTGGTTTACCTAAGAAAATGTTTTAATCTCTTTATTGCAATAAATTTTGTATTTAAATTTGCCTTTTTTTGCCATTTTTTCATATGAGAAAAAACATTTATAAGTCAACCTGTTATTCTCCATGAGAAACCAATGCAGGGTTGGGGCTGGTGCTGTGGCATAGTGGGTAAAGCTGCCGCCTGCAGTGCCAGCATCCCATATGGACGCTAGTTTGAGTCCTGGCTGCTCCACTTCTGATCCAGCTCTCTGCTCTGGCCTGGGAAAGTAGCAGATAATGACCCTAGTGCTTGGACCCCTGCACCCATATGGGAGACCCAGAAGAAGCTCCTGGCTCCTGGCTTCAGATCTGCACAGCTCTGGCCATTGTGGCCATCTGGGGAGTGAACTAGCGGATGGAAGATCTCTGTCTCTCTCTTTGCCCCTGCCTCTCTGTAACTCTGCCTTTCAAATAAATAAATAAATCTTGAAAAAAGAAAAAAGAAATCAACGCAGGGAATTCATCTTGCTGCAAGCCCAAACACTACTGGATACTAACTGTTGATTCAGAAAACAATATGAGTGCTTCTTTTTGAAAAAGTATCAGGCGGCTGGCGCCGCGGCTCACTAGGCTAATCCTCCGCCTTGAGGTGCCGGCACACCGGTTCTAGTCCTGGTCGGGGCGTCGGATTCTGTCCCGGTTGCCCCTCTTCCAGGCCAGCTCTCTGCTGTGGCCAGGGAGTGCAGTGGAGGATGGCCCAAGTCCTTGGACCCCATGGGAGACCAGGAGAAGCACCTGGCTCCTGCCGTCGGATCAGCGTGGTGCGCCGGCCATAGCGCACCAGCCGCAGCGGCCATTGGAGGGTGAACCAACGGCAAAAGGAAGACCTTTCTCTCTGTCTCTCTCTCTCACTGTCCACTCTGCCTGTCAAAAAAAAAAAAAGTATCAGGCCCTTACTGATACTTTTAAAATCTTAATACTCTGAACCAAGAACATGGGTGTTATGCAGAGCAAATCCTACAATTTACAAGTCCAACAGTTAAAATCCATTGGGCAAGTTAGATGAAAATGCCATGTGGTGGTCGATACTAGCATACTGGTCATTGCTTGGAGGACTCATTCAGGGAAAACAGACGTTATAGCTCCCCTTCCTTCTTCAATGGCAATGGCGCGGGAACCCTAATTCAGTGAATGGCGGACAGATCACAGTAAGAAACCGGAAGAAGGAAAATCTCCACTCCAGGGAGTCTTCACTCATTTCCGCCTCTCGGCTGTGAACACAGACTCGCATGTCAATGGGAAAAGGAACTTCTCAGAGCTGATCAGCCTCCAGGGTTGATCTCACTGATGTCCTTTTGAGCAGCAGGTTTAAAAAACCACCACCACACACAGAACAAATTAAACTGCATCATTCGCATATCTGAGATGTACTGGGTTTATTTACCTCTCTGTGTAAAAACACATAAATGCTTTTACCAATACACTTATCCATCCTTCAAGCTTCTCCGTAAAATTTTTAAATTTTATTTTTATTTCTACTTATTTGAAAGAGGGGGGAGGAGTAGGGGACCAGGCTGTGAATGTGGCTGCTCAGGCAGCAACTAGAAGCCTGGAGCTCCATCCAGGTCTCCCTGAAGCACCGGAGCCACCACTGCTGCCCCCCAGGGTACACATTATCTGGAAGCTCGATTGGGAGTGCAGTAGTTGGGACTCGAACCAGACACTCTGGTATGGGATACAGATGTCCCAAGTGGCGTCTTAACTGCTGTGCCAAATGTCAGCCCCCACGATTCTACTGAAATATATTCTGGTGAAGTATCACTCTAGCTCACCTGCACTGCAGGGCATGAGCTGGGTGCTAACATACATGGAAATGTTAAAGACATGCCTTTATAACTCGCATCTTCACTGGGTTCTATGACATTCCATGACAATCCGGGCTGACTCATATACCAGTGGGCTGTCACCTGCACGAGCTACTTCTCCTGACTCCAGCTGGTTGTAGTAGAACAGGCACTCTGCCAAGCCCTACTATCTTGGATCATCTCTTGCTACCTGGAGCTTTTCAAGGTCCAAAGACTGATTTAGCAGCAGTTACACTGTTTCACAAAGTGCACAGTTTCTCAGACCCTTCTACAGTCTAGTACAGAAAGATCGAGACAGGTGTCCTGCATTTCCCTGCCCATGCATTTTGAGATTATTCAGTGCATGATCACACAATGGAATGGAGGCACCCTGTTATCACAGAACCGTTAGATTTGCCATACCACCTCCCTTACATGGTTCAGCGTAATCAACACTCAGTCCAATGTGCCACGTGGACTGTGCACCAGTCCAGGGCTTCCTGTGCAGAAAGCCCAACCCTTCAGCCCAACACCTTCACTTACTTGTCTCCCAAGTACTATGGACGTACGCTGCACCTGGGATCACTAAGGCGTGATGAATGACCTTGTTTGAGTAACATAGCCAGTTTTTAAGGACAGCTTATCAACTCAAGAATCCTAGGAGAGAACCCTCCTCTTGTTCTGCAGGACTGGCTGACAGCTGGTGGGATACTCAGCACCCTCGGTTCCTGCCCACGACACGCCTTCCTGGCACAAAGACACACACACTTCCAAGCCCTGCCCAGGGCACAGCAGGACTGCCCTTGTTGAGAACCACTGCATTATGTATCTTATCTTGTGGCATTTTTCTGGAGGTACATGTTACAGTGAGTGAACCCCTATCAGCAGGCCATCAGTGAGGCGCTGAGAGGTCACCACATTCAAAGTTCTCTCAAAATGTGTGGATCCCTCCAGCCATTTTCTCTTAAGGATTGATGGCTGGAGCTATGTCTTAGAATACAACAGGGGGCAGGCACTGTGGCATAGCAGGTAATGCCACCACCTGCAATGCTGGCATCCCTTATGGGTGCTGATTCAAGACCTGGCTGCTCCACTTCCAGCTCCCAGCAAATGCGCCTGGGAAACATGGAAGATGGCTCAAGAACTTGGGCCCCTGCCACCAGCATGGGAGACCTGGATGAAGCTCCTGGCTTTGGACCTGCCCAGCTCTGGCTGTTGCAGCCAACTGGGGAACCAGCGGATGGAAGCTCTGTTTGTGTGTATGTGTGTGTGTGTGTGTGTGTAAGAATCTCGATGACTCTTTCAAATAAACAGAGAAATCTTTTTTTTTTTTTAATACAACATTTGCAGGGTGGGGAGGACTTCCTGCCATTCACCTTTCTTGAGAATAAGGCCAGAGGACATGCATGTGCAGTTGACCTTGGGAAGCCTAGAGTTTGTGTAGGGCAAAAATAACAGCTTGGCAATGTGAACGCGAGCAGGCTCCAGAGAGAGGCTGTGTCCTACAGCCACTGAAGGACCTTCACTTTGGCAACACAGCTGAGAAAAAGCTCAATCAGGTGACCCTGCAGCTGCTTCTTTGTGTGGCAGGGCCCAAATATTTGCCCTGCTACATTTTCACACCCCTGTATCTGCTTCAACCCCCTCAATTCAAGCCAAGGTCTCGCTGGATCCAAATCAAGCCTTCTCTCCAGCCATCCTCTCCACTCCTAGCCTTTCTTCTTGCTTAGTTCATCTACAGAGATATTTTATAAATGGTTACAAACCCCAGGACACTCTCTGGGAAACACCACTGGGGCCTAGTTAGTACCATCTCTGAATCACTCACTCTGGCCGGGCACTCCCTAGCAGGTGTCTGTGCCCTGATTAAAACACTTATGTCAGAAGGGGTGAGGGGGGCGGCCAGCAGTTTAAGCCTCTGCTTCCAACGTCTGCATCCAGTATCAGAGTGTCAGTTGAAGACTCGGCTGCTATGCTTCTGATCCAGCTTCCTGCCAACCTACCAGGGAAGGCAGCAGATGATGGTTCAAGAACTTGGCTCCCTGCCACCCATGTGGGATAACTGGATGAGGTTCCTGGCAACTGGCTTTGGCCTGGCACAGCCCTGCTGTTGAGCACATTTGGGGAGTGAACCAGTGGATGGAATATAGCTTCATCTCTCTCTCTCTCTTTCTCTATCTCTCCATCCCCACCCCCACTGCCACTCTGCCTTTCAAGTAAATAAAAATGAATAAATCTTTAAGAAAAATATTTGCATCTACTGGATTATGTGTGTGTGTTTGTCACAGTTTCCTGTTTCCAATTACAAACCTACAAGGGCAAGAATAATGTAGAAGTTGCTCTATCAGTGTTCGCTGAAGAATGGGTGAATGAATAAATTGATGGATGGGTGGTGTCTACATATTTGGACTACTGGACATACATGACTCCACCTTGAAATACACACAGATTTTAAAGCAAGGAGAAACTCACATTTGAACTTTAAAAAAAAAAAAAAGATTTATTTATCTTACTTGAAAGTCAGAGTTACACAGAGAGAGGAGAGGCAGAGAGAGAGAAAGGTCTTCCATTCGATGGTTCACTCCCCAGATGGCTGCAATGGCTGGAGCTGCGCCGATCCGAAGCCAGGAGCCAGGAGCTTTTTCCGGGTCTCTCACACAAGTGCAGGGACCAAGGACTTGGGCCATCTTCTACTGCTTTCCCAGGCCATAGCAGAGCTGGATCAGAAGTGGAGCAGCTGGGACTCAAACCAGAGCCCATATGGGATGCCAGCACTGCAGGCAGCGGCTTTACCTGCCAAGCCACAGTGCTGGCCCCCACATCTGAACTTAAAGGTTAGAGATGACTGGAAGCTCAGCAACTTAAGAAGAAGAAATGTCATATTGTGGCAAAAAATGGCCTACATGAAGGATCTCCGTGAATGAGATCCTGGTGGAAAGAAGGGGCCATCAAAAAAGGAGGTACCTTTCTCTGGAGGGAGGAGAGAACTTCCATTTTGATTATGGCCCTAGGGTCTCAATAATGTCAGAGTTTGTGGACTCAAGCGGCTTCCACAGCCTTGGTAGCATGTAACAAGAGCCTCGGGTGATCACTGATGTCATAAATAAGAGTGTTAATTGTTAAATCAACAATAGGAGTCACTGTGCACTTACTCCCGACATAGGACCTCTGTCCTTAATGAGTTGTACTATGAGAATTAATGGTAAAACTTGTCTTCAAACAGTACTTTATACTTTGTGTGTCTGTGTGGGTGCAAACTATTGAAATATTTACTTAGTATAGAGTTGATCTTCTGTATATAAAGATAATTAAAAATGAATCTTAATGAAGGATGGGATGGGAGAGGGAGTAGATGGGACAGAAGTGGGGGTGGGAAGGCGGGAATGGAGGGGAAACCACTATATTCCTAAAAGCTGTACATGAAATTTGTACCCATTAAATAAAAACCTTTAAAAAAGAAAAGAAGAAATGTCTGCACCTAGAGCTGATGCACCTGTGAATGCAGCTGCTTGTCCTGACCAGTAAGTGGAGGGAGAGCTGTCATGGGCCTCCACTAAAGAGGTGGTGAGAAAGACAGACTGGAGACAGACTTCATAACTGATTTTTTTTTTTTTGACAGGCAGAGTTAGACAGTGAGAGAGAGAGAGAGAGAGAGAGAGAGAGAGAGAGAAAGGTCTTCCTTCCGTTGGTTCACTCCCCAAATGGCTGCTACAGCCGGCATGTTGCAGCCGGTGCGATGCGCTGATCCGAAGCCAAAAGCCAGGTGCTTCTCCTGGTCTCCCATGGGGTGCAGGGCCCAAGCACTTGAGCCATCCTCCACTGCCTTCCCGGGCCACAGCAGAGAGCTGGCCTGGAAGAGGGGCAACCGGGACAGAATCTGGCGCCCCAACCGGGACTAGAACCCGGTGTGCCGGCGCCACAGGCCAAGGATTAGCCTAGTGAGCTGCGGTGCCAGCCATAACTGATTCTTAAGACTCTCAGCTCAAAGGCACGTTCCTGTTACACTCAACTCTCCATATCCACAGGCTCCACATCCACAGATCAAAACTATTTGGAGAATAAACTGCACCTGTACTGAACATACAGTCTTTTATTCTTATCACTGTCTCTAAACAATACAGTCTAACTACTTAGCTAGCATCTCCATTACCTGGGTTTTACAAGTAATACAGGGATGATCTGAAGCATATGGGAAGATATGCATATGCAAACTTCATCATTTTATAGAAGGGACTTGAGCGTCTTCGGATTTTGATTTCCTCGGTGGTTCTGGAACCAGGTCCTAGGGATACGAGGGATGATGTTACAGGATGACTGTATTTTGAAGTGAAGGCAGTGACGATGAAAGTCTAAATGCCGTTGTAGTTTCTGCTGAGTCCCAAAGGCAGTTTTGCACAATTCACTTTTTCTGTTTCATATTTTAGAAATAACTCCCCTGGGTCATAATAATGAAAAAGAGCTCTTGCAAGTATTCTGAAAGGCAGACTTATCAGTCGACAGGTGAGCACCACTGGAGTTTCTCAGATGGCAAATCAGAGGAATAAACACACACACACAATCCGTAGGTAAGGCTGAAATGAGGAATTCGGTTTTTATTGACTACTAAATGTCCTAGCAAGTTTCTGACAGAAGCACAGATAGAAAATGGAAACAAATGCCTTACTGGGAATGTTTCCTTGCTTGTACTACCTTTGCCTACAGCAACAATGCATTGCTCAACAGTCCAAGTGCACCAGGTCATCTCTGCCAATGACATAAGTTGAATGTGTCGTTCCCAAGGAAGCAAAACACACGCAAACAGGGTCCAGGTTGGGGCTGTTCTGCCTGAGGCGAGGCAAGGCTGTTGGTGCCGCGCTATCCTTTTCCTGGGCACAGGGAAGCTGGCTGTGGCCCTCGGCTTCCCTCCTCGCCATCTCTTCAGAACCACAACTGTACCACCAGTAATGTTTCCTCCCAGCAGCCACCTTGTTTCCCCTCATTCTGCAATCACAGGTGCTATAAGTAAGATGAGACTTGTGTTCAAACAAGTGGGCTAAAACAGGCCCTCCTGGGAAAATCAGAGAGTGCACATGGGTATACTTCTGTCTTCTCAGGAGAAATTTGTATAGATCCGTCTATCCGCCCATGGGAGGCAATCCTGGGAGGGCCTCCAAGTTGTAAGCATTTATTTGTTGAGTCTTATCAAGAAACTCTTTCCCACCTGTGCAACAAACTGCTGAAATTTAAAGGAATGGAGCCATCAAAAGAGCTAAAACAACATTTACAAAACAGGAGAGGAAAAAATTCCCCTTTGATATGCTTTGTTGGAAATGTGTCATCGTGATTCGCAGAAAACTCTGGAAGACGTGAAGGAAGGTGGCATGGGCTGGGTGGGCTGGCAGGAGTGAGGTGGGCTGACTGTGAGGAGTTGGGAAACCTCTCCGCTTGCAGGGCTGACTGAGGAGAAGCTACGTCCTGCTCCACGCGGGGCAGTGCGCTCCGCCCGCCCAGGGTCCAGGGACACCTGCCGCCCAGGATCAGCCGCATTCTAGCACTGCTCTCTCCTGTTCTAGAGCTTTATCCTCGTGCGGCACCAAAGGTGCCCAGAGGCTGTGGTGAACAGTTCCCTAGGCCACTTACTCTTTCTCAAAAGGGAGGTTTCTTGGTGTGAGAAAGCACAGATAGCAAAGGACAGCGCAGCTTTAACAAACAACTGAAGACAAGACCCTGTCACACTTGGAGGAACTGGATAAAACCAAAGCAAACTGAGATTTACCCTTCCCCCACCCCACCCCACCCCCTCCCCCCCGCAACAGCAAAATCTCTTGTTTTTTTCCAAAGTCATAAGAGGCACAAACAGGTAGCAAGAAGGCATGGGTGACGCCGCTCCCGCCGAGCGCTCTCTTTGGCCCTGGTGAGTGGTCCTTGCCCTTTCAGGTGATGACAGTGGGTCCCCTCCGGCCGGTTCTCTCGTGAATCTGGGATATTTTCAGCGCAATGGCTATGAGCGGACTCAGCACTGCCTGGAAAAGGAGGAAGAAAGCCTGTGAACAGCTTGGCCTATCCCGGGACGGGGCCCTGGGAAGGTCTCCACCGCAAGCATCGGGACTGACACTGCTTTGCTGCGCACGGGGGTGGGGGTGCACCGTGGCAGGGCACACCTGCCCTCTCGGCACCTGTGTGCCCCTCGACCACAGAAGACTGCAGAGGGCTGGGCGGGGGAGCAGGGGCAGCACGTGATCTCCAACGTCTCCTGAGCTCCAGAGCACGTTTATTACAGGAGAGCATTTCACACAGAGCACTGAGAATTCGGGAAAAGCAGAAAACCCCCATTTTCCTCTGCACCACCCTATCCTCCCCTTCTCCAGCCCGGACCATGGTCTGAAGAGTCTCTAGTCCTGGTGTTACAGAGAAGACACAGGGAGGCGCTGGCTAACCTGCAGAGACAGTGGACCTTTCTCCCCGTGATGTAATTTGGGGGCTCATGAGGAACCTCAGTGTTCCCAGGCAGGACGCAGAGGCCAAGGGAAGAGATTCTCGGAGAGGTGATAGGCGTGAAGAGGAGAAGGAAGCATTTCTTGCCCTTCAGCTGCTGTAGCTCCGGTGCAGCCTTGAGAGCTTAGAAGGGAGATGACAATCTGGAGGCACTTCACAGCCATACAAGTCAGTGGCCCTGCCCTGTGGCTCCACACCCACAAACTTGAAATATTAAAAACACAAGGGTTTTTCTTTTAATAGCCCCACTGGCGCCAGGAAAACTTCATACTGGCACACTGTGCTAGGACACGTTCCACATGATGACCAGATAGGGGCATTTGGAACCTTTGACTGCAATACTGGGCAAGCTTTCTTTCCTGATCTCCACTGAACCCTGCAGGCTAATGCACGCCTTCCATGATCTGTGAAACTTCCTGACTCACGTCCACGGCATGCGGGGCAGCCGTGACCAGAAGCACACTCCCTGATAGGCTCATCTACTTCCACCTTCAATGGTTCACCCATGTAAAGTCCCCATTTTTAAGGATAATAATGTACTTTTTCTTCCGTGAGTGTACAAATGAGGAGACTTCAAAAGTTTGTGGAAAATGGAATGAAAGGAAGCAAATAAAACATATAAGCTTTGTTTCTCAACATAATAATTTATATTGGCTTCAAACTATCACATTTCAATCATGGGGAAGTGCTGACAGCAGCCATTTATCCTACCCCTAATAACCTGAGGGTCCTGGGAAATGAACCAAGTCAGCGCAGTTTTTTTTTTTTTTTTTTTTTTTTTTAACATTGCTAACTGAAGAAAAGTGAGTGCTCTTTAAAGAGTCTGTCAGATTAGGAAACAAACAGAAGTCAGAAACCGGGGCTGGGGGTTGTGGCGCAGCAGGCGAAGGCGGCACTTGATGCTTGCATTCCACACCAGAATATGGGATATCAAGCCCTGCCTCTGCTTCTGATCCAGCTTCCTGCTAATGCACCTGGGAGGCAGCAGGCGATGGCCCACTTACTTGGGTTCCTGTTACCCACGTGAGAGATCCAGATGGAGATCCCGGCTCCTGGCTTCAGCCTGGTCCAGGCATTGGGCTGTTGTAGGCATTTGGAGAATGAATCAGCAGATGGAACACATTCTTTTCTCCTTCTTTCAAATAATTAAATAAATAGAATTTGAAAAAAATAACAAGTCAGGGGCCGGCGCTGTGGCTCACTTGGTTAATCCTCCGCCTGTGGCGTCAGCATCCCATATGGACACCAGTTCTAGTCCCGGTTGCTCCTCTTCCAGTCCAGCTCTCTGCTGTGGCCCGAGTGCTTGGGTCCCAGCACACGCATGGGAGACCAGGAGGAAGCACCTGACTCCTGGCTTCGGATTGGCACAGCACAGGCAGTAGAGGCCATTTGGGGGGTGAACCAACGGAAGGAAGACCTTTCTCTCTGTCTCTCTCTCTCACTGTCTATAATTCTACCTGCCAAACAAATAAAAATAAAAATAAACAAGTCAAATCAGGACTGTAAAGTGAACACCTAATGATTTCCCATCAGCATTGCCCACCTGCCCTTGTTTAACAAGAGGAATGAGCAGGAGCACTGTCGTGGTGGAGAAGGCTTCTTCAGGGGAGGGTTTCCCAGACATTCTTTCTGCTAAAGCTTTGGCTTTCTCAAAACACTCCCCTAACAAGGTGTAATCATTATTGGTCTTCCAGAAAGTCACAAGGCACAATGCCTGGAGCATCCCCTTTGCTCCTGAATGGTCCACTTCTGCTTCGACTCCCCCACTTCCATGGGTGGCCACTGCACCACTGCTGGCCACGGCTCGGTGTAATCATTATTGGTCTTCCAGAAAGTCACAAGGCACAATGCCTGGAGCATCCCCTTTGCTCCTGAATGGTCCACTTCTGCTTCGACTCCCCCACTTCCATGGGTGGCCACTGCACCACTGCTGGCCACGGCTCTGACTGTGCATTGTCCTCAAGAATCACACATGCTAAAGCCATGCTTCATCTCTTATTAGAATTCTTCAAAGAAATGACTCAGGATACTGATCCCACTAGTTTAAAATTCCCATTGAAAGCTCTGCTCTTTTTTTTTTTTTTTTTTTTTTTTGACAGGCAGAGTGGACAGTGAGAGAGAGAGACAGAGAGAAAGGTCTTCCTTTGCCGTTGGTTCACCCTCCAATGGCCACCACGGCCGGCACGCTGCGGCCGGCGCACCGTGCTGATCCAAAGGCAGGAGCCAGGTGCTTCTCCTGGTCTCCCATGGGGTGCAGGGCCCAAGTACTTGGGCCATCCTCCACTGCACTCCCGGGCCACAGCAGAGAGCTGGCCTGGAAGAGGGGCAACCGGGACAGAATCCGACGCCCCGACCGGGACTAGAACCCGGTGTGCCGGCGCCGCAAGGTGGAGGATTAGCCTAGTGAGCCGCGGCGCCAGCCGAAAGCTCTGCTCTTGTCTGCAGCTGGTCTGGGTACGACAGTTTTAGCACTGACTGAGCAGAAAGTTTGCTCCACTTCCGTTTTTCAGTCAGAATTACGTACGCTGAAGCATTTGAGAAGTCTATGGCGTCAGCTATTGTTTCTGTGGTGAGTTGTGGGTCCTCTTCAATAATTTCAACAGTTTCCTTACAAACTGACATGGAGCACAGCTGCTATAAGCTGTATCTTCAGTACCTCTTACCACCACTTAAAACAACGTGTCTACTTGCAAGCTGCTGACTTCTTCGGGGCACTGTCCCCATTAACTTTCTGTAAAGATTTCCCTTTCATTCTTCCAGGCCTCCCCATGAATTTGATGTTTGTCTTGTTCAACTTTAACAGAAATCCTGATGTTCACTCCCCAGTTGGCTGTAATAGCTGGAACTGGGCTGATCCAAAGCCAGGAGCCAGGAGCTTCTTCTGGGTCTCCCACGTGGGTGCAGGGGCCCAAGGACTTGGGCCATCTTCTAGGGCTTTCCCAGGCCAAAGCAGAGAGCTGGATAGGAAGCGGAGCAGCCAGGACTTGAACTGGTGCCCACATGGGATACTGGCACTGGGGGCGGAGGCTTTATCCACTACGCTGCAGCACTGGCCCCTCTATATTAATCTTTTAATTTATTCTTAACTCCTTGGAAAGACAGAGAGCATTTCTCCTTTTACTTTGTTTCCTATCTTCTCTCTGGACTTATGCTGTTGGTTTAATCCACGTTCGTATAAATTAGAGTCACACACAAAAGACCTAACAAACATTTCCCACCCTGATGGCAACAGACAGGAGAAATGTGAATGATCTCATGTCACAAGACTCAGCTCACCGGTATTGGGAGGAAACAAACCCTAACCAGAAACATAACCCCTCACTCGGCCAGACACGTCAGATGTGTGGTGGGGACCCAGCTCTCCCTTGGTCTCCACAGGAAAGGATGTTCTAGAGTCAGGGAAGTTGGGGGTGGGGGAGGCATGGAACCCTGGGGCGGGGGTTAAGAATCACAGCACCTACTACAGAGAAGTCAGACCACCCAACAACAGAAAACACTGCCATTCTAGCTTCCATAAAACAATGACTTATAACAAATGTCACTTTCTCCTCACCCCAGGTATTAACTCACGTCAACAATCCCATTTTAATTAAAACCTACTAAACCTACAATGCCAGACTTCTCCCCATGACTTCATTCAAACATTCATATGCAGTCAGTGTGCCATCTGCGGGGCTGAGGCGGTAGTTCTCAACCTTGAGTACGCAGCGAGTCGCCTGGAGGGTCTGTTAGCGTGCAGACTGCATGACACAAATCACCGCTCTTTCTACTCTTCCTCCCCAGTCCCAGGCCTGTTCCTCCTCTACCCCCTGCCCCTCAAGTGGTGCCCTCCCAGCCTGAGGCAGCCTAACTCTCCACTGCTCTTTTCAACACATCGGCCTTTCAGTTTGGGACAATTTTAAAGTTTCATCCTTCTTCACAGCCTCCTTCGTGAAGCTTGTTGGATCTCCCCACCCCCTCTAAGAAGGGTGCATTCATCCCGGGCCCCTTCATTGGCTTCTCTGGTTATTCTTTCTTTTTGGTGTCAGTAATTTGTGGGGGAGGGTTTCTCGTCCCCTAGCACGTTTCAGCTGAACTCTAAGCTACTAGGAGGTAGAATTTTTCTTCAAAGTCTTTATTTCCTTTACAAGATGTGTCTTGCCCATAGGAAATGCTCAAAATAAGAACGGGTGGGTTTGGGATGCCACAGGAGGAATTACAGAGTGATTAGTGCAGTGGACTGGCACACTGAGAAACCACCTGGCACTCTGCATTCCTCACATCAGGGAACGTCGTCCAGAACCACTAGGAAGAGACGATGCTATCCATCCATTACCTTTCTGCTTCCCCTCAGTCTAAGTCAGGGTCTGGGCCCAGGAAGGCTCAGCAGGTGCCTGGGTGGTTCTGGTTAAGCCACTCACTGAGTGCTAATGTGGAGAAAGGGCTGGATCCATGGCTTCATCATTCCAGAGCTGCAAGAAAAGGAAAGCTGACAGATCCATGAATCCATGAATGCAGAAAAGAGAGAAAGATTGTTGAGTTCTGGAACCGGTGAGAACCTGGGCACCTGCGGATGCAGCACTGCTGAGGACGGAGGGAGGCTCTGGAAGATGGTGGCCCATGCATAGTGACCCAGACCACCTTGGAAAGGATGCTGGACACAAGCCCAGGGCAGTGTAGCACACTGGTGGTGGGGGTCAACACTTAGTGCAGCATCACCCACCGAGCAGCATGGGTTACCACCATAAGCACAAGGACCTACATTCTTGCCAGGGACATGAGTCCTCCCCTGCCTCCTACCCCTCTTGACTGTCCCAGATGATCTGGAAGAGGGAAGGCAGCCCCAGTCAACCAATACTGAACTTCCTGACAACTCAGACGTGGGGCGGCTGGGCTAGAGATTGCTTGCTTTATGCAATGAAAATGTGACATTTCGCACATCCCAAGGGTCATGGAGCAATTCATACCTGTCATCGTTATAAACTTGGATCATCCTCTGGGTTCATTTCCAGTACACCTCAGTTCTGGAGCCAGTTTCTGAATATACTGCTCTTCAAATCCTGAGCACTCACACAAGGTTACAGAGAGAGCCCAGGACCAAGGTCTGCAATCTACACAGCTGTTTTATAGGGGTCCCTGCCCAAGAGTCTCGGTGAGGATATGACTCTATCCAAAGCTCTTTTCGCTGGCTGGAGTCCTAGTGAGGGGCTCCCTCTTCCCAGATGAGGGCTGCTTTTGTCTTCTCACAAAGATGCTGACCCCCAGCCTCTTAGCACTACGCAGCCCTGCCCAGGGCACCTTTTCCTGATTTGCACAAAAGTGCCCTCTAGACTAGAGTCTGCCTGCTGTAGCCCAGATTCTAGGAGGTAAAGATGAGATGAAGAACTATTTTAAATTCATTTGAGAAGCACAGAAAGGAGAAACTATCACTAAAAAACAATATCAAATGCATTTTCGCTAATGGAAGTGTTACATACTGCAGACACATTGGTCTTTAATACAACACACACAATTGTGGTCCTTTCATCCCCTTTGCCTGTCATAAATTTACTGATCTATCTTGATCCAAAGTAGGCCTAAAATTAACCAAAATAGACATATGAAAGATAACTATAGATAAATGTGAATTCAGAGCTCAACAGTAAGAGAATTCATGTATTTTATCACTGTCAGAAAATACGTCTCCACAAAAAACTCTGCTGGGAAAAAAAAGCCATTCCAGGAAGTAGATGAAATATTCCCAAGGAGGGTCATCAACACCAGCGTGTGGGGAATGCAGTGACCCATCTAACAGAAACCAGATGGCCTCTTTCTCTGCCACCCTCCCCACTTTTGCAGCTGACTTGAGGGCATAAGGAGGTGAAGGACAGCAGCGAGACTGCAAATCCAAACCAAAACAGAGGGGTCGCAAAGCCGACTTTCCTATTTATTCACATGTGAGCTCCATTTGGCTCCACATGTGGGGACGTCAGGGGAACGAGGGCAAACACACTCGCCATCCTCTGAGGGTGCAGCTGGAAGGCATCAGGTAGGAAGCTCTGTGCCCTTCCAGTGTCCTGCTGCATGAACTAAGAAAAACATGCACGATTTACCCTTTAAATTCCACAGCTCGCTTCCCTGCCAGTACCTCTTTCCTCTCTTCTTTCTGTGCCCCTTCTCCCTGCATACATACATTCTGCCACTGAAAACATTGCAAAAGGATAAGGAATTAATGACTAATTGGTTCACAGAACCATCCAGCCAAATGTACCTGTCACATCTTCACATTTCTCTTCATTGGGTATAGTCTTAGTATACTTTAAAGTCTCTCTTTGTGTGGCATATACTTGCCAGTTTAAAATGAAACTATGCTCCCCCTTATAAAACTGTTAGCAGCACTATAACTGTAAGATCAGATCCAGAGGTTAAAAAGCAAGAAGGCCATTGTCTCTCCTGGTGACATTACTCAAATGTCTCTTTGCTGCCTCTTTCTCCTTTTGTTCTGAAAAACTTTAGAAGCCAAGATCTAGGTTATCAGTCCTCATTGTTGTTTTTGAGAAACTGAGTCCCCATGGTTGGAACAATGATGTGATTCAGCTTGGCTCTTTGCTTACGGATCCTGAGAAGCCTTGCCCCTTAGAGATGAATTAAAATCTCCGGGAGAAATCTCTCAGCAGACTGCCACCTGAGGCCCGGGTGAGACTCACATGGGATACTGGTTGTGGGATCCAGCCATAAAGATGAAAAGTTAATTGTACTCATGGAGCCAGCAGGGAACACTTAGTTCTGACATGTGCTCTCTACCCTGGAGCAGGCAGTGTAAGATCTTGGTTAGATGCATAGACTCTGAAGTTAAACTGCCTGGGATCAGAGCCTGGGCTACTGCTTATGGACTGTGATTCTGGGTAAGCTATCTAACCTCTATAAGCATTAATATTCCTTAAATGAGACAGGATAAGTTCTGAGAACTAATAAACTAATGCTAGAAAACACTCAGAACAGTGCCCAGCACTCAGGGTGGATGCAGAGCCATTTGCTATTATCATACAAACCAATGGTAGATCTGACATTAAAAAAAAAATTATTTATTTATTTATTTGAAAGGCAGAGCCAGAGAGAGAGAGAGAAAGTCTTCCATCCACTTGTTCACTCCCTAAATGGCTGCAACAGCCGGAGCTGTGCCAATTGAAGCCAGGAGCCAGGGGCTTCTTCCAGGTCTCCCATGTGGGTGCAGGGGCCCGAGGACTTGGGCCATCTGTTTTCCCAAGCCAGAGCAGAGAGTTGGATCAGAAGTGAGCAGCCGGAACTTGAACCAGCGCCCATATGGGATGCCAGCACTGCAGGTGGCGGCTTTACTTGCTACGCCACTGTGCTGGCCCCCAAACTGAACATTTTAATGAAATACTCAATACTAGCTGGCTCAGAGCATGAAGATATGATCCAATGGCCACTTGGTCCATCCTATGATCTTTCACTTTAGCTGGTACAAAATTCTGGATTTGCAACCTCAATGTCATTCTTAACCTCCTTGTACCCTCAAGCCAATTACAAAAGTAGTAGAGGAGGAGGCCCATCTGGTTTCTGCTAGGTAGGCCACTGCATTCCCCAAATCAATCAATCATTCAGTCTCTCTCTCTCTCTCTCTCTCTCTCTCTCTCTATATATATATATATATATGTGACTTACATTTATGTATTATATAGGTTTAATTATGTGCTTATTTATATAAATATATATTGAGACACAATGAATGTCTTTAGAAAGCACTCCAATTAATATCAATTTTTTAAAAATTAAGACAGAGAGAGAGGGAAAGGGAGAAAGAGTGAGAGTGCATTCTCACTCACTGGTTCATTCCCCAAATGCCCTCAAGAGCTGGTTGTGCCAGGCCAGGGCCAGGCTGAATCTAGGGGCTGGGAACGCAACTGAGGCCTTCTAGATGAATGGCAGGCACCCAATCACTTAAGTCATTGTCACTGCCTCCAAGGGTCCAGATTAGCAGGAAGGTGGAACTGGGAGGTAGAGCTGGGAATCAAACCCAGGCCCTTCAATGTGGGCTACAGGCACCTTAACCAATATCATAACTACTATGCCAAACACTTGCCCCTATGCCATCAACCTTCTATTTCAAACACCCTGCTGTCCTACTCATTTCAATGAGTCACTAGTCTATCGTTGGGATTTATGAACACCCAGGGTTTGCTATGGAGTTACAAAACCTGCAGTCACTCGAGCCTTTTCACAGGAAGCTGGCTCCTGTAGTGATGCAAGGGGTGCTCCTGAGTGACTTCACAGGGGCATGTGTCCCAGAAGGCTCCTGGCCAAGCTTCTAGCTGTGCTTTAGCCAGACAGTACACCCTCCACATCTAGAAGAGCGTCTGGTTGTATGAGCAGCAGCCCAGGTTACTGCTTGGATATGGTGTGAATTTGTCCATCATGGGTTCCCATGTTGGCAGTACAGCCTCCAAGGTGGTGGACCTTTAAGATACTGCCTTAGGTAACCAGGAGCTGTGGCACTGGGAAGGAGTATAAGAGCTCAGTCTCTTTGGCTTCCTGTCTGGCAATGTGATCCTTTCTTACACACATGCTCCAACCATGATGCATCTGCCCTTGGGCCCTCCCCAGAAGCCGAATCAGTGAAATCACCTGATAATGGACTTGCAGACTTCCAAACTCTGAACCAAACAATTCTCCTTCATTCAGAATTAGCCTGCCTCAAATATCTCACTACAGTTACCAAAAAACTGATGAATGTAGTCTGGGGCTCAATATGGAATTTACACAAAGACTAAAGGGTATCCATAGACCAGTGATCTTTTTGTTTAACAAAAGATTTCATTTATTCAAAAAGTAGACTTACAGAGGGAGAGACAGAGACAGAAATGGGGGAGTTGGGGGGGGGGACTGATCTTCCATCCATTGGTTCACTCCCCAAATGGCCGCAACAATCAGAGCTGAGCCACGTCAGAGCCAGGAGCGAGAAATTCCAACTGGGTCTCCCATGTCGGTGCAGGGGCCCAAGCACTTCAGCTATCTTCTGCTGCTTTCTCAGGTGCACTAGCAGGGAGCTGGATCAGATGTGGAACAGCTGGGACACAAACCAGTGCCTATATGGGATGCTGGTGTCACAGGGGGTGCCTTAACCTGTTGTGCCACAATGCTGGCCCTAACCAGTGATTATTTTTATTTTTAACATTTTTATGTAATCATTTGAGAGGCAGGGAGGGAGGAAGGGAGAGACAAAGAGGGAAAGACAGATGTCCCTCTGCTGGTTTACTTCCCATATATCTGCAACAGCTCGTATTGGGCTGGGCTAAAGCTGAAAAATCAGTCCAAGTCTCCCATGAGGGTGGCAGGAATCCAATTACTTGAGTTATTACTGCTGCCTTCTAGGCTCTGCATTAGCAGGAAAGTGGAGTTAGGATCCAGAGCCAGGTATAAAACCCGAGAATTCATCTATGAGAATGTGGGCATCATAGCTGGTGTCTTTTTTTGTTTGTTTGTTTTTTAAAATATTTTATTTAGTTGAGAGATAGTTATGGAGATAGAGGGGTAAAGACAGAGAGAAAGGTCTTCCATCTGCTGGTTCACTCCCCAAATAGCTGCAATGGCCAAGGTTGGGCCAGGTCAAAGCCAGGAGCCAGGAGCTTCTTCCCCAGTCTCCCACGGGGGTGCAAGGGGCCCAAGCACTTGGACCACCTTCCACTGCTTTCCCAGGCCATAAGCTGAGACCTGGATCGGAAGAGGAGCATCGGGACACGAACTGACACCCATATGGGATGCCGGTGCCACAGGCAGGGGCTCAGTCTACTAAGCCATGATGCCAGCCCTCTAAAATTGGAGTCTTAATCCCTAGGTTAAATGCCACCCTGGACCACTGACCGTCAGACATAGATGCCAAGGGGTTTTCCTCATGGAATACTTCAGAGGCACAGAGTCAGACTTATAACTTTAGCCAGCTTCCTTATACTTCCTCAAATGGATTTGTGAATTTGATTTCTGTGAAAGAATCTGATCACATGCATGCAGTACTTCATATTCATCTAAACTAACTTACTTACCTTTATATTGTTAGAAAAAATGAGTAGCAAATACTGGGTTCCGAAGCCCCTGCAGGTCTAGGCTAGAAAGACTATTCAGAATAAGAACCCTTAGCTCCCTTTTTTCTACAGCACCATTTGATTTCTGTGGTATCACAAGTGCCACACATCAAAACTTACTGTTCCTGACACGGGGAGGCAGAGCTTTGAGATCCTCTCACGGTCAGGGGCCGTGGTGGAGAGTGGAGGAGATATGGTCATTTTTAGCCTTCATGAAGGCCAGCACCAGCCTGCAACATGAGCATGTAACATTAGCAAGAAAGAGACTGTCTCGTCAGTGGATCTAGGCCATTGAGATTTGGAGTCACTGGTTACTGTGGTATTATCCAGCTCACCCTGGGTGATGAACACACGCTTCAGCAATATGAAGTGGGCAATGCCATTTCACAAACAATTTCCAAGTCAGGAGATGTGAGGAAAGAGAACAAATTCCGGAGACTCCATTTTAAGACATGGAGTCATCTCTATTATATCAAATATTTTGAAGTCAATGAAAAGTGTAAGAATGGTGTAACAGCTTTTAAAACAGCTGTAAATTCTTTGGGATTCCCTCCATAAGAGGTGAGGGTGGAGGGGCAGGTGTTGTGGCACACAGCAGGTTAAACTGCCTCATCCCCTTTAGAATGACAGCTGAAGTCCTGGCTGCTCTGTTTCTATGCTAATATGCCTGGGAAGCAGCAGGTGATGGCTCAAGTACTTGAGTCCCCACCGCCCACATGGAAGACCCAAGTGATGTTCCTAGTTCCTGGCTTCAGCCTGGGCAAGGCCTGACTGTTGTAGGCATTTTGGGTGTACACCAGCGGATGGGATATTTCTCTCTCTCTGTGTCTTCCTGTCATTATGCCTTTCAAAAAAAGGAGTTGGGGTCTATTCCATCTTTGAAACTTGTAGGCTTGTGAATACCAACCAGTGGAGGTCAGCAGAAGGGAAATTGTGTGATTCCTGACACTCGATCACAGAGTACCCCGCAACTTCCCCGAAGAGCCCAAGAAGCCCTATTAAGAAGTTTGATGACCCTTATGCCAGAAAGCACCAGTGTGAATATGAAGAGGCCTCCAGAGGATTCCAGATCCAGCCAGTTGAGCCACTCCCAGTCTGAGACTCCGGCATCCTGGAGCAGGGTGTGTGGGGAACAACTGAGACTAGGCTAAGTTACTGGAATTAAGATCTATTCTATGGCCGGCGCCGCAGCTCACTAGGCTAATCCTCTGCCTTGCGGCGCCAGCACACCGGGTTCTAGTCCCGGTCGGGGCCCCGGATTCTGTCCTGGTTGCCCCTCTTCCAGGCCAGCTCTCTGCTGTGGCCAGGGAGTGCAGTGGAGGATGGCCCAAGTGCTTGGGCCCTGCACCCCATGGGAGACCAGGATAAGTACCTGGCTCCTGCCATCGGATCAGCGCGGTGCGCCGGCCGCAGTGCGCCAGCCGTGGCGGCCATTGGAGGGTGAACCACCGGCAAAAGGAAGACCTTTCTCTCTGTCTCTCTCTCTCACTGTCCACTCTGCCTGTCAAAAAAAAAAAAAAAAAAAATTCCTAAAAAAAAAAAAAAAAAAAAAAAGATCTATTCTATGCATCTGCTCTCCCACGATATAGCGCTGGGGAGGAGTAAACTTCTACGCAGCTGCCTCTCACCAACTTGACAAACTGCGGGAGCTGATCCTGCTCCTGATTGGAGGAGAGCAGCGTGCTCAGCGTGTGGGTAGCAGAGCACAGATTGGTGGAGAGGACTATATAGGAGAAGAGAGACGGCATGGTGGTGTGGGTTGGTTGGAGAGTGCGTTGGAGAGTTCGCGGGGGAAGTTCGTTGCTTCGTTCTTTCTCATTTCTCTCTACTCATTCTTGCTTTGGGAGTTCGCTGTTTGCTTATTCTTACTTTACTATAGAAAAGATTTGTAAAAAAGGGGAACAACAAGCGTCCGGTCCGGTGCGGCTCCTCCGCGTGCGGAGGAGCAGCAAGGGTGGAGGTGAGTATCCAAATTCCTGGACCACAGGACCCCCCGAACACACTGACGTCACTGCTGTGCGCTGCCTCTAAGTTTTCAGGCAGTTTTTTTCCCCCAAGATTTAAAAAAAAACTTTTTAAAAGAATTATATAACAGGAACAAATTTAATATATTTCATGTAATACAATTTTAAGAGCATAATGATACTTCCTACCTTCCCTTCTCCCTCACTCCTACCCTCCCTTTTCTTATTTTTAATTTTTATAAAAACATACTTTCAATTTACTTTATAATCACAAGCTTAATCCTCTACTAAGTAAAGAATTCAACAGGTAGTAAGAAAACCCACTGTTCCTCAAGAGTATAGACAAGGAGTGTAAACAATAATCCATCTCAAAATGTCTGTCAAGAGCAGAGGCAGTCTCAATAGTGCTCTTACCCATTTGCTGCTTGACTGTGCACTAGCTGGGGGAAGAAGTTTAGGGCTAACTGACTTGGGAGACCATAAAAGATGTTGGGTAAAAGCATCAATCAGTGGGGCCTGAGTTCTGTGCCCATCTTTAGCACTAACTAGACTAAGTTCTTAATCTCAATATGCCTCATTTTGAAATGGGGTGCTAATCATAGAAGCTACCTCAAGGGTTGTTGTAAACATGAAATAATAAATATAAAGCAAATTGCAAAGTGCTGTCATGTTGTAAACACTCCATCAATGACAGATATTGACAGTGTTATTATCAAATGCTCCAAGTCCGTTTCAGCCATAATGTTTTCATTGCCTGACTGTTGTGTAGGTGTCAAAGCAACTCTCAGAATCTGTGTGGCTGGCTCATGTCCCACTGGACCAGCAATTAGAACCCATGCATGAACACCACGACCCGTCTGCTCTTAAATGCCACCAGGCCACATTCAAGGCTGTTCTTGCAAATGAGTGCGAATGAGCAAAGGAGGGATCTTTCACTCATCACGTCACAGGGCAGGGGGTTGTCTTCCTGGAGGCATTCCACAGCTGACAACAGCATCCAGGCTCACACCATGTTATCAGGCCAGCCCTGCACTCTGGCTGTCACTGAAGGCTTCCAGGAGGCCTCAGCCTGGTAATTGGGCAACATGTATACATGAACACCAAATACAGTTCCCTCGCCTGCCTAAGCAAATATAAAAGCCCAAAACTGTTGTTTCCTGGCTAGGTCTGAGTCACAGACAACCCAGTGCTCCACAGCAAGATAAATCACTGATTTACGGGCGTGCAAAAGTCTTTGGAAGAGTCAGTAGCTTCTCTTGCTCTCACCTCTGGTTTGTGCCTGAGGTTCCAGTCTAGCAATTTTTCACAGCTGCGACTGAGTAGTCACTATGTGCTGAGCAAATTCGTGGCCTAAGTTACCTGTGGTAGCAGTCTATGAGGTAGGTGGTATCATCCTCATCTTGCACATGAACCTGAGGCTCAGATGGGGTGCATAACTTGCTCCAAGTCTCACGGCCAGTGGGTGGCACTGCTGGGCCCCGAGCCCACTCAGTACTGTGATTCCAGCCGCAGAGCTGTGTCTATCATTACCCCAGACTGTACTATAATGAGGGCAAAAGCTTCATTTTCCAAACATTAAAAACATATTTCCCTACTGCCTTTGCTTTAAAGGGTGTCTGTTCCAGGTACACTCTTGGAAAACTGCCTTTTCAAGGATTATGAACAACAATAATTACAGACAAGTGTATGAAATATAACAGGGGTGGTGGGGAGAGAAGATGGGGAGAGGCTGGTGAAGGGGTTCAATGCTACAGACAGGAGGAACAAGTTCTGGCATTCCGCTGCACAGCAGACTGGCTGTAGTAACCAATAATTAAGTGTGTACAAGAGTACTTCAAAGAGTTTGTGGAAAATGTGTTATGAATAACTACTGGGGCTGGCACTGTGGCACAGCACCAGTTCAACTCCCAGCTGCTCCTTTTTGGATCCAGCTCCCTGCTAATGCACCTGGAAAGCAGCAGAAGGTGGCCCAAGTACCTGGGCCCCTGCACCAACATGGCAGACCTGGAAAAAGCTCCTGGCTCTGAATCGGCCCAGCTCTGGCTGTTGCAGCCATTGGGGAGTGAACCAGCAGACAGAATATCTCGCTTTATTTTTCTCTAACTCTGCCTTTCAAATAAATAAATAAATCTTAAAAGCAAAAAACTATGAATGGATTTTGAAAGTGTTTGGCATCAAAACAAATTTAGTTTTTAATTTTGTTTCCTACAAACTTTTTGAAGTAGCCATGCATTTCTAAATAGCTAAGAGAGAATTCTGAATACTCTCATCACAAAGAAATACTAAATGTTTGAGGTGACAGAGATGTGAATTATCATGTTTTGATCATTACACAGTATGCAGAAATATCAGATAGTCCTCTATAAATATATACCATTATTATATATCAACTAAAAGAAAACAAACTTTTAAAAAATGTCTTTAAGAAGGATGTACTTTTCTCTGAAGGGAGGAGAGAATTTTCACTTTGCATATGGCCCTGTCTAAAAACCAACAGAGTCTGTGAAATCAAAAGACTTCCAGGCTGGCGCCGTGTCTCACTAGGCTAATCCTCCGCCTTGCGGTGCCGGCACACCGGGTTCTAGTCCCGGTCGGGGCGCCGGATTCTGTCCCGGTTGCCCCTCTTCCAGTCCAGCTCTCTGCTGTGGCCAGGGAGTACAGTGGAGGATGACCCAAGTGCTTGGGCCCTGCACCCCATGGGAGACCAGGAGAAGCACCTGGCTCCTGGCTTCGGATCATTGTGGTGCACCGGCCACAGCGGCCATTGGAGGGTGAACCAAAGGTAAACGAAGACCTTTCTCTCTGTCTCTCTCTCTCTCTCTCACTGTCTAACTCTGCCTGTCCAAAAAAAAAAAAAAAAAAAAAAAAAAAAAAAAAAAAAAGGCTTCCATAGCCTTGGTAGCTCGTTACAAGAGCCTTGGGTGATCACTGACGTCATAAATAAAAGTGTCAGTTGTTAAATCAACAACAGGAGTCACTGTGCACTTACTCCCCATGCAGGATCTCTGTCCTTAATGAGTTGTACTATGAGAATTAATGGTAAAACTTGTCTTCAAACTGTACTTTATATTTTGTGTGTCTGTGTGGGTACAAATAGTTGAAATTTCTCCTTAGCAAAGAGTTGGTCTTCTGTATATAAAGTCAATTAAAAATGAATCTTAATGGAAAATGGAATGGGATGGGAGTGCAGGTGGGAGGGCGGGAATGGGGGGGAAGAAATACTATATCCCTAAAAGCTGTACATATGAAAATTTGTATTCATTAAATAAAAACCTTCAAAAAAATGTCTTTAAAAGGCCAACAGTGTGGTGTAGTGTGTAAATCTACTGCCTACAGTGCCAGCATCTGTGGACACTGGTTTGAGTCTCGGCTGTTCCACTTCTGATCCAGCTCTCTGCTATGGCTTGGGAAAGCAGTAGAAGATGGCCCAAGTCCTTGGGCCCCTAAACCCATGTGGGAGATTCAGAAGAAGCTCCTGGCTTCAGATTGACTCAACTCTGGCTGTTGCAGCCATTTGGGGAGTGGACCAGCAGATAGAAGACCTCTCTACCTCTGCCTCTGCCTCTCTGTGACTCTGCCTTTCAAATAAATAAATAAATCTTTAAAAAATGGTCTGTCTTTAAATTTTAACAGATTTTGGGCAGATGTTTGTTTGATGCAGTGATTAAGCACTACTTTGGATGCCTACACCTCCTACTGCCGTGCCTGGGTTCAAGTCTCAGTCTGCTTGCCACTCTGTTTTCCTGCTAATGTGCACCCAAAGTCACAGCAGGTGATGGCTCAAGTAAGTTGGTTCTGGCCACCCACACATAAGACCCTGAATGGACTCTTAGCTCCCAGCTTTGGCCTGGCCCAGCCCCGGAAGTTGTGGGCATTTGTGGACAAATGGGAAAGCTTTCTCTGTCTCGGTCTCTCTGCCTTTCAAATAAAATATAACATATTTGAATTATATGTAAATCTGATGATTGTACTTTTGAAGACACAGCTTACTTTAGTTCTAAATGAATGTAACTCTTATTAGCAAGAAATATGAATCAGTACACACCCTCATAGCTTATATCTAGGATTTGTCTTCAACAATATTCTCTATGGGATGCAAGGACTTCCCTCTGATTCCCATCTAATGAGGGGCTATAATGAACAATGTGCTGTGCCATTTGACAAATGCTTTGTTGTATCCATTTTGTCTTTCCTCTCTGACTTAATTGCCCTTACGATAATACACTTTAGTATTTAATTTCCAGTACACAGTTGATTTTTGTTCATGTTCCCTGTGGCAAGAAAGGAATTTATGTGTTTTTTTTTTTTTTAGTGTAATGTCTATATATTTCCATTAAGTTGAATACATGAACCAGATTGTTTAGTCTATATGCCTGCCCATTGTTATTACTTACTTGTTCTAATAATTAGCTGGACGGTGTTAAAATTATTCCAAGATAATTGTAGATTTCTGTTTTCTTCTATTTTTCTCATTTTTTATATTATAAATTTAAAATAGTTATGTCTTCCTGAAGGAATTAAACTTCTTATCTTTTGGAAGAGTTCCTCTTTATCTTTAGCAATGCCACTGATTTACTTTATGTGAGACTCACAGAACTATTTTTTATTATATATATTCTACTTCATATATATTTTTCTATTATTTTTAACTCTCAAACTTTCTGTATTTTTTTAAAGATTTATTTATTTATTTGAAAGTCAGAGTTACACAGAGAGAGGAGGAGAGGCAGAGAGAGAGAGAGAGGTCTTCTATCCGCTGGTTTACTCCCCAATTGGCCACAACGGCCAGAGCTGCACCAATCCAAAGCCAGGAGACAGGAGCTTCCTCCAGGTCTCCCACACGGGTGCAGGAGCACAAGGACTTGGGCCATCCTCTGCTGCTTTCCCAGGCCATAGCAGAGAGCTGGATTGGATGTGGGGCAGCCGGGTCTCTAACCTGTGCCCATATGGGATGCTGGCGCTTCAGACCAGGGTGTTAACCTGCTGCACCACAGTGCTGGCCCCAAACTTTCCGTATTTTTATGAATATCTTTTATAACGAACTTATATTTGTCCATTTAACAAAATCCAAACTTTGTCTTTCTCTTGAAGCATTTACTTCATTAACATTTAAAGTAACAACCAATATACCTGAGTTTAAATCTATCCCTTAAAAGCTTTTTATGTGATCTACCTATTTTTCTTTCTTCTCCTGAATTTATTTTTAAATTTTTAAAGTTACTCTATGTTTTCTTCCATTACCTAGGAAGTTATCATTTTCTCCTATTTCTTATGGTTATCTAGAAATTATAACAGGAAGCCTTGACATATGAGATAAATACCTCATATTTATCTATATCTTTACTTTCCTCCAAGATGCATAAGGATCTTAAGTACGATTACTCTCACAGTGTATACGATTACTATGATTGTATATTTTGGTTTTCTATAATATTAATATCATGCATATTTTCCATACCACAAGAAATAATTGTTTTATATAGCCAATGCTCATTTAAATCAACCTTTCTTTGTAACATTTGTTTTTATTCCTTGCTACATTTTTATTTATTATTTTCATTTTATTTAAAAGTCAGAGAGAGAGAGAGAGAGAGAGAAGGAGGAAGAGAGAGAGAGAGAGAGGTAGGGAGAGAGAGAGAGAGAGAGAGATTCTCCATCACTGGCTCACTTTCCAAATGCCTGCAACAGCCGGGGGTGGGCTAGGCCAAAGCCAGAAGCCAGAAATTCCATCCTGGTCTCCCACATGGGTGGCAGGGACCCAAGTACCTAAGCCATCATCTGCTGCATTCCCAGGTGTACATCGGCAGGAATGTGGATTGCAACCACAGCCAGGACTTGAACCGGGCACTCCATATGGGATGCAGGTGTCCCAAGCAGAGTCCTGACCAATGCACCGCATGTCTATCCCTCGTCATTACATTTTATTCCAAATATCCATCTGAGATAATTTTTTTGCTATCTGAAAGAATATATTTGGGAATTTGTTTTTGAGTGATCTGCTCATAGACTACTGGGAATATGTCTTCCCTGGGAGAGAGTTCAAAGGCTCTCTGTCCAGCTACCACACCACAGCCCACTTGATGTAACTAGTTAAAGGTAGCATTGTGGTATTCTCCACCTTCTAGAGGCTATTGCCTTCTAAGAGAGGGGCAGCCTTTGGGAAGGATATTAGGACATAAGAGGGAGTAGGAGGTATGAAAGAGAGACAGCAAACCCCCAATAATCTGAAACTGTGGGGCTTGACAATTGCACCTGGGAACGTTTCTTGGAAGGTGCACTAATGATATGCCAGCATGAAGACGGGCACCCTGAGCACTCCAGTTCTTCACAGGCTGGTAAGCATCCTCTTATTTTTACATGGTACATAGTATAGCACTACGATTAAGACCATGGACTCTGAGGCTTGAGTCTAAATTCAAGCTTCAGTTGCATTATTTAGAAACAGTATGTTATTAGGTCCAGAGCTTTCTCATTTGTAAAATATTGATGGACAGCACGAGTTCCTATAGCATTAGACTGACATGAGAATTAGACATACGATACACAAACCATGTAGTATCCAACTTATCCCATATACAGGCAACCACGTGGCATATGCTAATTATTATAATTATTAAGTGAGAGGTAGAGAGACACAAAGAAACAGATAGAGCAAGAGAGTTCCCATCCATTGGTTCACTCTCCAAAGGCAAACAATGGCCAGGTCTGGGCCAGACAAAAGCCAGGAGCCAGGAATTCAAAAACCAGGTCTCCCACATGGGTGGCAGGGACTCAACTACTTGAGTCATTACCTACTGCCTCCCAAGGTGTGTGTCAGCAATAAGCTGGAATCACAAGTTATAGCTGGGACACAAACCTATGCACTCCTATGTGGGATGGCGCCTTAACTGCTAGGCCAAATGCTTGCCCCATATCATTATTATTATTGAAGCAGGAAGTCTGGCTTGCTAGAAAAGCAGGGAGGGAGTGAGTGCACCCCATTCTAGTCCAAACAGACTGGCATTTGGTAGGCAGACAAACCCCCCTCCCCCGATTTAAGCTTGTCTGTCTGTAAGGTGAAGTTCATGTTATCTTTTCTGATGGAAGACAAAGAGATTAAGACTGCCAAGAGGATACTCCGAATGACTCAACCTAAGGCAATATCTCTGTGCATCAGTAAATCATGGCCAGCCCAGGAAAGTGGGTGCACTGGACCAAGACTCAGCTGAAGTACACAGACTGCAGATGGACGAGACAACTGCTGCAAACGAAAGGGCCAGACATCACACCCTTACACCACATGTCCGACGGGCATATCAGTGTCTAGCGCAGCTAACAAGGACTGCCACATGAAGCAGAACTGAACAGCAGAGGAGAGTAGCAAAAGTGAATCGGAGAGCAAGAGAAATTCTGCTCTGAGGCTGAGTCTTAGGGAGGGGACACAGACCACACACTAGGAGAAGAGTCATTAACACCAGGTACTAAAAGGTTGGAAATGAGCCTCTACTCGAAGTGAGACCCTGCCCTGCAGTCTAAAGACCATCATTGCAATTGACTGGCAGTTAGTGCACTTTGATGAGTACAGTTTGACAAAGGAATACATTCTTTTATGGGCCTTGTTTTTAAGTACCAGCTGTCCCATTACCCTTAGATGTTTTATATAATTGACCTTTTCCTAGGAATTTAGATTGTGGTAGACTGCCCACATTTTGAGCAAGGTTTCATGTCGTGGCAAAATAAAATTAGACCTTTCTTTTCTTTATCCATTCGTTGTTTCAATTGCTCAGCTTAACTAGTGTTAACTGTGTGAAGACTACAGTCTAAAACTGCTGAGCTGATACCGAGTAGGGTTTCTATAGCAATGCAAAGGGAAAGTGATTTTCTTATTTTTCTTTCTGTTAACTGACCTGAAAACCAGTACTAATTCTTCAAGGGTCTTATAATATTTGTATGGGTTATTTTCAGTACGTTTGGAACTTTTCCCAGAAGGGAGAGGGAACAGCAGAGGCCAGTTAACACTATAAATGCATCCCAGTTGATTTGGCGTCCGTCAACAGATCTGTCTAATCTGGAAGGCGGGGCAATCCTGCTAAGCAGAGGTGGAGATAAGGATCTCAGAGGTTGTCTAAAGCAGAGCTTCTCAAGCTTCTGTGTGCACACAGTCACCGAGGAGGAAAAAGGAAAAATGTAGTTCAGTAGGTCTGGGATGGCACCTGAGATTATGCAGTTCCAAAGAGCAACCTGGTAAAGCCAATGGGGTTGGTCCAAGTACCACCCTTTGGGAAGTAGCAACTTGAAGTACAGTTAGAAGCAGTATGAAATATGGTCAGCTTTAAACTCTAAATAATCTTTTCCATTAAAAGTGAAGTCACTCATAATGACTGCAGATTCTGAGCAGCAGTAGCATAAAATACACCATGCTTACATGAGAAGGAGTCAGTAGTTTGGTTCACCAAAAATCTTGGTATATCCCCAAGGTGCCAGAGCTTTGGTTTTTTAATTTTGTTTTGGTTTCTTTTTTGAATACCACACTGACCATCCTGACTATAACTCCAATGACGTAACTCAAAGAAACAAAGAACAGACGAAAAGCAGTAACAGACTTGTTACTTCCCAAGAGCCAGAGATTCCTTGGACAATGGGTTTGAGGGCCACAGCTAAAGCACTGGAGATGCCACAGTGCCTCACTACAGACTCCTGGAAGCCACGTTCACCCCAGCACACAGCATTCTCATGATACAACAACTGCTGACATGGCACAATTTTGTTTTTCGCTTGTTCTAAGTATTCACCAGGTCTCCAGTTCATACTTTCCTTTTCCCACCCCATTTTTTCTTTAATATTTTCCTTTTTTCTTCTGACATGGTTATAGTGGTACTCATCTGAAAATCATTGTAAGGAACTGCTTTAAAGAGACAGGGGTAGGGGTGGAGGGCGGGCGAGAGACTGGTGCAGCACTTAAGAGGCTACTCAGGATGCCTACATCCTGGAGGAGAGTGCCTAAGTTTGAGCCCTGGCTCTCTTCCCTTTCCGGCTTCCTGCCAGTGTGTACCTTGAGAGGCAGTGGTGTTAGCTCCAGTTTTTAGGGTTCCTGCCACCCACATGGGAGATCCTCCAGCAGGAAATCACAGCCTTAACAAAGGAATTTAATATCATTAATACAAACATATTATAAGACATTTCCCTTTAATGTTTGGTTGCAATGAAAAGCTAAGGAGTTCAAACTTAGAATGCTAATTTTGGAGATTTTCAGAGACATTTCATAATTTTTCTTTCTTTCTTTCTTTTTTTTTTTTGACAGGCAGAGGGGACAGTGAGAGAGAGAGAGAGAAAGGTCGTCCTTTACCATTGGTTCACCCTCCAATGGCCGCTGCGGCCGGCGCACTGCAACCGACGCGCTGCAACCGGCGCATCGCGCTGATCCGAAGCCAGGAGCCAGGTGCTTCTCCTGGTCTCCCATGCGGGGGCAGGACCCAAGCACTTGGGCCATCCTCCACTGCACCCCCGGGCCACAGCAGAGAGCTGGCCTGGAAGAGGGGCAACTTGGACAGAATGTGGTGCCCCGACCGGGCCTAGAACCTGGTGTGCTGGCGCCGCAAGGTGGAGGATTAGCTTATTGAGTCGCGGCGCTGGCCTCATAATTTTTCTTTTCTTTCTTTCTTTTTTTTTTTTTTTAATTTTTGACAGGCAGAGTGGACAGTGAGAGAGAGACAGACAGAGAGAAAGGTCTTCCTTTTTGCCATTGGTTCACCCTCCAATGGCCACCGCGGCTGGCGCATCGTGCTGATCCGAAGCCAGGAGCCAGGTGCTTCTCCTGGTCTTCCATGCAGGGGCAGGGCCCAAGGACTTGGGCCATCCTCCACTGCACTCCCGGGCTATAGCAGAGGGCTGTCCTGAAAGAGGGGCAACCGGGACAGAATGCAGCGCCCTGACCAGGACTAGAACCCAGTATGCCAGCACCGCAAGGTGGAGGATTAGCCTATTGAGCAGCGGCGCCGGCCTTGGCCTCATAATTTTTCTAAAACTTCAAATTCACTTGTATATACAAATACACACATGAATGCAATTGTAATTCTTTTACTAAGTGGTCAAAACCATTTTGATATATGCTTCACTGAATGTGAAAAGAATCTGAGCAAAAGGAATCAGATTCAGAAATCTAAAAGGCAAGGCAAGGGTCAGCAAGGTATAATTCTTAGGCCAAATCTAGTTCCCTACCTGGGTTGAGTACAGTCCATGAACTAAGAATGGCTTTTAAGATTTTTTTTAGAGCCTTATTTATTTATTTATTTGAAAGTAAGCGTTACAGAGAGAAAGAGAAGGAAAGACAGAGATAAGGGGCCGGCACTGTGGCTCACTTGGTTAATCCTCCGCCTGTGGCACCGGCATCCCATATAGGCGCTGGGTTCTAGTCCCGGCTGCTCCTCTTCCAGTCCAGCTCTCTGCTGTGGCCCGGGAGGGCAGTGGAGGATGGCCCAAGTGCTTGGGCCCTTGCATCTGTGTGGGAGACCAGGAAGAGGCACCTGGCTCCTGGCTTCAGATCGGCTCAGTGCCAGCCGTAGCAGCCATTTGGGGAGTGAACCAGCAGAAGGAAGACCTTTCTCTCTCTCTCTGTCTCACTGTCTATAACTCTACCTGTCAAATAAAAAAAAATTTACAGAAAAGAAAAAAGACAGAGATAAATCTTCCATCTGCTGGTTCACTCCCCAAATGGCCACAATGGCCAGAGCTGGGCTGGTCCTAAGCCAGGAGCTTCTTCCGGGTCTTCTTTGTGAGTGCAGGGGCCTGAGCACTTGGGCCATCTTCCACTTTCCCAGGTGTACTAGCAGGGAGCTGGATTGGAAGTGGAGCAGCTGGAACATGAACCGGCGCCCATATGGGAGGGACGCCAGTGCTGCAGGAGCTGGCCTACCTTGCTAAGCCATAGTGCCGGCCCCAGTTTTAAGATTCTTAAACAGTGAGAAAAAAAAATCAGAAGAAGATTTTGTGGCATGTTAAGCTTATATGAAATTCCAACTGTAGTGTCTATAAATAAGGTGTTTTAGAATACAGCCTCATCTCTTGTTATGTATTATCTGTGGCTACAAGGGCAGTGGAGAAGCTATAACATAGAATGTGTAAGGATGCTTTGAGTTGAACTGTGTCCCCTCCCAAATTCCTGTGTAGAAAACCCAACCACCAGTACCTCAGAATGGGACCTTATTTGGAGTTAGGACTTTATAGAGGTCATCAAGTTTAAACGAGGTCAGAGGGTGGGCTATGATCCAATCTGACTGATGACCTCAAACTAAGGGGAATGCGGGACACAGACACATATGCAGGCAGGACGATGTGAAGACACAGGGAGGAGACAGCCATGCAAACCAAGGAGGGAGGCCTGAAAACACCCCTTCCTCCTGGCCCACTAAGGGAACCAAGCTTGCTGATGCCCTCAGTTTGGGTTTGCTACCTCCAGAGCCATGAGACAGGAAGTTTCAGCTGTTTAAGCCACCACATGTGTGATTCTCTGCCCTAGGAGACTAAGGCAGCTGCAAACCCTGAACTATTTTTTTAAAGATTTATTTTATTTAAAGACAGTTACAGAGAGAGGCACAGGCAGAGAGAGAGAGAGAGAGAGACAGACAGACAGACAGAGGTCTTCCATCCGCTGGTTCAGTCCCCAGATGGCCACAACAGCCGCAGCTGAGCCTATCCAAAGCCAGGAGCCAGGAGCCTTCTCCCGGTCTCCCATGCGGGTGCAGGGGCCCAATGACTTGGGCCATCTTCTATTGCTTTTCCTGGCCATAGCAGAGAGCTGGATCGGAAGAACAGCCAGGACTAGAACTGGCGCCCATATGGGATGCCAGTGCTTCAGGCCAGGGCTTTAACCCACTGCACCACAGCACCGTCCCCAAAGCCTGAACTATTTACCATCTGGACCATTACAGAAAACGCGTGTGGAATCCTGCTCCAAGGGTCTAATATTTGTGTTCAACACCTTGAAGCCAGCAACAGAGACTCTGCAGATCCTTCTTTCAATCAACTTCCCTCCATGGCACACCCATTCTTAGTGCTGGAAGCCCTTTTCCCTGGCAAATAAGCTTGGAACAGCCTATAGACTGCACCTTATCTTAGGTGAAACAGGATCACTGAACAATCCCAACTCAGCAAGTGTTACTCCAAGCTGGAGAGGAAGCAAATTTGGGCCATGCCATTCACGGATGCAGGGATTCTGAAGGGTGGAGGGGTGAGAACACTGTGCAGTGTACCTAAAACACTGTGTTACAAGGGCCCTGGCAGTGCCCTTAGAAAAGACCCAGGTTTGGGACCAGTGCTGTGGCATAGCAGGTGAAGCTGCTGCCTGCAGTGCCGGCATTCCATATGGGCGCCGGTTTGAGTCCCAGCTTCTCCACTTCCAATCCAGCTCTCTGCTGTAGTCTGGGAGGGCAGCAGAAGATGGCCCAAGTCCTTGGGCCCCTGCACTCACATGGGAGACCTGAAGGAAGTTCCTGGCTCCTGCCTTTGGATCAGCATAGCTCCAGCCATTGGGGCCATCTGGAGACTTAAATTTTAGTCCACTCTCACAGCCTCATCTGCAGCCCATTCCATATTATGGAGTTAAAGGGCTCCAGACTACCACTCAATGCCTTATATGATGATTTCTACCAACAGAAACTGTCAGAAATGCAGGACACGTGTTCAGCACAGCAATAAGGAACCCACTTGGGATGCACATGTGCCGTACTGGACTGTATGAGCTCGAGTCCCACTCCACTTCTGATTGTAGCTTTCCACTAAGGTGCACACTGGGAGGCAGCGCATGATGGCTGAAGTACTTGGGTTCCTGCCACTCATATGAGAGGGCTGGATGGAGTTTGAGGCTTTTGATTTCAGCCTGGTGCAGTCCTGGCTGGTTAGGGCATTTGGGGAGTGAATCAGTTGATGAGAGCTCTCTGTCTCTTTCTTTGTCTGTCTCTCTCTGCCTTTCTAATCATTTTTTATAAAGAAAAGAATGCTTAGAAATGAGAACAAAAAAGGAACATAAAACCAGATTTCCATAAGCCTTTCAATGCTTTCCCTATCACCTACCAGAGGCCTAAGCATGTTGCCCTCCTGGCATTGATATAATCCTGGCATTCTTGGGAGGCAAAAACAAAGGATGAGGCACTCTCTTACCTGCATCTTGAGCTGAAGTTCTCATTCTGGAACTACAGTGTCAAACTTGAAACCAGCCAAGAGTGGACAGGAGCGCTCCCCCAGGCGCTTTCCTCCCCCGGGGCAGTGCAGAGCCCATGCTCTCCAAGCAGACACAGCACTGCCGTGGGGGAGGCCGAGCAGTGCTGCTCCACAGTCCCCAGCTTTCTTCAGCAGGGCATAGCCTACCTCCAGGTTTACCATCGGCAGGCATTTGCTAGGTTACACTCTCATTTATGAGCACAGCAAATGATTTACTCTCCACCAATGAAGGGCACTGCTTCAAAGAAAGCCTGAACTGTTACCAGTCCACCAGAGTTGGGTAACTTCGTGCTGAAAGGCACGGACACTTGGTTGTATCATGCATCTAGGCTGACACAGAGGAAATGCTGGGGAGAGCAATACAGTGCTGGGCACAGCTTGTCAAACCCATTCATCTGGCCAGAAGAGCTATGACCAGTGACCCTCTGTTCTCGTGTGACCAAGATCATTCATTCATTCTCTCTCTTTCAGGCTGAGTAAACAAGAGGCAGCAAGACTCAGTAATCTGTGGACATAAATGTTTCGGTTAACCAACAGCTGGTTAGCCAAATGCTTCAGACACAAGGCAGAGGCCCCACAATAAAAAATAAGTTAAGAAGCAGCTTACTTTTACTATTTTAGATTATCAGAATACAATCATAAGGAAAAGAATAAAAAATTTGTTTGACTTTTTAGTGCTTTTTAAATCTTATTTTTATTTTGCATTGCATATGGGGAAGTGGTTAGAAGAAATATGCTTTGTTTTGAGTTTAGGTTCTAAAAACCTTCATCTAAATGTGATTCGAAGTCAGAATCAAGGTACAGACTTAAGTTCTTTAGTTTCTTAAGAATGTTAATAGATTTGTGGCATAGGCTAGCAGTTACATTCTTATATTTGGAAATGAGAATCTCTTTTGTATAGGATGCCATTAAGGTGGATTTGAGTTGCTTGGTGTTTGGGGCCAGCATGAGTGATTTACAGCAACAGTCACACACTTCTCTCCAAGTCCCCAAGTGCAATATGGGTGGACAGGCCCTTCACTCTGCATCTGCAAGGGAGTTCTGATCACACCAGCCCACCTGGAACAAGGGCCACTGTCATCAAAGCTCTCAACAGCTCTGGTCTGCAACAGACACGAACCCTTGAGAAACACCTACCAAATCTGGAACTCCCAAGAGTTTTTCACAGGCCCTCAGGTGACTGACCATTCCAGGAAGCATTCTCACAGCCAGGGATAATCAAGCACTGTAATGGCAGCGTGGGTGCAAATTTCAGTATCATAAATGAGAGAAAGAAGCACTGTTGGCCCTGGCTGATTCACCAAAATGAGTAGGAATATAGAAAATGGAGACATCTTTGCCTCTTTCCCAAGTTCAGTTGTACTTCACATGAAGGATTTGTAAAAACGCAGCTGGACTAAATTCCTGTCTACACCACTAGGGGGAAATCTAACCCACTTGGACCAGAATTTCATTTCTTGGCAGCTCACAGAACCAAAATTTTAAGACTAAAACATATTTTTAAACATTATATTGCTTAGTGCTTTCCACCTCTGCCTATATTTAGAAAGTATCTGAATCTATGTAGTCATAGAGGCTTTCAGAAAAGCCAAACCAGTCACTGGGCAGGAGCCTTCACAACCGTTTGTCTGAATTCCTTCCAAATCAGCTTGAATTTATTTCCTCAAATTCCATATTCATTAGTTATGGAGAACAGCTGGTCATCTCTACCTCCTGCATTCTTAAATGCCCAAAGGCCTCCTGGTCTCACCTCTCATCCCAGCAAAATCAGCCAGCACCTTAGCATGGCCACAGACTTCAAATCCCAACCAGTCCACCGTGTGCATCTTTTTCACACTCTCCTTCCACCACTTCACCCACCCCCTTACAGTTCAACACTGCAGCAGCACAAAAAATAAAGTATTTCCTCATGGTTTTTCTTGCATTTATGGCTACTAAGATATTCTGTGCAGGTTACCTTTTCAAATAATGGCACAATATTTGACATACTTATTTAGTGGAATTGCAAAATATGCTCACACTGTGTGCACATATGTACACATGCATATACACATACTACATAAAATTTTTATCTTGTTATTAAAAATGAATGACAAACACCCATTTATATGTCTCTTTGGTTCATATTTCTGATTCTAATTCTTTCATATATTATTTCCATTTCTGATTTTATTCTCTAAGTCTTTGACCACTCATTCAGATGCCTTAACTATAAAAAGCATTAATAGTGCTTAGCACATTATTCTTTTTATTTTAAAAAATGATTTATTTATTTGAAAGAGCAATGGGAAAGGGAGAGGGAGAGGAACTCCATCCCAGTCTCCCACATGGTGGCAGGGGCCCAAGTTCTTGGGCCATCTTCCACTGCTTTCCCACGCCACTAGCAGGAAGCTGGATAGGAAGCGGTACTCTGATACGGGATGTTGGCAATGTTACAAATGACAGCTTAACTTGCTATGCCACAGAGTTAGCCCCCACACATTATGCTTTTAATAAAATCTATTCATTGATAATTCAGAATAAGGAAGAGAAAACTGGTCATTTTATAAATGTGGATCTTGTGGGTCTTGAAACAGCTTCAGGTTGGGGACTGACTGCCAGAGAAACAACTAGGTCATTAGACAGGCAGAACTTCCAGCCCAGCCCCTGACTTCCAGGAAGGGGAGAAGAGCTGGAGATCAAGTGCAAGCAATGGTCAATGAATTAACCAATAGTATTTCCATACAGACTTTCATAAAAACCACTCAACAACAGAGTTTGGAGAGTTCCTGGGTTGGTGAACACATTCAAGTGCTTCAGGGAGGCCTGGAAGCCCTGCACTACTCCCCATACCCTGCCCTAGACGTGCTGTTCCTGTGTTGTATCCTTTTTAATAAACCAGTAATAGGAAAGAGCTTTCCTGAGTGCAGTGAATGGTTCTAGTGAATGTTGCACCTAACGAGAGTCATGGGAACGCTCACATTTGTAACTGGCCCCAGAAGAAATGGGTAGCCTGGGTACCCAAATCTGCAGCTGGCATCTGAAGCAAGGGCAGTCCCACAGAACTTAGCCCTTCACCTGTGGGTCTGGCCTAACTCCAAATGGTCTCAGAAATGAAGTGAACTGATTTTCTGCTGGTATCAGAGAATCAAAGAATTGGTTTGGTTAGTGTATGTGAGAAAACGCTCTCAACAATGATCCTGAACTTAGGCACCAGATGCAGTCTTGGACTGAAGCACAGGTAAGAAGTCCTCTCTCCTGTGGACTGCAAGCATTAGCATGCACAAGGTGACTTCTGTTAGAACAAAGATCTAATTTGAATCTACAGCCCAGAACCAGCAGCTTCATGGGTATGAATCTACTCTATGGCTCAGTTTCCTTGGAAGTTTCCTTTTCCTTGGAAAAGCAGGATCATTTTGCTCTGGGGCCAATGAAATGATGAATGAGCTAATGGATATATATGAAATATCCAGAATGGAGCCTGGCACACTGTGTAGACCTTAAAAATGGCAACTTATTTTATTCAAACTCTCCTTGACTGGAGGAAACCTGATAGTATCATCAGGGTTCACACTGCATACAGAATATTTCAGTTTTCCATGTCATAATTGGTCTGAGATATTTCAAAGTAATTAACACTCACATTCCATTAATTTGGCAAAATTGCATTGGGCATTTTCCATATACCAGGTACCGCTGTGTGCACTGGAATACAATGAAAAAAAATGGACATGGTCCTACCTCCTATTGCTATCATTCAACTACATGGAGACAGACAAATGAGCAAACATGGGAGCCAGCATTGTGGCACAGTGAGTTAAGCTGCCACCTGTGATGCCAGAATCCCATATGAGTGCCAGTTCCAAGTCTTAGCTGCCTCACTTTCGATTCAGCTCCCTGCTACTGTTACTGGGAAAGCAGTGGAAGATGGCCCCGCTGCTTGAATCCCTGCATCTATGTGGGAGGCCGGTATGGAATTCCAGGCTTCCAGCTTCAGCCTGGCTCAAGCCCAGTTTTTACAGCCATTTGTGGAGTAAACCAGCAGATAAAAGTGTTTCTCTCCCTCTCTCCCTCTCTCTCTCCCTCTCTCTCCCATCCCCTCTTCTCTTTCTCCTCTCACTTTCCCTCTCTTGCTATAACTCTGCCTTTCAAATGAATAAATAGATCTTCAAAAAAATAAATATTTGAGTAAGGTGGAAGAAAAGTAAAGCAGAACAAGGGAAAAAGAGGTGCTACATGCGAGGGCTTGCTATGGTTTGGGTCATCTCCCAAAGACCCATGTGTTAGAGGCTTGGTCCCCAAAGGCTTCTGGTAAATGTTAATGGTCAACAGGTTAAGGGTGAAAATCTAATCCAATTATAGGATTGGACTTAGGCTGCTGGTGGGAGTCAGGTGATTCCATCACGGCGGCTTTAGAAGGAAAGCCCACATACGCATACATGAGTGAGTTCCTCTCTGCTTCCTGGCTCACCGTGTGACTCTTCCTCTGCAGACACTCTGCACTCACCAGACAGCAAACACATGGGCTGCCCGATCCTGGACAGTGAACCTCCAAAACCATGAGCCCAAACAAACCTTCCTCTGTCAGTGGCTTCTCTCAGGTAATTAACAGTAATGATGAAAAGCTGAGCAACATAGCTTATTTCATATAACCTAGCCAGGGAAGCCTTCACTGAAAACTGACATGGCAAACCATGCAGATATCGCAAGGAGAAGCATTCCAGAGGGCACAGCCATTTTATTTGCCACAAGGCAAATCATCCTTGGCGCGCTCATAAGATAATGTCTGACGTGGAGACAGAAAGAGGAAGTGAGCTAGGAGATGAGGGCGCCTGAGGACAGGGAAGGGGTTTTTGGCTCTTCAGTGAAAGAAGGAGAATGGATTTCAGCAGAGCAAGGAGGTGGTCTAGAATGTATTGAAAGAATCACTCTGGTTGCTGTGCTGAGAACAGGGTAGCAGTGGGCAACGAGCAGAAGCAGAGAAGAGACAGTTTTTAAAAATCACTGCAATTGTCTGCAAGAGAGAATAGTGGCTTGGCTCTGGGTGGAAATGGGGAGGTGGTGAGCCAGGGTCAGACTCTGGATGTGTTTTGAACGTCACCTTGAGAGGATTTACTGTTGGCTTTGCAGTGGGGGTGTGTTTTTGAGACAGAGAAAGGAGTCAAGAACGCATCTTAAAGTCTTATTGGCGGCCGGCGCCGCGGCTCACTAGGCTAATCCTCCGCCTAGCGGCGCCGGCACACCGGGTTCTAGTCCCGGTCGGGGCGCCAGATTCTGTCCCGGTTGCCCCTCTTCCAGGCCAGCCCTCTGCTGTGGCCCGGGAGTGCAGTGGAGGATGGCCCAGGTGCTTGGGCCCTGCACCCCATGGGAGACCAGGAAAAGCACCTGGCTCCTGGCTCCTGCCATCGGATCAGCGCGGTGCGCCGGCCGCAGCGCGCCGGCCGCGGCGGCCATTGGAGGGTGAACCAACGGCAAAAGGAAGACCTTTCTCTCTGTCTCTCTCTCTCACTGTCCACTCTGCCTGTCAGAAAAAAAAAAAATAAAAAATAAAAAAAAAAGTCTTATTGGCTGAGCGAATTAGAAGAATGGAACTGCCATGTACAGAGACAGAGAAGCAGGATGTTGGGGCTGGGTGTGGGGTGGAACTGAGAGGCAGTTTTGCTTGTGTCAAATCGGTGATGCTTGTAAGACATGCGTATGAAGTCCAACAGGCAACGCAGATCAAACCGAGGAGGACAAGAATCAATACCTGGAAGGGCACTAAACATAGGTGTCAT
The DNA here is from genome assembly GCF_964237555.1 of Oryctolagus cuniculus. Classification (NCBI taxonomy): domain Eukaryota; kingdom Metazoa; phylum Chordata; class Mammalia; order Lagomorpha; family Leporidae; genus Oryctolagus; species Oryctolagus cuniculus. Next base: position 161,945,657 of record NC_091432.1, read on the forward strand.
TCATGCTATGGTTTTTAAGAATTCACAGCCCTGATGCTAAGGTCTCACTGGTCTCATCTAACCCTTTGCTATTCCAAAACTGACTCCTTGGTCAGCAGACAAAATGGCCTGGTAGCTTGTTAGAAATGCTGAACTGTCTTGGCTGGCGCCGCAGCTCACTAGGCTAATCCTCCGCCTTGCGGCGCCGGCACACCGGGTTCTAGTCCCGGTCGGGGCGCCGGATTCTGTCCCGGTTGCCCCTCCTCCAGGCCAGCTCTGCTGTGGCCAGGGAGTGCAGTGGAGGATGGCCCAAGTCCTTGGGCCCTGCACTCCATGGGAGACCAGGATAAGTACCTGGCTCATGCCATCGGATCAGCACGGTGCGCCGGCCATTGGAGGGTGAACCAACGGCAAAGGAAAACCTTTCTCTCTGTCTCTCTCTCTCTCACTGTCTAACTCTGCCTGTCAAAAAAAAAAAAAAAAGAAATGCTGAACTGTCTGGCCTTCTTCATAGCTGAGTCAAAAATACACATTTTAACACGCTCCCCAATTAAAATCATTCGAGAAACTCTAAAGCTACAATTCTCACCCAAGAACAATTAAACTGGGATTCCTGGGAGTAGGCCCAGAAATGGGTATTTCTAACAAGTCCCCCTAAGAGGCTCTGATGTGCAGCCCCGCTGAGAACCACTGATTTAACTCTATTTGCTACTGGCACACTCCCTCTTGCCCCTCAGCACACACTGGAAGTTCTTTTGAAGACCATTTCTAAAGACATGCGCAGTTCTGTGACAGAATGAAGGTGTGCACCTAACGAAATCCCATCTCCTCGTTTACTGGGGATAACTTCAACGTAATAGTGCCTGTCTTCATTCTCTGAAGTATCCTGCTTTACATAACTAATAATACAAGTGTACTTCACAAAGTTCAAGGAAAATGGAATTAAAAGATAAGCTTATTTTGAAATCCATGCACTTTTTTTCAAAGTGTGTATTTTCATAAACTTTGATGGTCTCTGAAAATAAAATGGCTCTGTACTATCAATTTCTGAATTGTAAAATCATGAAGAGGACAAGTAGATCAAAGTGACAAATGGACTTTGGTTACAAATGAATCAAATATACAGGGGCTCGTGTTTAGATGTTGTCCTTAATGTCTTCTAGGTAGAGCTTATGAGATATGCAACACTTCTTCAGCTGTATGGAAGGCTCCTCCCTAGGTCTGGGGAGGAATGGGGGTGGTCACACTTCCCACTGAAAGCACTGAAGCCAAAGGCTGGTCAGTCAAGGCAGATTATCTGTCTGTGATTACCTTGCCCTGAACAAAAACTTCGCCTTCCTTTTCCTCTGGATTCTTCTACTGTTGATTAGCTACTCCACCCATGGGCTCCAAGGGACAAAAGAGGAAGGCCAATGAAAAGTTAGCTTAGCAGTCCTGCTGATAAACCAGGCGGGAAAGAAGATGGAAACAATTGTACTATTTCGGGTTACCTGTGAATTTAAACTCTTTTGGCTCATTCCTGCTTCCAAATTATTACCAGCTGGTTTGAAGGTTCACCGAAATCCTACAGATTGCCAGCAAAATTAAAGCAATCTTGTATCTTTAAAATGATGTACTCTTCCAGCAACAGGCCTTCGGACACTTTCCTTCCTGACTGACCAAGGACAAACCCCTTCTTATCCTCTCAAGGCCCTCCCCCGTCCTTCCTCCCCTGCCACCAATTCACAGATAAATATGGATGCAAGTTTAAAAAAAATACTTTTGATGTCGGTAAGAAATAGCACAACTGATGTTGGAAAAGTCAGGGAGATAGATTAAATTCATGAGCGGGAGGCTACACCTACCCCCACCCCCATGTAATCCTCTCCTGTATCAGATGACCCTTCCCTAAGATGCACCTCCCCTTACCTGGGACCTGGGGGCAGTGCTACGTAACCACTCCCCTTTTCAAAGCTAATACAAAGCCTGGGGAAAGGGAGGAGGCTCCCTTTTTCTCTCTCTACCTTGTAGACCCAGGATGAGCAGAACAGGGTATGAAATTCCCTTTTTTATCTTTCCTGGCCCACTCTCCCTAAATGAGGCTCACATGTGCCTGTGTATTCTTCTCACTTTCTAAATAAACCTTATGATGCTGCATGTTGTGTTTGTGCCTGTACTCAGAATTCTTCTCTAAGTAAAAGGCAAGAGCCCGGGATATTAATTTTGGCCCAACCTAGCCCACAACACAATCACTTATACAAAAGGTCCAAAGTGGAAAATCTATATTTAGGAGCAGAGATTCATGTGCATGTAAATTGTAACACAAGTCTTCCTAGGTGCATCACAATGGTAGTCAGGAATACTTCCACAAAACACTCAGTGTAAATGTCTAAAACCTGCTCTCTTCATTTGTGTTTAAAATTTCTGGAAAATAATGATCCATGTCCAGAGTGAAATGGCAAGACACTGATCAGACAGTTAGAGGGAACTCTGTCCTCTTGCAAAATCCCTTGAATGTAGATAGCTATTGGTGGGTGAATCAATAAAAACTACCTGTTGAGTCAGAACTGACTCTCTCTCCATGGGATCTCTGCACATTAGACAGTATGGGTGTCTGCGCGTGTGTGTTGCAGGGTGTGGGAAGGGTGGGATGTTCATTTGTTCCTGGGCTGTACATAAGAACAAACTGAAAAGGTGGAAAGGTTCTATCTGAAGCTGAGAAAGCCACATGCTGGTCTTCACCTGCCAGGCCCTGCATCAGTAATAACACCAGCAGCTTGAACACTATCTTTGAGCTATCTTTGATCACTGCTAACAGCTAACCAAAGGCTTCTCCTTCTGGAGCTCACCAAAGGCAGAGGCGGGTGGTCGTGGAGAGCAACGCTCTACGGAGCCCCCGCATGCTCCCAGGTAAAGGCCTCAGCAGATCTGAGCAGTAAGCACGACAGGTAGGCCTGCCGAGAGGATCTTCTCTTTCCGTAGGGGTTCAGATTTCTTTTAAAATCTTAGTGTGTTATGCCGCGACCTGAATGTGTTACACAGTAGGGTTTAAATTGGTGAGTCAATGATGTACAGTATTTCAATAAGGAGTTCTATTGTAATACAGAAGTTTTAGCTCAGTCATGTGCTGTGACGCTCACTTAGAAGGGTCAGAGCAAACTCTTGCTTACCATTGACAAAGGAGAGAGTATCAGCTATTAGTGATTGAGACAGCAGTATCAATGAGAGACCCCAACCATTCAAACTGGCAAACTCTTTAAACCAACAAGTGTTGCTCATGCTTTCTGTACCCACACAACCTTATAAAAGCAGTCCTATGGGGGATTCTGGCTTCGAAGGAAGCTTTGCAAAAAAAGGAGCACTTTGCCTATGTGGACCACCTCAGAGAGAGGCCCAAACATGTACAGGGTCGCTTCCACACACACATGTCTAATGACCTGGACAGCGTCCAGGGTGGAAGGTAAATAAAAATAAGCAAATATCACAACCACTCACCCTGTGCAAATAGGGAAAAGAATGTGAAGAAAAAACAGCCTGGAGTCAGAGTGAGTCAGAGCTGGGGAAGCCAGGAACATCATTCCTCACTCCGGACGCAGCTCTGGACTTAACTTTACTTACCCTTCCCAACAGGAGACGTTCAGGAGTTTTATTCAGAAAGAGGGTAAGCCTCCAATTCTTGCACGGCTTGGTACTATTCTGGGTGAAATGTACTCACTAATGAATGCTTTTGGCAGAGCACAGCCCATCCCCTGCATGGAAAGCCTGTGCTCCTGAGAAGGGGCCAGGGCTGGATGCTGGCCTCCTGCTTCGCCCACTCGTGCTGCTGGTGACCCTGAGAATGGCCCTCAGGCCTCTACTTCCATATCAAGGATTGTACCTGAACTAGATCTTGTTACAGAGTCAGGTGTAAGAATTTTTGGTGCAATGTTTACCAAACTCTGAGATGCTCCAAAAAAGATACTATGAGAAAAAAAATCCACTAAACTACTGCCAAAGAAAGAAAACCTTTTGTGGTATCTTAAACTGTCCAGGGCAAATTAGAGCTGGAAATCCTAAAATGAAAAGCTACGTTTCTATTTCTCTACTTTTCCACAGAAGTAGTGCTATGAATGTTTCAGTTCAAGGAACCATCCATGAGGACCCCAGAGAACAAGTCCATACTGAGTGAAGACCCGGGAGCTGGCAGCGGCCAGCATTAGAGGGGCTGTCTCTGGCACTAGTTAACATTGGGTGGGTGAAGAGGCTGCTGTGGCAACCTTGAGAGGAAGCCCAGAGTTACATCCATTTTGGTACCTCAAAGTCATGCTCCAACCTAGGATTTTCCAATCTCCTGGTCATTCATAATTTATACGCAAGTAGTCAACGCTCTGAAGAGTATGAGTCTAACTTAAACTTTCCTTAACTTGTCTATATAAGATGTCTTGTCTTAGTATCACCTCAAGTGAACTGCAAAGTCATTTTGTTAGGGAAGTGCTGGTGAGAACTCAGATGTGAGACAGTAGTTTTTCTGTTTCAAACACTGTAATGAATGAGTGAAACTTACTTAGAGTCACGCTAAGCTTGCCTTTCAGCTGAAGCAATCAATACACCTCCTCAGAAAGTAAAATCACTCCCACTAACGGCCCACGGGAGCTCTGTAAATTTGCCAGCAGCAATGAAACACACAGTGTTGACAGCACAGCTCTGCTTTTGTACCTGTGGCTCCTGGTCATGACCGCTGGGATCCCTCTCGTAACTCTCTGCGTACAGTCTGATGGTGGCCCGCACACCACTGGAGGAACTGAGCCGAAAGACGAGCCGTGATGCGTCCGAGAAAATGATCCTCAGGCCCTGAGACCAAGAACACCAGGATGGGTCAGTGAACATCTAAGTGCACAGGTAATAATAATTAACACCTGCTAAAAAAAAAATTAACACCTGCTAAAAAAAAAAGTGCTCTAAAACCACTCAGGGTGATGGCAACTTAAAATTGGCTCTGGACACTCACTGAGGTAGGACAGTATGGTCAACCTAAAAGCTATTTCAGATGATCCATTTGTCTCTGCATTCTTTTTTTTCACTATTGCTTTGTGGTTAATGTTAGGGGAGGATTCGGAGCAAAACTATGAACAGATGCTTGAGTTCCTGTGGTCTGGTGAACTGGGAATCAGAAAGGAGTGTAGGTAACAAGGACAGGATGATGTTTAATAAATGTTCCTGGAGCCAAAGTTTGCGTCTTATAAATCTAATCAATGCAATGGGAGCAGACAATTTATCTATGACAGTAAGACAAATGACGCCCACCTGGCTTGTAATATTTGCTTTAAATTTGTCTTTGTTTCTTTCTTCATTCCCACATCCTCGGGTACCAACAGCTCCCTACCTCAAAGTGCTCAGGGTGGGGCCTCTGCTGGGTTCTGAGGTTGCTAGGTACATCTTCATCCCCTTGGCCCTCTCCTCCTGGCTGGGAAGTTCCGGCCACCAGGGTGGAGTGGAGGCAGAGCTATGGCTGCACAGACCAGTCCTGCCCACAATTAACTCTATACTGGCAAAGAACACTCCACTCTTTCTTTTCATTAGTGGCAGGGATATTTTAAAATTATGACCATAAGATAATATTGTGACTTCTGCTGAAGGAAACTTGTTCTTTGAAGACAAGTGATAGAGTACTTGCTGTCAGTAAGCATGTTGGCAGAGACTAGGAAAAATGTCTAATGATTTAGTACTGCTGAAAAAGCAGATGCCTCAGGGGACACTGGCATCAGACATCTTCCCTACACAATTCATCCTTGAAACTTCTCTGGCCTCACATAGTGCATGTGAAGAATAAGCCCTTATTAAAAACCTGGTATACTTGGTACATGCATTTGTTTGCCAGTTCCTTGCCCCATCCCCACCTGGTGGCACCTGTTGAGGGGTACTATCTTTCCATCTGAATGGTTTTCTGCTTTTCAAATTTTTACATATTTTTTCCAGTCTGCATATAAGATAAGCTTTATTTTAGAATGTATCAAGGAAAAATGAAAGGGTACCATTTCTCTTCCCAACAACCAGTAATTCTATAGGTTTCACAAATAGAATGATATTATCTAGGATATACCCACTGGACAAACATCTTCGAGTGTTTAGGTACTCAGGGGTTAGCTACTGGATTCATTAAGATGAACATGTGAATAAAGACTCAGAATTTGCCCTCCTAAGCCTAGAATAGCTTATTACAATGAAGAGAAGCCATTTTCTTAACCATTCAATGGTGCTGGACAGATGACTAGTTAGGAAATTACAAATGGCACAGATGAACCTATCACCTGCTATCCAGAAAGCACTCTAAACCAAATTATGTTCACACCTGTAATAGTCCCTAAAGTTCCACAGGTGTGATCACAGCTATGTTTTTATAAACTCTGTCAAAGCTGTTATGTTTAAGCTTACATTCTGGTTGTTGCTATACATGGGCAAGTGAGTATGTAATTATTTGCTCAGGAGTATGGCTTATCTATAAATTGGTTAGAGTGAAATCTTTTTTTTTTTTTTAAAAAAAGATTTATTTATTTACTTGCAAGTCAGAGTTATAGAGAGAGAGGATAGGCGGGGTGGGTGTCTTCTATCCGATGGTTCACCCCCTCAATTGGCTGCAATGGCTGGAGCTGCGCCAATCTGAAGCCAGGAGCCAGGAGCTTCCTCTAGGTCTCCCAAGCAGGTACAGGGGCCCAAGGCTTTGGGCCATCTTCCACTGCTTTCCCAGGCCATAGCAGAGGGCTGGATCAGAAGTGGAGCAGCGGGGTCTCAAACTAGCACCCATATGGGATGCCGGTGCTTCAGGTCAGGGAGTTAACCCACTGTGCCACAGTGCCGGCCCCTGAGTGAAATCTTATAGCTGAGGCCTAACCCACCTGTTGATTCAGATTCCAAACTACTTGAAACCACCTCTTCTGATAACATCCTAAATCAACTCTTTATTAAAACATTTTTAAAATTTATTTGAAAGTCAGAGAGAGACAAAGAGAGATCTTGTATCTGGTGGTTCACTCCTCAAATGCCTATAACAGCCAGGGCTGGGCCAGGCCAAAGCCAGGAGCCAGGAACTGTATCCAGGTCCCCACATTGTTGGCAGGCACCCAACTACTTGAGCTATCACAGCTACTTCCCAGGATGCACGTTAGCAGGAAGCTGGAATTGGGTATGGAGCCCTGCAGGATCAAGCGGCATCTCAAATGCTGCACCAAAAGTCCACTCCAGCTCACCTCTTTAAAGCAGCTCCCACTACACAGCTCCGGACAGGCTTCCTGCCTGTCTGGAGGTACTTAAGAATTCAGGTCACAGTAAGTCATCAACACACAATATGTGCTCCTAACTAAGCTTTTCACAACAAAATCATGTTATTTTTTTCCTGATATTAGCTGTAGTATCTTTGTACTACATGTTATACTCACAGAATACTGTTTAGAACCTGTATCTGACAGCCTGGAATTGATCTTTTTGCAAGAAAAAAATGGTAAAGAAATACACAGTCCACGGAAGCCTACTGGAAACAGCCCACAACATTCCTCTCTCCTAGGAAACCAACCATGAGCTCTCAACTGAGAACCATGTTGCCTGGCAGGATTGTTTCCAGTGAGGAACACCACAATTCTCTCTCTCCACATGGAACACAGGGAGTTTTAGACCCAGCCCGCTTCTGTGCTCCAAAGATTCCAGCCCCATGTCTGCTGAGTGCTGCTCTGATGTGCAAACTGTTGTACTGGGTTGCCTTGAGATCTGAGTTCCTGAATGAACTTAATGAATTTGCAGCCCTAATATGAGCTGTGTTCTTTCCAGCATTTATCATCACTATCATCAATTTCAACTTGAGGTCAAAGTTACCACTGACCAAGATTTGCCCAGTTTCTGATTGTTCCCCAATTTCCACAAAAGAATATTGACAGTATAGTTTGCTTTTATTTTGTAGGCAATACCAGGGGTTGGCAATTTCCAGGAAGTAGGTGAAACTGACATGTTACCTGTTCTCATAAATCACGTTTCAGTGGGACACAGCCACGCCCACTCACATTTGTATTACCTGTGGCTGCTTCTGCTCTACAGTGTCAGGAATAGTTGTGACTGAGACTGTGTAGCCCATCAGACCTAAAATATTTTGTATCTAGTCCTTTATAGAAAATGCTCACTGAGCCCTTGCTGTGAACCATTGTGTTATCCACAGCACAGAACATTTACTCTTCAGTCCTGTATCAGAAAACAGAAAATACAACCATATGCCCAATGAAAATCCCAGTAGACGCAAATTATGTTTATGAAGTCTATTGTAGCAGTATCCAGGTTCTTCATTTCCCGGGTGTTCCTGCTTCTAGCCATAGATTCATTTGGACTTTGGCCCAATTCAATGTATTTCTGACAATTTAAGTCCTGACAGAAATGGTTTTATTAAGTTGCATTTTCATTTTTTATTTTACCTTTTATTTCATCATGCTATAAGGCACTTTCTTACAAAATCATTTTGGTAGTCAGTACAGAAACATTGTTAGAGACTGTATGAAGCACCACAGGAGACTCTTCTGAACAGCCAAGCGTGAGAAGCCTTTCCCTCCCTGAGGAGCTAGTATCCTTTTCCTTTCTGACAATAAGACCTTTGTAACAAACCACATTTCCTTTTTCAATATGGCTGCCAGGATGCTTAATGCCAAGTTTAAGGTTCAACCCAAGTGAAGCCTTATGACTTGCCTAACTATGAACCTCTTCCATTCACAACCCTACTGTTATTTATATATTCCCTATCCTTAGTTTCTGTTTCTTATTTATATTCTAACTTCATTATGTGCTACAAATTCTCTTACAGAAACAAGGCCCAGTACAAATAAAACTAGTTCCTGAGACAGCCTTAACCCTACAAGGCCAGAACTGCCCAGTTTTATCTTTGGGTCCTTCCTTAACTGACAAGCTCTGAGAGCGTAGAGCCTTATGCATTTTGTTCACCACCATCTCCTCCACAGGACAATGCCTGGCACACAGCAGATCCTTCATAAACACTGGGGGAAGGAATGTCATTGCAGATTCAATGTGTGCAGTAGAGTGATGAGGTCTCCACTGAGGCAGTCTCACAAGGCCTCCCTCCCTCTGCCAGGCCAAATGAAACACATGCACATTCCTCATGATGGGTGGGGCTGATGTGTCCTTGATGGGAAGCTGTGGAAGATAACAGTCAGTAACTCTGACTTTCAAATAAATAAATAAATCTTTAACATTCTACAGGGTCACTTGAGCACTGAGCTTTAAAAAGCTTCCCAGGTGATCCCACGGTACAAATGCAAGAACCACTGCAGTAGCCTCTTTTCTCTGGTTTATCTGACTTATCTATCCAAGTGACTGGACTATGGTACGTGCCAGGTATGAGAAGGGTCTCTAGGATCTGTGGTTTCATGTTCACACCCCTATCAGATGGCGGTCACAGGAGGCCACAACACAGCAGGACTCATAAAACAACACCTTGCTATGCAGTCAGTCCTCAAAGTTTCCTCCTGCTGCTATGTCAGTAGCAGAACCATTACAAGTACCCCCTCCTGAGGCCTCTGCTGCTATTTTTAGTACAATATTTTAAGGAATTCCCAGTGCTTCCCTGAAGTAATCCTTGGTCTCTCCACAGCCACAGTAACTACCATAGCTGGACTGTCCAGGATGGCAGAACAGCCACGAGTTTATAAAGGGAGTAAAGACACCCTCCTGTGTCAGAAGACAGTATCAATTGTGGAGGAACGACAGGGCATCTTCAGGTACATCTTGAATTTTCTTTCCTTTGAAGTGCCCATGGCATGTGCCTCAAAGGTGAGAGTGAGGTATTGCTCACCATAGCTTTGAACCAATGAAGTCCAATTATTTAAGGGTTTCATGTCCCTTGCTTCACATGCAACTATCTCCAAATACCCTTCAATCTTCTTCCAATTATCTATCACTGCATTTCTTTGTCTCCCCAGATCTGCCCTGGCTTTCATTTAATATCCCTGAAGAGTCATTTTGGAAACGATACTGTAAAAACAACTCAATAAGTCCAGGCTAGAATGCTGGCTTGGCCATAACTGCCTGGTGGTCTCGAGTAAGTCACTTAAGCTCCTTAAGCCTTAGTTTCCTAGAAAGCAGATAAAACATATGACAGCCTAGCTCATTGGGTTGCTGCGAGCATCAGATTAGAACATGAAAGTGAAAAGTGCTTGGAGAATTTATCATTATATAAATATTATTATTCTTAGGCTCAACTCTATGAAAATGGTGCTCTGCCCTAAGTTTCCAAATTGCAAATGATTACTAAATGAAGCCTTCCAGATTTTACAAATGATTACTTAATAAAGTCTTAATTCTGACAGTTTGTGATGCAATGATGCATACTTATTTTTTTTTTTTTTTTTTTTTTTTTTTTACAGGCAGAGTGGACAGTGAGAGAGAGAGACAGAGAGAAAGGTCTTCCTTTGCCGTTGGTTCACCCTCCAATGGCCGCCGCTGCAGCCGGCGCACCGCGCTGATCCTGGCAGGAGCCAGGAGACAAGTGCTTTTCCTGGTCTCCCATGGGGTGCAGGGCCCAAGCACCTGGGCCATCCTCCACTGCACTCCCTGGCCATAGCAGAGAGCTGGCCTGGAAGAGGGGCAACCGGGACAGAATCCGGCGCCCCAACCGGGACTAGAACCCGGTGTGCCGGCGCCGCAAGGTGGAGGATTAGCCTATTGAGCCACGGCGCCGGCCGTGCATACTTATTTTTAAATTAATCAAAATTGATTGATTTTAAGGACTTTCGCCATGCCCTCTGAATCACTGCTTCACTCGTGGACCACTCGCCATTTACCTTCTTTGCACCTCTTACTGAGTTGACTTCCCTGGCAATAAAATACTCCTTCATAACTGGTCAGTTCAGACCCTTCGTGTCCTAAAAGGAGGACCTTAGAGTCACCAAGGTCATTTCTTCCCTTTACTGAAAAGCAAGAGAAAGTTAAAAAAACTTGCTCCGTGTGACACCCTTTAGTACGATGGAGGAACTAGGACGCGAGTCTACATCTTGCGCCTCCAGACTTGTAATCTGAAGCTGAACCACATGAAACTGCTGATGGCCCACAATGCTCCTCATGTGAGATGTCTGAACAATGTCTCATATGTTTTGTATGGTTCTGAAAGCTGGCTCAGGGCTTTATGTAGGGGAGGTAGCAGATAAATGTTTGATAAATGAATGTTGGGAATTTTGTTTTTTAAGTATTTGTGTAAATCAATGCAGGGAAATCTCCAAGTTGCTAAAGACACGAAGAGCTGCCAGATGTTAGTTTGGAGACTATAGGACATGTTGCAGCCAGGCGGGGAAGGAGGAGCTGTACATTACCCACACTTATTTGGCAGTATCCAATCTAGTCAAATACCGACTGAAGATGAGTTCCAGGAGAAAACAGCACATGGCCCTGAAATCTGGTACAACATTGCACATACAGTCAGTTGGCCACACCAAGCATGTGAACCTGGACACGGACAGCCTTGGAAAAGACAGACTCTGTGAGCCTCGCTTGGATATTATCCCCATAGAAAATCCCAACAATTTATCTGGAAAGCTTCAAGGTGAAAATATTGCTATGTAGCATCTGAACCATATTTTGTTGAGACTATGCAGCCTATAAAGCAGGACTTTGAACAGACATCTCTCTCCACACACAAAAAATATTATCTAGAATTACTCATTTTTCTTTAAGTCACGCAGTTAGCCACAGCACAGTTCAAAAGCTGTTGAGGAAAGCAGTTCATTTGGTGCCTTTTTGTGATTTACAAAAAAGATGCCCTCTCCAGGTGGACATATTATAGAAGCATCTTTCTTCGTGGCTGCCTGGGGCTTTCTCTCCTTCCTCATTAGGCTGGTATTTTTGTGCAGTGTGCTGACTGCACAGCTATACACAGCTGCCCTACTCTTGGAAGTCATTCCCATCCAGCTTTTTAACAACTAACCAGCCCTCTTAGAGACGAACAGTTACACAGAACTAGCTAGGGAAGTAAGTCAAGTAGACCCCTTAGTGCTCTTTTAAGGCAACCATCTGGTAAAACCCACCTCTGACGATGGGCAGGCTGCTTGGAGAGTGAAAATTTGATAGCTACACCTCACACAAATGACAACTATCAAATCTGGAACAACAGTACTAGGTCATACATGCTCTATTTCCTCTTTGGCCGAAGGACGGCTGATTTCTGTCCATGTAACACCTGCCCCAGTTCTGGCACAGTCTGGAATCAGATACACTTTACCCAGGCAACAGTACAGCTTCCTCCCTTAGCTTCTGGTGAGAATTTGCAGCTTTTTCTTTTTCTATGTGCTTCCTGGTGAGGGTCACCCTCCTGAGCACACAGACATTAGTATCTTATTAGGAATAACTGGTACCATTCTAGAATGCTTAGTTTTCTTCCTGTGCATCTTAGTATTATTCTATTATTGACATTATAGTCCTAAAGCAAGGAACTTATGCCAGGAGAAGATGATTCATTGTAACAAAACCCCAATTAATGAGAAGCAGGGGAACAGAACTTTCCAAATAACCAGAAACAGTGTCTGCCTCACTCCATTTTCAAATCAGGGGAAAGGTCATTAGTAAGCACCGAAGGGGCAGGCCGTGAAGGCACCACTCGCAACGCTGGCAGCATCTCACACTGGAGCACCAGTTCAAGTCCTGGCTTCAACACTTTCAATCCAACCTCCTGCTACTGAGCCTGGAAAGCAGTAGGTACTGGTGTTCTTGCCACTTGTGTGGGAGACCAACATGGAGTTCTTGGCTACTAGCTTCAACCCAGTCCACACTTGGCTGTTGTGGCCATCTGGGGTGTGAACCAGTGTATGGAAGATCTCTCTCCATCTCTCCCTTTCCATATGTAGCTCTGCTTTTAAATAAATAAGTAAATCTTAAAAAGAGGATGGAAGTTATCTTATACAAAAAAAGCACTGGAGATGTGTTCAGCCCTGGGAGGAAAAACAGCAAAAATCACTGGAAAAATGGCTACTAGACAAAAAAATTAAATATAGTTTTCAAGATATCCTATCAACAGGCATACACAATGTTTTATATTGCCCAACTGTCTTCATTTACCACAACTACAGTGTTGTAGAATGGTCACTGAAGCTGAGAATCATAGTCACAGGCACACCTCACTGAGACTGCCTACAGGAAATTTCCCCAGCTCTTATTTGGAAAGCTCAACAAAATATGACCACATTTGATGAGCAGACCAATTTTAATAAGATGGTTTCAACCAGGGTCAACTCCTGCTTATTCTTTGAAAGAAAAACAGAGAGAGCAAGAGTGAGAATGAGAGAGAAAGAGAATGGTATCTTCCATCCACTGGTTCACTCTACAAATGCCCACAAAAGCTAGAATTGGGCTAGGCTAAAACCAGGTCACGGGGACTCAATCAAGTTCTCCCACATGGGTGGTGGGCACTCAAGTACGTGGGCCATCATCTATTGCCCCCCAGGGTGCACATTCACAGGTAGCCAGATTAAGACTAGAGCAGAAGACTCAAACAGTTATTCTAATGTGCATCTTAACCACTGCACCAAACACCTACCCACCCTACATTTCTGTTCATCAATGCAGAAGGATTGTGTGTAGGTACTTTCAGATTTAATTAAATTCTGTAGGTGGGTTAATAAGCAGGACTGAAATGATTTTGAAAGTTCTAGTTTCAGGATACAAACAACATTCGAGCAAGTAGCATATTACAGGGACAATGAGAAACTCTTACTCCTATAGTCCCTCACATTGATCAGGATGTGGTCTAAGTTAAGATGGAATAGAAGGTTGACCAGTTAGCTCTGGAGGAGAGATGGGTGGTAGTGTGCAGGAAGAGAGAAAAGGGGAGAAAGGGGTAAGAGGAAGAAAGAAGAGGGGGAAGGGGGAAGAGAGAGAGAGAGACAGAGACAGAGAGAAAAACAGTCAAGACAGAAGCTCCAAATTCTTCAGCTGACAGCACTCATTTGTCTTTATATGATTCTGTAGATGACACTACCCCATGAGCTTCTTTGTGTCTATTGGCCAGGGGTTGGTAGCACCAGTTACATATTAAAGCACCACATAATGAAACTGAAATGTGATTTAACATTGCCAATTTGCCTTCTTTACTATTTCTAAATGCTGAAGTTGAAGAGTGCAGACACTTTCCTGCATATTAAAATAATAGCTCTAAGAGCAAACTGACTTAACAGTCAGTCTTCAAAGTGTGCTTTTTCTCTGAACTAATTTCAAGTAGTCGTTTTTCCAGGTTGAGGACAACATCAGAATGTTTCCACTCAGCCTGCATAACTTGAAGAGGTATTAATAAGCTCAGAGTTAGCCTGACATAATCAAATTGGATTTGGTTTTCCACATCAGCTAACTGGTATGCATTTATTTACATCAGATCTTTTAATATCAGCTGAACTGTTACTTAAAAATGACTTCAGCACTGGTAGAATTTTATGATTTTCAAGTGTGTTAAACAAAAATACAGGAGTTGGATGAGTCATAAAAAAGGATCAGTTGTTGTGATTTTGCTCCTGAAGTATCAAGGTTTCTCATCTCAAAGCTGATTTTCTAAACACAGGTCATGGCTGTGGACTGATGCCCACCATAGTGGCAAAGTGCCATTTGTCAGTGTCTGGTGCCATTTCTGACATATTCTTCTTTGTTCACAGTACCAGGGCTGGGCTAGAAGCAACCTGTCAATTGTGGACACTGAGTGGAATTCTAGGACTTAGGCTGCAAGTCTAACAGAGAATAGAACAGAGAATAAAGGTAACAGACATGGTTGGTACTGATAATGTTCCTTGGGATGGTGACAGTGGAAGCAGGAGAGCGACCAAAGCATAATGGAAACCCTGGATGTCTGCACGAAGATTCAGCTTTGAAAAAAGCCTGGGCCATCCTTCAGGTCACACGGAGTCGCCTAACTTCCACCCATCCTTTTCATCCCGTTACACAGCATAAACTGTGAACTTCTTAGATGGTCAATAAATTGGACGGCTTGACTCCACTACTCTCATAGTAGCTATTGGTTTATTTTTCCCATTTATATTTGAAGAAACCAGCATTAGTCAGTCATGTGACAAGACTTTACCTGAAAATAGACAGTTGCCACATCCTCACGGGAAGACAGAGGAAAAACTGGAGTGGTGTGACCACATCTCATGAAACTGCTATTTCTAATCAGTCTTTCTTGGGCCCAGTTCAATGGGAAGCACACACAAACTTTTCTCCTGCCACCCAAGGTCCCAAAATATGCAGCCATAGCAAATCCCGTAAAACCACATAAGCAGCAGTGCAGCCAGAGGTCCCAGGGAATCCATGCCAGGGCTCGGGTACTTCAGGGGTGTATTTCTTGCTTCTTGGATGAGCCCCATAACATCTCACAGGCAATGAGGTTGGCTGGGGGCCTAGCAAAGGCACAATACTGTAACTCCATTTTGGTTGCAGAGCATTTCTGCTTTATTTCTAGAGATGTAGGGAAATAGCCCTGCTCTGGTCAGTTTCCTGACCTGACCTCAAATCAAGGACAAAAAAAACAACTAAGTTGCCTTAAAAAACCTTTTCCCTTTGGAAGCAGAATGTGTGAGTGCTGGGATGTGGCGACTTGGGAGATCAGAGAAATGCGAGTTTGAATCAATTCACAGATGGACTCAGTAACAGAGGTCTCTTATCTTCACATGACATGCCTCTTCTCTGCTTCCCTGATCACACATGGTTCACTAGATGCCAAAATCTTTCTTTGTCATGAATGCTCCTTTAACCTAGGTAATCTTAGTGAGCCATCTGCTAGCATTTGGTGTGTGCTGAGACACAGCATATGTTACCTCACGGATGTTTCCCAATTGCCATGGAGGTATCCACAACTAATATTCCTGTTTCCACAGCCAAGGCAAAGAAGGCAGAGGGTGGCTGAACAACTTGCCCAAGTTAGCCAAGCCAGGAGGTGGTGGAATTGGGATGCAAACCCAAGACTTTTGGACTTCAAACCTGTACACTTGAACGCCACCCACGCACATGGCAGGAGTGTCATGAGGCAAGGGTGATTTGAATGAATGAATGACATGTTGTGCTTGATGATAATTTCTGGATCAAACAGCAGTAGCAAAAAATATGTATAACAAATTTTGTTATTGCAAATCATGTTTATTATCTACTTACTTCCTTAGTAAGTAGAATTTAACCGGAACAAGAAATAGCTGGGGCTCTCCCACTACGTTGGCATCATATCTGAACCTCAACTTTCACAGTGAGGGATTTCAGGACAGAATAAATAGAAGATGTGGGTGAATGCTTTATAATCCTAGGGCATAGTGAAGATTATTTTCAAAAATATAAACCTGATAGTTTGTGCACATGTGAAAAAAAAAACAGATATCCAGTCAAGTTAAGGAATCTGGGGAGGGGGAAATAACTAGTTTTTTTTTTTTTTTAGATTTATTTATTTATTTGAAAGGCAGAGTTACAGAGAGGCAGAGGCAGAGGCAGAGTGAGATCTTCCATCTATTGGTTCACTCTCCAAATTCCTACAATGGCCAGGGCTGAGCCAGGCCAAGACCAGGAACTAGGAGTTTCTTCTGGGTCTCCCATGTGGGTGCAGGGGACCAAGTACCTGGGTCATCTTTCACTGCTTTCCTAGACACATCAGCAAAAGAACAAATTTTTAGAAAAGATTTATTTATTTATTTGAAAGGCAGAGTGATATAGAAAGAGGGAGAGACAGACAGAAAAGAATTTCTACCCACTAGTTTACTCTCCAAATGGATACAACAGCCAGGGCTAGCCAAGCTGTAGCCAGAAGTCAAGAATTCCATCTAGGTCTCCCACATGGGTGGCAGGGGCCCAAGCACTTGTTGGCAGGAGCCCAGATATATTAGCAGGGGACAGACTGGACCAGAGCAGTCGAGACTTGAACCAGTCCTCAGATACGGGATGCTGGCAACACAAGCTGCAGCATAACACACTATGCCTCAAGGCTAGCCTGAGAACTTGTATTTTTCTTTCTTTTTTTTTTTAAGATTTATTTATTTATTTGAGAGGCAGAATTACAGAGAGAGGGCAATGGAGAGAAAGGTCTTCCATCTGCTCATTACTCCCCAAATGGCTGCGACTGCTGGAGCTAAGCCAATGCAAAGCCAGGAGCCAGGAGCCAGGAGCTTCTTCCAAGTCTCCCACATGGGTGCAGGGGTCCCAGTACTTGGGCCATCTTCCACTGCTTTCTCAGCCCATAGAAGAAAGCTGGATTGGAAGAGGAGCAGCTGGGACACGAACTGGCACCCATTTGGGATGCTGGTGCCTCAGGCTGAGGCTAAGCCCACTATGCCACAGCACCGGCCCCAAGAACTAGTGTTTCTAGAGCATCCTTTAGGTACCCTTACATACAATCCACTGTACCCAAGATTTTTTTTTTTAAAATTAGTTCATGTATTTTATTAACTCCTCATATTCAATCACTTGTCTTCTGATTTACTGAAGCAAAATGTTAGATAACATTTGCCACAGTGATGTTTTTCAGAGTGGTTGGCCATAAACACTCTAGGAGCACAAAGAGCACTCACAGTAAGATGGTTAATTAGGCCATTTTCATCCACCTTATACTACTTTAGGACAGCCAGCTGAACCTTTCTCTCCTATCTGTTCTTCTTGGGAATGCTCTAAGACTTTTTCCTCCTTTTCCTGGCACCACCACAAAGTCTCAACACAAGATGATGAGTGGACTCCTTTCAGATGTTGTAGTCAGACGAAGTCCATCTATATTCCAGTTGCTTGCAGCAACGATCGGTCTCTGCTAATCAGAAGGAATTCCTTCTTTATCTGTGATCTTGGCCTTCACAGTTTCTGTTGTATCTGAGGATGCATCCTCCATCGTGATGGTCTTCCCCAGAAAGGTTATTACGAAAATCAACATCATGCTGGTGGGCACACTGTGGATGGTGGCTCCTACCTGGGGCTTTATAGGACTTTTCCCTTAAACCTTCTCCATTACCCTGTAAGGTAGTTATCATCAGTGCCTCACTGTGTTGAGGTGCAGAGAAGTTACATAACATGCCCAAAGTCACAAATCCAGGCAGTGAGAAAGCCAGCCTTCAACCTTGTGTCTGTCTGACTCCAGTGCAGCATAATACTGAAGAGGACCATAGCAATTTGTTTCTCACAGAAAATGTACACTTTGCGGTATTATGTTTCTTTGGGTTTGCTAACAGAGAGGCATATTTATTTTTCCTTATGGAGATTAATCTCTTTCTACCTTAAGTTTAAAATAATCCATAATATAGTAAATAGTTTTAAAATAACAGTATTTTAAATAAAAAAAATCACAACAACAAAGGTTAGCAAAGATGTGGAGAAACTAGAACCCCAATATTCTGCTGCTGAGAACACAAAGTGGTACAATGCTTTTGCTGAGTGTATGGAAGCGGACTTAATTAACTCTGAGTTTTATTACTCAACTCCACTCCTAGGGAAATAACCAAGAGAAACGAAAATCTGTGTCCGCACGAAAGCTTACACATGAATATCCACAGCAGCACTATCTATAATAGTCAAAAAGGAGAAACAACCCAACTGCCCATCAACCGATGAATAAACAAAATACCTTCTATACACACAATTGAATATTATTCAGCAACAAAGGGAATGAAGTACTGATAAATGGTACAACATCAATGAGCCCTGAAAACATTACGCTAAGAGGCCAGTCATGAAGAAACAAATTTATAAGACACCATTTACGTGTCTAGAACAAGCAAATCCATAGAGACAGACAACAGATCTGTGGCTGAGGTTGGAGGGGTATTGGAAGGGGAATGACAGCTTAAAAAGCACAAAGTTCTTTATGGGGGTAACGAAAATGTTCTAAAATTAAGTGTGGGCCAGCGCCGTGGCTCACTAGGCTAATCCTCCGCCTTGTGGCGCCGGCACACCGGGTTCTAGTCTCAGTCGGGGCGCCGAATTCTGTCCCGGTTGCCCCTCTTCCAGGCCAGCTCTCTGCTGTGGCCAGGGAGTACAGTGGAGGATGGCCCAAGTACTTGGGCACTGCACCCCATGGGAGACCAGGAGAAGTACCTGGCTCCTGCCATCGGATCAGCGCAGTGCGCAGGCCGCAGTGCGCCAGCCATGGCGGCCATTGGAGGGTGAACCAATGACAAAGGAAGACCTTTCTCTCTGTCTCTCTCTCTCTCTCTCTCTCTCTCACTGTCCACTCTGCCTGTCAAAAAAAAAAAAAGATATATATGAAACTGCACCATGAAAAATAGCCCCACATTATGTGTTTGCTAGGCTCTTAATAAATATCTACTGAACAAATGCATTAAGGTACTTTACGACTGCTTAAAAATACTAGCTCTTTTAAATTCAAACATTCTTTTTAGGCACCTAGAGTTCAACAAATAAGCTAATTTTGCATAGTGTTACTTGAAGAGTGCCCAAGTCACCCATCCCTGGAACTGAATAGTATTATCTGTGATACCTGCAGCAGCCTGCCACAGGGATTCTCCAGGCACCCAGCACAATCGTCTGTGACTTCTTACAGTGAGATGCCATGGCGTGTTAACTGACCCCTCCTCACTTTCACTGAGCCAAACCCAGACCTGCAGGAAAGCTCCAGTGTGACTCAAGACCAACAGCCAATGCAGATGTCAGCTGGGTCCTGAAATCTGGGAAACTGAACAACAGACTCCTTTCTTTGTGAGAAAAATTCTCAAAAGGAAGTCCCGATAGCATTTAGCTATTTATAGTCACATTTGAGCTCAGATGAAGGAGTGTGGAAAGGAAAAAAGCAATCAATTCCAGCATAAAAATGGAAACCAATATTCAGGGTTAAGGG
This sequence comes from Oryctolagus cuniculus, assembly GCF_964237555.1. Lineage (NCBI taxonomy): Eukaryota > Metazoa > Chordata > Mammalia > Lagomorpha > Leporidae > Oryctolagus > Oryctolagus cuniculus. Next base: position 161,965,419 of record NC_091432.1, read on the forward strand.
GAAGCAGGGAATAGAATAAATAGATGTCAGAACTTGAGATCCAGTTGATGAATTAGACTGACTGGTTAAAGAAAATCTAAGAAAAAAGCATTCAAATGTTAGGTGCACTGAGAAAGAAAGAAGGCAGACTAACAGAGCAAAACAAATGAGCTCAAGAGTCAAGATCCAATGAGTAAATTAAGTCTAGAAGGTGGCAATGAGAAGTCTGATTCCTTCAAGGGATTTTTTTTTTTTGGTTGGTTGGGTTTTTTGTTTGATTTTTGTTCAAAAGTTTATTAACTTATTTGAAAAGCAGAGTTACAGAGATAGTGGGAGAGACACAGAGAGACAGAGAGTGCCTCCACCTCTGGTTCACTCTCCATATGCCCACAAAGCCAGAGCTGATGCAGGCTGAAGCCAGAAGCCAGGAGCTTCATCCAGGTCTCCAATTTGTCTGCAGGCGCCCAAGCACTTGGACCATCTTCCATTGCTTTCCCAGGCCATCAGCAGGGAACTGCATCAGAAGTAGAGCAGCTGGAAACTGAACTACTGCCCATATGGAATGCCGGTATTGCAAGTGGAAGCCTTTATCTACTACACTATAGTGCTGGGCCCAAGGATGGTTTCTAAGTCTTTATCATCAGTGAAAAAATACCTCCCAGGGATACTTTATAGTTTACACGTCTCTTGAAATCTATAGCAACAAAATAAAAATGAACCTTGGATTTCTGAAAACCGTGTTCCGAGAGGGTTCCTATTTAAAATATGCATAGGAATGTGGTACCCATGGAAACAACAGATGAGGAGCCCAGAGGCTCAAAGATGCCACCTGAGCCCCTGCCTTCACATCTCCAAGAATTGATCCACAGGTGCTATTTCAGGGTGAATTCAATCCAGTCTACAAGTTACCACCATCCTTGAGTGAAACAACTGTAAAAATGTACCGTGTGTTCCCTATGTAAAGCATTGCTAGGAGGTTTTGCTATCTTATTTCATTCCATTTCTTAAAAAATCCTACAAGGTTGGTATTTTACAGATAGGAAAGGAACTGTAGCTGAAAGAAATTACACTACTTTCCTAAATTCACACAACTTCTAAGTGGGCGTGGTAAGATTTGATTCTGAGTCATCTTCTTACCCACTATTTTCTCTACTACCCTGAACCTTTCCAAAGTGAGGCTGTTATCAATTTGCTGGACCAAGGAAGGCCTTCTAGAATGAAAGACCAACACTCTATTTTTTTTTTTTTTTGACAGGCAGAGTGGACAGTGAGAGAGAGAGACAGAGAGAAAGGTCTTCCTTTGCCGTTGGTTCACCCTCCAATGGCCGCAGCGGCGCACTGCGCTGATCCAATGGCAGGAGCCAGGTACTTCTCCTGGTCTCCCATGGGGTGCAGGGCCCAAGTACTTGAGCCATCCTCCACTGCACTCCCTGGCCACAGCAGAGAGCTGGCCTGGAAGAGGGGCAACCAGGACAGAATCCGGCGCCCCGACCGGGACTAGAACCCGGTGTGCCGGCACCACAAGGTGGAGGATTAGCCTAGTGAGCTGCGGCGCCAGCCCCCAACACTCTAATAGCCATGAAAGAGCACTATAAAACCAAACATACAAATGGAAGGATATCAAAACAAAAAAAGAGAACATTGGGATTTGGAATGTCTGCAATTCATGGGATTCTAGGATAAGGAGTCTATAGGAAATACTAGTCAAAATAGCACATACAATAGCAAGCATACAATACTACTACTACTATAAAATCTAATCTGAAAAGACCTGTAGCTTCTGAATTTTTTATTGTCTTTATAAAGAATGTATAAGTAGATAAGAATTTGGAAATTTTGGTTGGGACTTCTCATAATATTCCTCGAGGTGTGTTTAGACTGTATGCATTAGTATGTGCTCTCAGGGGGAACAACGGTTTCCATGGCCAATAAACAAACACAACTGAGGTGAAAAATAATATCAGTAGCTACTAACCTCTCTTACACAATTCCCAAGATCTACCATAACAGAAGTTTTTGTAGATTTTATAGATTTTGCCACTCAACCATGATAATCATTCTCAATCATAAATCTTCCTCTTGGGTTTTCTGGGCAAATTTCCCAAGGCTTTCTTCCCTACCAAGGGAGCCAGGGTCATCTTGCTGAACTCCTGTGATTCCTCAATGACATCAGATAAAAGAAATCAAAAAATCCCTGCAACTTAGTCCCAGGGACAGCAATCTCTTGCTCCCGTAAACTTCTTCCAATCCATCGATAATACTGTATGGCCACCACATAAAAGCACCTCACACTGAAAACATTTTAGAAGGAAATTTGGGGTCTCCACCTATTAGAGATATTGGACCATCAGTTACCAAGCAGAAACAACAGTAGATAGAGTGGGTCCATGTTCTAATCCACCCTCTGCCACTAAGTAGGCGAACTGCATCAAGCTTTTTCATGGCTACCGAGTTAGCTACAAACCAAAGGGCACAGAACAGATCGTCCTGAAAGATCTCTCCAGTTCTAGGACACTTTGGGCATGAGTGATGCCTGATAACCAGTTTTGGTGATTCTGCAAGTACCTGTTTCTTGGTCACAGTGCCATCCACGGGGTCCACATATTCAAAGCTATCTGTCTTCGCCACACTGTAGACTTGGCTCCCCACAGCAAACTGCTGGCCAATGAAGGATTTGTCTGTGACCAGGGCCTCCAGATCCCTCATGATATAATACGTAGTCTTGGGCTCCAGCCCTTCATAGTCAAACCTAGTGAGGAAGGGCAGAACACAAGGTGAACCAAAACCTAAACAGGATAACAGCAACTGTTTGGACCTCCCAAAGTTCTGTTTTCAGGGAAGGACAGCCCAGACAAGTACTCTCAACTTGTCTCCCCTTCTTCCACCTGGCCCATAGAGTTCACTGCCCACACAGTGGCCAGAGTGGGCTTTTAGAAATCATATCACACTGCTGCTTTCCTTTAAATCCCTGTAAACACACTCTTCACTTGGAGAACAAAACTCAAAACCCCAAGCACAGCCTATCAGGTGCTGTGGGGGCCATCCCTGCCCACCTCTTTGACTTGAATGTTTTACCCTTTGTGCTCTTGTTTACTTGTTTCAGCTACACTGGTCTCCTGTCCAGTTCCCAGTGACACTTGACCCTTTCCTGCCTCTGGGCTTTTGCCCTCACTGTTTGTTCCTTCTGCCTCATGTCCTTATCCCACAGCTATCTAAACAGCTGGCTCATTCTCTTCCTTCAGTTTTTAAACCTATCACCTCCACAAAATGACCTTCTCTGACTCTCCACCTGAGGTAGGTCCCTACCTCAATACCCTCTGTATTTTATTTTGATAGTTAATCTTGTTGGTGCATTTGTGTATTTATTTGCTCTTTGCCCACCAGAATGAGTGCTCCGAGGGCAGAGACCTCAGCTCCTGTATGTCTTCTCTGTTACTTCTGGAGCATAGCACATGCTATGAAAGTAGTTTGGAATGAAAGATGGCAGGAAGGAAGGGAGGTGGGGGGGGGTAGAAATCAAGGGAGGAAAAGAAACAAGGAGAAAGGGAACTGAATGTACTATAATACTCTCTTGGGAACTTGGAAAAAATGTCACATTTGTTCCATTCAAAAAAGCCCTCTTAGCCAAGAGCATCAAATATAAGAAAGGGCTGGGAGGTGACTTGAAAAACAAAAAGACTAAAAATAGTACTTATCTCATTTGCTATTATGGGTTTAAAATATGATGATGCAAACCAAGTAACTGGTACAGCACCATGCACCCATGCTTCAAAACTATTAATTAGTTTTATTCTTAAAGAAACTGTTCAGGCTTTCCCAATGCCAAAGAGTTTTGACCAAGACCTCATATCGCACCTGGGGTGGGTCTGTTTAAGAAGGAAGTCCCAGGAGGGGCAGCAGTGCCCGAGGGGCTGTGGAGGAATCTCTGTAGCACAGAAAAAGAACGAGAGTCTAAGGGTGAACTGAAAAGGACAGATGCTCTGGATAGCTGTGACTACATTTTCCCCACTCATCATCTTTTAAGATGTCCAGTAAACACCTGGGTAGCAGCCCGAATGGAGAACACAGGCTGACAGCATATCCAGTGATGGGTCCCCCACATCCATATCCCTTTCTTTTACTTTCTTCCTCTCACACAAGATGTTTCTTCCCCAGCCTTAGAAACAAAAGAGCAAGGAATCAGAACATTTTCAGCAGTGCGTAAGTTCTGAGACTAGATTCTCTTGACAAGTTTCAAATTTTTTCTGTTTAGTTTTTTTTTTTAATTTACTTATTTATTTGAAAATCAGAGCTACAGAGAGAGCAGGAGAGACAGAGAGGGAGAATATCTTTCATTGGCTGGTTTGCTTCCCAAATGACTGCAAGAGCCAGGGCTGGATCAGGATGAAGCCAGCAGCTCTTCTGGGTCTCCCATGTGGGTGCAGGGGACCAAACACTTGAGCTATCTTCTGCTGCTTTTCCCAGGCCATTAGCATGGAGCTGGATCAGAAGTGGAGCAGCGGGGCCAGGGCTGTGGCTCAGTGCGTTAACGCCCTGGCCTGAAGTGCTGGCATCCCATACAGGTGTCAGTTTGAGACCCGGCTGCTCCACTTCCGATCCAGCTCTCTGCTATGGCTTGGGAAAGCAGTAGAAGATGGCCCAAATCCTTGGGTCCCTGAACTCATGTGGGAGACGAGGAAGAAGCTCCTGGCCCTTGGCTCCGGATGGGCACAGCTCCAGCCATTGCAGCCAGTTGGGGAGTGAACCACAGGGTGCTGGCTTTGCAGGTGGTGGCTTTACCTAAGACTAGATTCTCTTTAAAGATGGGCATTTGGAGGAGGTAGAGACACAACAAAGCAGAAGGAGGAGGAGGATTTGGATAAAACAGTCTAGTAAGAGACAACAGCAAGGAAAGAGATTCAAAAGTTGAGAAAATCTACTGATGTGATAGAACATGTTCGGTTTATTCCTGGTCCTTACGTCAGCCTACCCAAATGGTCTACAAACACAAGCAGGTCATACGCTATCTTGCCCTCACTGACCAAACTCAGCCCTTCTGATCACCACTGCCACTAGCATACTTTCAAGGAGTGAAACCTTTAAATGGAGAATTCTGTCTGGCTTCTATTTATACAAAGAAAACCATCTGGGAGATGTTCTCAGATAAAACTTCAGACCCAGTTATGAAATTGTTTTATTATGTCCCTCTCTGCCAAGAAAACTGTCAGGCTAGAAATCACTTTATTTCACAAGTACCTTTCAACTTGCTATTCGCCAGGGGTTGAAGGAAATATTTATTTCTCATCCTACCTACTCCTTCCTCCCTGTTTCTTTATCTGTGATCTTCTTTGGGCAGAAGTATGAAACATAACTCAATGTCCTACCAGAAACTCAATCTCCATGGCATATTATTCTCTAATATGGTTTTTATTATGAAAAAACCAATTAGCATGTAAGCTCTTGGCCACAAAGAATGAACTATATTGTAAATATACTTTTCATAACACTATTTCATCAAAACACTGGCAGAAACCTATATAATCATTGCACAAATTATGAGCAACACATCTTTGACTCAAAAAAATCTCCCTATGCCAGAGACTGGTAACAATATTGTATTTTTTCAGGTTGGACTTTTTGGAAAGGCTTCATGCAACAGAAGAATTTCAGGTCAGTGCTGCGGCTCACTAGGCTAATCCTCCGCCTGCGGCGCAGGCACCCCGGGTGCTAGTCCCGGTCAGGGCGCTGGATTCTGTCCCAGTTGCTCCTCTTCCAGGCCAGCTCTCTGCTGTGGCCCAGGAGTGCAGTGGAGGATGGCCGGGTCCTTGGGCCCTGCACCCCATGGGAGACCAGGAGAAGCACCTGGCTCCTGGCTTCAGATCAGCGCGGTGCGCCGACCGCAGCACACCGGCCGCAGCAGCCACTAGGGGGTGAACCAACGGCAAAGGAAGACCTTTCTCTCTGTCTCTCTTTCTCACTGTCCACTCTGTCAAAAAAAAAAAAAAAAAAAAAAAAAGAATTTCATGTTCTGTTTAGCCCTTGGTAATACACACAGGGCAACCAGGAGGGTTGAACACTTGTTAGATATAATAACGAATAAGGCAGGTTTCATGACACAAAGAATAATTTGAGGTGGTTTGCAAGCTGGCGTTTCCCTAGCCTTCTTTACAAATGCATCAAGAATATTAAAGTGTTGTCTACATTTTCCACAGCATTATAGTCTGTTTGATGTTAATGAGTACCATCACAGGCTTCCTTATTCTCCGATATTAGTCTGAGACATTTATGACTCTTTAAGAGAAGAAACAATCACCATATAAGGGAAGCATAAAGCTCAGTTTCTGTCTCTCAAACTCTGGAAACACAAAACAAAGTTAACTATTCATAAGCAAAGCCAAGTGAGTCACAACCTCTCTGCTTTAAATACACAGACTCTGAGGCTACCCCAAATTCCCTCACCCTATTCCACACTCTCCAGAGTGAACATGCTCTTCTTCCACCCCTCCCCTGACACCTGATTTGGAGCTAGGCACACACACCCACTCAGCTTACCCAGGCTCACAGAAGCATCAGATCATGCTTCTCTCACTCTACATCAGCAACAGGGAAGTGAGACAGACCCTCACTGGCCTTTCTGCTGCTTAACATTCCCCCTTCCTATACCTGCTTTCAGGAGAACAAAACATCAGCAAAATCTGGGGCTTCCTGAATCATGTTGCCCCTCAAGAGTATCGGCTCAGGCACCTTGGACACCACCCAGACCATCAGTGAAGAGGTAAGACAATGGTAGGGAAAGACTTACAAAAGTACCCTAACCTGACACAGCTTCTGTATCTATACCCTGCGCCTGACAAGCTGAGGTGGAGAACCAGGGAGAAGAGCCTCTGGTTTGAATGCATGACTCTCAAAGTCGCCAAAGTTTCCATGAGACTTTTCAAAGCTTTGAAGTTCGGCTTTCTTCTTAGAATGGCTGCTCCCCTTAAAGGTATTGATGAAAATATGACAGAGGGTTATCACAAGAGGGAAGAAGTGTGTACCTTCCTGCTTGATGCCTTTAACACACACCTCCCCCAAGAAACTGACTGGGTTCCAGATGGTCAGATCTTCCTGAAATATGCTTCCTTTCTGAAAATTCTAGCCTATTAGTTTCAGAATCCATTTCTAAGATTTGTCTCCCAGGGTCCATGAAAAGGCCCTTCTCCTCACCTGCAAAAGTAGTGGCGGCCATATTTGGCCCAGTGATCCCGGACGATTTCCTCCACACCTTGCTTCCGGGCAGCAATAATGGACAGCCAAACCAAGACTGCCCAGAGGCCATCTTTCTCTCGGAGGTGATCAGAACCTAAAAGAAGAACAAATATTCCACTGAGAATTTGCAGGGAGGATTTATGGGCAGTAACAGCTAAAGGAACTAAAATCAGATAGCAATTGTGTGATACACAGAAATGGCTAGATCTGTTTATACTCTATGTTAAATATATGTCCCATAATATATTTGTATTCTCAAAAAACATGCAAATGAAATTCTAATAACATAAGTACTACTAAAAATAAAGTAAAATCCTGAAAGGCTGAAGACTCAATTTAACATTAACTAAGCCTAATAATATCATTAATTATGCCATTTATTTAGTAAATATTCCATGACCCCTATACTATACTAAGCACTGTTTTACATCCTAGGGATAAAGCAGTGAAGTAGATAGCTCTTTACTCATAAAACCTGAATACAAGTAGATGGAAACAGATAAAAGAAAAGCAGACAAGTAAGAGAACAAGACAGGTAAGAGAACGCACCCAGTAAACCCAAGGACTATGAGGAAAATCGGGTAGGCAAGGATGTCATGGCATAGGATCAAACAAGGCTGTTTTACCCACGGTTGAATGGTTGCTTCTCAAATGGTATGTTCACCAGTATCTGTGAATATGAAGCCAACTGGGGAAACAGTTTTTGTAGATGTAGTTAGTTATGTTTGAGGCACAGAGATGAGATCAACCTGCACTGTCAAGGTAGGCCCTCGATCTAATGACAAGTGTACTTCTAAGAAGCAAAGACACAGAAGAAGAGACATGCAGAGGACTAAGCCACGTGACGGAGGCAGGGATGGGAGAGATGGAGCCAGCAGAATCCCCTTTCAGAGGAGGCATGACCTCGCCCGTATCTTGGTTCTGGATTTCTGGCTTCCCCAACTCCGAGAGAATGCTTTTCTGTTGTTCTGAGCCACCCCATGAGTTGTGATTTTGCACAGAAGCTCTAGGAGACAATACAGGTCACTAGTATCAGTCTCACCAAGCTGACGACACCAGAACTGACCCCTGAGGAGAGGAGGCGATCAGGCCAAGACAAGGGACAGCAAATGCGAAGTCCCCAAGGTAGGAAGGAATGGGAACGCTAAATCCTAAGGACACTTATTCAGAAACAGAGGCATTTCTTAGTGTGCTATTTACATAAATAGAGAGTACGGTCTAAACAGCTAGCTTTCTGTGCAACAGGAACCCAAGGGAATATGCTGCAGACCCACTAAAGCATCTATTGACCATTTTTAGGTTCCTTCTGAAGTGAACAAAGCGCTAAAAACAGAGGAATGTGCTATAGTGTGAGAAAAGCACAGGGAAGGCTTCAGAACTAGGGTTTCAACCAAATTCCATTACTCCTTTTAAACAAAAAAAAAAAAAAACAGATTTATTTATTTTGAAAGAGACACAGAGAGAAAGGAAGAGAGACGGCGGCGGGCGGGGGGAGGGGGAGGGATATCTTCCATTTGTTGGTTCACTCCCCAGATGGCTGCAATGGCCAGCACTGAAAGCAAGAGCCAGGAACTTAATCCGGGTCTCCCACATGGGTATCTGGTTCACTCCCCAACCACTTGGCCATCATCTGCTGCCTTTCCTAGGCCATCAGCAGGGAGCTGGATTGGAAGTAGAGCAGCTGGGACTCCAACCAGTGCCCATATGCGATGCTGGTATCACAGGCTATAACTTAACCTGTTGTGTCATAATACTTGCCCCTCTGTTACTTTGCAGGTGTGAGAAAAGCCATTACAAAGCTATTCTCTCTTTTGAGGGTCGGATTCTCATCAATAAAATGGGGGATTTTTTAGTGTTGTCCTATGATTTTTTTTAAAATATTTATTTATTTACTTGAAAGGCAGAGTTACAGAGAGAGAGAAGGAGAAACAGTGAGAGAGAGAGATCTTTCATCCTCTGGTTCACTCCCCAAATGCCACAACAACTGGGGCTGGGCCAGGCCGAAGCCAGGAGCTTCTTCCCAGTCTCCCAGGTGGGTGCAGGGACCTAAGCACTTGGGCCATCCTCCGTTGCTTTCCCAGGCACATCAGCCGGGAGCTGGATCAGAAGCGGAGCAGTGGAGACAAAACTGGTACCCTTATGTGATGCCAGCACTGCAGTGGCTGTAAACCATTACACCATGGTGCTGGCCACTGTCCTGTGAATTTAATCAAATTAAGTGGGAAGGCTCTAGAGACAGAATTCTCACGTTCAAGTCCTGGTCGAGCCACTTACCTTTATTTGCTGCACTCCTTTGTAAGATTAGGGACAATAACAGCTCCTCCTACATGAGGTTACTGTCAGGATTAAGTAACTAAATATACCTGGGTATTTAAAACAGTGACTGCAATACTACAGGTTGTTTTTCCTGCTGATCTGGTTGGTAATTCACATAAAGCACCACACAATGCCAATTATTTAAAATATACATTGACACAAATTTTTTTCAGTTATTCACATGTATTTATCATCTGAATCTAGAAACAGTAATGTTAAGAAATTAAGCTGGGGGGGCTGACGCTGTAGCGTAACAGGTAAAGCCACTGCCTGCAATGCCCATATCCCATGTGGGTGCTGGTTCATGTCCCAGCTGCTCCACTTCCAATCTAGCTCTCTGCTATGGCCTGGGAAAGCAGTAGAAGATGGCCCAAGTCCTTCGGGCCCTGCACTCATATGGGGGACCAGGAAGAAGCTACTGGCCCCTGACTTCAGATCGGCGCATCTCTGGCTGTTGCAGCCAATTGGCGATTGAACCATCAGATGGAAGACACCTCTCTCTCTCTCTCTCTCTCTCTGCGTAACTCTTTCAAATAAATAAATAAATCTTTAAAAATAAAAGAGAAATGAAACTGGGACCAGGGGATGGGCCATTTTATTTTCCAATACGGTAATGAGAATAGACAGTAATATTCTTGGACTATGAAACCTATATGGAAATCAACAAGAGAGAGTCAGTGTTACAGAGCTGTTAACCCCAAAATGGAATTAAACATTAAGTTAAACATCTTTGACAACTTCTCATTGAAACTAAGGATCATTTACTGTTCTTGTTATATGTACTCCTTTTAAAAAATCAATTATTTAATCTGAAAGTCAGAGTTTAGAGAGGGAAAGACAGAGAAAGAGAGAGTTAGAGCGAGATATCTTCCATCCACTGGTTCATCCCTAGATGGTTGTAATGGCCAGGGCTGAACCAGGAGCCAGGAGATAGGAGACAGGAGCCAAGAACCTCTTCCAGGTCTCCCACATGGGTGGCAAGGGCCCAAACATTTGGGCCATCTTCCACTACTTTTCCCAGGCATGTTAGCAGGGAGCTGGATAGGAAGTGGAACACCAGAACACAAACCAGTATCCATATGGGATGCTGGCAACACAGGCAGTGGCTTAATTCACTATGCCGCAATGTGAGCCTCTGTATGTACTCTTATATGCTAAGTATTTTCCCTCAAGGGGGAAAACACACAGCTCTAAGAGGGCACTGAAGTCACTGCAATGAAAAGGAAAAAGGCCAAGTCTTTTAATTCTTCCTATAAACTGATCAACAGGCTGCTGCTGATATTGTTAGATGTCCAGTTGTGCCTGCCTGAAGGCTAAGAGGATATCGTCATACTATGGAGTGACTCCAGTGTCATCCTGTGGATTCTTTACATGGCTGCAGAAATAGAGGAAGCTGGATGACTCTGGGTTAGATCTATGGCCGACTGCCAAAGGCATGTCTAGGAACCCCTGCCCAGGGGGATCATTTAGGAACCTTTTGTCTTTTCATAGTTGAAAAAAAATAGTTATAATTTACTGGTTGGAAAAAAATACCCTTTTATTGTAAAACACAGGCTTGCATACCTTGACTCTCCAGCTGGATTACATTACCTATAGATAGAACCATCAGATGCTATTAAACCTGTGAGATAACATGTCATAATTTAGTCATGGAGAGTCACAGAGTTCTTTTAGCTGGATTAAAAAAAAAATAACCACCTCAATCATTTACAGTAAATTGTCAGTTGGCTTGGATTTCCTGGCCTACAAGTTAAACATTTGCCAAGATTCATAAGGGGCAGATGATGGAGTAAAATTACCCACACTTTTTATCATTCTTTGAGGTAAGGATAGACATTAATGATGTTAGATTACACAGATGTTTCCACTGGATGATCACAGTGTGCTTGGGAGGGAGGTTTGGGGATACAACTCTCCTTTTAATAACTCTTAAAGGCAAATGAAATATAATGCCATACCGCTAACAGGTGAATTGAACAAGAAATGCAGAAAACACAAAAATATCAAGAGGTTTTCAAAAACCTCAGTATGCACAGAGTAAACAGTGGAGGATGGCCCAAGTGTTTGGGCCCCTGCACCCACATGAGACACTGGGAGGAAGCACCTGGCTCCTGGCTTCGGATTGGTCCAGCTTCAGATGGGTGCAGCTCTGGCCGTTGCGGCCATTTGGGGAGTGAACCAGCGGATGGATGACATCTCTCTCTGTCTCTCCCTCTCACTGTCTGGAACTCTACCTCTCAAATAAATACATAAAAATCTTAAAAAAGAGAGAGAGAGAGAAAGAGTAGGTCCAAAAGATAACTGGGTGAAAGGGCATAAACAAGCAATGTTCAAGCGAAAAATCCTCCTAAGTCAGTGAACATTTGAGTGGATGTGCACTCTCATTGCAGTCAAAGAAAAGTCATCAAAACGGGGCACCATCTGGGAGCGTCTTAACCTATGAAAGGCTGGCTGGGGAAGCAGAAGCAGCGAAGCACCAATGCAAGTGAGTATACTTTGGTAGATGAATTTGGCATTAATGATCCATAATTTTAAAAATCACTGAGCTTTGGACCCAGTTATTCCATCTCTTCACCTTTAGTCACACACAGCTAAGAGAAGAGGAAAAAGGTAAAAAAATAAATATTAATTGTTGAATAACAGGATAATTGTGGACGATCCATACAAAACTTTGCTGGTAAAAAGTACTGGATAAGAATCTTTAATGATACAGAACAATGTTCATTCAATCTGAATAAACAGAAAAAATCATTTCACCAAAAAAAGAATATTCAGTACACTTTTTATAGATATGTGAGTATGTGTGAATGCATATGCATGTGCAAATTAAACAACAAAGGTATACACAGCAAACTGTGAACAGCAGTCATTGACCTCTGAACCAGGAGAATTGTAGGTGTTTTTCTTTTCTTTCCTGTGCAGTATTTTATAGTAAATGTATAACTTTCATAAGAAAAAAATAAAATTTTTAAGTTGTTAATGGTGTGCAGAAATCTCATATGAAAAATACCATTACCAAAATGTCATACAGTTGGACTCTTATGCTATGTAGCTTTTTTTTTTTTTTTTTTTTTTGGGCCAAGCAGAGTTAGACAGTGAGAGAGAGAGACAGAGACTTATAGACAGTGAGAGAGAGAGACAGAGAAAAAGGTCTTCCTTCCGGTGGTTCACCCCCCAAAATGGCTGCTATGGCCAGCACACTGCGTCAATCCAAAGCCAGGAGCCAGGTGCTTCCTCCTGGTCTTCCATGCAAGTGCAGGGCCCAAGCACTTGGGCCATCCTCCACTGCCTTCCCTGGCCACTGCAGAGAGCTGGACTGGAAGAGGAGCAACCAGGACAGAATCCGGCACCCCAACCGGGATTAGAACCTGGGGTGTCAGTGCCGCAGGTGGAGGATTAGCCTAGTGAGCCGCGGCACTGGCTGCTATGTAGCCTTTTCAGCTTGGCTTCTTTCACTCAGTAACATGCATTTAAGTTTCTTCCATATCTTTTCATGCCATGAGCGGTCACACCTTTTTAGTGCTAAACAACACCAGCACAATTTTTAAAGCTTGCTTCCCCTTTGGATTTCTGGCTATGTGTGCAGCCTGAGCTTGCTACCGGTTTCAGAACATTGCAAAGGGAATTTACCCATATCCCCAAGGCCTGTAAGTCCCCTCACTTTGCACACCTCCATCCAGGCCAGAACACCCTAAAGCTCACTCAGTCCTACTCTGAGCAGCTGAATCTTCACCCAAGTACCAGAAGGGGGGGGGGGGGTACTCAACTCTCCCTTGCAATGACTCCAGCAAAAATTAACACCAAAAAAGGGGGGTCTATTTTTTTCTCATCTGAAATATCACTATTGGCCCTCTCCCTGAACGAAACTTTGAGTTTTCCCAAGCTTCAAAACCAAGTTACTTGAGCTGGGCAGTACACCAATAAGAATGCTGCCCATCCAAAGAAAAGGGAAAAATAAAGAGAACACTCGATCATCTAAAAGGAATTCTCTCCAAATGGAAATCCCAGTGTAGACCAACCAGCTCAATAATGCGTCATACACGTTACTAACAGATCAAGTCACCACAGTGGAAAATCAGAGGAGGGCATTCAAAATGTGTCAATTAGGAAAAAACAAGCCATTTTTGTACCTGTTGGTAACTCCAAGGTGTAACATAGGTTACCACTCTCAACCCTAGACCGTACACTAGAATCACGTAAAGATCTTAAAAAAAAAAAATTTCAGGTCCCACCATGTGTCAGTAAAACCAAGATTCATTTTTTTAAAAATAATCTTTTCAAAACTTTTTCTCTGTGACACAACACTTACCTATTTAACTGAAGTGTAAAAAAGTTTTAAAGACCAAATGAGGAAGTTACATAGTTGAAAAAAATAAAAACTATAAACCATTAGCTCTTATAACACCTCAGTTTTTCCTAATCAAATATCTTAATAAAGAAAACATGAACCACTAGAAACTGATTTGATAAAATACAAACTAAGCCTAAAGGTAAATAAAGGCATTTCATAATTTCTTATTATGAGAAGAGGCAAATTTTCTAAGAAAACCTTATTGTTAAAACATAAAGGACCACATGCTAATTTTGTATGTGTGTACTTTTTTACCTTTCTAACATTTTAAAAAATAATTATTTTACACTTTTTAACATTTTGTCACATTCATTTCAAATGTAGACACTGTATACAAATACACTATTTTTCTTGAAGACAGATATTAATATCACAGATTGAGGGATTCATGACAATGATCATAACATGGGGAAAGAAGAATATAATGTCATTTACATTGTACAATTCAGTGAAGCAATATTTACAACTAAATACCCAATTTTTATATTCTGTCTATATATTAACTTCCACAAATAAGAGAAAATGTGCTATTTATCTTCTGGGTCTGGCTTATTTTACTTAGCATAATGATCTCTATTTGCATGCATTTTATTGTGAAAATCAAGATTTCAATTTTTATGGCTCAGTAATATAGCATCATGTATATATACTATATTGTCTTTATCTGATCATCTGGTGATGGACATCTAGGCTGATTTTATCTTTGTTACTGTGAAGTGAGCTTCTATAAACACAGAAGTGAAGGTAACTCTTTCATATTTTGAGTTCACTTCCTTTGGATATATTCCCAGAAGTAGGATAGTTGGGTCTTAAAGTAGATCTATTCTTAGTTTTCTGAAGAATTGCCATACTGTTTTCCATAATGGTTGTACCAATTTGCATTCCCCCCAGCAGTGAATTGGAGTACTTTTTCTCCACAACTTTGCCAACATTTGTTACTTTTTTGATTTTTGGATAACAAGCATCCTAACTGGAGTGAAGTGATAATTCATTGTGGCTTTTACTGGCATTTCCCTAATGGCTAGTGTTCCTGAGCGTTTTCTTCATGTATCTGCTCGCCATCTGTATCTCATTCTTTAAAAAATGTATGTTCACATCCTTTGCCCATTTCTTAACTTAATTGTTTGTGTTGTTGTTGTTGAGTTTCTTGAGTTTTGGCAATGGTGCAAGCATCCATATATTTTCTTCTTAAAAAAGAAAAAGAAAAGCTCTTAGAGAGCTTTATACAAATAGCCAGGGTTGAGAAACACTGCTTTATGGACAAAGGCACGCCACATGGTCTCATGTTCGGGGCAGAATGTTTAGGATAATGAGTTAGGCCTCTTCCTCTTTTAGACTGAATTTGGCACTACTGGAGTGGCCAGTGTTCTCTAGTTCAATGCATGCCACTGGCCTTTCTCCAGTGGGTGGGTCTCACTGAGTTAGAGGAGCACTGAGCTCAGATAGGTCAGACAGCAGTGGCTTATTTTGTATTACATGTAACAGTACATGTAATAATAAGTAAAATAATAAAAATATTAATGATGTTTGACACAAATATGGCTTATTTTGTATTACATGTAACAATACATGTAATGATAAGTAAAATAATAATAAATATTAATGATGTTTGACACAAATATGCCTCTGGCTGATATTTTCACCACAGGCCTGCATCTCAAATCACTCCTCACTCTGTCCCAAGCCTGGCTTCACAGAAGGCATGCACTACACATTTGTTGGACAAGACTCTAACATGTAGTTTGCTATAATTCATCCGATTCGCTCCTCATCAAAAGTGAAGCCTCTGGGGCTGATGCTGTGGTGTAGTAGGCTAAGCCTCTCCCTGTGGCACCAGGATCCCACATGGGCACCAGTTCATGTTCCAGCTCTTCCTCTTCTGATCCAGCTCTCTGCTTATGGCCTGGGAAAGCAGTGGAAGACGGCCCAAACACTTGGGTCCCCACACCCACATGGGAGACCCAGAAGAAACTCCCGGCTGCTGGCTTCAGATTGGCTCAGCTCCAGCCGTTTGTAACCATTTGGAGAGGCAATCAGCAGATGGAAGACCTCTCTTTCTGTCTCTCCCTCTCTGTAATTCTACCTCTTATATAAATAAATAAAATCCCAAAATAACAATGAGGCTTTCTAGAAACAACATGGTATCATACAACATAGAAGGACTTTATGGATCATCCTGTTGAACAGACTCAGCCCACAAATGAGGAAACTGAGGTGCAGAGAAGGTTTGCAATTTGTCTAAGGCAGTTTGAACACAGAACTGGACTTGAGATTGGAGCCCTGACTGTCAACTCCTGGTGCTGTACTGTTTATAGAACACCACTGGCCCACGTCCCTTGCTATGTATTCTACCTTCCTCCCAAAGAATGACCAGAAGGGTGGAAATGGCTCGTCAGCGTTGGCTTAAACACTGGCAGGGATGACTGTGAGCCAGTAAGATTGGCTTGGAATCCTGGGTTGCCCAATGTGACCTTGGCCCCTGGCTTGAATCCCCCTCCCTAAGCTCAGTAATTTCCTTCATAAAAAAGAGGACCATCACGGGCCCTACAATATCTAAGAACTGCTCTTTACAGGTCATAGGATGAGCCAGGAATGTCTAAAGTAGGTATGAGGCTGAAGATCTGTCACTCTATACCCACTGTATTCTGTTCTCAAAGGTGCCCCTAACAACTGGTAACCTCCCGGCGTGCAGGTCGGGAAGCCTCCAAGCACCATTTTAAGAGCTGCATCTAGATTCCAAGGGACAAGCCTCCTGTTAAAAGCTCCTTAGGAGAAACTGAGAAGACCCCTGGCCTTTCTGGAAGGCTTCAAGCTGTGAACCAGGGCCACGATCTGCCCGGACTCCTAGTCTGCTCAGAAGCCCCATTCCTGCTACCGTTCTACACGCAGGGGTCCTGCGACACCCTCTCTGGTCAATTATCAACTGAAGGGTCAATGCAACTGGAACCACGGCAAAACCAAGAAAAAGATTTTTTGTGATAGAGACATTCTTCCCACTCGAGATGTGACCCCTGTGACCCAGCACAGGGGGTTTACAAAGGGGTCAGAAGGGGGTTTCAGTTTTCGAACTTCACAAGGAGGCCCCTGGGGATGTCATCCAGCACCTCTGTGCTCTGGCCCAGCCTGGACTGAATTGCACACGTGCACATAGCCTGTTCCCAATAGCCCCGCAGAGAAACTGCTCCCCTAGTGCTGATAGTGCTGTCATCACAGCCTCCTCACTCTGCTCCCTCAGCCCAGCCAGATTTATACACAATGGCTGCAAGGAAGACAAAGAGATGTGAGAGGATCTTAATGACCCGAAATTCATGGATATACGGGTGCTTTCTCTGTCCTACAGAGTGAGCAGATGTGAAAACAGCCAAAAGCAGAGTTAACAGCCATCTACCAGGGGATAGACTAAAGCTTTCCTTTATTTTACCTTTTGAAAAATATAAAACAGTAAATAAAATGAATAAGAGAGAGTTAAATCTCTTCAGTATTTGTGCAATAGCATTAATGCAAACCCATTCTTGAGTCAGGATCTACAGAGTTTATATGTAAAATCTAGGCCAGCGCCGTGGCTCACTAGGTTAATCCTCCGCCTGTGGCGCCGGCACCCCGGGGTTCTAGTCCCGGTCGGGGCGCCGGATTCTGTCCCGGTTGCCCCTCTTCCAGGCCAGCTCTCTGCTGTGGCCAGGGAGTGCAGTGGAGGATGGCCCAGGTGCTTGGGCCCTGCACCCCATGGGAGACCAGGAAAAGCACCTGGCTCCTGGCTCCTGCCATCGGATCAGCGCGGCGCACCGGCCGCGGCGGCCATTGGAGGGTGAACCAACGGCAAAGGAAGACCTTTCTCTCTGTCTCTCTCTCTCACTGTCCACTCTGCCTGTCAAAAAATAAATAAATAAATAAAAATTAAAAAAATTCTAAATGAGGAGGTATGGCCATGAATGTATTAGAAACTGTGCAACCATTGAGGGAAATAAAATGTTCTTTTATAAAGTAACTAGAGAATAAGTCAATAAGATAGACCATAAGACAATAGAGAACAGAATGATATGTTAAAGGCAGTAAGACTTTAGTGTATATAAAAGAATCACCATATCTGGCACTTAGCCCACTGTTAAACAAACGTTCAATGCCAGCAACCACAGTCACAGGAAACGAGCAACTTAATACAACAATTTTTTTTTTTTTGACAGGCAGAGTTAGACAGTGAGAAAGAGAGAGACAGAGACAGAGAGAGATACAGAGAGATTATAGACAGTGAGAGAGAGACAGAGAGAAAGGTCTTCCTTCCGTTGGTTCACCCACCAAATGGTCTCTACGGCCAGCGTGCTGTGCCGATCCTAAGCCAGAAGCCAGGTGCTTCCTCCTGGTCTCCCATGCGGGTGCAGGGACCCAAACACTTGGGCCATCCTGCACTGCCCTCCCGGGCCACAGCAGAGAGCTGGACTGGAAGAGGAGCAACTGGAACTAGAACCCAGCGCCCCAGCCGGGACTAGAACCCCGGGTGCCAGCGCCACAGGTGGAGGATTAGCCAAGTGAGCCACGGCGCCGGTCCCAAGTTAATACAACAAATTATAAATACTTTAAAATCTGTACATTAATACTGATTTTGGGAGGAAGGAACTTTGCAAAAACACTTGGTTAGCTTAATTTGTACCAATAATTACAGGAAGCTTAAAATCTCAAAACTTTACTTTTTTTCTGTAACTCTGATCTTTACCATAATTCATAATATCCTTCCCCATCCCCTTCCAACTAGTCTACATTTGTGTGCTTTATTTCTACGAATCCTCCCAAATGTTAGGATACCCAAATGTCCATATCTTCAGAAATATATTTACTTAAGAATGATAAAAATATAACCACTAATGATGCACGGAAGAAATACCAGAATGGAAATTCTTTTTAAAGATTTATTTATTTATTTATTTTGAAAGGCCTGAGTTACAGAGGGGCAGAGGCAGAGATAGAGAGAGAGGTCTTCCATCCACATGGGAAACCTGGAAGAAGCTCCTGGCTCCTGGCTCCTGGCTTCAGACTGACGCAGCTCTAGCCATTGTGGCCTTCTGGGAAGTGAACAGCAGATAGAAATTCTGTTTCTTCCCTATTTCTTCTTTTCTTCCTTCCACCCATCTGGCTTTTGTGTTTCCAGCTTCCATTTCTTCCTTCCATTCATCTTTCTGTCCTTCCATCTACCCTACAAATATTTACTCAGAGACTTACCATCTATCAATGAAATAAAGGTGCAAGACTGATATGGCCCCTGTCTTTGGGGCATATAAAATATTTGCAGGCAAGCAGAGTAATCTAGCAAACCTCAAAAGATTAGGAAAATACTCAAGACTTCACAGGATATGACACACACGTATGTGCAAGGCCTCTGCCAGCCATGCTGGAAACTGGGCAGATGAGATTACAGCCAACTTCAAGAACACCAGGCTTAACTCCAGAGTTCATGGTGGGAAGATTTGGTGTGACAATTAAGGACAAGTCGTGTTCGTGCCAGGACCCTGGATTCAATTTCAAATTTCCAGATAGAGGTGGATGCATACAAAAGGCTTAGTAATGTCCTGGCATATTCTAGGAGCTTTTTAAACACACACACACACACACACACCCCTATTCTTATCATGAAAAATTCAAAGTACTTTGTTGGAAACAACCACTTTTTTTGCATTGCCTGATTATATTTGGTTTTGTGGCTAAAGTTATTAAGTTTCAGAAAACACACAATAGGGGCTGGCCCTGTGGTGCAACAGGTAAAGCTGCCACCAGCAGTGCTGGCATCTCATATGGGTGCTGGTTCGAGTTCTGGCTGCTCCACTTCCAATCCATCTCCCAGCTAATATACCTGGGAAAGAAGTAGAAGATGGTCCAAGTCCTTGCGCCCCTGCACCCATGTGGGAGACCTGGAAGAAGCTCCAGGCTCCTGACTTCGGATCAGCTCAGCTTTGGCTGTTGCAGCCATTTGGGGAGTGAACCAGCAGATAGAAGATCTCTCTCTCTCTCTCTCTCTCTCTCTCCGCCTCTGCCTCTCTGTAACTCTGCCTTTCAAATAAATTAAATCTAAAAAGTAATAGTATTACTGAAGACTTGGTCAAGATCTAGTCATTCACAAAGAGAATAATTCTTCAGTGTTACCAGCAAAGGAATAAGCTCTGGGCTGTAACAATTCATATAATCACAAAATGGTGAGCTATGCTAAGAAACTGATGTCAATGACAGAAACCAGTAGAACATTTTTGATAAATGTAAAAAAAGCAGGCATCCTTCAAAGTTTTTGGATTTGGTATTCTAGTACATCCCATTTGTGTATGGGAACAAGTCCAGATTCCTTTAAATTTGGAATTTTAGAGAAATAGCCAAAATGCCACATAGATGAACAGTGTTCTGTTTAAATCTAAGGATTTACAAAACAGTCTCCCTTCTATTAAAACAGTTATTGAGGCTCTTCCAAGGAACTGGGTGCAAGCAAGCCTAGTCTTAGCACAACAGATAATTTGGTTCCTTAAAAAACTTGCTTCTTTGATAGAACAAGAAGCATACGTTTCCTACTGCCACAGGACCTGGAGTTTTCCATGGAGAAGTCTGAATACTGGTCTCATCATCAGCTTGTTACCTTGCCAAGCTCTGGGAGCCCGAAATACAGGCATGGAGAATTTCCATGCAGGATATATAGGAGAACTTTAAAAAGTTCATAGACAATAGAATTAAAAGATATATTTATTCCGGTACAAAGAAGTTGAAATCCATGCCTGGTCTTTTTAACAACATTACTTTCCACAACATTCTTGAAGTCTTCTATCTTGTTCCTCTTGGACCTTGCCCTGGGCAAAAGCTTGGCACTCTTGAACCTGTCACAGATCCCTGTTTTCAGCTTTCTTGGCATATAACTGTGCATTCCTTGTTGGCACACAGCTCCATGCCCCAGGGATATTGGAAAAGGTCTTCACTTGGGAAACCTTGGATTCGTTTTATAAGTTTCTCCCCCAGCGTGGGGGATAGAACCTTTCCATTCTCCATTTCTCCCGTAATTGTCTCACTTGCCTCTGAAAATCACATCCTGAGCTAGAGCTCCTATGATCAGCTGACCTTTAAAGAGTGGAAGTGAGAGTCAGAGAGGCCATGTGGCTGGTCCCTGAGAAGCAGATACATCCTGAAATGCAGATGTCAGCCTCCCACTCCTGTTCTTTGATCCTGTCTGGACCAAACCTATGGCATCGCAGGCACACTCTGGCTACCAAAGCTGATTAAAAGCAAAATAAATGAGTAAAAAAAAAATTTTAAAAATGGTTTTCATTTGAGCAACGTTTCCTGTTACTGTCTGCACAACAGAATTGCTAGAAGATGCTTCTTTAAAATGCAGGTTTTCAAATCCACTCCTTTAAAGATTTAAGTTGAAATAGGATATAAAAGTTGTACTTTTAACCAGTCTCCCCTTCCCAGAGGCTGGCATTCAAGAAGGCCAGCTCAAGAGCAGCGTGAAGCCACTTTCCCCTTCCAAGACTGAACAGCTAAGTTCCTCCGGGTTTTCAAGTGTCATTTACTGCTCAGTGCTTGAGAGTGAGTTCCTCACTGTTCTCAGGTGAAAGACTGATCAGTGCAGTGACACGTGGCATACACAGCAGGCCAGAGACCAGTCCTTCAGCCCTGCTGCAACTGAATTCAATGTAGACCTTTTCCATGCACTGGGGGCCTGGGCGAGCCACTGAACGACTTCTTGCTTGGGGGCTTCCTATAAAAAATAAGACTAAACCCACTGCAGTCTGCAGAATGGTGGAGGTGGCAAGGCATCCAAGCCCCATCCACTGGAAAATCTCTTGTGCTTCTTCACATAAAAGTAACATATGGGGCTGGCACCGTGGCGTAGCCGGTAAAGCTGCCGCCTGCAGTGCCGGTATTCTTTATGGGTGCTGGTTCGAGACCCAGCTGCTCCACTTCCAATCCAGCTCTCTGTTGTGGCCTTGGAAAGCAGTAGAAGATGACCCAAGTACATGGGCCCCTGAACCCATGTAGGAGACCCAAAAGAAGCTCCTGGCTCCTGGCTCCTGGCTCCTGGCTTTGGATTAGCTCAGTTCCGGCTACTGTAGCCATTTGGAGAGTGAACCAGCGGATGGAGGACTTTTTCTCTCTCTTCGCTTCCCACCCCCTGCCCGCTTCTGTCTTTCTCTAACTCTGCCTTTCAAATAAATAAATTAATTTTTTAAAAAAGACAACAATAAAGGTGAGAGACTTCTAAAACTCCCTTCCAGTGTGGCCTCCATGCTATGATCAGCACAAACACACAGAAGCAAAGCTTCCTGAAAAGTGTCTGCAAGCTGACCTGCCCTGGGCAAAACGTGGCCTCCTACGTACAGCTGGGTCAAATGCCAACATCACATATCACAGGCAAAGGAACTGGCCTCCCTTTACCACACTTGCAGAACCACTTTGTGATACTCCCTCATCCACTCTAGCCTACACATCAGGTATAGCAAACAACAGCCCAAGGGCCACATCTGCATAGGAGCCTATGTTTATGATTACTGCTTTATTGGAAGGCAGCCATGTTGTTTCTGTACTGTCTATGGCTGCTTTTGCATTGTAACCACACTGCTGAGTAATTATGTCTGGCCTTTTATAGAAGAAGTTTACTGACCTCAGCCATAGACCATCCTTCTTCAGACTCTTTGACCATGACCCACAATAAATATATTTTGCTATGATACCTACTTTGCACAAATGAAGATACTTCAAAAAGTTTAAAATGGAACTGGAAGCTGTTTGTTTTAGTGCAAAAATTTTGAAATCCATGCATAGTTTTTTCATAATATTCATTTTCCATGAATATTTTAAAGATCCTTTATATGAATGGATTTCAAAATTTTGCACTGAATAAACTCCAGTTCCACATTTTTATGTCTCTTCATACTATTAGTGGCACATTTATATACAATATACTTTATTTGTGTAATATGTATATATATACAATTTGCAAAACAATATCTTTACTAATTATAACACACTTGATAATTTCTATCATATTCTATTTATTTAAAGCTAATATGATGATCCCCAAATAATCTTGATCCGCATTTGTGAAACACTGTTTTAAAAAAGTGAAGCAAATGTTACTGACAATACATGGTCACTTCTACTTCTATACCTTCCTTGACTACGAATCCCCCAGTTTGGTAAGGCTTGCCCTTTCATCGCTGTGTGTACAAACCCTCCCTGCTCCTAAGCCCTATGTTAACTTCCATCTCTTTCAGCAAGTCTGCTTTAAAGGAAAATTTTTCTTTTTCTCATCTCCCATAGCATATTTTCTCCTCCTCTTGTGTGGCATGTTAGGGTTTCTGGCTTGTACAACAGTCATTTAGGCATCTTTCTTATATCTTAAGGGTGTGGTCTTAAGCATTCTGTATTCAACATGCCATCCAATACAGTGCCTTATATTTTGTAAGCAATGAAAGTTAATTACATTGAAATGAGCAAATATTTGTTACTTATGGTGTAACATGGCTTACATGAGCAGTATTTTATCCCTTTAATTAGAGAGACCACAGAGTATATAGTGTAGTGAAAATAAGTAACTCAATAACGCTTATGAAGACAAAGAGGGACGGATAACCTGAACTTGGCAGTTTCTAACCCAGTTACAAGATTTGTGTAAGTTTACTAATCAGTGGGTAGAATTATTGTATATGATAAGTAGTTTCTGATTTTTTCCTTGAGTCACAGTCACTTCAAGCATACAGATGATCAAGGAAGAAGGAAACTGTTCTATTTGTTAGGGGCTCAGCAGACAAAGAGTGTAATAGTTTTGACTGTTCCTAGCATAGCTGCAGCTATGGTTGGGATATAGTCTGCATGTCCTTCAAATGATCAGGTGGTAGAAACTCGGTCCCCAGAGTAACAGTACAGAGGTGGCATGGCCTTTAAAATGGGGGCACCACCCTCAGAAGGAATTAATGCAATTTTGGAAAACGGTGTTAGTTCCTGAGATGGTGGGTTGTGAGAAAAGAGTAAGCCAGAGGCTGGCGCTGTGGCATAGTTGGCTAAGCTTCCAGCTGCGGTGCCAGCAACTCATATGGGTGCCAGTTCATGATCCAGCTGTTCCTCTTCCAATCCAACTCTGCGCTTATGGCTTGGGAAAGCAGTGGATGATGGCTCCTAGCAATGGATTGGCTCAGCTCCGGCCATTGTGGCCATTTGGGGAGTGAACCAGCAGATGGAAGACCTTTCTTTCTGTCTCCCCCTCTCTCTGGCTGTAACTCTACCTCTCAAAGAAATAAATACATTTTTTAAAAAAGAAAATAGTGAGCTGGGCTTCTCCCTGCACCACTTGCTTCCTCTCTCACATACTTGTCCCTTCTGCACTCGGCTGTTTCCTTTTCCTTTTCTCCACCTTGTTAACAACACAGCCAGTAGGCCCTAATCAGATACCAGGGCCACTCTGTTTGGACGTCTCAGCCATCAGAATCATGAGCCAAATAAAACCCTCTAATATTTTGTTACAACAGAACAAAACAGCCCTGGACAGCTGCCATCTCTGTATCCCGGGTTCAGACAGTAGCACAGTAGAGAACTGGATATGGTCTGATTTTGTCTGACCAAACAAAGATGCATGCCATCCCTACTACTCATGGTAGTACTGTTAAGGTCTAACTGGTTTTGGTAAGAGAAAAAATATCTCAGGAAGAAATTCCCTCACACCCGAATATGGCCTGACACACTGTCATTATAACTACTGAGTAGTTTTACTGCAGTTTAAGCATGACCAAATAGGATTTATTCTCAGGAATTCAAGTGTAGTCTGATATATGAAAACTAATAATTTTTATTACACTCACATAATTAAAGAAAAAATATTACTATATCATTAGATTCTAACAGAGTAGCTATTGAATTAAGCATCCATTTCTAATAGGGCTCCAAGTAAAATGGGAACAGAGGAAATTATATAAACATGATGAAGATTTCATCAATATTAACAAGCAATTATCAAAATGGATGCAAAATACTATATCCATTTTCACTAAAATTATGAACTATCACAATTATTATTTAATATTATTTTCAGGATTGTATAATACAGTAAGATATGAAAATGAAATAAAGGATACAAATATTACAAAATGAAATACAGAAAAATTCAGTCTTAGGTTATATGATTGAATACTCAAAAATATCCCAGAGTATGTAGAGATTTTAGAAAATAAAATACTATAATTAATAACAGAATGTGCTAAGAGTTGCACATCAGAGAAAAAGTATATTAATCAACAGTGTCTCTATGTAAGCACTAAAAATTAGGAAAAAACTGAGGAAAGCAATATCAAAATCAAAGGCATCCAAAACTCTATAGGACATACAATCAATTTCTTCAATGAATACATTAAAAAGGGAAAAGATAGAGGGGAGAAATGCAGATTAAAAGAGAATTAAGATACATATTAATCAATTACAGTGTAAGATCTTTTGGCTCCTAATTGGAACAAAATGTAAAAGTGGGAAGGATGAGGACACAGGGCATTTTTGAGAAATTACTTCTGGAGTTCCCTTCTGTACTTCTGTTTAGGATAGGAAAATTTGCAAGAGATATCCTTGCACTCTTAGCAACAAAAAAGACAAGGGAATCTACAAAATACTTTTTCTTGAAGTGTGACAAGACTATAAAAGAGAGAAAGAGAGAGAGAGGAGACAGAGGAAGGAAGGAAGGATGGATGGACGGACAGACGGAAGGAAGAGGGGAGGGTAACAAGCTATTCCATAAATACTTTCTCCTCTTTGGCAGAGCTCTGGAGAAAGAACAAGCTATACAAGCAGATAATAACAAATCATGTAACCATTTAGGGATCAAGAATAACCTACCATGTTGGTTCAAGATCACTTGGATTCCCAGGTAAATGGGACATACTTCCAACTTTTTTTCCCACAGACCTCTATTGGATGCTCACAGGGAAATAAGGAACAGAAAGGGAGACTTGACAGTGCAGGAATGAAGGAGACGATCCACTCTGCAGAGAGATCAGCAAGCCCTCACACTTCTACAAACCCTTCTCTAACAGCAAAACAAAACAAAAAATCCCAAAACACAGGCTTTACGTTCCCGAGCGTACAGAATGAAAACTGCCTCATCCCAAGAGTACAGGCAAAGATCAGTGCTACCAGAAGAGGGGCAGAAGTGAAAACCCTCTGCCCCCGGGGAAAGGTAGGAAGCCTTGCTGAGTTCAGAATCCTACACCAATGCTGAGCAGCAGTCACCGCCACTGGACACATTTTAGGAGCCTGCTAACAGCTCTACTTTGTGTCATAAACAGGCAGCAATTGCTGAAAGCTGAGATGAAACAGAAACACTTTAAAAGCGTTTTTAGCACCCTAACTCCAATTTCTGCAGACAGCACAAGTTTCCCATTGTTAGAGGAATGTGAAGACTACAGAACACTAAAGGTTACAGCACAAACAATAAAATCGAAACCCAGCTTAACTCCTGAAAAGATTAAACTACAACACCAAAGGCCTGAAAGAAGAGTTATCCCCATTTCTGTATATAAATACTGTTTACCTGAGTCTCTGTCTACTCTTATTATCCACATACCATAACATTCATCCAGCATTCAATGAAAAGTTATGAGATATACAAAAAGCAAGACAAAACAAACTGCTGTCAAGAGATAAAACAATCCACAGAACCTGAGTCAGAGATAAACCACAATTATCAGACAGGAAATTCAGAATAAACATATTTAATATACTAAAAGTTCTAATTGAAAAATAAACCACATATATGAACAAGTAGAT
This sequence comes from Oryctolagus cuniculus, assembly GCF_964237555.1. NCBI lineage: Eukaryota > Metazoa > Chordata > Mammalia > Lagomorpha > Leporidae > Oryctolagus > Oryctolagus cuniculus. The sequence continues at coordinate 161,992,063 of NC_091432.1, forward strand.
GATCTCATCAGGGAAAGGCAAACTAGAAAAAGAATCAAAGAAAAATTCTAGAAATAAAACATACAACATCAGAGAGACAGAATTCCTTCAACAGGCTCATTATCAGATTCGCACACAGTTAAATAGTCAGTGGGTTTAAATAGGTGCCAATGGAGATTATCTAAATGGAAGCACAAAAAAAAAAAAAAGAAATAAAAATGGAACAGTAAATATAAGAGCTCAAAGTCAATATCTATGGTCACAACTTATCCAAAATATGTGCAAATGCAGTCTCAGAAGGGAAAGAGAGAATGGGGAAGAAGAAATATTGGAAAAGATAATGCTAAGTGTTTTCTGAAATTAAAAAATGATAACAACAAATCGATAGGTCCAAGAACCCAAGAGAACCCAAATGCACACGTGCAGGCGCATGCACACACACACACACACACACTTTAATCAAATCAGTGAAAACCAAAAGTTAAAAGAAAATACTGAAGCAAGGCCGAGGGTTGGATGGTGGTGGTGGTGGTTATAGAGGACTACAGATAAGAATTACATCAGACTTCATGGAAACTATGCAAATCAGAAAAGATAAGAATATCATCTTTAAAGTACTGAAAAAGGAAGTTATTTTTAACATTTTAAGTGTGCCAATGGTAATTTGGTTATATTTTTTCTTGAAGATACCTTACATTTAAAGATTCACACTGAAATATTTGGGGTAAAATAATAAGCTATAGGGTGTTGGTTCAGAGTAATCAGGGAAGAGGCCTCTCCTTGTAGATGAGGGTAGAGATAAAGTAAGACTGACCATGAATTGATGATAGCTGAAACTGACTGATAGGCACATGGGGTTTCAATATTCTATTTTCTATACTTTTGTAGATTAAAGAAAGTAAATTTTTCAAAGAGGAAAAAAATGACCAAAGAGACAGGTAAATCATGGTACATATCCTGCTGGGTGTCTCTGATTTTTTTTTTTTTTTTTACTTTTCCTTCAGCCTTTGATTCAATGAGGTTCACAGGTCTCCAAACTGGGATCACTGAGAAATACAGCCACCTCTACCCACACACACATACATAGACCCAGTAACATCAACCCAACAAAGCATACCAGTGCCAAAACTCTCTTCTCCACACAGAGAGCACCGTCCCGAGTCCATCAGATTAGAGAAGAATCTCCATCCAGCTGGAGTCTCATATACAGGGACCTTCATTGATTTGGCCACTCTGAAAAAAAAAATGGAATTTGAAGCAACAGTCAATTTATAAACCTTATTTCCTTTCTTTTCTTGGTACAATAGCAAGCCTTTAAGATCTAGTAATTCCATAACAAGACATAACAATCTGGACAATGTTGACAGCTTTCACAATGTCTAGCCCTAAGTTAGAGCATGATAAATAGCCTATTTCAGTAATTCTCAATTTTATTGTTTTCATGATACAGAAAGTATTAGTTAATATATGAAATAGTCTCACATTTGCTTCATATACTTATAAATAATATGAAATAGTCCACCTAAGGATATCACAATCTAAATTAAGATATTTGGATACAAATGCTTTGGAATATGGTTTGACAGTTTCTACTAAAATGAATATATCTATATCCTATGAGCCAGTAATTCAATTCCTAAAAATTACTAATGACATGTAGCAGACACTGTACCAGATTCATCCCCTCCCCCACACACTCTTTAGAGATATTTGTAAAGAAACACTCATTCTACCAGCTACTAGGAATGTTGGCAGCTGACGGCTCATGGATTTTGCCCTTGCTCTCTGGCAAAAAAAAATATATACATCTCTCACAAAAGCATGCCCCAGTTCTTGGTTAATCTATATCCGATGCCCAATGACTGGTCAATGAGGGATGTGTAAAAGTCTGGACCCCTTGTCCCGATTTAGAACAACTGTGTAAGGTCATTTAAATTCCAGAATTCTCCAAAATTTGGGTGAAGCTTTTGTGTAGCTGCACTGCAGTCCAATTTCTCTGCCTGTACAATCGTCCTTCCTCACCTGCTGGTAGGTACTCATCTTGAAGGGAGAAAGGAAGTAACTTCTTGCAAGCAAATCTCTCTCCAAACTGTTTCCTGGGGCATCCAGAGTGTAGTATTATTTAGCAGAGTGTATATGTGAAATATTATAAAAATGAGAGAAAATAACCAGAATAACCAAAATTACACAAATGCCCAAAGCAGAATGGACAATTAATTTGTGCTACATAATGTAACTCCACAAATCTACTGAACGGACTATAGCTACCTGCAACAACTCTAATGAATCTCACAGTGAGTAAAGGAAGTCATTGACAAAGGAATATGTATTTTATTTTTCCATTTAGATACAGTTCAAAAACAGCCATAACTAATCTGAGTTCAGGCTCAGCGGCTCAGGGAGACTGAGTAATTTGTTCAAGTTTTCACAGAGGTATGAGGCAACACTACCATTAGAACCCAGGTCTGCTGAATTTCTGCTCATGTTCCACTGTATTACACCACACTGTCTCTCCAAATACCTTAGTGCTTCAAGAGGGATTTAGATCTGAAAGCATGCCAGGGAACGATCTGGTACCACAGGCACTGGCCTGAAGCGGTTCATCTTCCTCATATGCAAGCAACCAAAAGAGAAAAACATCCAAGGCCAACCACTAGCCAAATGTAGTCCTTTGAATGCAGTGAGTGCTGAGGGTGCCAGGGAGAGGAATCAGAGAGGGTCTTGGTGAAGAGGAGGAAGAAAGCTGCAAACATGTTACAGGACACAATACAGTAACAATTTCTTCAGGCTCGGTATATGGCCAGCTAGAGGAAGAACATCCAGAGAGCCTTGCCACGGGAAAGCGAGTACCTCCCTTTCCACCAAACCCAAGTACAATGCATGTGTGCTCAGCTGTGAGAAACTGTGTAGTAGGTCTCTGGCAGGTCTGCTTTGGAAAGTAACACCCTTTAGTTTGTGGGACGTTTACTTCAAAGCTTCCAGCTTCTCACTTTTTCAACGGTTTAAGACAATCATGCTTATGTTCTGGTAGGAGTAATAGAAGAAACTGCCCCCAAAGTGTACTGCAAAGCTAGATTTTCACAGACACTAATTCAATGATCAGAAGCTCAAGGAAGGAGCCATAAATCACAAAGAAGCCTTTTTAATGCAGCACATAGCAACACCTGGGTCAAAATTAATTCAGCAAACATGGATCATATGATCACCACACAGACATGCAAAGCAGGACAGGGGGGAAGGTGAGAGAGAGGGCAGAGGGTGTAGGGACGTATAGTCTCTGAACAAAACATTCTTATGGGTTCAGAGCCAAGTTGGCAGGTCCAAAGGGAGGCAAAAGGATTTCCCCAGCTCCCACCCTTCCCTATAAATCACTGTCAGTTCATCAGGCTGCAGGCTGTGGATAGATTTTAAAGGACCGGATAATTTTATAACTATGAGTCACAGTTGCAGCTATGCAAGCTAAGATAACAATAAGGGTAATTAAATTCCAGTTGATTGTGTCCTAAGGTCAGAAAGGAATTCCCCGCCCTCCTCCCCCTCCTGAACTTGGGATTCATCCCAAGCACAGCATTCAGCAGATACCATGCGCTAGACTGGCTTTTGGCAGGAGGTCCCTACAGTGTCAGATCCTCTAGTGAAAGAGCTCACAACAAAGCTGCTCATTTCAAGGATGTGAACCCCTAACCTGGACTGGCTGCCACCACTGCTGGAGACAAACATGAGAACTCACTTCTTGGAAAGGTCAGAGGATGAAGAAAAACAAAATTCATCTCGGCCACAGTATTCCTGCAAGGGGAATGAGCCCTGGAAGCCAAAATAACATGCTGGATATCAACCCCTCGATCAGGATTTTTAAGCTTCTAGAATTGTGACTGCATTAAAAATAATCTCAACCTAGCCTTCCAACAGTTTATTCCCTAAGTGTTCCATGCCCGTTGCAAACTGACTATTAAGGAATTGTCCAAACATGCCCTTGCATTTTGTTGTTGTTGAATAATTAATCCTTCTTTATACCATTTTTATCACCTCCTTTTCAATCTCTCAAAATACTGCTGAGTGCTTCAAGGCTTACCCGAAACATTCTGCCACCCTAGCACCTGTCCCAGTCTGTTCTGTGCTACTATACTACAACACCTGATGCTGGGTGATCAATGAAGAACTAAGACTCATTCTCCCCAGTTCTGGAGGTTGGGAAGCCTAAGGTGTGGTAAGAGCCTTCTTGCCAAGCCCTCGCATGGTAGAGAGCAGAAGGGCAAGCTAGCCAAATGTAGCATGAAGCCTCTTACATAAGGGTCTTAATACCATCAATGATAAAGGGGCCCTTGGACCACACCAACTCTTTTTTTTTTTTTTTTTTTTTGACAGGCAGAGTGGACAGTGAGAGAGAGAGACAGAGAGAAAGGTTTTCCTTTTGCCGTTGGTTCACCCTCCAATGGCCGCCGCGGCTGAAGGCAGGAGCCAGGTACTTATCCTGGTCTCCCATGGGGTGCAGGGCCCAAGGACTTGGGCCATCCTCCACTGCACTCCCGGGCCATAGCAGAGAGCTGGCCTGGAAGAGGGGCAACCAGGACAGAATCCGGTGTCCTGACCAGGACTAGAACCCGGTGTGCGGGCGCCGCAAGGCGGAGGATTAGCCTAGTGAGCCGCAGCGCCGGCCACATCAACTCTTAAAAGCCACAACTCTAAATACTGTATCACACTGGCTATACTTCAATTTGGGAAGAGGACCCAGATTCGACATGAATTTTAGAGGGGATCACGGCATATACAATGGTGAAGACTCCTAAGTGGCCAATAAATTATCTCATTTTTCTGGACACACATCTGGACACTACTTCTCAACATCTCTCACAATTAGCTATGACAATGTGACCTAGTTCTAGCCAATGGAACTCTTCTTTCTCATCTGGCTAGAAAAACTACCCATCCTACAAGTTCTTTCTTCTTCTGCCCACTTGATATGGACCAGCCCAGCAATCTAGAAGCTGTGTGTTGAAGATGGCTGGTCCGTAAGATAGAAGGATCTAGAGTTCTGATTCACCATTGGGAGTGGCGTCAACTGCCAATCAGGAATACACAGTTTTAACTTTTGGTGCTTGATAAATAACCTGCTGTGCTGAGCTACTTTACAGTGGGGACTAGTTTTGTAGTAGTAGCTATAGTATGCTAACAAACAGTGCTTCCCTGACCGCTGCAGTGACACTCCTGTGACCTTTGCTGCCACTAAGCTTCTAGTCACTTGGTACAATCTTAGTTTACACACCGTGTACCTTCTTCAATTCGTCCCTCCACCACAAACACTGTGCCCACCATTACTGTGCCAGAAGTGGTTTGGGAGTTGGGACTGCATCTTACATAGCTTTACAGTTCCTTCAATGTCTAGGATCATCATATGGTGCCTTGCTGACCTTGCCCTCAAGAAAAGGTGTCTGATTCCAACTAAGAATTGCCATTTTAAAGGGTGTTAGTGAATGGGAGGTCAATATATCTACATTTTTGGTCTTTCCTCCTTGTAGCTTCTGGAGATTATAATTAAGTCATTACTGCAGGTTTTATATAGTCATTTTGAGAAAAGAGACTTTCTTCATGTATTAATTAGTAGGGCTATTTGAATGAGAGAGCCCTCATTATGTCTTGGAAATAAATATCTCAGAGACTCAAAGCAGTCACTAAAGGAGAGGAGAAGAAGGACACATCCATTTATTTACCAGTCTGATGGTTGCCCTGCCTTCATGTGTTCAAGCATAGTAGCAGCTACAAAGGCACCCTAAAAGTGCCCCGAAGTTCACCAAGTACAGGGGTGTTGTCATATCCATCCCTGTGGTTCTGGCAACCTGTAGAATCAGTATCCATAGCAGCTATTCAAATATGTATATATTTATTTGAGAGGGATGGGAGGAGGAAGGGAGGAGACCGAGGAGGCAGAAGGAGAGAGGTGGAGGTGGAGAAAGCATGCACAAGTGTTCGAGAGAACACTCCCATCTGCTGATTTACTCTCTAAATGCTTGCAACAGTCAGGGCAGGGCCAAAGCTGAGAGTCAAGAACACAATCCATGTTCCCCACTTAGATGGTACAGACCCAACCACTTGAGCAGTATGTGCATTAGCAGGAAGCCAGAATCAGGACTGGAGCTGGGAATCAAACTCAGGCACTCTGATACACAATGTAGACATCTCAACTGGCATCTTAACTGCTATGTCAAACTTCTGCCACTCAAATATTTATTAATGCAAGCATTGAAGTATTATATATGATAGTAATTTAGTAGAATATCATATTACTCTCTCTTGGATTGCAAGGGAATAGTCAAATAAATACTGATTGATCATATCAAGCATATAAAACATACCCAGCTACCCTTGAAATCCTATTTCAAGAAAGCTGTGCTAGATTTAAATAAGATCCAGACCCCTCTTCCTTTGCTCTATCTTCAACTGTCCATGTTCTTGAGGGTACTATTCTCTATCCCCTGAATTCTCAGCTGTCATTTAAAAAGCCCTGCCTACACAGGTTAGGAGAAGACATGTGCATCACATGTACCTAACAGAGGACTTACATGGAGGTTACATTTTTTTTTTTTTTTGGCCAGGCAGAGTGGACAGTGAGAGAAAGAGACAGAGAGAAAGGTCTTCCTTCCGTTGGTTCACCCCTCAATGGCCGCTATGGCTGGTGCGCTGTGCCGATCCACAGCCAGGAGCCAGGTGCTTCTTCCTGGTCTCCCATGTGGGTGCAGGGCCCAAGCATTTGGGCCATCCTCCACTGCACTCCCGGGCCACAGCAAAGAGCTGGCCTGGAAGAGGAGCAACCGGGACAGAATCCAGTGCCCCGACCGGGACTAGGACCTGATGTGCCAGCGCCGCAGGCGGAGGATTAGCCTATTGAGCCGTGGCACCGGCCAGAGGTTACATTTTTAAAGCTCTTGTAAGTCAATTTTTTAATGGAAGATAGTAACATTAATAAGGCAAAAAAAATCTTGAATAGACTCTACAAAAGAAGATATCCAAATGACCCACTATGTATGAAAAGATGCCCCCAGCACTGGAGAAAATGGGGATACAAATTCTAACCACAGTGAGATATTACTACATACGTACAAGGCTAGCGGAAAATAGGGGTATGCAGATGTGGAACTCTCATTTTGGGAGGCAGGGCTGGGGAACCTTTTATTCTGCCAAGGGCCATTTGGATATTTCAAACAACATTTGCAGGCCATACAAAATTATCAAATTAGCCTGCTTTAGATTTATTGAATTTTGAGTCCGGCCAGTGGTTATCTTGGCAGAGCCAGACCAAATTATTTTGTCAGTATTATGTGGCCTGTGGGTTGGATGTTCCCCACCCCATCCTAAAGAAATGCAGAGTGGTACTGATTGTGCTATATTTATTCAGTGTAGTACCTTCAGAAAAAGCAATACTACAGAACACAAGAATGAATGAACTGTCACTGTATGGAACAATACAAATGATTGTCACAATCATAACACAGAGTGGAAGAAGCCACACAGAGGGTAATATAATATGCGATGACTCCACTTATGTATCCAGTTGTTCGAAAACAGACAAAATTAGCCAATGGTTATCTCTGGGAGGACAGAGGTGGTTGTGACCAGAATGTGGGGACAAAAGACTTTCAGGGGTGCTGTTTTGTTTATTGATCCAGACAGTAGGTACCTAGGTGTATTCACTTTTGAAAACTCTTTGAGGTATACACTTAGGAGTTCTGCCTTTTTTTTTTGTATGAACCTTATATTTCAATTAAAAAGTTTATCTAAAAGAAAAAACCTTCAGCAGTATACATGAATAAATACATGTTTGAATTGTTCATGTTTACATAACCCCAAGAAAACAAACTACTAAAGATGTAGTTTAATAGCATACTGGATATGCTGGCTAATGTCTAGCAGACATTTAACAAAGCAGCCCTGAAATTAGCTCTTCAGTGTTTTCACATTGATGAGTTTACTCCCAGATCCCTTCTGCGATGTCTGGCTGGGGCTGCTCCAAGGTAAAAGGTTTATGTGAGCTTAGACTTTAGAAGCCTTTTTAAGGAAGTTTACTCAACTCACACATGTGAATGAGGCCAAGTTCAGCTAAGCCCAGCTGTCTAACAGCCATCTCAAAGGTCACCCTTAAGTCTGTGTTTTGGATGGAACAATGCAATCTTTAGGTAAAATAAACATAAAGCACCATACTAGCATAAAAATATGACTATGAAAGGTTTGAAACAAAATATATAAACTTCAGCACAATGCCACTTGGTCCTGGGCCCTATATTATCTCAGCCTGGTCTAAACTTCAAAACTCACATATTAAATAATACTTGCCTTTCTTTAAAAAAAAAAAAAAGATTTATTTATTCATTTGAAAGGCAGAGTCACAGAGAGGTGGTAGTGGGGGTTTCTTCCATCCTCTGGTTTACTCCCTAGATGGCCACAATGGCAAGAACTGGGCTGATCCAAAGCCAGGATCCAGTATCTTCCTCCAGTCTCCCACTCTGGTGCAGGTGCCCAAGACTTGGGCCATCTTCTACTGCTTTCCCAAGCTATAGCAAAGGGCTGGATTGGAAGTGGAGCAGCCAGGACTCGAACCAGTGACCATATGGGATGCTAGCACTGCAGGTGGCAGCTTTACCCACTATACCACAGCACTGCCCACCTTTCTAGTCTTAACAACAAGGTTGTAAGGACCAAATGGAAGAGTGTAGAATCAAAAGAAAATGCTCTAACTGCAAGATGTGCTTCAGAGTTACAGCATTATCTCTGTGCTTAGAATTGGACTGTTTGCTTAACCCCATGGCAAATGAGTATATCATTTAAAGACTATTTAAGGACAATCATACTCGTATTTGGAATCTAGTAAAGTTCTTCTCTGGGCTGGGGTTGTTGCAAAGTGGGTTTAGCCACCACCTGCAAAAACAGTATTCCATATAGGTGCCAGTCCAAGCCCTGGTTGCTGCACTTCCGATCCAGCTCCCTGCTAACGGCTTGAGAAAGCAGAAGAGGAGGCAAGGGTTTAGGTTCCTGCCAGCCACATGGGAGACCTGCAGGAAGCTCCTGGCTCCTTGCTTCTGACTGTGTCCTGGCCCAACCCTGGCTGTTGAGGCCATCTGGTGAGTGAACCAGCAGATGGAAGATATTTCTCCCTCTCTCTCTCTGTAACCTCTCCTTTCAATGAAATAAAAATAAATTATTTTAAAAAAAAGTTCCTCTCCTAGGAACAAAGCGTAGACTAGTGATAACTGGAGGCTGGAGATGGTGGGAGGGGGTGGCAGGCAGGGCATGGCTGGTGAACTTGCTCCATGGGTACAGTTGGATAGGAGGGATAAGTTCTGCTGTGCCGTGGCACAGCAGGGTGACTGTAATTAATGACAATGCACTGTATATTTCCAAAGGGTGAGAAGAAAGGACTTTAACTGTTCTCACCACAAAGAAATGATAAATGTTTCAGGTGATGCCGATGCTAACTACTCTGATCTGATCATTGCACAATGTATACATGAATGGAAACATCACACTATACCCCATAAATATGTACAGTTATGATGCATCAATCAAAAACCCACAAAACAATAAGAAAGGTCACTAATGAAACTATAAAAATTATTTAGAAAAGTAAAAGATGACTCAGGTTTTGTGTTCCCTCTATACTTCCAGGTTTTGACTACTGTAAAACAAAGGTGAACCCCAAACCCAGGGACCCTTTTCTAGATTGTTCTGTGCTTTCATTTTAGGTAGGTATCTTGGGGGAAATTAGGAGACCCTTCCCAATTAGATTTTAAATTTTCCTAGGCATGGTAAGGCTGACAGATTTCTGAAGGTTTTGACCTACTTGACAGACAGGAAAAAGAAACTGGCTTCAGGAAATTGATCAAAGATCTAAGGGAAAAATGCGGAAAACTGAAACATCCGAAGGTTTATGCTCTTTTTTTTTTTTCACTTTGTTCACTTCACATTTAATTTGCTTATGGCTGATCTGGACCTTAAAAGACCAAACAGACACCAACCAAGAAAGAAGAAGAATCCAGTCTCTAAAACACACAGCCTGACGTCTGAATTTGTTTCACAGGCATGCCACTAGACCACCACACCACTGCCAAATATGAGTAACATCATGCTCTTTCACAGAACACAGAGAAAACAGATTCTTTTCGTATAGAAAATCTCCATTTTTTTTTACCTCGTATCCAACCAAATATTTGTCCATTATTCTGACAGCACCATTATATTATAATTTCAATCCCTTCCAATATCCAGTCTTTACTGAATGTTGGGAATAGAAGCCAGGACCTGTAAGACCATACATTTTCAGTACTGTCATTCTCTACTCTAATCTTATTCCTCAATGGTATTATTAACAAAAAATTACCAAATGAACTACGAATACCTAATTTTATAACTATAAAATTTTAAACCTTGGATTTCTTTTCTGATTTACTAAACAGTTAAATTCTTAAGCATGCATATTAGATGATAATAACTATGACAGATCTCCACACTGAATTGAACAGAATAACTAAGAAATAAAGATGACAAGTAAAGCAGCTACAAAATTCTAACTTAGGATAAATCTAATTAGATATTCAGGTACAGTACATATCTATACTCCATAAACCAAGACAATGGGTCTTATCAGGGTTTAAGTTCATCTATCTAATACTGCAGTGTTCTCTCCATTTTTCCCTCCCTCTATGTTCACTCTAATATATGCATGCTCCATCTAGTCAGGTGAGTCCTGTGGTATCTTCCTCAGCCATCTAAATTGTAAGTACATGAACACACGATGACATGTACACATACAATTCCACTCATTGTGCATTCTTACTCCCAAATGCCTGTTTGCCATGAATTTCAAAATTAGTTCATGCATTGATTTCTACAAACAAAACAGAAATAATACATCGGATTCCTAACCTCTTGATTTTCTACTCCATTGCTGGCAAGCTCCACAACGAACCTCCTCTGTCAACCACAGCTGATGTCATTGTTAATTCCCTGAGGAAGCTTCAAATGCTACTACCAATGTAATTAAAGGTCCATAGATGACTGCCAGCGTTATGGTTTTGCATTATCATGTTTAAAAGTCAAAAGTGATGGAGTAGAGTAGATATCCAGATATCCAATCTTCTAAAGATGATAAACCAGAGAACAATTTGAATGTTAAGTAGTCTAAGCACCCTTCACTATTTTCACAACTTGGCAAAAGCTAAAATCTGAACCAGCAGTGCTTTGGAACTACCGCTCTCCATGTTGCCCTGGAAGACCGCCGCGTCCCTTTCCCTCCCTCAGGGCCGCCGCCACCACCGCTGCCACCACCGTTGGTGGGCGTCCGGAGGGAGCCCAGGCCTCCCCGCGGCCCTACCCACTCCACAGGGAGAGGAGGAGACAAAAGAGAGGTGCCGCAAGCCACCCTGCGCAGCACCCCCAGCCCGCACTGCCCCAGCGACCCCCCAACCGCCGAGGTGCAGGCAGCACTGGTGGCCCCTGGCCTGGCTCCAGGCTATGCTCTTAAACTAGTAATAAATATGGAACCCTATATCTGGGTAATTAAGCATCTGGGTTTACAGTCTTGATGCTTGAGCACTTTGATGTAAACTGTTCTCGGTTTTATTCTGAAAGAAAAAGAAATTGCTAGGTGTTGGAGCTGGGAAAGTCTAAATCCCAAAGGTCCCAGCTACACTGACAGTCCAAAGACACTTATCAGCTGTCCTTCAGGTTTCCCTGTGATTGCTCCCAGAGAGCAAAAAAATAAATCATCGTACTTTTTTTTGTTGTTGTTATTCTGCTTTGTATTTCCTGTTATACAGACCTCTTAGTCAAGGGAGTAAGGGGAGAGAAGAGAGGATACCCTTGGAAGATTTAGAGACAATTCATTTACTCCTATGGACGGAAAGTGGTAAGAACTGATCTGCCTGCCTTCACTTCTGGACTCCATCAGCATCTTCTTCCTGAAGTAATCCTGGACATCTTCTTGAATCTATGTCACAGAAGAAAGGACACCTAGGCACTGGATATTAAGTGAATATCCAAAGCTACAAGTCGATACATACTCAAACACCAGAGAAAACTGGTATCTGTATAAAGCTGCATCACCATCATATGAGTCACAGAGTAATTCTATGAGACATAGAGTGACATACACTGAAACACCATGACACTATCAGTCTTCCCAGAGCAAACATCTGTTCCTTGCCTGGACGTTTCCACACTGGATTCAATTTCACCAGAGCCACAGGGACTTCAGTGTTTGTCCCCAGTGTTCTGTGAGCCCAATTCTGAGCAATGAAATCATTCATTTAAACCTTTTTCACTCTAAACTTTGACAGAGAATATTAGCAATCTACCCCCATGGGCAGACTAGCGTAAAACTTTGAGAGGAAAAATGGGTATTATATTCTACAATATAAATAAATATAAGGGAAAATTTGATGAACTGGATCACAACAAAAATGGCTAAAATAAAAAAAAAACACTTCAGAAGGAGGTTTAGGCATAGTTGAGTGATCTTTGTGATGCATAAAGCTGAAGTATTAATAGCCAACCTAAATAAAGAGCTCCTGTAATCCATTAAGAGAGACTCAAATGACCTAAGCAATTCACAGAGGAGGAAGACTAGCCAATGTGAAAATATACAGTAAATCAGGAAAACGAAAATTAAAACAACAGTCATATATAATGTTTCACCCACCCAATATATTAGGAATGAAAAAGGAAAAAAAATTCAAGTGTTGGTTTGAGTGTCACAGGAAAATGGTCACTACAACACTGACTGCAGGATTCAACTGGTACAGTTACTTTACAAGGCTATTTGAGAATTCTTAGTAGAGTTGATCATGGCCTATGACCCAGGACATATACATATCTATCTTTCAGAAAGCTGAATGAATGTCTACAGTAAGACATGTTTCAAGGCTATCTGTTACCACACCATCTGCACGAAATAAAGAAAACAAAAGCAGAAGCAACCTTTTACCCATCTGGGAAATAGATGTGCTGTAGTTGAGCTACATAGCAGCAAATAAGCAGCCATGACTTGGGATTCCACAGTACAGAATGCCAAAGTGCCACAAAGAAGAAATGAAGGGTGTTTCTGTGTCTTGCAGTATCTTAGGCCCCTGCTCTTCTAACTATTCTTTCTCCTTCAAAGATCAAAATTGAAAACCTAGTGGATTATTACTCCTACTATCTAATTATGGGTTCCAGATATTTCCAAATCTGAAGAATTGATGAGATTAAATAAAGAGACACAACACTATCTGGCTAAGAGAAGCAGTCAGACCCGCCAATGCCATCAGAGCCATGGAGCTCTGACTAGTGTATCAGCTACCCTGTCCTATATCAAGGCATGCTCCGAAGGTAGAGGGCAAGACCGAGCATACTAGCTGTAGCCAGCTGTAATTGATTGGCTTGGGCATTTCCCAAGACTCCTGGTCAGTTCTTTCCAGCTTCATGGATAGAATTCAAAACCTTTCTTTTTCGTATTAAGAGATGGTGTTTGAATTCCATGTACTGTGAGAATCCTGTCCATCAGCATCCCAGAGAATTCACCTTTCCGACATGCAGTCCTTAACTGAGGCTGTCCATTTAAACCCCTTTTAAGAGAGTTACTGGTTCTTCAACACTAGGAAGGCTAAAAATTGCTCAGGACCCTGAGCAGAGCCACAGGCAATCCTCTGGGCTCCCTGGAGTACCCTGAGGAATGTGAGTGGCAGCTGTCCCTGCTGGTTTGGGAATACCAGCAACACATTCCACCGACCTTGCATTTCCTCCTGGAGCTCTGATCTGTGACCCAGGCTGCTATTTCGCAGGGGGCCAGGTCAAGTCATCAGGCAGCCATCTCTATGTGGGCCCTGCGTCAATGAGCATACTGCAGAGGGCACAGGCCTACCTCCCCTGAAAGGTACCGTGTTCCAGTCTGTACTTCCCTCAGCAGGAATTCCTTCTATCACTCAGGATTGGGTTAAACTTTGCCAGCATAAGGAAAAGTCATACCACATTAATTCTGCTCTGATATTAATTTATCTTTCACAAAACATTTCAGTTTAATGACACATAGCTCTAAGGGTAGAAACTTTTGAAAAGTTGAAGTTCTGTTGTGGAAAATTAGATAAAGCCAGGTGGATAGGAAGGGCAGGCAAACACAGCATGCCCATGGAATCAAGTCCAAACACCTTCTAATGGATGAGAGAAGCGATTCTGAGTCCTGTCTAGCTCCTTCTCTTCCTGGCTATGTGACCTTGGCCAAGTAACTTAAATGCGATAAGCCCAGCTCTTCCACCTGCAGCCTGGAGAATAATATATCGCCCTACTCAAAGGTGAGGGCATGGGATGCTATCTGGGAAGGTCTGTGCCCCCAGAGCCCGTACTGGACATGATCAATAGTTATAAGCATCATTGCCTCTCCCACAGCTGCCTCCTGACTCACACTCCATCCTCCCCGCACCCACTGCTCCCTCAGGTGGGGATACCTTTTACTGCAGGGAGGGTCTCACCATGAAGAGATGACCTGCTCACAGTAGTCACTGGAGGAGGGCTTAGTACAGGGACTAAGTACAGGTGTGGGCAGTGGGGAGGGAACAGTAGAGTGGGGAAGTACCAGGGACAACCCAGTACCCCAGGCAAGCACCACCAGGGTAGCAGCCACCCCCCACCCTGACAACTCATTACTAGAATCCAGAGACACAATTGTGTGGTGTGCAGTGTGTGGAGAGGGCTGCCTGGAAAGAGCCATGACCTTTGAAAGAGGTATATTAACAACACATAGAGACCCTAAAAGGAAGGAAATAAATACCTTCCTGCATTCTCCTCCCTCTGTCTGGTATCTGCGGTGCTCCCAAATATTCAAACCCAGCTACAATCAGGAGGGCAGGGAGCCTGTTGCTAGTCCACACACCAACCTGGAGGACAGAGAGCTGCAAGAAGGCTGCGGAGTGGATCTTGGGGGCAAAGGGAAGATAGCAGCACCCTCTTCATCCAACCCTACTAGACCCAAGCTACTCCCTGACTTTCCAGGTTAAGCTGGCCAGCCCCCTTTTCATGCTTCCATTGTAAGCCCCAGTCAGTAGACACTAAGTATGGGGAACTGCATTAGACACTGGGACATCTGACACACACTATTCTGTGAGCTCCTCAAGGGCAGGGCCCTGTTTAGCACAGAGTAAGAGCTTAAAGATACCTGTTTATGATCCGCAAACTTCATGGAGTCTATCAGGACACAACCTTTCTATGTGGGTGCAAACCATAATTTAAATTCCAGAACTATGTCTTCAAAATATGAGTGGAAACAAACACATGGGACAAGTGAAGGTCCAGGATAAAATTAATTGACAGGCGAATTTCCAAACGACTGATAATGTTGACAGCCGTCCTTCTAATTAAGCGTAAGTTAATTTGCAAAGTTCAGTGCTGTGAGTTCACTGTGAATAGGTAAGACACTGGCAAAAATGGCCTCCATTGACCTTTTTGTTTGTTTGTTTTTGACAGGCAGAGTTAGTGAGTGAGAGAGAGAGAGAGAGACAGAGAGAAAGGTCTTCCTTCCGGTGGTTCACCCCGCAAACGGCTGCTATGGCCGGCGCGCTGCGCCGATCCAAAGCCAGGAGCCAGGTGCTTCCTCCTGGTCTCCCATACAGGTGCAGAGCCCAAGCACTTGGGCCATCCTCCACTGCTTTCCCAGGCCACAGCAGAGAGCTGGACTGGAAGAGGGGCAACTGGGACAGAATCCGGCGCCCCAACAGGGACTAGAACCCGGGGTGCCGGCGCCGCTAGGCGGAGGATTAGCCTAGTGAGCTGCAGCGCCGGCTCCATTGACCTTTTGTGGGAGTTCTCAGAACCAAACACTCTTTTTATCACAAAACTTCAGAGAGGGCAGAGCACAGAAACCTCTCACATTGACACGGTGCACAGACTGGAAAACACAGGGATTAGCAGGGGGATCCAAGGAATTTACTCATTGAACACTCTGGAAAATGGGAGAAAGAACATGTCACATGCTCTTAATTCCCAGCAGGAATTCTCAGCACCATGTCATTTCCAAAAATGCTCCAGAAAGAACTTGGAATGGCATCCTAGGAAAGCAGGGATCCCTGTTCTTGGCCCCAAACTGCAAGAGATCTGAGCTCAGCACAACAGAGCAGGGCAGCTGGCAGGAACACCAGGGGCAAGGCCAGTGAGTGCGGCTGACAGGCTGCTCCCCTCCACTGAGCACTGGGGTCCAGTCCCTGGGGAAGTGGAGGGGAGGGGAAGGGTGGGTGAAGGGCAGCTGGTGGCATTCAGGGTGGCCCAGGCAGTGCTGGCTGCAGCTGAGATGGATCCTTTCTTGGAAGGCCTGGTCACCTCTGGGGGACATGGGCCAAAACAGGCTCATTCCCGAGATTAACTGGAGACACAGGGATTGCCCAGTGAAACAAGGAGGCCACTGAATTGCCCCTGTCCCCCTTCTGTGGAGACTGGTTCAAGAATGATGTGGACCTACGTGGTCCTACTCGTGTGGAGGTCATCAGGGGCTTGGGAGAGAAAAGAGCAGGGAGCCTTCCACAGAGAACTAACTGCCAGAAACCAAGCAAGCTGCAGATGGTCCACGGGCTAAGGAAGGTAGAAAGAAAAACGGAATAACACCATGGCCTCTGGGCATTGAGAAATGCGCAGGCACCATCTTCTGTGGTTGCAAACAGTTCCCATTAGGTCATGATCCCACAGCCTGCAGCTCAGGGATGATAAAGATGCAGGGAGCAGGCGGGGAGCCCCTCTCCATGCCAGGTCATATTTTCTGTCTGAAGTCCAAGCTGGGCTTTTGTGCCAAAATTACCCCCTTTTCAAGACTCCAGAATTTCCAGCTATCAAAAGGTGTTATAGAACATCAAATATAGAACAGAACACTTTCGTGCCATCTGCTAGAACAGTCATAATAAATGTTTTACATGTATGAATGTTGCTCTTTGATATGTGGTACTCTAACACAGTGCACATCCTGTGCAATTGGACACAGCCACATCAGTTACCTTCGATGAACTCTAAAAGTGTGTGTGTGTGTGTGTGATTGAGAGAGAGAAACCTCACCCTTACCATACCAAATATACTAAACTACATCCACATCTCCCATAAAAATCTACTTACTACCATAAAATAATCCTGAAAAGATTTTTATAACTTAACTTTAGAAATAATGAGATTGTAAGTCATTTAATTAATTATTGGCAGTGCTGTCATCACTTGTGCACCCTTGGGAATCCTTTCAAAATGAGAAAATATATCCTTCAAATTATTTCCAAGTGTTACGGTGATTTCCTGAATACTAAGTACAACAACACAGTGACAACTCAGTGTGCTTTACAGCTATTCAATGAGGCAGTTAATCGTGTCGCTGCTGCAGTTTCCTTCTTTAGAGCTCATAACAGTCTTTAGATCTCTAACGTGTTTGTAGGATCATGAATACTAAAGGCCCTAGATGAGGGCTGGAAGTGCCAAATGAGGACCACATGTTCCTGGGTGTGTGTGTGTGTGTGTGTGTGTGTGAGGGGCAGGGGAGAGTGGTATACTTCTTGTCAGAGTCTTACGTTATCTCTATACAATAAAGTTTCAGGAAGAATGCTACACATCCTCCACTGGCCCCACAGTGCCGTGCATATCCTACTTATTTTCAGAAGGCCCTATACATTTATTTCTGAACATTCCATCCCCAGAATACTCAGCCGGCTCACGCATCCTCTGCCAATATCTAGTGCAGTTCATTATGCCCATCTGGAACAGCGCCACAGAGACAAGCAATCCCAGCACGGGAGCCTAGCACAGAGCCGAGGGCTGGGTTCCTCCACCAATCTCAAAACAATGGTGCAAGGGTCAGGAAAAGAAATGATCATTCACTTGTAACATTTTCTAGCTGGATGAAATCTGACAGTTGGTTTTTTTTTTCTCCCCAGTGAAACCAAATGTGCATATCCAATCCAAATAAGAGTAACAAATTGACTTCATATGATGTAAACTTTCATTTAACTTATGCTGAGACTGTACGTGTAGAATCCCAGATGGTGGCCTCTTGGGCCTAGTGGAGCAAACAAGCCTTGACAAAGCTTCCCTCTTCTCTTGTGGAGCCGGAAGACACTCTCAGGCTGGGGTGGGGGATGATGCTGGAGATGACTTCTCTGAAGAAGCTGCTGTTTCTCACCCTTTCTGATGGGAATCACCAGGGTGCTGATTAAATATACAAATTCCCAGGCCCCTGCTCCACTACCATAAGCTAGCAGAGCTTAGAGCGAGCTCAGGTGTCTACTTAGAGCAAGTAGTGTTTCTTATTTCTGAAGATTTTTATTTCTGGGAGAGTTTATAAGCCACTGAGTGAAGTCAAACTGCAATAGTGCTCCTGTATTTTCAGGGGACACATTCTGCGACCCCCAGAGTGTGCCTGAAACCTCCGGTTGTACTGGATCTGATATACACTACATTTTTTCCTACATATATATTCCTGATCAAGTTTAATTTTTACATTAGGAACAATAAGAGATTAACAATAGTAGTTCTAACTACTACTAGTTCTAATTGTATAGTTCTAACAAAGTAGAACTATAATAACCATGATTGCTTTTGTACTCTGAAGCCATTATTAAATAAAACAAGGGGTACTGAAACACCACCACTGGGATACCACCATGGTGGAGCTGACAACCAAGGCAGCTTCTAGGTGACTTAGGGCAGGTAGTGTATACACATGGATTACTGGATTGACGGCTGATTCACAACTTTGGTGGGATAGAGAGGGATGACAGAAGAGTTCACCACACTACTTAGAACAGCACAAAATTTTAAACCTATGAACTGACTATTTCTGGAATTTTCCATTTACTATTCTGAACATGGTTGACTGCAGGTAATTGAGGTCCCAGAATCAGGAAAGACTACCATACAAGCAAGTGATATGGATCAGTTAACCTACACAAGAGTATACACATATTTCCATTCATAATTTTAATAACTGAATTTCAATGCACTTATTGCATGCTTGAGAGCTCTTTCAAGGATGTTATTTGACTGGGGGTAGAGTCCTAAATTGACACTGAATGTCAGTGCTGGTACAAGAGTCCATCCTATGGGACTATGGACTATGCTCGTCAAACTGTGGCAGGCTGAGATTTCATGGTGCCATTCCGCATCCTCACACCCCTACACCTGAAAGTATCGGCTTAGAAATCTGACAGACCTGGGTTCTGTGACCCTCTTGGGCTAGTTGTTTGTCCTCTCTTCTCAGTTTCTGCATCTAAGCTCTTGGATGAACAATAATACCCACTACCAAGGGCAGTCAGGTGTTGCTGAGGTGCTGACTTTTCATGACCACTTTGAGGAGGCTTGTGGCCAAGTAACACAAGCTTGGGCTTCTTGGGCAGACAAACCTGGGTGCAAATCCTGACTTGGCCTCTCACTAGCTTTGTGGATCTGAGTAAATCACTGCATTTCTGTGAGCCTTGGTGACCCTGAAGGTAGAAATGAGTGGTGGCTGTGACATGGTGAACACTCCATACAGGTGACCACTACTTTTTTTTTTTTTTTTGACAGGCAGAGTGGACAGTGAGAGAGAGAGACAGAGAGAAAGGTCTTCCTTTTGCCGTTAGTTCAATCTCCAATGGCCGCCGCGGCTGGCGCGCTGCGGCCGGCGCACCGCGCTGATCCAAAGGCAGGAGCCAGGTGCTTCTCCTGGTCTCCCATGGGGTGCAGGGCCCAAGCACTTGGGCCATCCTCCACTGCACTCCCTGGCCACAGCAGAGAGCTGGCCTGGAAGAGGGGCAACTGGGACAGAATCTGGCGCCCCGACCAGGACTAGAACCCGGTGTGCCAGCGCCACAAGGCGGAGGATTAGCCTAGTGAGCCACGGCTCTGGCAACCACTACTCTTCAGGGTCACATCTTTCCCTGCTTCAGTGAAGTGGGTCTCCTGAGCTTCCAAGAAAACAGAGTCAGTCCTTAGTGGTGGCCTGCAAGGGAATAGTATTGGGTGGGGGGGCTGCATCTGATAGAAGGCTGGGTGAGAACAGGGCCTGACCAACACCCATTCCCATCAGCCATGCAGGCAGGGCTCAACTGCTTCCCAGGAAAGTGATCAGCAGGGGCCTGAAGAACTCTGATGTTGGGGGCCTCTGCAGAGAGCACTCAGAGTGAGCTTGGCATCAAGGGAAGAGTCTTCCCTCCCCTGAGAAAATACTTCCCAGTTTGACCTTCAGGGCCTCCTGTTCCGGCACGTCCCAGAACAGGCATGCTTTGCACCTGCCCAATTCAGTGATGTGCTTCCTCCCCTTCAGCTGGATGACCAGCAACTATTCTGTATCTAGGAAGCGTTTCCAGAGCACCCATGCCCATAATGAAGTTCTGTGTACTCCATACTCCTGTTTTAAATTCTAAGTTCCAATGTGATGACAGGTGGGGTGGGATGCCTGGAAGGTTAGCAGGTCATGAAGGTAGAGCCCTGGTGAATGGGATCATAAAAAGACAGCAGAGGGGCGCTGGATTCTTTCCCGGTTGCCCCTCTTCTAGGCCAGCTCTCTGCTGTGGCCAGGGAGTGCAGTGGAGGATGGCCCAAGTGCTTGGGCCCTGCACCCCATGGGAGACCAGGAGAAGTACCTGGCTCCTGCCATCGGATCAGCATGGTGTGCCGGCCGCAGCACGCTGGCCGTGGCGGCCATTGGAGGGTGAACCAACGGCAAAGGAAGACCTTTCTCTCTGTCTCTCTCTCTCACTGTCCACTCTGCCTGTCAAAAAAAAATTAAAAAAATAAAAAATAAAAGACAGCAGAGAGCCAGCAGCCCCTCCCTCTACGGGAGGACACAGTGAGGCGATGGCTGTCTAAGAACCAGGAAGGGACCCTCACCACAGACTACGCCATTGGCCTCCAGGACTGTTGGAAATGAGTTTCTGCTGTTTATGAGTCACCTGATCTCTGCCTCCATGTCACAGCCTGACTACACAAGGGGCACAGAGTAAGACAGGGCCCCTCCCGAGGTATCCTCAGGAACATATGACACCCTTCCCCCCGCCACACACACATACACAAGTCTTCTTTCGCTCTCCCACAGCACAGTGGAGCACCTGCACACTAACTCCTCCCACACTACGCTGTCCTTGTGCCTCCCCCACAGCTGCATGTCAACTCCTAGAGCAGGGCCCAGCACTGAACAAGCATGTGAGGCTGTCCATTGACTGCATGCTGCCCTCAAGGCTACAACCCAAGTGGATATATCCAAGAACGATACTGAGAAAGTGAGGGGTGGGGCAGTTTCAATCTGTGGAGCTCCACCTGCTCTGAGAATCACCGCAGGCAGCAAGAGGTGCTCCTGATGGAAGTGAGCCTTATCTGTGGCCACAAAAAGGATTTAAATGAGAAGAGAAGATGGCACTGATGTGCGCAAGCTTGCTGATGAAATGAACATAGGGCTCTCGGGATCTGGAAGGAAGCTTCAGGCAGGAGTGGGCTTCTACATGAGCATGCAGGGGTCTCAGGTGAGGCCATACACAGGCTTCTCTAAGTGTCTCACCAGGTAAGCCCCTGGCCTGACGGAGGCAGTGAGCTGGCTCTCCTGAGAGCAGGGCTGCAGCTGCTGGAACCATCTCAACAGAGGGGACAGGCATTCAAAGCACACGCACCCACATTTCTGTGACTTGGACCTGGTATGTGGAACATCTGTCTGCCTCTGAGTAGAAGCACATCCTTTACCGAGGCTCCTCTCTCTGACCTCTTCCCCAGCATGTGAAATAAACCAGCTTATTTCCATGGAATCTCTGTAGGTTTCCAAGAAACCCTTTCTCTGTCCCCGTTCTTACTGGATCTGCTAGTGACGCTGGAAACCAAAATGCCTGGATTTAAACCACTATCATCACCAGATTACAGACTACAAAATTTAGGTACCAAGAGATTAAATAGTTTGTCCAAAACTGTAAGTGGCTGGGTGTGCCTGACTCCGGTTCTCTGTACACAGAGTCCTGCCAAAACACTCTTCAAGGCCTGTAAGGATATGTCTAGTCGTGTTCTGCCTATAAGGAAAATGCATTTGTAAAAAGCACGCTGAGTAGTAAGAAATACTTTCTCTGAAGACCAAAACTATTATTCTCTTCTGGCAGCAATAATAATAACAGCTAACATTTATTAAGTGTTTACAGCATGCCAAGCACTGAATTAAACACTTTAAATGTATTTTATCATATTTACTGTCCTTATTTTTAGATGAGCATCCCAAGTTTCGGAGTGGTTAGGTGACTTATCGAAGGTCTCTGAGCGAGGACTAACAAGTTCTATGGTGCAAAGCCAGCTCAGTCTCTACAAACTCACTGCGCAGAAACAAACAGGACTAAGAGGAAACCTTAAGGAAGCAGTGGCCACCACACTGCAGCCACCATAACAACTCCTAACAGGCAGGGCTGTGTCCAAACCAATGTCAGGATGTGTATGTTGGGAAGTTCTCACTAGCAGGCACAAAGCCGAGTTGTGAGGTCTGTTGTTACTGAAAACTAAGATGCCAACTGCACTCAGCAGTGAGCACGGTCTCTGAGATTCTGCTCCCCTGAGTGTGGCACCTGCCTCCCCCAGGATTTCTGCTTCAGAATCACGCAGAGCTTGCAGGCACCAGCTCTGCAGTAGCAAAGAAAATGGATGGGCTGCCTAGGGATGTTTTTCCTGCACGCACCCCACTTCCTTAAAAGGCCTCCAGTGTATATACAGTTCTGACATGAGGGCAGAACAAAATAACGGCTGGGCCTCTCTCCTGCCTTATTTGGTCAAGTATTACAATGGCATCCTCCCTCCTAATTTATGAAGCCAAGGAGTAGAGGAATGTCCATCAGGAGATGTGGGGATTTTCACCAGAGAAGACAGAAAGCTCATCTCGCTGGCAAATAACTTGCAAGACCAAGGGGAACAGCATGCGTACTTGCTGAGCTGTTTTTTTTTTCTTTTTATTCTGAAGAATAAACACATTTATTCCTCTCTTGGATATCAACATGTTATGAAGCCAAGTAATTTGCATGCAGAGCTCCTCTTAAGTACTGGAGAAAGTGAAAATTAAAACAAGACTAGGAACCTTCAGACTTTACTCTTCATAAATTGCCCCTCCTTCCACCTTGTCCTCTGATTCCCCAATAACACACATAGACACACACAGACTTATACAACCAATTGTCTAAGAAGAAACACTCACACAGACCTATACAACCTAGAAGACACACACACACAGAACTATACCAACTATGAAGAAAGACACAAACACACATCTATACAACTCACACACACACAGCGATGTACACAACCATCAAAGAATACAGGCATACAGAGACTTACACAAGCAATTAAGTGCTAAAAAGAAAGGACAATTTCATCTTAAGCAGATCGCAGAAGTAGGACAGAGTTCTAATCTCTAAAGGGCCTTAGCCATGTTGTGAGAGGCTGCGAACCAAGTTTTCTTTTCTATTCTAAGATCAGAAGGAATCAAGTCAGGAGTGTGTACCTGATGGGAGTGTATAGGAAAGTGCTTGTACACTGTTAAGTCATACAATATCCACAGCTCTTTCAAAAACTGTGATAATGTCCTCCTAGAATTATTTTTAAATTACTCTTTATTATTTTTATTTAATTCACAAATGGGTTTCTTGGATGTAACCATATCTAATTTATGTCATGATTTACATTGTATTTACCCTTGTGACAGTTCAATTCCATTTGGTCAGGACTCTAAATTTATTTGGAGAACAGAATGGGCCAAATGATCAAATTCTTCTTTCCTGCCTCAAAAAGTCAAGGAACTTGCATGTCCACTCCATTGTTTAATGGTGCATTTATGAGCTAGTGGACAGACAATAATTCAGGCATCTTCTACACAAAACACACATTTCTTCACCATTTAGGAATTAAATGTATGCAAGGAGCACCTTGATGTGAAGTGAATACTTTTAAGAGGAAGGCGGAGATCCCCAGAGAGAGCCACAGTCAGAGATAACAATGCTCCAGGCAACAAGGCACAACACTTCTTTCAATTCACTCCCCGAATGAAACTTTCTCATTGTGAAAGTTTAGCTTGAAGCCTCGATTTCTTAAAAGCAGAAATTTACTAACTGTGACACTGCTGAACCCCCAGTACATGTCTTCATCTCAAAGGGTTCTTTAAGATCCCTATGCAATTTGAAAAATAAAAGCTCCCAAGGTACTCATGGCAGACTCTTCGCCAATCCCCCACCTCCAGCCTTACTGGCTGCACCTGAGGGATAAAGAGTGCATGGATGTGAGGAGAGAAGGCAGGGGGCCTTGATGTTTGCATCCCAAAGGCAGGAATAGAGCACTGTATTGCTAATATGCTACTAGCATGTCCAGAGAGTCTTGGGAAGCGGCTTTTGAAGGGTATTCCCAGTTGTACAACTATAAAAATTTTTAGTAGTGTATTTACTTTTTATTTTTTTCATTTTATTTGAAAGGCAGAGAGACAATGATAGATTGTCATCTGCTGATTCTCTCTCTAAATTCCTACAATGGCCCCAGCTGGGCCAGACAGAAATCTGGCCAGAAACTCAATCCAGGTCTCTCATATGGGTGTGGGTAGGAGAGAGCACAGCACCTGAGCCATCATCTGCTGCCTCCCAGGGTGCACATTAGCAAGAAGCTGGAAGCAGAAGTGGAACCTGACTTAAACCCAAGCACTTCCAATGTGGGAGGCCGGCATTCCAAGCAACATCTTAACCACTGCACCAAAAACCCAATCTGTCTCTAAACACTTTAAATGTTTGCAGCTCCAACTGAGGTGGCTGTACAAAATGAAACTCAAACGGGTGATGTCCAGGTCTCCAGCCTTGATCACCTACATCAGAATTACCTAACAATCTTCTTAGAAATGCAGATTCTTGGGTTCCACTCAGAACAACAGAATCTCTAGAGATGGGACCCTGGAATCTGCAATTTTTACAGACCTCATAAAATTCTCACACACACTAACACTGCTTAAGCATTAAAAAAAAATTCCTTTTGAGTTTTTGCTGTTCCATGGAATATGGCCATGGCCCAGGCCTTAAAGTATACTTCTCTTAAAATAAATAGCAAAAATAGGATTGTCTTAGTCCCTTAGACGTTTTCTGAGGCTGAAGACTTATTAAAGAAGAGAAGTTTATTTTGGCTCACAGTTCTAGAGGTTCAAGAACATGAAGCTGACATCAGCTTGGCTCTGGTGAGGGCCTCCCGGTGGATAGCAGATGGCACCACAATATTGAGAATGGGTAGAAGAAGAGCAGTAGGAAGGGCATGTGGGAGAGAGTTTCGGGGCAGGTGCTCTGCTCCCTTCTTAGAACAATCCACACCTGCAGGAACTAATCACATCTGATGACACCCGCATTAATTTCTTCTAAGGGCTGTGGCCCCAGGACCTAATTACTTTCCACTACAACCCGCCTCTTAAAGACCCTACCACCTTAACACTGCCACACTGGGGACCAAGCCTCCACACTCAAACCATATGCAGGGATCTTACCTAGTCTGACCTCTTTAGTCTTTAGATGGGGAAAGCAGAGTACAGGCAGAGTGACTTTCCTCCAGGGTCCTACTGCTAGCTGTGGCAGAGCCCTGTGCTGTTCTGATCCTGTTCTGGTTCCTAGACAATTGTGTTTTTGTCCTAATACGCAACACTCCCCACCACCTTTCTGTACCCCACCCACACATAGCAACATACCCTCCAGAGCTGTTAGTGCCTCCTCTCCATTGCCTGTCACTCAAGGTGAATCCCTCTTTCCTGGCCAGAGTGGCCATGTGAATCAACCAATACTGAATAAATGATAACTCATGAGTGCAGTGAAAATGGGGAAAACCCATGAAGTTTCCTTAATCTGGAAGATAATTCCCTGAAAAGACTCCCCATACATAATTCCTATTACTCCCCATACATATTCCTATTATTTTTGAGACCAGCTTCCATTCTGAGATTTATTTCTCATTCTCCCATTGCATTCACTTTAGGTAACCTAAACTTGGTCATGTTACCTGCAACCCAAGAACCTACTTAATCCCGTCCCTGCTTCCTTACCCCATAACCATAATGTGCAAGGATTTGATCAAATCCTTTTGGATTCTGAGACTCTGCAATTGGGTGGGGGCAAGGCCATAGTGGAAACCCCAGTTCCCCTCAATACTCATCACTTAACTCATTCCAAATAGCCCAGTATTTCTGCCTTTGATTCCCAAATGCTCCAAACTCAAACTAGAAGGCTTACAATATATTCTGTGCAGCTGAACATAGAAGTAATCACGAATCCACAACTGCAAAGTGATCCAAATGACTCTTCGAAGTAGCACATGCAATCCCTTCAAGATCCAGCGCCAAGAAGCTGTGGGGCTCTGGCACATGCGCACAAGCACACAAAACTGTCCTCCGTGTCAGTCTGGGTTTTATCTTTAATGCTGTATCCCAAGGACAACACCAGGATCCCTGACACACGGTCCATCTGCATGCAATTTCCGCATAATGGGAGCAAGGCTCAGTTATTTTAAAGCCACAAGTGCCATGAAGGGGTCTTTCTGCCAAAGCCCATGTTGCTCTTCTGTTACAAAGCTATACAAATATTTGCATTTTCTGTTTGACTTGGCAGCATGGAAAACGTTCAGACTTCAACTGCTCTTGCTCTGAAACGACTGTCTCTCTTGCTGCAGGTTACTTGGTTTTTATCATAATTCTCCAAAATAAATTCTCTTTGGAGTAGAATTCCAAAACTCTGGTGTTAAAGAAGCTGTTTCTGAGAAGTGGTTCACAACACGGACAGCACATTACCTTCCAGAAGGAGCTTTTAAAAATGGATCCTCATTTTTTTAAGTTAACTTGCAGTGAAATTAACTTCTTGGTGTGTTACTTCATGAACAGGAATGTATGTGCAGACCCATGTATTGTGCATCACACTCAGGGAGAGCATTCCCACCACCGCCAGAAACTCCCGTGCATCACACCTGTCCCCTACCCTCAGCCCCTGGCAATAGCTAATCTGTCTTCTTCTCTATAGTTTTGCCTTTTTGAGCACAATGTGAATGAAATCATATAGTATGTTACATGTGGGGTCACGTTCCTTTCACTCAGCAAAATCCCTGGAAATTCATCTCAGTTGTTTCATTTTAATGCCTTGCAGTATTCCACTGTATAGTTCCATCATTGTTTATTCATTCACCTTTTTGAAAGATTTGGGGTTGTTTCCACCATGGGAACTATTGTGAATAGGGCTGCTATAAATATCTGTGTACAGGTTTTTGTGTGAATGAATGTAAGGTTTAATTCTCTCATCTATACATAGGAGTGGAACTGCAGGGTCATATGGCAAACATCTGTTCAACTTTCTAAGCAACTGACAAACTATTTTTCCAAAGTGGTCTTATATCCCATTCTGCATTCCCACCAGCACTGTGTAACAACTCCAGATGACACACATCCTCATCAGCACTGGGGATTAGCAGTAATTTTTATCTTAGCCATTCTCATTGTTATATAGAATTTTTTTTTGCCACAGGTTTTAACTTGTATATCTAATATTTAATGACACTGAACTTTTATCATGCTTATCTGGCATCCATATATCCTTTCTGGTGAAGTGTCTGTCAAATCTTTTGCATAACTTTATTGAATTAACTGCTCCAACTCTTTCAGCATGTTGAAAAAAATTAGAGAGATCTTTGATTTAGGTTTTTTTGTTTTTTTTTTTTTTTGCCAGAGTGTCTTGGTTTTCCATGCCTAAAATACTCTCATGGGCTCTTCAGCCAGATCCAAATGCCTTAAGGGCTGATTCTGAGGCCAGAGTGCTGTTTAGAACATCTGCCATTCTGTGAGTCTGCTGTGTATCCCACTTTGCATGTTGGATCGTTCTTTCCTTTTTTTATTCCATCAGTTAGTATTAGCAGACACTAGTCTTGTTTATGTGATCCCTTTGACTCTTATACCTATCATTATGATCAGTTGTGAACTGAAATTGATCAGACTAGTGAGATGGCATTGGTACATGCCACCTTGATGGGATTGAATTGGAATCCCCTGCACATTTCTAACTCTACCATTTGGGGCAAGTCAGATTGAGCATGTCCCAAATAGTACCTCTCCTCCCTCTCTTATTCCCACCTTATATTTAACAGAGATCACTTTTCAGTTGAATTTCAACACCTAAGAATAATTTTGTGTTAATTACAGAGTCCAATCAATAGTATTAAGTAGGACAACCTACACATCATTAACTACACCCGAGGGCTCTGATGGGTACCCTGATCAGACAATCGCTCTTTTTACTGTCCTGCCACATATTTCCCCCGTCTGCCTCTGCTTTGGGAGTGATATAATCAAGCACTGGGAAAGGAGAGAAGAAAAATGACAATGGTGTTTGCTATTCTTTCTTGAAACTACCACTTCTCCAGTGGAGGGGAAATTTCCCTCCCAGGTGCTTTAGGCTCCTACTGACTACCTGACTAGCATAGGCTGGTGTTGTATGGGAGCTATGAGAAAAGAAAGGAAAAAAGAAAAAAAACAATGAAAAATGGGAAATGTCTCTGCACACGGATTCTCTGGCTGCTGGATGCATGAGAACTTTTCCTGACCTCCTCTCTGCCCCCACTGTTCCTACTCTCAGGCAGCAGATTACAGGCATACACAGGGAGGAAACTCATCACGTGTTCAGTGGCAATTTAAATTCTGGTCCTCTACCCAGTCTGTCCACTACTATTTACTTTTCAGAGTCCTCAAACTGCTGTTCGTACATCCTGCCTAGACTTTGTAGCTGCACACCCTTGGACAAACAGTGGGTGAAGAGTACTCACTCCATCTTACTCAAAATCAGAAAGGAGAGGGAAGCTTTTTCAACAACCAGATTCTCTGGATCCACTTTAGTCTCTACTGAATCTTATAGGGGAGCCAGGAAGGGGTCAGCAAAACATCAGTTTTTGGAAGCTGTGCAGTAAATGCAGGAACCATCTCCTCAAACACTGCCATGTGGCTACAGGTAACCTGCAACTGCTCAGCTCTCACTCCAACCTCATTTTATGTAACTCACTTATGTGTGTATATATTTATGCATTTATGTATTTATATTTATTTGATAGGCAGAGAAATAGAAACAGAGATTTCTTATCTGCTGATTTACTTCCCAGTGCCTGAAACAGCTGAGGCTGGGCCAGGATGAAGCTGGGAAAATGGAACTCAATCTTGGTCTCCCCTGTGGGTGACAGAGATCTAACTACTTTCTGGTACCTCCAAGAATGCACATTAACAGGAAGCTGCAATCAGAAGTAGAACCAGAATTCCAACCCAGGCACCCCCATTCATTCTGACAACAGCTGAAGATGAATAACTCTGGAATTTTAAACAGAGATTAAATGGCTCCCTAGGCCAGTCACACAATGTGTATCTACCACAGTCAGGAGGCTCTGACTCCAAAGACTGATGAGGACAGCAGGGAGCTCAAGGGCCTGTATCTGCTGTGGGCACCTGCACTCAGATCCAGACAGTTATCGCTAGGGGAAACTGTGGATTTTTACTAGAATCATTCCAATTTTTAAATGCTGGCAAAATAATTGAAAAGTAAAAGTTTAAGCATAGGTTTGGTGTTTTTGGTCTAGAGATAAACTATCGCTAGCACCTCTACAAAGCAGTCGGAGTACACGGATACAAGAGAACCTGAATAAGTTCTAGGAAAAATGAAATCAATCAAAAGATAAGTTTACTTTGGTGTAAAAAACATTTGAAATCATATATATGAGGGATCATCATAGTTTGTGGAAAATGTGTATTATGAGAAAACTATGCATGGGTTTCAAGTTTTTGGCACTAAAATAAACCACCTTTTAATTCCATCTTCTATGAACTTTTTAAAGTATCTTCATATTTCATCTCTATCTGTGGGATGCCTGGAGATCCTCTTTTTATATAGCAGAAGTGTTGCTGAGAAACTCTGTGGTGCGGCACCATGTATAAAACATAGCACCACTGAGATGCAACATACCACCAATGAGATGCTCCAGGCTCCCTAAGGCATCACTGTGAACTCCTTTCTCTTTAAGGCATCTCATTTCCTGAAAGTTACCAAGCTTCCTTTTCTCCACTAACAATACCCTTTATCAGAGCCTCTTCCTTCCATAAGAACCCGGAGGAAACAAAATAAAGAGAAAATCAGTAAAAGAAAAATCTCAAAAATTGTAATTAATCTGTACTGCCTAGAATTTGAATTTGTAAGTCACTGAATGGTATGGGTCAATTCTCATTTGATTTTAACTTCAGAGTGAAATGAACTGATGGTGTAATGAAGCTGAATATATGCAACAAACATTTTCATATACAAACCAGTTCTTAATTACTATCAATAATAGAAAATCAGGAGTTAGATATGCAGAAATATTAAGGTTTTTTTTTTAATTCAGCAAAGTAACTAATACTGATGAATTTCCATTTAATCCCAAAGCTGGTTCACATAGCTGACAAGAATATTTTGTTATCACATCTGAAGTTGTGGGCTGGGAAATACATTTGAGTACATAGTAAAGGGTGAAGTGCTTGGCCTTGGAGCCAGATGACCCTGGATCTGAATTCCAGCACTTTTACTCACTAGAACATGTCCTTCAGCCTTGGTTTCATCCTCTGCAAAATACAGTTAACAATCAAAGTTTAAAATTTTTTTCTGACTACAAAGGACAAAGTAGTTTGCAAGAATACACTGGAGAATGAGCACAGAGAAATCTCCATCATGGGAGGCAGCACTGTGATGCAGTAGATTAAGCTGCTGCTTGCAACACTTACAGGAGAGCTAGTTTCAGTTCTGGCTGCTCCACTTCCAATCCAGCTCCTTACTAACGTGAGAAGTCAGGAAGGAGTTCCAGGATCCTTGCTTCAACCTGTAACAGGCTTAGCTGTTGGGGCCATTTGGGGAGTGAACCACTGGATGGAAGATCTCTCTGTTTCTCCCTCCCTCTGTGTGGCTCTTTCAAATAAAGAAATAAATATTTAAAAAAATTTGTTGATCATGAGGCCAAGCCTTTCAAGACACCCAGGAAATGCTGAATAACCAGGCCTCAGGAGGAGGAAAAAAGTATATGTTGTTCAGAATCTGAAGAGTACATACAGATTTCCATTTGATCCAGACATCTGTCATTGTTTGTCACTACTTTGATCCAGATAGTCCTTAACACTGGCCTGCCTATCCTCCATTCTAGAAAGATCTGGTTGTTTTTTAATCTTCTAGATTCAGCTTTTTCATTATTCTGGTTCCTTCCACTCACTCAGGATCATCATGAATAGGCTGGGGCATGGCAGGATGGGCTGCTTACAAAGGATGAAGATGTAGGGTTGATGCTGTGGTACACTGGGTTAAGCCACCATCTGTGATGATGGCATCCCATGTGAGTGCCACTTTAAGTCCCACCTTTGCCACTTCTGATCCAGTTCCCTACTAAAGCACCTGGAAAAAGCAGTAGAAGATGGCCTGAGTACTTGGGCCCCTGCTACCCATAAGGGAGACCTGGGTGGAGTTCTCGGCTCCTGGTTTCCACCTGGCTGAACCCTGACCATTGCAGCCATTTTGGGGAATGAGCCAGAAGAAGGAAGATTCTCTTTCTCTCTCCCTCCCTCCTTTCCTCTCTCCCTCCCTCCCTCCTTCCCTCCCTCTCTCTCTCTCTCTCTCTCTCTCTCTCTGTAACTTCTACTTTCAAATAAATTAAATACATCTAAAGAAGTATAAAGCTGTTGGCATTGGAGTTGACCTGTCTGGCAGGGTATCTCCTTTAGATCATATCTGACATACATATTCAACACTCAATCTGATGCCTGGTAGGCACACTGTGTGTTAGTTTAATCATAAATTCCTCAAATACTAAATAAACGCCTGTTACAGCTCCAGTACACTAAACCAGACAGCAAATCAACAAGGAAACTGCAGATTGAATCAACACTATAGACAAAATGGACCTAACAGATATCTACAGAACTTTTCATCTTACAGTTGCAGAATACACATCCTTCTCACCAGTGCATGGGACTTTCTCTAGGATTGACCGCATACTAGGCCATAAAACAAGTCTCAGCAAATCCAAAAAAATCAATATCATACCATACATCTTCTCAGACCACAATGGAATTAAGTTGGAAATTAGCAACTCAGGAATCCCTAGAGCATATGCAAACACATGGAGACTGAACAACATGCTCCTGAGTGAACAGTGGGTCATAGAAGAAATCAAAAACTTTCTGGAAAAAAATGAAGATGACAACAAAACAGATCAAAACTTAGGGGATACAACAAAAGCAGTGTTAAGAGGAAAATTTATAGCAATAAAGTGCCTACATCAAGAAACTGGAAAAGTACCAAATAAATGAGCTAACAATGCATCTCAAGGATCTAGAAAAACAACAGCAAACCAAACCCAAAAGTAATAGGAGAAAAGAAATAATTAAATTAGAGAAGATATCAACAAAACTGAACCCCCAAAAATTAGAAAAGATCAGCAAAACCAAGAGCTAGTTTCTTGAAAGAATAAACAAAATTGACACACCATTGACACAACTAACCAAAAAATGGGTAGAGAAGACCCAACAAAATTAGAGATGAAAAAGAAAATGTAACAACAGGCACCACAGCAATAAAAAGAATCATCAGAAATTAATACAAAGAGCTGTATGCCAACAAACTGGAAAACCTAGGAGAAACAGATATTTTCCTGGACACAAACAATCTACCTAAACTGAGCCATGAAGAAATAGAAAACCTAAAAAGACCCATAATGATGAAAGAAATTGAATCAGTAGTAAATGCGCTACCAAAAAAGAAGAGCCCAGGACTGGACGGCTTCACTGCTCAGTTCTACCAGACAATTAAAGAAGAACTAACTCCAATTCTTTTCAAGTTATTTAAAACAATTGAAAGAGAGGGAATCCTCCCAAATTCTTTCTACAAAGCCAGCATCATCTAATTCTTAAACCTGAAAAAGATGCAACAGAGAAGGAGAATTACAGACCAATTTCCCTGGTGAACATAGACAAATATCTTCAACAAAATTCTAGCCAATCAAACATAACAATACATCAGAAGGATCATCCACCAGACCAAGTGGGATTTATCCCTGGTATGCAGGGATGGTTCAACATTTGCAAATCAATCAGTGTCATAGATCACATTAAAAAACTGCTGAAGAAAAATCATACGATTATATTGACAGATGCAGAGAAAGAATTTGATAAAATACAACACCTTTCATGATGAAAACTCTGAGCAAATTGGGTATAGAAGGAACATTCCTCAACACAATCAAGGTGATTGATGACAAACCCACAGTCAGCATCATATTGAATGGGGAAAAGTTGGAAGCATTTCCACTGAGATACAGTACAGGGATGTCCAGACAGGGATGCCCACTCTCACCACTGCTATTCAATATAGTACTGGAAGTTTTAGCTAGAGCCATTAGGCAAGAAAAAGAAATCAAAGGAATACAAATTGTGAAGGAGGAAGTCAAAATATCCCTATTTGCAGATGACATGATTCTTTATATAGGGGATCCATAGAATTCCACTAAGAGCCCATTGGAACTCCTAGAACAGTTTGGTAAAGTAGCAGGTTATAAAGTCAATACACAAAAATCAACAGCCTTCATATACACAGACAATGCCACAGCTGAGAAAGAACTTCTAAGATCAATCCCATTCACAATAGCTACAAAAACAATCAAATACCTTGGAATAAACTTAACCAAGGATGTCAAAGATCTCTATTACGAGAATTACAAAACATGAAAGAAAGAAATAGAAGATACAAAAAAAGAAAAATCTTCCATGCTCATGGATTGGAAGAATCAACATCATCAAAATGTCCATTCTTCCAAAAGCAATTTACAGATTCAATGTGATACCAATCAAAATAACAATGACATTCTTCTCAGATCTAGAAAAAATGATGCTGAAATTCATATGGAGACACAGGAGACCTCAAATAGCTAAAGCAATCTTGTACAACAAAAACAAATCCAAAGGCATCACAATACCAAATTTCAAGACATATTACAGGGTAGTTATAATCAAAACAGCCTGGACTGATACAAAAACAGATGGATAGACCAATGGAACAGATTAGAAACACCAGAAATCAATCCAAACATCTATAACCAATTTATATTTGTTCAAAGAGCTAAAACCAATCCCTGGAGCAGGGGCAGTCTATTCAACAAATAGTGCTGGGAAAACTGAATTTCCAGATGCAGAAGCATGAACCAAGACTCCTACCTTACACCTTACATAAAAATTCACTCAACATGGATTAAAGATCTAAATCTATGACCCAACACCATCAAATTATTAGAGAACATCAGATAAATCCTGCTAGACATTGGCACAGGCAAAGATTTCTTGGAAAAGACCCCAGAAGCACAGGCAGTCAAAGCCAAAATTAACAACTAGGATTACAACAAATTGAGAAGTGTCTGTAATGCAGAAGAAACAGTCAGTGTTCAAGATCACTAGCAATCAGGGAAATGCAAATCAAAACCACGAGGTTTCACCTCCCCCAGTTCGAATGGCTCACATACAGAAATCTACCAACAATAGATGCTGGCAAGGATGTGGGGAAAAAGGGACACTAACCCACTGTTGGTGGGAATGCAAACTGGTAAAGCCACTGTGGAAGTCAGTCTGGAGATTCCTCAGAAACCTGAATATAACCCTACCATTCGACCCAGCCATCCCACTCCTTGGAATTTACCCAAAGGAAATTAAATTGGCAAACAAAAAAGCTGACTGCACCTTAATGTTTATTGCAGCTCAATTCACAATAGCTAAGACCTGGAACCAACCCAAATGCCCATCAACAGTAGACTGGATAAAGAAATTATGGGACATGTACTCCATAGAATACTACACAGCAGTAAAAAAACAATAAAATCTGGTCGTTTACAACAAAATGGAGGAGTCTGGAACACATCATGCTGAGTGAAATAAGCCAGTCCCAAGGGACAAATATAACATGTTCTCCCTGATCGGTGACAACTAACCGAGCACCAAAAAGGAAACCTGTTGAAGTGAAATGGACACTATGAGAAACAGTGACTTGATCGGCCCTTATCCTGACTGTTGATGAACAACTTAATACTTTATCCGTTTTAGAATTTTTTTTGTCCTACTTAATACTATTGGTTGAACTCTGTAATTAACACAAAATTATTCTTAGGTGTTGAAATTTAACTGAAAAGTGATCCCTGTTAAATATAAGAGTGGGAATAAGAGAGGGAGGAGAGGTACAGTTTGGGACATGCTCAATCTGACTTGCCCCAAATGGTAGAGTTAGAAATGTGCCAGGGGATTCCAATTCAATCCCATCAAGGTGGCACGTACCAATGCCATCTCACTAGTCCAAGTGATCAATTTCAGTTCACAACTGATCATACTGATAGGTCTAAGAGTCAAAGGGATCACATAAACAAGACTAGTGTCTGCTAATACTAACTGATGGAATAAAAAAGGGAGAGAACGATCCAACATGCGAAGCGGGATACACAGCAGACTCATAGAATGGCAGATGTCCTAAACAGCACTCTGGCCTCAGAATCAGCTCTTAAGGCATTTGGATCTGGCTGAAGAGCCCATGAGAGTATTTTAGGCATGGAAAACCAAGACACTCTGGCAAAAAAAACAAAAAAAAAAAAAAAAAAAAAACAAAAAAAAAAAAACACCACCTAAATGAAAGATCTCTGTGAGTGAGATCACAGTGGAAAGAACGGGCCATCAAAGAAGGAGGTACCTTTCTCTGAAGGGAGGAGAGAACTTCCACTTTGACGATGGCCTTGTCTAAATAAGATCAGAGTCAGCAAACTCAAAAGGCTTCCATAGCCTTGGCAACTCATGACAAGAGCCTAGGGTGATTACTGATGCCATAAACAAGAGTGTCAATTTGTTAAGTCAACAACAGGAGTCACTGTGCACTTACTCCTCATGTAGGATCTCTGTCCTTAATGTGTTGTACATTTGAATTAATGCTATAACTAGTACTCAAACAGTATTTTATACTTTGTGTTTTGGTGTGGGTGCAAACTGTTGAAATCTTTACTTAATATATGCTAACTTGATCTTCTGTATATAAAGATAATTGAAAATGAATCTTGATGTGAATGGAATGGGAGAGGGAGCAGGAGATTGGAGGGGTGCGGGTGGGAGGGAATTTATGGGGGGGGAAGCCATTGTAATCCATAAGCTGTACTTTGGAAATTTATATTCATTAAATAAAAGTTAAAAAAGAGCCTTGGGTGATACTGTCATCATAAATAAGAGTGTCAATTGTTAAATCAACAACAAGAGTCACGGTCAATTGCTCCCCATGTAGGTCCTCTGTACTTAATGAGTTTGTACTATGAGAATTAACAGTAAAACCTGTCTTCAAACAGTACTTTATACTTTGTGTGTCTGTGTGGGTGCAAACTGCTGAAATCTTTACTTAGTATAGAGTTGATCTTCTGCATATAAAGATAATTAAAAATGAAGCTTAATGAAGAATAGGATGGGAGATGAGTAGGAGGTGGGATGGGAGGGCAGGTATGGGTGGAAGAACTGCAATATTTCAAAAGCTGTACCTATGAAATTTATATTTATTAAATAAAAGCTTTCTAAAAAATTAAAAATAAATAAATAAATAAATAAAAAGAAGAGCATTTCAGGGTAGGAAAGAGCTCATGCCAAGCGCTATGGGCAGGACAGGTCTTAACTGCAGAACAGCTGCCACATTCTCTCCCACTTGATATGCAAGTGGAGCCAGCATGACATAGTGGGTTAAGCATTCACCTGTAATGTCAGCATCCCATATAGGCACCAGTTGGAGTCCTCATTGCTCCACTTTCTATGCTGCTCCCTGCTGGTGTGCTTGGGAAAGCAGCAGAAGATAGCCAAGTCCCTGGGCCTCAGCACCCACACATATGGGACACCCAGAAGAAGCTCCTGGCTCCTGGCTTTAGCCCAGCCCAGACTCAGCCATTGTGGCCATTTTAGGAGTTGAATCAGTGGCTAGAATATCTCGCTCACTATCTCTGTAACAGTGTCTTTCAAATAAAACAGATAAATCTTTTAACAAAAAGAAAGTGATGTTAAAGAACCAGTGTTGTGGTATAGTGGGCTAAGCTGCCACCTATGATGCTGGCATCCCGTATCTCCAGTCCAAGTCCCAGCTGTTCCACTTCTGATCGAACTCCCTGCTACTGCACCTGGGAAAGCAGCAAAAGACAGCACCAGCGGCTGGCCCCCTGCCACCTAAGTGGGAGAACCGAATGAAGCTCCTGGCTCCTAGCTTTGGTTTGGCCCAGCCCCAGCCCCAGCCATTGCAGCCATTTGGGGAGTGAAACCACAGATGGATGATCTATGTCTCCCTCTCTCTTTGTAACTCTGCCTTTCAAATAAATAAAATAAATCTTAAAAAGAAGAATGATTTAAGATAAAGATCATTTTCAATTACTATCTATGTATTTAAAAAAAACAAATTAATACCACTCCTCAGCAACTTGTGAGTGTGAGTGTGAGTGTGTGTGTGTGAGAGAGAGAGAGAGAAAAGCAAGATTAATTAAGTCAGCAATCTCCTGCCAAAGTGGCCTGGAATGGGGGGCCCCCCAAGAGAGGCAGATCCCCCCTCTTAAGGTATCTTTCTTATGAAGAGTAGTAATCCATTTGTGACGTGCACTCACCCTGATTAGGTTATCACACCTCAGAGAGACAACTCTAACGCCAAGCTTTACACCTTTGGACTAACGAGCACACAAAAGTACAAACAGTTGTCCTCTGCACAGGAAGCCTAACAGTACCCAACAATGCCAAATTCTAAGCATGCCTATATCGATTAGAACAGATTTCAAACTGCACTTTGCTATTTGCTGTGTTAAACCAGGATGGATTCTTTGAGGCTGTCTTAGGAACTGGTGAGTAGTGTATAGCAGTACTCTCTTATCTGTCATTTTGGTTTCTGCAGTTTTAGTTACCTGCACTTAACTGCCATGTGAAAAGAACAAACAGAAAATTGTAGAAATCAACAATTCCTAAGTTTTAAATTGCACAAGGTTCTAGGTTGTATGATGAAATCTTGCACCATCACACTCCATCTTACATATGATGTGGATCACTCCTTTTTTTTTTTTTTTTTTTTTTTGTCTTTAAATAGCTTCTTAAAGTTTCCTTAAAACAATGTCAATTTGTCCTTGTGGTTGATACACATCTCAAGAATATATCTTTGGTGGCCATCACCATGGTATAGTAGGTTAAGTCTCCACCTGCAGTGCCGGCATCCCATATGGGCACCACCTGGAGAACCGGCTGCTCCTCTTCCAATCCAGCTCTCTGCTTGTGGCTTGGGAAAGCAGTGGAAGATGGCCTAAGTGCTGTGCCCCTGCACCCATATGGGAGACCCAGAAGATGCTCCTGGATCCTGGCTTCAGATTAGCCAAGCTCCAACCATTGTGACCACTTGAGGAGTGAACCTGTGCATACAAGACCC
Organism: Oryctolagus cuniculus; assembly: GCF_964237555.1. NCBI lineage: Eukaryota > Metazoa > Chordata > Mammalia > Lagomorpha > Leporidae > Oryctolagus > Oryctolagus cuniculus. The sequence continues at coordinate 162,030,501 of NC_091432.1, forward strand.
CTCTCTCTGTCTCTCCTCTCTCTGTCTATAACTCTTCCTCTCAAATAAACAACTCTTTAATAATATATATGTGTATATATGTTAAGGTGGATTCGTTCTGAGAGGTGGAGCGTGGTGGGGGCAAGAGGCGTGGAGTCACCACACAGACTCCAGGAGCCAAGTGAAAGCAGGCCAGAGAGGCGAGCAGCCTGCAAACTCATTTATTTCAGTTGCTACAGCAGCTTAAATAGCCAAGGCAGCCAATCCAGTCAAGGGGCGGTCTATGCCCTAACCAATCACAGCCTGTTGCCAGGCAGTTTCCAAAGCCATCCAATCACAGCCTGTTGCCAGTCAGGTTCTGTTGCCAGGGAGTTTCTAAAACCATCCAATCACATCCTGTTGCCAGGCAGGCTCCGTTGTCAGGTAGTCAGGTGGTTTCTGAAGGCATCTAATCACAGCCTGTTGCCAGGCAGTTTCTGTTGCCAGTGGCCATCTTGGCATGGCCTTCTCATTCCACCACATTTCCCACTTTTCGTTTATTTTTGAGCAACGGGAGGCATGATTCTTTTTTTTTTTTTTTTTTTAATCTTTTATTTAATGAATATAAGTTTCCAAAGTACGACTCATGTGTTACAATGGCTTCCCCCCCATACCGTCCCTCCCACCCACAACCCTCCCCTTTCCCACTCCCTCTCCCCTTCCATTCACATCAAGTTTCATTTTCGATTATCTTAATATACAGAAGATCAGCTTAGTATACCTTAAGTAAGTATTTCAACAGTTTGCTCCCACACAGAAACATAAAGTGAAAAATAATAGATGATTTTTTTTAAATGATGATGAAATCAGATCAGACCTATTGTCATGTTTAATCCCAGTGAGAGTCAAGTTGGGAATTGATAATTTCTTTCTTTCTTTTTTTTTTTTTCTTTTTTTTTTTTTCTTTTTTTTTACAGAAGATCAGTTTAGTGTACATTAAGTAAAGATTTCAGTCGTTTGCACCCCCATAGAAACACCAAGTGAAATATACTGTTTGAGTACTCGTCATAGCATTAAGCCTCAGTGTACAGCACGTTAAGGACAGAGATCCTACATGAGGAGTAAGTGCACAGTGACTCCTGTTGTTGACTTTACCAATTGACACTCCTGTTTATGGCATCAGTAATCTCCCTATGCACCCGTTATGAGTTTCCAAGGCTATGGAAGCCCCTTGAGCTCTCCGACTCTTATCTTGTTTAGACAAGGTCATAGTCAAAGTGGAGGTTCTCTCCTCCCTTCAGAGAAAGGCACCTCCCTCTTTGAAGACCTGTTCTTTCCACTGGGATCTCACTCACAGAGATCTTTTTGCCAGAGTGTCTTGGCTTTCCATGCCTGAAATACTCTCATGGGCTTTTCAGCCATGATTCTTGGCCATACCATTGTTGACCCAGTTTCCATGTGGTCTCCGTACGCAGCTGTGCCTGTTTTAGGTTGTCCCCCAGGGGATCTTACCCGTCATTGACTAACCAGTGCTCAAAACGGGAGACCACAGGAGTGCTTGCTCAGATGGGGGTAGGAATGAGGAACAATGGTAATCAGGAATGGCATGACCGCACACAGGCTGTGGGCCATTTGAGTGGCTGACCAGAGCTAATGGGTATAAAGCAGTAACGGATGCGACTATGGGCAGTTTCTCAGGGTAGGATGATAGGGCAGGTGCGTCTGCTAACAAGGTGGACTCTCAGTCTTGTTCAGCTGGTTCTGGCCGACTGTCAACTGCAGGCTTGATATTTCTGGCTGGTACCCAAATAGGCTGTCCCGCATTCTTTGGAAAGACACAAGCATATCCTCGACCCTTGGTTAACTAAAGCCTTTTTAGAGACATTGGAATCCAGGGTCTGAATTTTGCATCCACTCCTACATTTATGGCAAGCATGCAGGTGGGATGGGGTCTAACAGCTGCCCTGAGAGCCTGTGGCGCCCAGTGACTGCCACAAACATGGGGATCCTCACTGAGTTCGGATGGGATGACCTCGTGTGGGTTAGTGAAGGCCCCTCTCTGTCTCTCCTCTCTCTGTCTGTAACTCTTCCTCTCAAATAAATAAATCTTTAATAATATATGTGTGTGTGTATATATATATATGTATCTGTTAAACATTTATAGGCATTAAAATGCATTCTTTATGCACTATTTTGATTGGCTAATCTTTAAGGGATCAAATTTTCATTTGCAAAATTCAACCAGAGATATGGAAAAATTGGAATAGAAAAGCAAGCCATGGGGCTGGTATTGTGGGGTAGCAGGTAATGCTGCCGCCTGCCATACTGACATCCCATGTAGGCACTGGTTCAAAACCTGGCAGCTCCACTTCCCATCCACTCCCTGTTGCTGTGCTTGGCAAGGCAGCAGAGGATGGCCCAGGTTCTTGGGCCCCTGCACCCATGTGGGAGACCAAGAAAAAGCTCCTGGCTTTGGATAGGCCCAGCCCTTGCCATTGTTTCCATTTGAGGAGTGAACCAGCAAATAAAAGATCTTTTTCTCTCCCTGTCTCTCTCTGTCTCTAACTCTGCATTTCAAATAAACAATTTTTTTAAAAAAAAAGCAAGATATAACAGCTAAAAAAAAAACTGTTTAAAGGGCCTTATAAACAAATTTATTAAGTGTGACTTTCTTTTTGTACATGTGTCACAATGTTGGCAGAATATATTTTAAAAAACAGATAAAAGTGGCTGTGGTTGTGGCGCTGCAGATTAAGCCACCACCTGCAATGCCAGCATCCCATATCAGAGCTATTCAAATCCTGGTTGCTCTGTTTCTGATTCAGCTCCATGCTAATGCACCTGGGAAAGCAGTGGAGCATGTAGGCCCCTACTATCTGTGTGGGAGACCTGGATAGAGTTCTTGGCTCCTGGCTTGTAGCTTTGGCTTGGCTCAGTCCTGGCTTTTGTGGCCATTTGGGTAGTGAACCAGAGGATGGTAGATTCAGTCTCACTCTCTCTCTCTCTTTTATTTTTTTTTCTACAGGCAGAGTGGACAGTGAGAGAGAGAGACAGAGAGAAAGGTCTTCCTTTGCCGTTGGTTCACCCTCCAGTGGCCGCCGCGGCTGGCGCACTGCGGCCGGCACACCACGCTGATCCGATGGCAGGAGCCAGGTACTTCTCCTGGTCTCCCATGGGGTGCAGGGCCCAAGCACTTGGGCAATCCTCCACTGCACTCCCAGGCCACAGCAGAGAGCTGGCCTGGAAGAGGGGCAACTGGGACAGAATCCAGCGCCCTGACCGGGACTAGAACCTGGTGTGCTGGCACCGCAAGGCGGAGGATTAGCCTAGTGAGCCACGGCGCCGGCCTACAAGTCCATTTCAACCACGGCACATACTCCTGGGAACACGTTATTTATTTATTTACTTGCTTCTCTTTTTTCTTTTAACTTTTTTTTAAAGATTTACTTATTTATTTGAAAGGCAGAGTTACAGAGAGGCACAGGCAGGTGCGGGGTGGGGGTGGGGCGGAGAGGTAGGGAGGAAAGGAGAGGTCTCCCATCCACTGGTTCACTTTCCAAATGGCCCAACAGCCAGAGCTGTGCCAACCCAAAGCCAGGAGTCAGGAACCAGGAGTTTCTTCCAGGTCTCCCACATGGGTTCAGGGGCCCAAACACTTGGGCCATTTTCCACTGTGTTCTCAGGTCATAGCAGAGAGTTGGTTTGGAAGTGGAGCAGCCGGGATTTGAACCAGAGCCCATATGGGATGCCAGTACTGCAGGCGGCAGCTTTACCCACTATGCCACAGTGATGGCCTCTCTTCTAACTTTTTAAAAAAGATTGAGTGGGTTACTCCTTTGCCAGCATATCCACTCTGTATATGCTACCTGCCTGTTACATAGTCATTTACTAACCATCTCAATTGTCAAATGACTATCACAGCATAGCAGCATTTATGTTTGAGTAACCCTTATTTTACTTAACAGACACAGAGCACAACTGTAGCGATGCTTGAATGTTTATAAAACAAAATATTAAATAAAACTGAATTTATTTTATTTATAATTAATTGTTCAATTGTTATTTGTGTTCAAACTTGTTACAATTGTGTTTTAGAATTAATTATTATTGTTAATCTCTTATTGTGCCTAATTTATAAATTACTTTATTAAAGGTATGAACATACATAAAAAAAACAATATATACAGTTTTGTACTATCTCAGTTTCAGGTTCTGACTAGGGGTCTTCAAAGGAAACAGCAGTAAGGGGAGGACTTCTGTGTTTTATAGGGGATAGTTCCAGACATCTGCAGGCTTGTTTAGCTAAGCATAATACAGAATAAAATCCCTACCTAATTATTCTTCTTCTTTTGGCCCTGAGCCCTCAATAACCAAAAGGCTGAAAGAAACCAAACCAAAATTTTTCCCAACCTCCTCATTTTATTTATGTATTTGATCTTACAAGGTTCAGTGAGCAAAACTTGGCCTTTAAATGAAACATCACTATCACATGAGTGCTATATCTGACTTGGAACGTGATTAAAACCAAACCTGTTCATTGGCCAACAGGTCAAATGTGCCCTGTCCAAGTCCCGGGAGTGTTTAAGAGTGTGCATAAACACACAGCCCTCAAACTGATCTGAACTGCACAGAACAGCAAAATCTGCCCAGAATGAGCACTCACTCAGCAGTGGCTCTCGGTTTTCAAAAAGCTCGGACTGAAAAATTCCCAGCTTGAATGTCACAGAATCTCCCAAGGGATGTGAATGGATCTGTTTATGAATCAAAGTGAAATCAAAAGGAACTTAACTTGGTTCTACCCTCAATAATCAGATTATCATTAGTTTAGAACAGCCCTATACAGTTCTCTGAAATCTGGCAACATCGAATAGTAAATGTAAAGATTTGGGGCAACACAGGAGCTCAGAGACCATCTTTTGTCCCATTATCCTCATTTCACAGACAGCCAACAAGCAGTTTGTCCAGAGTACCTAACAGGAAGCAGCAGAATCCCAATTAGAACCCACGCCTGTGGGGCAAAGCTTTTTTCCTTATGAGGGCAAAGGTGTAACAATAGCAATTAAAATTTGAGAGCATACTCTTTTTAAAATGATTTATTTGTTTATTTGAAAGTCAGAGAGAGAGAGAGAGAGAGAGAGAGAAATATCTTTCATCCATTGGTTCACTCCCCAAATGGCCACAGTGTCAGGTCTGGGCCAGGCCTTACCCAGGAACCAGGAGCTTCATCCAGGTCTCCCAGAGCCCAAACACTTGGACCATCTTCCACTGCTTTTTCCAGGCCATTAGCAGGGAGCAAGAGCACCTGGGACATGAACCCGTGCTCACACAGAATGCCAGTTTCACAAGCAGCAACTTTATCAGCTGTACCACAACATCGCTTATGAAAGCAGTCTGCTTAACTAGAAATTACAAATTTAGAAATCAATGGTATATATATACTAAGGCAAGTGTGTAAAAACAATGTATACCAGAATATTCACCGCACTACTGTGTGTAGAGAGAAAAAAATGGAAGCAACCCACATGTCCAACAATAGGGAAATGATTGAGTGCAAGATCCTATCACCGTGTAATAGAATAAAACAGCAGCTGTAAAGAATATGGTGTATTTAAAAAAAAAAGAATATGGTGTATTTAAATATTATGACATGAATATTTATGACAAACTGTGAAGTAAAAAAAAAAGCAAATTTCAGATCAAAAAGTGACTATGACCTCATTTTTTGTTTGCTTAAACAACAGATTAAAACCCCATGTGGGGCGAGTGTTTGGCACAGCGGTTGGGATCCCCACATCCCATATCAGAGTGCCTGGAGTTGAGTCCCAGCTCTGCTCCTGATTATAGATTCCTGCTAATACGTACCTTGGGAGGTGGCAGATGGTGGCCTGAGGTGTTGGATGCCTGCCACCCACCTGGGAGACCTGAAGTGAGTTCCTAGCTCCTGGCTTTGGCCTGGCCCAGCCCTGGTTATTGTGGGCTTTTTGGGAGTGAACCAGCAGATAAACCATCTCTCTGTGTCTGTCTTTGGTTTCTCTTTCAAATAAATTTCTAAAATGAAAAAACCTTCATGTGTGGATAGAAAGCCACATACCATTGTATTTAGGAAGAAGGATTTTCAAAAACGCGATGTACAAAACCAATCCCAAAAGAACAATAAAACAACCTAAGTTTCCCAAGGCACCCTCCATACAAAAAAGGCCCTGTGGCTGCAAACAGCTCACACAGGAGCGCGGGAGCTCCCAGGCATACACTGTGCAAGGGAGACTTTGGTAGTGTACCATCTCCGCCAGCCTCACAACCTCCATTCTTTGACGGGAAAGTGATGTTCTTCCCTTCTTAATAAAGTGCTACTCCAACCTGAGTTTCTCCAGCAATCCCCTTCCAGTCAACTGCCTCCTTTAGCCACACCTGGAAGGAAAACCACTACAAAGAGTCCTGGCAAATTCCCCTTCCTTATGGGATGGAATAGACTGACACTCTCAGTAGCAGATTTGGCCTCTCTAGCTATGACAGCTCTAGAAGAAGATTCTAAATTTATTATCTTATGTCTCTCTGAGTATACACTCCATAGCCACAGGCTCGAGAGCAGTGGACACAGAGTCTTTTTAGGAAAATTTACTAAGCTAAGTAAGTCAAGATCTTCAATAGCTGAATTAAATCCTTGTGTTTTGTAAAAATGCTCATGACAGGTGCACAATTTATTACTAAGTTATTCCCAGCCTCACCCTGTACCCTTCAAGGCCTGTGCTCCCTAATAAAGGCTTTTTTTTTTTTTTTTTTTTGCTGGTTCAGTTTCTCTGTTGCCTATGAGACTATCTTTTCTGATTTCTGGGCTCTCATTATACAGAATCAGAATGGGAAGAAATACATGGAATCTGAAGGAATCTAAAAAGTCAGAAAAAAACGGAGAGTACTGGACAGTAGTAAGATAGACAGAGAATAAGGGCTCTGGGTAGGCTCCAATAAGAAGACATGAAAGAGTAGAGTAATGAGAACCTAGGAAACACAGTTAGGACCTGTGCACTGGATCCCATTTCTGGCGCTGAGAGATTAGCAACAATAGGTACAAAAACAGTTAGATAGGGGGAATGAGTGTTCTGCTGCACCTAGGGTGACTATAATTTACAACAATCACATACACTTTATGAAGAACAAGAACAGAACTCACAAGGAAATGACAAATGCTTAACAAGATGAATCTGGGGGCTGGTGCTGTGGAATAATAAGCTAAGCCTCCACCTCTGACGTCGGCATCCCATATGGGTGCCAGTCATGTCCCAGCTGCTCCTCTTCTGATCCAGCTCTCTGCTTATGGCCTGGGAAAGCACTGGAAGATGGCCCAAGTGCGTGGGTCCCTGTATCCATGTGGGAGACCTGGAAGAAGCTCTTGGGTCCTAGCTTCTGGTCGGCCTAGTTCCAGCTACTGTGGCCATTTGGGAAATGAGCCAGCAGAAGGCAGACCTTTGTCTCTCCCTCTCTCTGTCTATAGCTCTACCTCTCAAATAAATAAATAAAATCTTAACAAAAAAGATGATGATGAATTTGCTAATAAACTTGATTTGATCACCACATACTGTACACATGTTATGGCCTTACTACGTTGTACCCAACAAATGTGTATAATTATTATATGTTAATTAAAATAAGTTTTTTAAAAAGACATTTTCAAGAATAAGGCAAAAAATGGGCTGGCCTGGTGACACAACAGGTTAAGCCACTGCCTGCAACGCTGGCATCCCATGTCAAGTGCCAGCTCTAGTCCTGGCTGCTCCACTTTCAATCCAGTGCCCTGTTAATGTGTCTGGGAAGGCAGCATAAGATGGCCCGAGTACTTGGGCCCCTGCCACCCATGTGGAAGACCCTGATGGAGTTCCAGGTTCCTGGCTTCAGCCTGGTCCAGCACCAGATGGTGCGTTCATACAGGGAGTGAACCAGCAGATGGAAGATCTCTGACTCTGTCTCTATCTCCCTTTGTCACTCTGTCTTTCAAATAAAAAAGTAAATATTTTTAAAAAAAGAAATCTGAGGATTCCATTAATATGAAAAAGCTGAAGCCATTTTAGAAGCTATATTTAGGGAACTCTGGGTGAGTTTAATGCTCATGGGTCTGGAAAAAAAAATCAGGATTAAATAAAGAAATAAGAAAACCTGAAGGTCAAGTAGGAAATAAAAGGATTTACATAAATGCTCTTCTAATTCTTCTCCAAATTATTTAACTTTCTGGATAGTGATAGACTTTTATGTTAATTATATAATTACAAACTGATATGTCTATCACTTGAGTTTATTTTATAGAATAAACATTCTGGAAAGGAAAGGCATGAAATGCATTTATTTGGTTACCCCTGAGATACACAACTGCTTAGTCACCAAGGTCATATCTCATGTACATCCCCTATAGGAACAGAAATTGAGAAACAAATGGCTGCTCTAGGCTGGGCTGGAAAACTCAACTAGCAGAATGACAACAAATATCCCATGGCTAAATTTCAAAACTGTATAGAATACAAAAGGAAACCACTTATTCCCCAAAGTATTTATTTTAAAGAACTACTTCAATATATATATTATACTTCAAGGTGTTTCTACACTTCAAATGATCAATCTGGAGCGAACAACAGAATTTTTTAAAATTTCGGTTTTGCATTCTAAGCAAAACCCAAAGATATTAAGAAAATAAAGCAACTGATAACTAATCTCTGATAACCAGATACTATTCTTCCTCCCAGCAACACAGAAGCTGAGTCTTACTCAAGAGCCTGAAATTTCTTCCCTGTGCAACAGGGAACTTTGAAATCCAACTCCACACATGGCTGTAGTTCAAAGGATGAATGTGGAAGATAGGAGAAAAAAGAAACTGACTTCACTGCAGCAATGAAGGTTGCCTCCAAGAATGACTGCTATACAGTAAAAGCCACTCAACCCTGTGATGGTGGTCTGACACAATCTGGTTTATTTTGTCTTTTATTATTGAAAACTGCTAGATTTGAAGACTGCAGAACGTCAAGCAACAATAAGCAATTATTTTGAACAACACTGAGTAAGAATGAGCTTTCCACTGGCTTGCATTGTGTCCTGGTGCCCCACTGATTTTCGTTTTTTATTTTATTTTACTTGAATTGCTCATGTTAATGTGATATTAATATGAAGAAAACAGATTCAATATAGTTCGTATATATGATTCTAAGAACACAGTGATACTCCCTTCTTCCACCCGCCTTCCTTACCCTCACCTCTCTCTCTTTTTTTTTTTTTTTAGTTTTTTGAGATAACATATTTTTGACACATTACAGTAAAAGACTTTATACTCCAGTAATATAAAAAGACTGTGGTTCAATGCTGGCCTATTCTTCTCCAGATGTGAAGACAAACAGAATCAGTGTTCTTTAATAAAAAACACTGAAATTGACAGGACCCACTGAAAAATTCTGCAGGAGAAAATGTTGTACCAGGTTTTATTATACTACTTAATTCCCAAATATTAGTATTTCATTTAATTTCAAAAACTTTAACAAAAACTACGGTCAGGTGGTAAGTTTTTAACTACAGAAGGATGTAAGATCAACAAACACTTTTTGAAGGGAGAGTATGAATTGGAAGTTTGGATTCACTCTGATATGTTTGTGTTTTATGAAGCTCTTCAGAGGCAGTGAATTAAGTTTTCCAGAGATCTTTATGGTAATAATGATAACTAATGCATTCTAAAAGCTTATGTGCAAGGAACTATTCATAATGCTGTAGGGTATCACTTCATTTAATACTTCTAACAAGACTGGTCCAATCCCTATAATTTGGTCCCATTACTGGAATAGACAAGAAAAGTATTCCATCCATATACCTTGGACCACCTGAAGATCCAAACCAAGAGTGTTTTCATTTCCATTTTGCAGATGCAGAAACCAAAGGACAGAAAGGTGAAATGATTTGTCCAAGCTCACCAAAGCAGTGAGTAACAGAATCGCTGACATTTGAAGTCAGCATGATAGCATCAGCACACCTCTGACTGTGTCAACAGTTCTGGGCTTGAAATCTGAGTTACGGAGCACATTCTCCAAAACAGAAGTACTCACAGAGATGCGGTGAGTTTGACAGGATGTACGTGCATATGAAACTGCAGGATGAGAAGGACAGAGATAGCAACTACCAGGGCCACCTGGGTTTCCTGCAGCTGCTTTGAGTTAACTTTAAGAATCAACATCAAGACTCTGAGAGGCACAGAGCAGAATTTCCTCCAGCAGACACTCACAGATATTCTGGTTCCCTGAAGGATCACAAACCTCAGAGGCACAATTCCATACTCCTGACAGATGTGATCCTGCTTCAGGGTAAACAGGCATGTCTGCCTGAAAACCAGTCAACGGAGACAAAGAAAAAAATATATACAGGCATTTTTGAAATAAAAGTTGAAGAGAAAAAGTTTGAAAGAATTTGTTCATCTGTACAAACTTGGGATAATGAAACCATCCATAGGTGGCCAAAATGAAATCAAACACTTCTCAAATCTCTAACTATATGTACACATATAAAATTGCAACCAACATGCCATGCAACACAACTGTGCTAGACCCATCTCCCAGATGACATTTAAAACATATGGAGGGTGATCAGAATGGAGTTCCTGGCTCCAGCCTTCAACCTGGTCCAGACCTGGTTGTTATGGTCGTTTGGGGAGTGAGCCAGAGGATGGAGGGTTGGATTCTCAGTCTCTCCCCTCCCCCCACCTTTCTTTCTTTCCCTCTCTCTTTCAAATAAATGTATTCTTTAAAAAAGAAAATTTATAGATCATGAATACTCTTGAGACACAGAAAAAGTGCTCAGTCCCAAAAATGATCATTGATTTCACAGAGGTCTTGGGAGGATAAAATCTTTCTGATAAAATTAAAACAAACACTGTCATAAATATTACCAAACTGAGTTTCATCTGTTTATAAGTGCAAGTACATTTATTTTTGTTAAACTGGACAGAGGACTGTACATGATGCATACCAAAAAAGTTTTTAATTTGTGAGCCAAAACAAAAGAGCTCTAACAGAGCATTGTAAAAGGAAAGTCATAGAATTCTAGCTCTCAGAAAGAACTCCAAGGCATTGCTCAACAGTACAAGGCTCAGCAGAAAACAACCTGGATCTGAGAGACATAACAGAGCTCCTCTGAGGGTTTCCACAGAAAACAGTCATTAGAAGTCTCGAGCAGAGCTGCCCTCTTGGACAATCTCTGCTCTCAGAGTTCAAGCTAAGCCAGCACTGCAAGAGGCTTCATGGTGGAGCTAAGACTGGGTCTAAGCCAGCATTCAATAAATCACACAGACTCCCAAGGAACTGGTTGCAAAACAGCTCAGAGTTTGAGGCCAAGGAAAACTTTTTATATTCCTGGTTATAACTATTTGCCCAAATTCTGTTCCTTTTATCAAATTTTCCAGCAATAGGCAAGGAGGAAACATTCAATGTTTAGATGCTTTTATTCATACACATGTTGAAAGCTCAGAACCTGGATCTTTTCTGAATTGGCCAGAGAACCACCCCACCACCAACCACCTCCCAGCATTTGTGCCCATAGCAGGTGGCCTTATGATACTCAACAGGATCAAACGGGGATTTTCTGCTCCAGAGGGGATTTGGAAACCCTCCCCAGCCCTGCTGTGTCAGGGAACTGTTCTCACACCCTGAGTCTCACAACAGAGCCTGTGGCTCTCTGACACAGGATATGGTTATCAAACAAAACAGTGGAGGCTCCTCCTGTTGTTTCGACTCTGTAATGAGATCTGTGTTGCAGAACAAGAGATGTCAGTGGGTATAATATCTGAATGGAACAAGGGCCTTCACTGTAGTTGCATTACAGTGGGGTCAGGGCAGCTCCACCCTTCTCAAGGAATTCACAGATTCAAGACTAAGGTTTTCTGCTACCAGTGGAGGCTTGCCTTGCTACCTTGATGAGGCCACCTTTGTCACATCTGTTTCTGGCTCCAGTTTCTAATACCAGTGCCTGACATTTTTAATAACTCTTTGATGAATGAATGTTGTAGCGAGTTAAGGGACTGGAAGGAGCCTATCATGTACTAGCAAACAGCTCTGTTTATCTCCATTGAACAATCACTCATGGAGGGCTGACGAGCAGCCAGGCTATGCAAGCGTGCAAACTGGATGAAGGCTCAATGTCTTTCTGAAGGGCCTTGCAGGCAAGGGAGAGGCCTCAAAGCCATGTGGTTCTCACAGAACCTAAAGAAGAAAATATGACCACCAAGTACAGATGCCTTCAAGAGGGCATTTAAGCACTATGACATTCTAGGAATGTTACCAAAAGGAGGAACATTTGGATGAAGTTAAAAAAAAAAAAAGACAGGATAGACTTAAAAAATGTTCATTCATTCTGAGTTCATAATCTCTCTTCTGGCACTAGTCCCAGAGATATCAATTCACTGCACTATGCACATGAGGGAGAGAGAGAGAAAAAAAAAAAACCTAAATGTACAAAGATGTTTACCACTGCACTATTATGATAGGGAAAAACTGTAAACCATTAGAATGTTCACCAATAGGGGAAGAGCTAGTAAATTACAGCATAAGCGTAATGTTATATACAAAAAAAGGAATATAAATTTATACAGGGTGCTCTAACAAGGATCAAAAAAGAGACATAACAATTACACGTGTATGAAAGGAACTGAAACATCACAGGTTCCTTGTACAGATTTTCTTCCTGATACTCACAACTATACAGCAAACTAGATAATGTAATCATGACTTTTTTTTTTTAAAGGCAAGAGGATTTTAGATTCTGGAGGACAAGGGACTTCTTCAAGGTCAGGGTAGAAAAGGTAAACATGAGAAAAACACCTAATTTCAAATTCCTCCCATTATTCTCTCTTCCCCCAAAGAACAAAAATAGTTGCTGGCCATCTTCTGCAAGTTTTTCATCATCAACATAATTCCTTAATTTAAAATGCTCTTAATAATAGCTTCAATTTAAAAATACAGGGCTAGCATAGCCCTCAGGGGCTACACACACTCAGCAGCAGCCACCACCCTGACAGTAACTTTTGCTGAGAAGCCCAAGGAGTGTCTTTTTCTTTTTAATCTAAAACTCAAAGTCAGGAAAATGTGAATCCCAGTCTGCTTTCAATACAAATGCGCTGACTCCAGTGACAGAAAGCCACTGAGGGCATCTTTTGTTGCTTTTCGTGTACTGAGTTTACTCGCAGTGAAAGTCAAAACTATGGATTAATTTGTTAATCAATAAAAATGAATAAGGTTTAGCATACAGTTTGGCAAATGAACACAACTCCTTCAAGGCTGTCAACAGAAACTCAGAAGGGGAGGGGGGAGGGAACAGAAATTAGAAACAGGTTCCAAAACAGAGTTCCACAGAAGGCAGGGGATCCCAGTGCTCTGCAGCTCAGTGGGTCAGTTCAGTCTATAAAAGCTATGTTTCAAAGTCACGAGAAAAGAAGAAATCAGGCCGGCACCGCAGCTCACTAGGCTAATTCTCCACCTTGCAGCGCCGGCACACCAGGTTCTAGTCCCGGTTGGGGCGCCGGATTCTATCCCGGTTGCCCCTCTTCCAGGCCAGCTCTCTGCTGTGGCCAGGGAGTGCAGTGGAGGATGGCCCAAGTGCTTGGGCCCTGCACCCCAGGGGAGACCAGGAGAAGCACCTGGCTCCTGCCATCGGATCAGCGCAGTGCGCCGGCCGCGGCGGCCATTGGAGGGTGAACCAACGGCAAAAGGAAGACCTTTCTCTCTGTCTCTCTCTCTCACTGTCCACTCTGCCTTTCAAAAAAAAAAAAAAAAAAAAAAGAAGAAGAAGAAGAAGAAGAAGAAATCAAAGTTTCCCAACACATGGAAATGACAAATGTTTGAAAAGATGGAAATGCTAGTTACTCTGATTTGGTCACTACACCTTGTGTATATGTATTACAGTATAGTACTTCACTCAACAAATATATACAAACATATGTATTAATCAAAATTTTTGAAGATTTAGAAGACAGTTTCCCTCTCTCCTGACAAGCAAAACCAAACAAAGTCATTTACCCAGAATATGCAATATTTGGTCTAATTTGGATTAAAGATACTTATGGAATTTAGGTGCCTTAACTCCAAAATAAATTAATGCTTAGGACAGGATCTGATCCAAACCCAACATCTTTTGAAAAGACTCTTGGGGTTTTTTTCTATTGTATACAGCAAGAATATAAGATATATACTTATGACACTCTAAGACTATCTCCCCCAATGCACATAAAATTGCAGAGAGCCACCTCATCTCTCTTTGCACTTTGCATCTCCAATACCTGCTCCTCCCCACTCTCCCCTTTCATGATGGAAAAGTCTGTTCTAGAAGTGACACTTTTACCAGGAGCCCTACTTGTTCTCTTTTTTAAAACAACATAGTTGAGGCTGGCGCTGTGGTGCAGCGGGTGAAGCTGCCACCTGCGGTACAGTACTGGCATCCTATATGGGCGCCAGTTTGAGTCCTGGCTGCTCCACTTCCGATCCAGCTCTCAGCTATGACCTGGGAAGGCAGTGGGAGATGGCCCAAGTCCTTGGGCCACCGTGTCCTCATGGGAGAACCAGAAGAGGCTCCTGGATCCTGGCTTTGAATCGGCACAGCTCCAGCTACCACGGCCATCTGGGGAGTGAATCAGCAGATAGAAGACCTCTCTATCTCTGCCTCTGGACTCTGTAGCTCTTTCAAATAAATAAATGACTTTAAAAAAACATAAAAGAGAGACTAAACTGAAATGGAAATTGTTTTAAAAAAAGAAAACATAGCTGTTTGGATGTCTCCACCACAACATTCATGGAGTTGCCTCTCTAGCCTCCTTTTTCTTCTCACTCCTCACTCTTCTAGGAGCTCTAGTAATACAGTTTACACTTAAACTTGTCCTTTTGTTTGCCAAGGGGCAGGAAAAAAGGAAAAGGTGACACAGACTAGAAAGAATATACAGATGGGACAGGCGTTGTGGGGTAACAGGTAAAGCCACCACCTGCAATGCCAGCATCTCATATGGGCTCCAATTCAAGTCCTGGCTGCTCTACTTCCAATCCAGCTCCCTGTTAATGTGCCTGGGAAAGCAGCAGAGGATGGCCCAGGTCCTTGGGCCCTGTACCCACTTGGGAGACCTGTATAAGACTCCTTAGAGTGAACCAGCAGATGGAAGATCTCTCTCTCTCCCTCCCTGTCTCTCCCTCTCTGCAACTCTGCCTTTCAAATAAATAAATTTTCCTTTAAAAAACACACAAAAAAATCTCCACCCTGACAAAAACTACTTCCCATCATAATTCTCAAATTAATTATTTACTTGAAATAATAAATTCTTTTTAAAAAATAAATAGAAATTTAATAGCTAGAAAGATATACCAGAAAACTATTCAATCACATACTCATATTAATTTTAGCCGCAGGGAAAAAAAGTCAATTTTGGATATCAAAGGATAGCTCTGAGTAGGGAGAATAACTTGAAATCATACTGTCTGATTTTGCAAGGATTCTTTAAGATCAAATAATTCAACCTCTCTCCTAATACAAAATCTCTCCTATAAAATTTGTGACAATAGAGTCAAGCAGTTTCTGAAGGATTTCGGAACTTCCTGCTCAAAGACATCCATTTGATTTCTTTGCATGACAGAATTAACAAAGTTTCTCTCAAAACTTTCACCAACATCTGCTCTCTGATTAAACAAAGAATAAACCCACTGATTTTCCATTTGCTGATTTATGTTACAATTTCCCCTAAATGACTGCCAAAGAGCCCTGTACCCTACAAGATAGTAACAGGTATACTTGGATGAGTGTCCTTCCCTCAAATTAGCTGGCAAATATAGGCTGTGAAGAAGTTTAAGAATCTTATTCTAACTTTACCTACTTCATCCTTTACCAAACTTATTTTGTGCTTCATGGTACCTTGACTGAGGATGCCAGCAGTGACAGCTCCAAATAGTTTCTACACACCTGGCAAGCATCCTCAGGAAGTCAACAGATTAAAGATAGCCACACCATTCAGGACAGAACATTCACAATCTGATTGCCATAAAATTTTAACAGTCTTCCAGTATCATCAGCATTCTGCAGAATGGAATGAGGGAGAAATTCCCAACAATGTGAAGCCCTGACAGAATTCTCATAAGAGGAGAAAACGCTGTTCACTGCAATAGAAACAAATTGTGCCCTAGATATGACACCTTAAAAATATTATGTTTTGGGGCTGGTGCTGTGGTGCAGCGGGTTAACGCTCTGGCCTGAAGTGCCGACATCCCGTATGGGCGCCAGTTTGAGACCGGCTGCTCCACTTCCAATCCGGCTCACTGTTATGGCCTGGGAAAGCAGTAGAAGATGGCCCAAGTCCTTCGGCCCCTGAACCCGCATGGGAGACCTGGAAGAAGCTCCTGGCTCCTGGCTTCAGATCGGCACAGTTCCAGCCATTGCAGCCAATTGGGGAGTGAACCACTGGATGGAAGACCTCTCTCTTTCTGCCTCTCCTCTCTCTGTGTAACTCTGACTTTCAAATAAATAAATCTTTTTTAAAAAAAATGTTCTGTTTTATATCTCAGAATATGTAGACAGCAAGGTTCTACATGGATGACTGACACTGCCAGCCTGGGAGCATTTTTTTTAAATGATTTTTATCTATTTATTTGAACAGGGACAGAGAAGGAAAGAGAAAGGAAGAGGATCTTCCATCTGTTGATTCACCCACCACATGCATGCAATTCTAGCTTAGGAACTCAATCCAAGTCTCCCATGTAGATGGCAAAAACCCAGTGGCTTGAACCATCACCGTTACCTCCCAAGTCTGCACTGGCAGGAAGCTGGAGCTAAGAGCCAGAACTAGGTATTTGACTCAGGCACTTTTTTTTTTTTTTTTTGACAGGCAGAGTGGACAGTGAGACAGAGAAAAGGTCTTCCTTTTTCCGTTGGTTCACCCCTCAATGGCCGCCGTGGCTGGCGCACCATGCTGATCTGAAGCCAGGAGCCAGGTGCTTCTCCTGGTCTCCTGTGCAGGGGCAGGGCCAAAAGGACTTGGGCCATCCTCCACTGCACTCCCAGGCCACAGAAGAGAGCTGGACTGGAAGAGGAGCAACCAGGTCAGAATCCGGCGCCCCAACCGGGACTAGAACCCTGGGTGCTGATGCCGCAGGCAGAGGATTAACCTATTGAGCCGCGGTGCTGGCGAGGCACTCTGATATGGGACTCAATCATCTTAACCAGCATGTCAACCACCAGGCTTAACACTGAATTATTTCCCTTCAAATGCTCCCAAGCAATGCTAAATCTCTGAGATGATATTCAGAAGATCTATGTGAGTCTTCCCTAGCACCCCTTACGCAGGAGCTTCAAAATGTGCTAGCTCCACCATCAGGACTCCCTCTGACAACAGTAAACCTTCCTCACAGTTAACTGTCCTCAACAAGAATGCCCTTGTTGCAGACCCAGACAGGTGGTGGAAATCGAAGAGGGGCCAAAAGATAGGGGCTATTTATTAAACCTATTTATATTTTTGCTGATTTGCCTATAGAACACCCAATGATGAGGGCTCACTGAAAATTGTCTGCCATTGTGCAGCTTTAAAACTTAAAACAACTTAAGACACAGTATGTTCCATTGGTGTTTCTCCTGAGAAAACTCAATGAATACATCATAGTATCTGAATCTCATTACTAATTCAAAACTAATAATGGGGTAGGTGTTTGGCCTAGTGGTTAAGCAGATACTTATCAGCATATCTGGGTTCAACTGCCGGTTCTGGCTCCTTATTCCAGCTTCCTGCTAATGTAGATCCTGGGAGGTAGTCATGATGACTCAAATAGTTGAATCCCTGCCACCCACATGAGAGACCTGAATTGCATCCCAGGCTCCCAGCTTCAGCCTGGCCCAGCCCCAGCCATTAAAGGCAAATGAGGAGTGAACCAGTGAATGGGAGTGCCCTCTCCATTCATCTGTCCCTTTTTCTCTGTCTCCCTACCGATCAAATAAACATATTCTAAAAAGGAATAATAAGTCATGGATTTGAGATCAACTATGTGCTACATTTAATCAAAGGTACTGCATCAGATATTTTTATCTGATTTTTTCCTTTCAAATCCTAAATCAAAGGTTTATTTCTGTACAACATGCCCTCTGATCTTAATCACATTGTTCTATTTTCAATTAACTACTAAGCTCAGAGCAGCCTGGCTCCTCATTCAGTATCATTTTACCCTCTGAACTTCATCTCTCAACACCACCTTCCATTCTCTCTCCGCTTCTGACACCCAAACCAAGAGGCTGGGGGCAAGGGGGACGATGGGTGGGGTGTTAGGTAGCAGCCTGGCAGGAGGGGTCCTAAGGAGAGGGGGAGCAGGAAATGACAAGGTGCTGGTCATCTCCCACGCTCACCACTGCCAGCTGATAAGAATGACTGCCCTGGGCTCAGACAGGATTAAGGGAGGTGCCACCACAGGTGTTAGCAACTGCAGCACAGGCCAGCAGGGAGTCATCCCACCAAAGACCAAGCAGAGGCAGGGTGAGAACAAGGGAGAAGGCTGCCACAGCCACTGCAGAGCTAGGGGTGTCTCCTTTCTTGAGCACAAAGCACTCTTTTTCCTATCAGCTTTCCAGTTCAGGACAAGCTATCAGTGACAGGGTCTGATTTCCAAAGCACTTCTCTCTCACACTCTCAATACTGCAGGATATCAACTAAAAGGCCTGCAAGCTAAAAATAACACCACTTGTATGTAAAGCCGAGTACAGCGGCAGACTCGGGTTCTGAGCCCAGCATACTTTTGTCCAAGCCGAAGGATAGTGGAAGGGGACAGAAACGCCACCAGGGCATCCTCTCAGGAGAGCCTTTGCTCTGTTCAGAGAGGTCAGTAGAAATGTATTCTGGGTGATTTTCCCAGAGAATGGGGAACTCGGGTTCGGTATGCAGATAGGACTTCCATACTTCAAATACAAGCAGGTGATTACAAAAAACTGTAATAAGTGGAAGTGACAGAATAAGTGGAGGGAAGGGTGAAATGGAGAGAAAGGTCCAAGAAGAATAGCCCTGGCTCCTTTCAGGACATGAACAGAGTGAAAGGAGGAAATCAAGAGCTGAAGATTAAGTTTTCTGCTCAGTCATGGTATCAGAGAGGGCTCTGGCAATAGTGCACCAAAAGGGACCAGCACTGTTGTGGTGAAGCAGGTTAAGTTGCCGCCTGCCAGCATCCTGGTTCAAGTCCCGGCTGCTCTGCTTCCAATCCAGCTCCTTGCTAATGCACCTAGGAAAGCAGCAGAAAATGGTCCAAGTGCTGACACCCACTTGGGAGAACTGGAGAGTTCCAGATTCCTCACTTCAGTCGGGCCCAGCTCATTATGGACATCTGGGGAGTGAACCAGTGGATGGAAGATTCATATTCTCTCTCTCTCTCTCTCTCTCTCAAATAAATAAATCAAAAAAAAAAAAAAAACAAAACCCAGAGCATTAAAATAGCACATCTGAAGCAATGTGAAGCCAAGCAGGGAGGAACCACCGCCAGGGGCTTCTGTAACAGAAAGCAAAATTGAAGCAACCCAAAAAACCAGCAGCTGAGGAGACACATGGTCAAGAAAGCCAAGAGGCTTTCTCTGGCCTGCTCTAAGGTCTGGCATATAGCATCTAATCCCATCAAGTCTGGGTGGCAACCTAGAAGGATGATCCTTAATGCCAGCCAGGAAAAGGAGCAAGACCCCAGTCACAGTAAACGGGTAAGGAAGGCGGATGTTGAGTCAGAAAGCGCACTATTCCTATGCTTTCTTACCTCTTCCTGTGGATAAGGCAATGGAATGCACTATTTTCCAGCATGAATTCGCCTCTCACTATTAGTCTGTAGTAAAAATGCCTATCCTATATTTTGGGTATCTCCCCAAATGACAGAAACAAGAGAATATTCAACTAACTGTTCCATGGAATGGATCACTGGGGATCACTCCACTAACAGATACAGCCCAAGCACTTCACAAATCCTTCAGGGCCCAAGAGAAACTATTCTCTTGTTATCTGACTCCCTGATTCTTTCCCAAGGTTTCCTGGATTGGGCAGGGATGTGGGACAGCAGGGAAGGGAAAGGGTTTAAGAGGGCTTATCACTTGCCCTTCTTCACAGGACTAGGTTGAAAACTGAGAGTATAACTCACTGTCAATGGAGGGACCTCCACGTACAGTTCTGTCAGGATGTCTCAGCATATTTGGAGAAGGAAACCCTGTCTCATGGGACCTTCTGCTAAACCTAACTTAGAAGCTGTGCTTACACCATCCAGTCCTCAAGGGATCCAACAGGAGTGCATCTGATTAAGAGGGTGGATATCTTATCAGTACAGTTGGCTTAGCAGGCAGCGGGTGTACACAGCAGATCTGAGTTTGCCAGTCTTCACACCTCCCATCAGTAATGGATTCTGGCTTTCCAGCCAACCTGTTGAACTCTACTAGGAAACAAACAATCTGTCGACATTCAGAGCTGAAGAGGAAATAGCATTTTTGAGATAAAACTCCCTTTGTGACATATTTCAAGAGTATTTCAAAAGCTTGTGGAAAATGGAATAACACGTTTGTTGCAAAAAATTTTTAAGATTCATGAGTATGAGGGGTCTTCAAAAAGTTTATGAATAATGTATATGATAAAAAAAAACCATGCACGGATTTTAAATTTTTTGCACCAAATAGTTTAATTCCATTTTTAAAGTACTCTTGTGTATTTTATTAACTGTATCAACTCTTTCCTCAAGTTCCCAGTGACTGATTTCACAAAACAACAAAATGACACACAACCATGAAAGCTGAGATTTGCCTGCTTAAAGGGATACTAGAAAAAGCCTTAGAGTTTGGTGCATTTCTGGGTTCTCTACTGTAACTGCGCGTAGTTTGTCTGCAGGCTTTAATTTTTAAATTACCTACTTTTCATAAGCCAGGCAAAAACAACTGGATCTGCACTGTAGGGGAAATGAGGAGAGGGCAAACACACACCAGTCTTGGTTTGGATTCCCTAGGAACAGACTTGAATTTCACAAGAATTCATGGGCACATAGTTTATTGGGGGTGAAGCAGGAAGGAAGGCTGGGGAGAAGGGAATAAAAACAAAGAAATTCAGGGGGAAAAGTAACAAAGGTTGGATCTTCAAGCAACAACAGTAGACGACAGAAACTAAATCCCACACAGGCCCTCACAGAGCCTGTGGAAAGCACTGCTCAGAATTCCCCTGAGGAATAAAGGAGCTGGGGCATTTACACACACATTCTCATCAGGCACTGATGTAGGATTCCCAATAATGCCATCCATAACTTCGTATATGAAGTCATTTTGCCTCAGATCACTTCAGCGAATACTTACTTTTCTCTTACTATTACAGGTTCCTTTTGGTAGATGTCAGGAAGTCATTGGCTAACCAATGATCAGAGCGGGTATGGAAGGAATTCCTCAGATATTGTATCCTTCCATTAGAATGGCTGATTTATTTCAGATCTGGCAGCAATTCCACCGATCCAGGATTTGAACAGCATTTAATACACAGCAGCCCATAACTGAAGTGGCCAATCATTTTAAACTCTAAACAACAATCCTGACTTGTTCTGCAATAGTTTCTAGGTCCCAGAAAACATAATGTTTATGCCAAAAGAGGATGGAATTAAATCAATTAAGCCTTGATGTGAATGGAAGGGGAGAGGGAGTGGGAAAGGGGAGGGTTGTGGGTGGGAGGGACGGTATGGGGGGGGAAGCCATTGTAACCCATGAGTCATACTTTGGAAATTTATATTCATTAAATAAAAGATAAAAAAAATCAATTAAGCTTAATTCAACAAAGTGTGTTTATGTATTTAAATGGTATCTATATACCATTTAAAGTAATATATAAATAATATAAATACATTATCTACCTTAACAAATTTATATTCAAGAGTTCATAATCATACATATCAACAGACTACTCTATAGCACCAAAGAGGAAGCAGTAAATACCAAACAGGTGAAAATGAGAGAAACTTAAAGGAGAAATGAATCTGAGCTGTATGAAAGCAAAGTCAATTCCCACCCCTAACCATAAGCTTACCACTCAAGGTCAAGGCCACAGTTTCAGCTGTCCACCTTCCTGCAGCTCAAGAGGTTCCTCAAGTTCCAGGTCATACATTCCAGACTCCTGACTGTGTGCAAGGGGTCTAGGTGCAACCCTGAAGCTCTTACCCAAATTCCCTCACTAGTCTTTTCCATGCTTGATGCCCACCTGCTGGCCTTTGGCTTCAGGCTCCCTCCACACAGCCCTCTCAGAATATCCACCTCGTTTCCTCTCCCTAAGGGCTGTGGCCACATCCCACAGTTTCCAGAGCTCAGCCCAGGTTCTAGGTCTTCATATTGTAGTCTGGCCAAAATTTTCCACCTGCACATGAAGAAGAACTGGAGACCAGACCATAACAGTGTCTTGAACAACCAGCAAGTAAACAGATGGGAAGCCAGACAGATCACAGGGAACGTGGTAAGGTACAGAGAAGAACTGGCTCCTTCCGACACGAAGAATCAGGTCCTAACACAGGATCATCCAGGGACTCTCCTTGAACGAGCCCCCGACATCATGACCTACCATGGTCTACTTATGTGTACAATTAAGCTTAATTCAACATGTTCCACAAAGATCATGACAGGATTTCATGCTTTTTATGGCTCAATGGTATTCTACTATGTGTGTGTATGTGTGTAAGCGTATATACACCATATTTTCTTTATTCAGCCACTAGATGATGGACATTTCAGTTGTTTCCATTTCTTTGTTATTGTGAATAGTGCTGTAATAAACAATGGAGTGTAGATGACTTTTGGACAGGCTGATTTCATCTCCTTTAACTATGTATCCCAATTTCTCTTCAATCTATCCTATACTGGAATGGGTAAAAAGGGCCCTAATTTTACCCAAACATGACTGTGTTTGGTTTAAGAAATCATCTCCTATATCTCTTTATTAGTTGTTACCATGCCAAGGACATGACAGGCAAAATAATGGTGGAGGTGCAGTCATTGTAGCATGTTAGGCCACTGCCTGGGATGCCAGTATCCAACCTGTATAAGAGTGCTGGTTTGAGTCCTGGCTCCTTTGTTTCTGTTCCAGCTTCCTGCTAATGCATCCTGGGAAGCAGGAGATGATGGCCCGAGTACTTGGGCCCCTAGCAGTTACATGGGAGACCAGGTTGGAGTTCCTGGATCCTCGCTTCAACCTGTCCCAGTCTGATTATTGCAGCCAAGTTGGAAGTAAACCAGGAGATGGAAGATCTCTCACACTTCCCCCACCTGTGTGTGTGTCACTCTGCCTTTCAAATAAATAATTTTTAAAAAAAGTTTATTCTGACATATAAAATTTTTGAGAGCCATGCATAATTTTTCATAATACACATTTTCCATGAGTTTTCTGAAGAACCCTCAGATGCGCGGACTTCAACAATTTTCTGCACCAAAATAAGCCCATCTTTTGATTCCATTTTCCACAAACCCAACCTTTCTCAAATAATAAAAACCGAAGCCACTTTCTTTTAAGTAACCACATTTTAATTAATTTTAGTAAGCGATTCTGAAGGTGATGAGAAGAGCACTTACAGGGACATCTTAGGAATGGGTGCCCATCTCTCAGGCCTCCTGAGTGTGAGTGAAGTGTGTGTGTGTGTGTGTGTGTGTGTGTTTGCACAGGTGGTTCCCAGCTATTCTGATGCCTTGGAACTAATCCTCCTCACTGACATCACCGTAGGGGGCCTGTGAGAAAGGATGCAGTGGTAGAATTAAGGCTGAGATATGCATACTCAGCACTGAAACCCAGAATGGAAATGTGCAGAAAGACAAACTAAAGGAAACAAGAGAAAAATTAAGATATCCAGACAGATTTAGATGGTAAATGCTTCCTTTAAATAGAGGAAACAGTCACAAAATGCTCTCAAATAATGTGCTTGTTATGTCCATGTTTTGACAAATGGGACCACATTGTGCTGCCTGTCCAAATAGCCCTGATCTCCGGCCAAGCCCTGGCTTGAGAAGGGAACCCACAGCGACAACAGGTTTCCTACCACATCAGTCTTGTTGATGTTGGAGCAGATGAAAGCAGATGTTTCCTGTCAAACTGGGAATCTCTCCCCAAAGAACACATCGGCAACCTCTATCTCTTCAAGCCACACGTAAGACTGGCGGGCTCCATGCAAGTGGATTTCTCCTTAAAAGCCCCACCATTTTGTTTGTTAGGTTAGTTATCACTAAACAACTCAGCAAGCTCCGGAATACTGTGTTTTTCTCAGAAACTGAACATGGTACATAGTTTTATAAAAGGAGCAGCCAATTAAAGGAATAATAAAGGAAGTAGAGTTTCAGACAAGTGGCTGCCATGGCCAGTTGGAAACTTAAAGGCTTAAGGGTACCCAACGTTTTCGGTTTGAGGAGGAACTGGGACCCAGAGAGTGCTCCTGGGACCTAGGAAATGGACCCATCAACAAACAGTGATCTCATCAATTAAGGAAAATCCAGCTTCTGGTGGAGAAAACTAGCCAACTCTTCAGTGATGCACCCTCTCCTCTTTAAGCTGTAGGGCTCACTGAGGGAGGAGAATGTAGAAAATATTAGCATGTGATGTTTGCCAGAATCAGACTAGAAGTGTCTCTCTATACTTTGTGACTCTGAGCCCAGTCACCATGAAGTAAGACAACGGTAAGTTCTGCCTATAGTTACCACAACCATTAGGATTCAGAGCCAATATTTTCCTAAATAATTTAATAAAACTTAAGACTCTGATGAAGGAGAGAAAATAAAGCAGACTACATCATTAAGCAGTACAGTTACTATTCACTGAGTGCTTGTTTTATACTGGCGTCTTTACATTCATTATCCCATCTGAGATGTATGATAACTTTACAAGGTTAAGGACTCTCATTTGAAAAATGACAAATAGGCACAGAAGGGTTAGGTAACTTCCCTACATGACAGCTACTCATACTGGATTCTGCACTTTAAATCGAGTTGTGAATCCAACACCCAGGCTCTTCACTAGACTCACAAGGGACGGTTAGCTTCAGAAGACTGTCTCTTTTCCTAAACCTTACTAAATCCCTGCTTAACACTTTGATCAACACAACACTCAAGACTAAAAATAGAAACAAAGACGACCCAGTCCCCATCCACAAGCTCAGTTAAGGGTTTCCTACGAGCAAGGTCCAGACTGACAGGACAACAGCCGTGGTTTCCTCTCAGTAACCTCAACGCCTCTGTTCCAGCATTCTTTCAGGTTATACTCTACACCTTGCAGAGAGTAGCTAAATCTTTCACTAAATGATGTATTTGTTTGTTGGTAAGCATGAATTTCATTCACTCAACATTGTCTGACCCAGGAAATGTCTTCAATCAATGTTTCTTGATGAGAAACTAAACACAAGGAGTCTTCAAAAAGCTCATGATGCAATTCAGAATGAAAAATAAGCTCATTTTTGTGTTAATAAAATTGAAATCCAGGTAATAAAAAGGGTCTTCAAAGAGCTCATTGAAAATACACATTTTTAGGAAAGCATGCTTGAATTTCCAAAAAAAAATTTTGAACAGAAATAAACTCATCTTTTAATTCCATTTTTCCACAAACTTTCTGAGTATGCTGTAATCTGTGATAAGCAAGTGACATCAAAGAAAGTGGCATTTTAAAGCCACACTCATAGTTCTAGAATGTTCTTTAATAATGAAATCTAAATGAATTAGCAGATAGTGACAGTAGTCCATCTAAAATCATTCCCACTACTTTCTTAATTAACTAAACCATGGCTTCTTCAGGTACCCATTCCTCACTAAAAGACATTTTACTTCAGAACAGGGTAAATATTACACCTGAGGCTTCTGGATTTTTGTTGACTTACAAGGACACCTATGTAAAAGGCAGTCTTTCACTGGACCTTCTCATACATGGGGGTAGCACTAGCACTACTGGAGGAACCTTTTCAGGAGGAAAGCATACCAAGTAAAAAGACTGCACCCTGGCCGGCGCCGCGGCTCACTAGGCTAATCCTCCGCCTGCGGCGCCGGCACACCGGGTTCTAGTCCCGATCGGGG
Organism: Oryctolagus cuniculus; assembly: GCF_964237555.1. Lineage (NCBI taxonomy): Eukaryota > Metazoa > Chordata > Mammalia > Lagomorpha > Leporidae > Oryctolagus > Oryctolagus cuniculus. The sequence goes on from NC_091432.1 coordinate 162,056,499, forward strand.
CGCCGGATTCTGTCCCGGTTGCCCCTCTTCCAGGCCAGCTCTCTGCTATAGCCTGGGAGTGCAGTGGAGGATGGCCCAAGTGCTTGGGCCCTGCACCTGCATGGGAGACCAGGAGAAGCACCTGGTTCCTGGCTTCGGATCAGCGCGATGCGCCGGCCGTGGCAGCCACTGGAGGGTGAACCAACGGCAAAAGGAAGACCTTTCTCTCTGTCTGTCTCTCTCTCTCACTGTCCACTCTGTCAAAAAAAAAAAAAAAAAAAAAAAAAAGACTGCACCCTGAGATGGCAAGCCTGGCTCCTCAGGAGATGTTGCTAAGCCTAGGAACTGACACATCCCTGGAGTTGTCTCTTTCCAGACAACTTAATGTGTGAGCAAAACCACTTTCCCCTTTGTGTTTACGTCCTTTAATGAGCAGTTTTTTGTGACATGTAACTGAGAGCCACCAGGCTCCCAAACCTTGTTACCACATCATGACTCCATGGGTAAGGATCTCAATGAGTTCCTCCCACTCTGAGTCTCAATTTATTTATTTGTAAAATGGAAATACTTCCCTTACTGGGTTATAAGTCACTATTTTCTATAAGCCTGTAATATTTTCTTTGGTAGATTATTTTTTCTCATCAATGCCATCATAATTAATATTACCATCACAGCTTTTGTCATCATCTAAATTCCCTTTTTTGAAGGAAACAGAGAAAGAAAGGGGTGAGTGGGGGGATATCTCACTGGCTAGTTCACTCTCCAAATGTCTGCAATGACCAGGACTAGGCCAGATCTAGGGCAAGAATCTAAACTAGGTTCCCCATATGGGTTACAGGGACCCAATCACCTGAGCCATTACGCAGTGCCTTACAAGGTGTGTCAGCTGGAATCAAAAAGAGAATCAGGATGTAAACTCATGCACTCTCATAGGGGATGCAGGCATCCTAAGCAGCATATTAGCCACTGCGCCAAACGCCTGGATCTCTAAATTCATTAGTCTAAAGAAAAGGAAAAACTTTCCTCCAGCCAATAATTATAGACATTTTATATCCATACAGACTACAGCCCTCTACAGAGAAGGTTTAGGATACCACCTGCACCTATGGCAGGGACTGCTTGCTGCCCTCTATAACCATTCTCCTCTTCTTTCTTTGTAAGAAAACTACAGGATTTGGGTATGCACAACAGCACTCAGAATGAAGCCTCCATTTCCCAGCTTCCCTTGGAGTGAGGTGGGGCCATATCACTATGTTCTGGCCAAGAGGATGGTAGCAAATGTATCAATTGCTGGTTTCTGTGAACCTCCTTAGAAGGTAACAGATGTCCTCTGCCCTTCTCCTTCATCCTTTCCTGCAACGGCAGGATGGGTGGTCACAGCACTCTCACTGCCTAAATCCCGATCCCTGAGGAGAAAGGCTGCCTCCAAAGGAGGGAGAGCTCCAAGCTAGAAGGGATGTGGAGACTTTATGGAGAACAGCAAGGAACTCAGCCCCTACTGGATTTCTGCCAAGGGAGAAGAGAGGAGCACTGAGGAGTATGAGAAGTGGCGAGGACATCAGAGGTACCAGCATGCTCAGCCAGGCTTCTCTCCTGGTTTTTCCTGCTGCACCTCCATCAACTTTTCCTTTCACGAGCCCTCAATGTCATGCCCACTGAGAGCCACAGCCCAGTCTCTAGTCTTTGACCTGTTCTGAGAGTTGGCCCTTAAATAGTAGTTCCTCCTTAAACCCAGGAACACTGTCTGAATTAGCCCTCACTCAAAATTTCACATGCTCCTGACACCCACCTGATTTGATAAAATTCATGCAGAGAAACCCCAGCAGGGGAGAAATATTCACCTTCCTGTCCCAAGCCTCTCCCTTGGGTACCACAGGAATTGGTTAATGGCTTCACAGATGACAGAGGATCTTGGGAATTTTCCTAAATATGCTATAAAAGCAGAAAACAATCACTGTAACAGTAAATTGGGGTTGAGACTCAGTGTTAAGAAAGAAAGCAGGAGCGAATGTTCGCAGTTAAGATACCACTTGGGACACCTGCATCATATATGAGTGCCTGGGTTCAAATCCTGGCTCTACTCCTGCTTTCTGCTTTCAGTTAATGCTTCCTCTGGGAAGCAGCAGATGAATGTTCAAGTATTTGGGTTCCTACCATCCAGGTGGCAGACCTGGATTGAGTTCCTGGCTCCTGGCCTCAGCCTGGCCCAGTCTCAACTTTTGTGGGCATTTGGGGAGGAACTAGTGGATAGAAAATCTCTCTGTCTCTCGACCTGTCAAATAAAATATGTAAATAAACATTTCTGACAAGAAAAGAAAATGGCCAGTGTTATACTAGGAACAACACCGCTATCACAAATTTTCCCTCTGTCCTTTCATCCCACTCAAAAGAACATTGCAGAACAACTTACTTGGTCTTGAAGCTTCTCTTATTTTACTTTTGTAGTTTTTGGCTTAACTACTACACATACTATGAAATAGACAAATGCTTACAATATGCACACAAATCACATTATATGTTTTAATGGGATCTGTGTGCAATGTGCAGTCAAAACCCTATCATCAGAATTAGTGGAAGGGATAAATGTTTGAGGTCTTTTTGGGGATTTAATGGCTCTTGGCCAGCATGCAAATAGACACAGATGTGCATAAGAACAAAAGCAACTGTGTGTTTTCCCAGAAAGATAATTTTTCTAAAGAGATAGGTCTTCTTGGATATATTGTGGGCTCTATAGAAGTATCTGAGGGAGTCGATGAAGAATTTCTGACTTGCAACTTTTTTTAGGTATTTTGCATACATGTATTTAAATTTTTAGTTTTTAACAGATTCAATGTGATTTATAGATATAATTCTAAGAACATAACGATATTCCCTTCCTTCCTCCCTCCCTCTTACTTCCCTCCTTCTTGCTTTCTGTTTTTTTAGCTTCTCAGATAACATATTTTAAATTTACGTTACAGTAAAAAGGTTTAATGCTTCACCAAAAAAGAAGTTGAATGAGTAAAAAGCAAAAAGACCCTAGTTTAGTGGGAATACAGATAGCAGCTATAAACAATAATCGAATGGAAAAATGACCATTTCAACCATATACAGTAAGTTTTAAAGTAATCGCAGATCATTAAAACTACAGTAGTATAATATTCTTAACCACTGGTTTCACAAAGGTACAAAACAAACTTTTACAAAACTATATTTGCAGTAATACTAATACAACACAGACTTTAAGATTTTATTTATTTATTTGAGAGGTAGCTATAGGCCATGAGAAGGAGAGACAGAAAGGTCTTCAATCTACTGGTTCACTCCCCAAATGGCTGCAAAGGCCGGAGCTGAGCTGATCCATATCCAGGAGCCAGGAGCTTCTTCCGGGTCTCCCATGCGGGTGCAAGGGCCCAACCACTTGGGTCATCTTCTACTGCTTTCCCAGGCCATAGCAGAGAGCTGGATTGGAAGAGGAGCAGTTGGGACTAGAACCAGCACCCATATGGGACGCCGGCACAGCAGGCGGAGGGTTAACCTACTGCGCCACAGTGCCAGCCCCTATTTCTTTTTAAATTTTAGCTTCCACATATAAGGGAGAACATGTAGTGTTTGTCTTTCTGGGTCCAGCTTCTTTCACTCAACATGATGTCCTCCAGTTACATCCATTTTGTTGTCATTTGCCACAACTTTCCAAGATATTAATAAAAGGGAAAGGATCAAAAGGCAACAAATCTATTCCTAACTGCAAGATTCAATATACATATGTGGAGTCTTCCAAAAGTTCATGTAAAATTTATATTATTGAAAAACTATGCATGGATTTCAAAAAATTTTGGAGCAAAATGAACTTGTCTTTTAAGTCTACCTTCCATCAACTTTCTGTACTATTTTCATATAAAGAACAGTGACAGAAAATTAATTATTATATACAAAGGAATCTGAGAAATTATGAAATACATAAATCTAAGTTTATCCAGCACTTTTTCTAAAACCTTTGTTATGCTGTGAAATATGCAGGACCCATAGCAAGGAACACTACCCAATCATTAATATCTACAAAAGGGTTTTAAGCAGGGGAAGGAGGGGGCACAGGAGCTGAGCAGAGCCACAGGTTGAAGTCTAGTCTTTCATGTGGAGAAACTGGAGGTCTAGCCTGAGAATCTACTGGCAAGGCTTCAGTTTGTTATCTGTGAAAGCCCATGTTTGTGGATAATAAGAGCTAACCTTCATTGGGCTCATACTGTGTGCTGGCACTGGTCCAGGCACTGTCTATACATTACCTAATTTAATCCTCAATAACAGGGATAGTAATACCCTTCTCATTTAGTAGAAGAGACCCTGAAGCCGGCGCCGCGGCTCACTAGGCTAATCCTCCGCCTAGCGACGCCGGCACACCGGGTTCTAGTCCCGGTCGGGGCACCGGATTCTGTCCCGGTTGCCCCTCTTCCAGGCCAGCTCTCTGCTGTGGCCCGGGAGTGCAGTGGAGGATGGCCCAGGTGCTTGGGCCCTGCACCCCATGGGAGACCAGGAAAAGCACCTGGCTCCTGGCTCCTGCCATCGGATCAGCGCGGTGTGCCGGCCGCAGCGCGCTGGCCGCGGCGGCCATTGGAGGGTGAACCAACGGCAAAGGAAGACCTTTCTCTCTGTCTCTCTCTCTCACTGTCCACTCTGCCTGTCAAAAAAAAAAAAAAAAAAAAAAAAGAGACCCTGAGAAGATAGAGGAGTCAGAATTCAAACCCAGGTGGTCCAAATGCAGAGATCTAGAAAGATCGGAGAGAACCACATCCAATTCATGAATGCATGCTTGTTCTTCATGTTCTCTGTATCTAGTACATCATCTCTATCTGTCTCTATCTCCCTCCCAAGTAATTAGCACCCCCAAACGTACGTAGCAGATCTATATAAAGTATTCTGTGGGGTGCAATCTCATCATGATTTGAAAATACTCCACTGAGGTGTCCCTGAGGTGTAGAGTGATGGACCTCTCTGGATCTAGAAGAATAAATTACCCATACATTATCAATAATTTGGTGGTGATAAAGTCTGTTAGAGGACAAGGGCACATGAAGGGAAGATGAGTTCCAGCAATGATATTCAGAGCCTAATAGTGTGTATGCCTGGCACAATGCACATGCCAAAAATGTTTTCTGGAAAATGAAAATACTGGAGGTAGACATGGAGGGAGGCAGAGAATGGAGGAAGGAAAATGAAAACACAGAGAAAAAAGGAAGAATGGAAAGAAGGAGAATGAAAGACAGATGGAGGAAGGAAGGGAAGGGAAGAAGGAAGAAGAGAAGAGAAGAGAATGGCAGGCAAAGACAGGTGACCGCTTGAGCAGATGCAAAGGTCATAACAGAAATCACACTCCCATTTGAGCACCATTATCAACTTCTGGGGAATAGCAGATTTACAGGGGCGTAAAGAGGTAAGAAGAAAGTCATGAGTCCCCCCCAACCTTCAGAACTGCTTCCAACTCACTCTACCTAGCCCATACTCCTTGGTCATATACTGGGCCCCAAACTGCTATACTTACTCCCTCAACAAAGAAACAAAAAAGATCGTCCTTGTAGAATAACGGTATCAATTCTCTGTCATTTGGTTTGTGAAAGAATGATCCAGCTCCTGGTTTTACCTAGTGAGGGAGAGAGGGCTTAAGACTGTCAGCCTATTCCATTTCCCATGATCCCAGTGAAGCACTGGGTCAGAGAAGATACAAACTCCAACCAAAGTCAAGATTCAAGGTGATGTTTTTAATCTCTTCTCAGAAAGAAAAGCCTTCCTTTCACTGCCACAGACAAGATGGTATGGGGTATGAAAACCAGCAGACACTCATTCCCTAGACCTGGGCCTAGAACCAGAGGCAAGGAAGTAGAGGATAACTGTGACATCTGTGAGGCAGAGCACACTAGAGGGAATAGCCAAGGCAAATACTAGTATCATTCAGCTGCTGGATCAAGGTTCACCACAGGCCAACTCTACTTTAGTTACATGGGCCAATACCTGAGTCTTTTACTACCTACGCTCTATTTCAGCTAGTTTTCTCTCTCATTTGTTACCCAAAGACCCTGACAAAATCTCAGTGTGTCCTGCATGGAAATCTTGCATTCTCCAAGTTAGCCAAGGGTTTACCACCAATCCAACTGGGGACTCTAAAAGGGCTTGGAATTCCAAACAAGTTGAAATCTGATCAGAGATGAGACAAATGGCTCCTTAGGCCTGGATTCCACCCTCACCTCTGCAGAACATATAGATAGGGGCTAAGATTTTTAAAAAATAAATTTCTAGGTATGGATATCTCATATCCAACCACTAACACATTATTTCCTAAAGGAACACAGTATACTTAGTTAGCATCTTTCATGTTTCAGGTCATTGGAGCTGTCTGTCTCAGATTTAAAATTCTTAGCAAGGAAGAATCATATCTACTTAACTCACTTTACACAAAATGTAACAGAGAAGAACTGCTGAAATCTGATAAACATGATTGTGATACAGCAGCAGCTGCTAGTCTTGCTATACTTCAAGCAGGTTCTGAGGCAAGAATATAAAATTCAAACATTGGGGCCAGTGCTGTGGCACAGTGGGTTAATGCCCTGGCCTGAGGCACCAGCATCCCATATGGGCACCGGTTTGAGACCTGGCTACTCCACTTCCAATCCAGCTCTCTGCTTGGCCTGGGAAAGCAGTGGAAGATGGCCCAAGTCCTTGGGCCCCTGCACCCAGGTGGGAGACCAGGAGGAGGCTCCCGGCTCCTGGCTTTGGATCGGTGCAGCTCTGGCTGTTGCAGCCAACTGGGGAGTGAACCAGTGGATGGAAGACCTTTCTCTCTCTCTCTGTGCCTCTCCTCTCTCTGTGTAACTCTGACTTTCAAATAAAATAAATCTAAAAAAAAATTCAAACCTTAACCTTGACATCCAGGCAACATCTTCCTGGAAATCTAAGTTACAGCCAGAAATTATTTCTTCCAGGACTTTGCTAAACAGGAGTCACAAGATCAGGGACAGAATTACAAGGCAATTTGGAGGTAAAATTAATTCCACTTATCTGATGTCACCTACCAGCCTGTGAGTTTATCTGATAGCGCTTTCCTCACCCTGGCTTCTGCACCAATCCACACCAATGAGTTTCACTCAAGGCACATTCAGAACTTTTCCCCTCTCCCAAGAGTAAGGAATACTGAAGAGATTATGAGACCTCATTAGTCAGTCTAGTGATACCTATATGGACCACTTGTCCCTTGCTGTGTGGACTTGTTATGTTACTTAAATCTCTTGGCATCATGGTTTTCTATAAATACAAGATTAATAACAGTGCCAGCTTCTGAAACATTTTTTTGTAAGATTTATTTATTTAAAGAGGAGGGAGACAATTACAGGGCACCAGACTATTTAAAAGAAATGTTAACAGACCTGAAGGGTGACATAGACTCTAATACAGTAGTAATAGGAGACTTCAACACCCCAGTTTCATCAATGGACATATCAACCAGAGAATCAACAAAGAAACAAGAAAGCTAATAGACATTATAGACCAAATGGACCTAACCAATATCTACAAAACTTTTCATTCCACAGTTGTAAAATACATATTCCTCATATCAAGGCACAGAATTATCTCTTGGATAGACCATACAACAGGCCATAAAGCAAGTCTCAGCAAATTCAAAAAAATTGAAATCATACCATACGTCTTCTCATCAATGGATTGAACTAGAAATCAACCACTCAGAAATCTCTAGAACATATGCAAACACATGGAGACTGAATAACATAATCCTGAATGAACAGTGGGTCATAGAAGAAATCAAAAGAGAAAAAAAATTTCTGGAAACAAATTAAGATAACAATATATCGTATAAAACTTATGGAATACAGCAAAAGCAGTAATAAGAGGGAATTTTGGTCTGTGCACCAGCGCTGGAAGGGGAGGTGAGATAAAAACCTCGGTAACCCAAGACATTGGCAGGGAAAGGCAGAAAGAGCCTAGAGGGAATGAAAGCCCCACTGGGGAGAGTTCACCAGGCGGAATGGAGGAGAGAAAAAGCGAACAAATAAGGGGAACAGGCACGGACATTAGCCTCTCTCTCCACTCACCTTACAAAGCCAAGCAAGACAAAGAGCAGGCACCATTTTACGTATGTAAAGAGGTGCCAGCCATTAGCCAAACAGAAAAAGCTGACTCTGGTGGGGAGAAATAACAGGAGGTTAAGACTTAGTTAGTGAAAGTGAGGAGCTAAAGAACTGAGACTGTGAAAATCTGAGGGGAGGGCGAGAGAACTCACTGAGTACACAAACTCGCTAACTTGGGCAAACTGGTGAGAGACTGTTGAGAAATTTGAGACCACACTGAGGGCCGCATAAACTCCTTGTGTGGTCCCAGGGGTAACCAGACAAATATCCACAGGGGCCAGATTGCATACATCAGCTACCCTCAATTCCACTCAGCTGTGTGGAATTACTTCCCAACTGAGTCAGAAAAAGAGAGAGAGAGAGAGAGAGAGAGAGAGAGAGTGAGCAGGTGGGAAAACAATCTGGGTGAGTCACCTTTGGCACACCCTTAACCCTGAAGAACCAAACAGAGCTCTCTGGCCACACCCATCACAGCCTCTAAGGATCCATCAAAAGCAGACAGTCCACTTAATCTAGAATCACAGTATAACGAGAAGAAACCAAAGAATGTCTCCAATATGCCAAACAACAAATGCAGAAATCGAGGTAACAAGAACAAGGAAGACACTATGACGCCCCCAAATGAAATAGACACCCCAATTCAAGATTATGAAGACGATGAGATAGAAGAAATGCAAGAAGCGGATCTCAAAAAATTGATAAGAACATTAAGAAGTTCTCAAAACAAATTCTTGACCTACAGAAATCCTTAATGGACAAGATAGAAAATCTCTTGCGTGAAAATGAAATATTAAGGAGGAATCAAAATTAAATGAAACAACTAGTAGAACATGAAACTGTGATAGTGACAAGAAATCATAATGAAATGAAGAATTCAATTGATCAAATGACAAACACATTAGAGAGCCTTAAAAACAGAATGAGTGAAGCAGAAGAGAGAATATCAGACTTAGAAGACAGAGAACAGGAAAGGATACGGTCAAACCAAAGAAAAGAAGAAGAAATTCGAAATCTAAAAAATATTGTCAGGAATCTTCAGGATACTATTAAAAAAACCAACATTCGGGTTCTAGGAGTTCCTGAAGGCATGGAGAGGGAGAAAGGATTAGAAAGCCTTTTTAGTGAGATACTAGCAGAAAATTTCCCAGGTTTGGAGGAGGACAGAGACATCCTAGTACAGGAAGCTCATAGAACCCCTAATAAACATGACCAAAAGAGATCCTCACCACGACACGTTGTAATTAAACTCACCACAGTGAAACAGAAAGAAAAGATCCTAAAATGTGCAAGAGAGAAACATCAGATTACTCTCAGAGGATCTCCAATCAGACTCACAGCTGACTTCTCATCAGAAACCCTACAAGCTAGGAGGGAATGGCAAGATATAGCCCAGGTACTGAGAGAGAAAAACTGCCAGCCCAGAATATTATACCCTGCAAAGCTCTCATTCGTGAATGAAGGTGAAATAAAGACCTTTCACAGCAAACAGAAATTGAAAGAATTTGTTGCCACTCGTCCAGCCCTGCAAAAGATGCTTAAAGATGTGTTACACACAGAAACACAGAAACACGGTCATCAATATGAAAGAAGGTAAACGAAGGAAACCTCACAGCAAATGATCACAGGAAGTTCAAAACATATATTAGAAAATATCTTTGGCAAATGGCAGGGCAAAGTTACTACTTATCAATAGTCACATTGAACGTTAATGGCCTGAACTGTCCAGTTAAAAGACACCGATTGGCTGTTTGGGTAAAGGAACAAAACCCATCTATTTGCTGCTTACAAGAAACACATCTTTCCAGCAAAGATGCATACAGACTGAAAGTGAAAGGCTGGCAAAAGATATACCATGCCAACAGAAATGAAAAAAGAGCGGGCGTAGCCATCTTAATATCGGACAACATAAACTTTACCACAAAAACTGTTAAGAGAGACAAAGAGGGGCACTATATCATGATCAAAGGATCAATTCAACAGGAAGATATAACAATTATCAATGTATATGCACCTAATTACAGGGCACCAGTTTATTTAAAAGAACTGTTAAGGGACTTAAAGGGAGACTTAGACCCCAATACAATAGTACTGGGGGACTTCAATACTCCACTCAGAAATAGACAGATCAACAGGACAGAAGATCAACAAGGAGACAGTAGATTTAAATGACACTATAGCCCAAATGGATCTAACAGATATCTACAGAACTTTTCATCCTACACAGAAAGCATTTACATTCTTCTCAGCAGTACATGGAACCTTCTCTAGGACTGACCACATACTAGGCCATAAAGCAAGTCTCAGAAAATTCAAAAGAATTAGAATCATACCATCCAGCTTCTCAGACCATAAAGGAATGAAGTTGGAAATTAGCAACTCAGGAATCTCTAGAGAGTATGCAAACACATGGAGATTGAACAACATGCTCCAAAATGAACAATGGGTCATAGAAGAAATTAAGAGAGAAATCAAAAATTTTCTGGAAGTAAACCAAAACTTACAGGATACAGCAAAAGCAGTGTTAAGAGGAAAGTTTATATCAATAGGCGCCTACATCAAGAAATTGGAAAGGCACCAAATAGATGAGCTTTCAATGCATCTCATGGATCTAGAAAACCTGCAGCAAACCAGACCCAAATCTAGTAGGAGAAGAGAAATAATTAAAATCAGAGAAGAAATCAACAGGATTGAATCAAAAAAAAAAATTACAAAAAATCAGCCAAATGAGGAGTTGGTTTTTTGAAAAAAATAAGCAAAATTGACACCCCATTGGCCCAACTAACTAAAAAAAGAAGAGAAAAGACCCAAATCAATAAAATCAGAGATGAAAAAGGAAACGTAACAACAGACACCACAGAAATAAAAAGAATCATCAGAAATTACTACAAGGACCTGTATGCCAGCAAACAGGGAAACCTATCAGAAATGGATAGATTCCTGGACTCATGCAACCTACCTAAATTGAACCAGGAAGACATAGAAAACCTAAACAGACCCATAACTGAGACATAAATTGAAACAGTAATAAAAGCCCTCCCAACAAAGAAAAGCCCAGGTCCAGATGGATTCACTGCTGAATTCTACCAGACATTTAAAGAAGAACTGACTCCAATTCTTCTCAAACTATTCAGAACAATCAAAAAAGAAGGAATCCTCCCAAATTCATTCTATGAAGCCAGCATCACCTTAATTCCTAAGCAGGAAAAAGATGCAGCATTGAAAGAGAATTACAGACCAATATCCCTTATGAATATAGATACAAAAATCCTCAATAAAATTCTGGCCAATAGAATGCAACAACACATCAGAAAGATCATCCACCCAGACCAAGTGGGATTTATCCCTGGTATGCAGGGATGGTTCAATGTGCACAAAACAATCAATGTGATACACCACATTAACAGACTGCAGAAGAAAACCATATGGTTACCTCAATAGACGCGGAGAAGGCTTTTGATAAAATACAACACCCGTTCTTGATGAAAACTCTAAGCAAACTGGGTATGGAAGGAACATTCCTCAATACAATCAAAGCAATATATGAAAAACCCACAGCCAACAACCTATTGAATGGGGAAAAGTTGGAAGTATTTCCATTGAGATCTGGTACCAGACAGGGATGCCCACTCTCACCACTGCTATTCAATATAGTTCTGGAAGTTTTAGCCAGAGCTATTAGGTAAGAAAAAGAAATTAAAGGGATCCAAATTGGGAAAGAAGAACTCAAACTATCCCTCTTTGCAGACGATATGATTCTTTATTTAGGGGATCCAAAGAACTCTACTAAGAGACTATTGGAAATCATAGAAGAGTTCGGCAAAGTAGCAGGATATAAAATCAATACACAAAAATCAGCAGCCTTTGTATACACAGGCAATGCCACGGCTGAGGAAGAACTTCTAAGATCAATCCCATTCACAATAGCTATAATAACAATCAAATACCTTGGAATAAACTTAACCAAGGACGTTAAAGATCTCTACAATGAAAATTACAAAACCTTAAAGAAAGAAATAGAAGAGGATGCCAAAAAATGGAAAAATCTTCCATGCTCATGGATTGGAAGAATCAATATCATCAAAATGTCCATTCTCCCAAAAGCAATTTATAGATTCAATGCAATACCAATCAAGATACCGAAGACCTTCTTCTCAGATCTGGACAAAATGATGCTGAAATTCATATGGAGACACAGGAGACCTCGAGTAGCTAAAGCAATCTTGTACAACAAAAACAAAGCCGGAGGCTTCACAATACCAGATTTCAGGACATACTACAGGGCAGTTGTTATCAAAACAGCATGGTACTGGTACAGAAACAGATGGATAGACCAATGGAACAGAATTGAAACACCAGAAATCAATCAAAACATCTACAGCCAACTTATATTTGATCATGGATCCAAAACCAATTCCTGGAGTAAGGACAGTCTATTCAATAAATGGTGCTGGGAAAATTGGATTTCCACATGCAGAAGCATGAAGCAAGACCCCTACCTTTCACCTTACACAAAAATCCACTCAACGTGGATTAAAGACTTAAATCTACATCCTGACACCATCAAATTATTAGAGAGCATTGGAAAAACCCTGCAAGATATAGGTACTGGCAAAGACTTCCTAGAAAAGACCCCAGAAGCACAGGCAGTCAAAGCCAAAATTAACATTTGGGATTGCATCAAACTGAGAAGTTTCTGTACTTCAAAAGAAACAGTCAGGAGAGTGAAGAGACAACCAACAGAATGGGAAAAAATATTTTCAAACTATGCAACAGATAAAGGGTTGATAACAAGAATCTACAATGAGATCAAGAAACTCCACAACATCAAAACAAACAACCCACTTAAGAGATGGGCCAAGGACCTCAATAGACATTTTTCAAAAGAGGAAATCCAAATGGCCAACAGACACATGAAAAAATGTTCAAGATCACTAGCAATCAGGGAAATGCAAATCAAAACCACAATGAGGTTTCACCACACCTGGGTTAGAATGGCTCACATTCAGAAATCTACCAACAATAGATGCTGGAGAGGATGTGGGGAAAAAGGGACACTAACCCACTGTTGGTGGGAATGCAAACTGGCTAAGCCACTGTGGAAGTCAGTCTGGAGATTCCTCAGAAACCTGAATATAACCCTACCATACAACCCAGCCATCCCACTCCTTGGAATTTACCCAAAGGAAATTAAATTGGCAAACAAACAAGCTGTCTGCACATTAATGTTTATTGCAGCTCAATTCACAATAGCTAAGACCTGGAACCAACCCAAATGCCCAACAACAGTAGACTGGATAAAGAAATTATGGGACATGTACTCTATAGAATACTACACAGCAGTAAAAAACAATGAAATCTGGTCATTTACAACAAGATGGAGGAGTCTGGAAAACATCATGCTGAGTGAAATAAGCCAGTCCCAAAGGGACAAATATCATATGGTCTCCCTGATCAGTGACAACTAACCGAGCACCAAAAGGGAACCTGTTAAAGTGAAATGAACACTATGAGAAATGGTGACTTGACCAGCCCTTGCCCTGACTGTTGATGAACAACTTAATACGTTATCCCTCTTAGTATTTTTTATGTTAGTTCTACTTAATACTTTTGGTTGAATACTGTAATCAATACACAGTTATTCTTAAGTGTTGAAACTTAACTGAAAAGTGATTGCTGGTAAATATAAGTGTGGGAATAAGAGAGGGAAGAGATGTGAAATTTGGGACATGCTCAAGCTGACTTGCCCCAAATGGTAGTTAGAAACACACCAGGGGATTCCAGTTCAATCCCTTCAAGGTGGCATGTACCAATGCCATCTCACTAGTCCAAGTGATCAGTTTCTGTTCACAATTGATCATAATGATAGGACTAACAGCCAAAGGGATCATATAAACAAGACTAGTGTCTGCAAATATTAACTGATAGAATCAACAAGGGAGAGAACGATCCAACATGCGAAGCAGGATACACAGCAGACTCATAGAATGGCAGATGTCCTAAACAGCACTCTGGCCTCAGAATCAGCCCTTAAGGCATGTGGATCCAGCTGAAAAGCCCATGAGAGTATTTCAGGCATGGAAAGCCAAGACACTCTGGCAAAAAAAAAAAAAAATGACCTAAATGAAAGATCTCCGTGAGTGAGATCACAGTGGACAGAACAGGTCATCAAAGAAGGAGGTACCTTTCTCTGAAGGGAGGAGAGAACTTCCATTCTGACTACTGCCTTGCCTAAATATGATCAGAGTCGGTGAACTCAAAAGGCTTCCATAGCCTTGGCAACTCATGACAAGAGCCTAGGGTGATTACTGATGCCATAAAAAAGAGTGTCAATTTGTAAAGTCAACAATAGGAGTCACTGTGCACTTACTCCTCATGTAGGATCTCTGTCCTTAATGTGCTGTACAGTGTGATTTAATGCTATAATTAGTACTCAAACCGTATTTTTCACTTTGTGTTTCTATGTGGGTGCAAACTGTTGAAATCTTTACTTAATATATGCTAAACTGATCTTCTGTATATAAAGAGAATTGAAAATGAATCTTGATGTCAATGGAAGGGGAGAGGGAGCGGGAAAGGGGAGGGTTGCGGTTGGGAGGGAAAGTATGGGGGGGAAGCCATTGTACTCCATAAGCTGTACTTTGGAAACTTATATTCATTAAATAAAAGTTAAAAAAAAGACATCAAATAAATAAGCTATCAATGCATCTAAAGGACCTAGAAAAATAACCACAAACCAAACCCAAAATTAGTAGGAGGAAAGAAATAATTAAAATTAGACAAGAAATTTTAAAAAGCGAAAGAAAAAAAAACAATACAAAAGATCAGCAAAATGAGGAGCTGGCTTTTTGAAAAAATAAACAAATATGAAAAATCAAGTGTAACAAGAGACACCACAGAAATAAAAAGAATCACCAGAAATTACTACAAAGAGTTCTATGTCAAAAAATCAGGAAACTTGGAAGAAATGGATAGATTCCTGGACCCATACAACCCACCTAAATTGAGCCATTAAGACATAGAAATCCTAAACAGACCAATAAACAAAATGGAGACTGAATCATTAATACAGACCCTCCCAACAAAGAAAAGCCCAGGACTGGATGGCTTCACTCTGAATTCTATCAAATATTCAAAGAACTAATTCCAATTTTTCTTAAATTCTTCAAAGCAATTGAAAGGGAGGGCATCCTCCCAAAATCCTTCTATAAAACCAGCATCACCTTATTTCCTAAACCGGAAAAAGAAATGACAGAGAAAAGAGAACTATAGACCAATTTCCCTGATGAACATAGATGCAAAAATTCTCAACAAAATACTATCTAATTGAATCCAACAACACATCAGAAAGCTCATTCACTGGGACCAAGTAGGATTTAGCTCTGGTATGCAGGTTTGGTACAATATTCAGAAAGAAATCAATATGATACATCACATTAATACACTGAAGAACAAAAAACATATGATTATCTCAACAGATGCAGAGAAAGCATTTGATAAAATACAACATCCTTTCATGATGAAAACCTTAAGCAAAGTGGATATAGAAGGAACATTGCTCAACAATATTAAGGCAACCTATGACAAACTCACAGCCAGCATCTTAATGAATGGGGAAAAATTGGAGGCATTCCCACTAAGATCAAGAACCAGAAACGGATGCCCTCTCTCACCACTGATATTCAATACAGTTCTTGAAGTTTTAGCCAGAGCTATTAGGCAAGGAAAAGAAATCAAAGGGATACGATTTGAAATGGAGGGAGCCAAACTATTTCTATTTTCAGATAACATGATTCTATACATAGGGAAACCATAACACTCCACTAAGAGACCTTTGGAACTCATAAAACTGTTTGGTAAAGTGGTAGGATCTAAAACTGACACACAAAAATCAATAGCCTATGTACACACAAATAATGCCAGAGCTGAGAAAGAATGCCATATTTTTTGTTTGTTTTAAGATTTTATTTATTTATTTAAGAGGCAGAGTTACAGACAGAGAGGAGAGACAGAGAGAAAGGTCTTCCACTCACTGGTTCACTCCCCAGATGGCCATAATGGCTGGAGCTGAGCCAATCCAAAGCCAGGCGCTTCTTCCGGGTCTCTCACACAGGTGCAGGGGCTCAAGCAGTTGAGTCATCCTCTACTGCTTTCCCAGGCCATAGCAGAGGCTGCATCGGAAGCAGAGCAGCTGAGTCTAGAACCAGGACCCACAGGAGATTCTGGCACCACAAGCAAAGGCCTAGCCCACTGTGCTACAGTGCCAGCTCTGAGAAAGAATTTCTAAGATGAATCTTATTCACAATAGCTATGAAAACATTAAATACCTTGGAATAAATTTAACTGAAGAGCATCAATGATCTCTACAATGAAAATTACAAAACATTAAAGAAAGAATAGAAGACATAAAAAAGTAGAAAGATCTTCCATGTTCATGGATTGGAAGAATCAATATCATCAAAATTTCCATACTGCCAAAAGCAATTTACAGATTCATGTAATCCCAATCAAAATAACAACATTTTTCTCCAATCTAGAAAAAAACTATGATAAAATTCATATGGAAACAGAAGAGACCCTAAATAGCTAAAGCAGTATTATACAACAAAAACAAAGCCAGATGCATCAGAATACCAGAATTCAAGTCATACTACAGGGCAGTTATAATCAAAACATCCTAGTACAGGCACAAAAACAGATGGCTAGACCAATGGAGTGGAACAGAAACCCCAGAAATCAATCCAGGCATCTACAACTAACTTATCTTTGACAAAGGAGCTAAAATCAATCCCTGGAGCAAAGACAGTCTTCAACAAACTGTGCGGGGAAAACTGGACTCCAAATGTGGAAGCATGAAACAAGATTCCTACCTCACACCGTATACAAAAATCTACTCAAAATGGATCAAAAACCTAAATCTATGAACCAATACCATCAAATTACTGGAGAACATTAGGGAAACCATATAAGATACTGGCATAGGGAAAGACTTATTGGAAAAGATCCCAGAAGCACAGGCAATCAAAGCTAAAATTGACAAATGGGATTACATCAAACTGAGAAGCTTCTGCACTGCAAAATAAACACTCAGCAAAGAGACAACAGACAGTAAGAAATACTTAGCAAGCAAAGAGCCAACAGAAAGAATGGGAGAAAATATTTGCAAATTATGCAACTTACAAAGGATTAGTTTCCAGAATATATAAAGAGCTCAAGAAACTCAACAACGAAACAACCAATCCAGTTAAGAAATGGGCAAAGGACTTAAACTGACATTTTTCAAAAAAAGCAATTCAAATGGCCAATAGACATATGAAAAAATGCTCAGGATCACTAGCCATCAGGGAAATGCAAATCAAAACCACAAGCAGTTTTCACATCATCCCTGTTAGAAGGGCTTTCACACAGAAATCAACAAACAACAAATGCTGGGGAGGATGTGAAAAAGGGTATCCTAATCTACTGTTGGTGGGAGTGTAAACTGATGCAGCCACTGTGGAAGACAGTATGGAGATAGCTCAGAAATTGATGGTGCAAAATGTTTTCTTCCCCCAAAAAGCTATCTTTAGCAAGATAAAAGTGCTTGCCCTACTTCCTTAGGAATCTCCCATTTCACCATGAGAATAGTAAGGGAGTGGCAATTCCATCCTTCTGAGCTCTGTTTATTGTAAAGTAAATTAGGTTTCTTATTGTGACGTAAACTAGGTATCCCACACTTCTGATGACTCCTTTTGTTCTATCCTGAGCAAGCCAGACAGGGTAAAAAAAAATTACAATGTAAATCAGGTCTTTTGATGGGTTTGTCCCCACCCTGTACTGACTGACAGTTTCTTCCCCAAGATTGTGCTTAAAAACCCCATTACCATCAGCCCTTTGGGTTTTGCCTCTCTTGGAGCCCCTCTCCATCCCACTCTGGCTGGAGGTCTCTGACTCTAATAAATCTTCCTTTTAAATCTCAAAAAAAAAACAAACCCTGAATATAGACCTACCAGATGACCCAGCCTTCCTACTCCTGAGAATTTACTCAAAAGAACTGAAATCAGCATATGAAAGAGTGATCTGTACCCCCATGTTTACTGAAGCTCAAGTCACAATAGCTAAGATATGGAACCAATCCAGACGTCTGTCAACTGAAGACTGAATGACGAAATCATAGGATACAATACACTATGAAATACTACACAGCAGTAAAAAAAATGAAATAATGGATAATAACAAATATATATATTAAAATATATAACATATATAATAATAGTGAAAAAATGAAATCCAAAATGGATGTGACTGGAAACCACTATACATAGTGATATAAGTCAAATAAATAAATATATGTATATTTCAAATGAAAAAAAAAAAGATAAATGTCATTTGTTCTCTCTTACCTATGGTAACTAATAAAGTACCTAAAAAGTAATCTATAGGAGTGAAACTGACACTCTGTGATGCAATGGTTTAGAATAGTGCTTGTCTTGACTGTTGAGGAACAGTGTTTTTTGTTTTGTTTTCTTGCTTTTTCTTCATACTATTTGTTGAACTCTCTACTTAGTGTAGGGTTTATCTTATGAGTATAAAGTTAACTGAAAATAGATCTTTGTAAAAAAAATAAAAAACAAGAATGGGGGCCAGTGCTGTGGCACAGTGGGTTAAAGCCTTGTGCAATGCCTGCATCCCATATGGGCACCAGTTCCTGTCCCAGCTGCTCCACTTCCAATCCAGCTCCGTGCTAATGTGCCTGGGAAAGCAGCAGAGAATGGCCCATGTCCTTGGGCCCCTGCACCCATGTGGGAGACTCAGCAGAAGCTCCTGGCTCCTGGCTTTGGATCCGCTCAGCTCTCATTGTTTGTAGCCATTTGAATCAGCAGATGAATGACCTCTCTCTATCTTTACCTCTCTGTAAGTCTGTCTTTCAAATAAATAAAATAAATCTTTAAAAACAATAAGAATGGAAAAAAAAAATAAAAAAAAAATAAAAACAATAAGAATGGGAATGGGATATGGAGGAAGAAGAAGGGTGAGAGTATGGGCAGGAGGAAGGTAGAGTGAGAAGAATCACTATGTTCTTAAATTTGTATATATGAAATGCATAAAATTTGTATTCCTTAAATAAAATTTTTAAAAATATACAAAATTTTTAAAAACACACAGGGAGAAAAGAAGAAACACAGAGAAATCTTCCATCTATGGTCCACTTATTTTTTTTGTGGGAGGAGTTTCTTAACCTCAGCTGTACCTCCATGGATCCGTCGTTGTTACAATTATTAAATTCTCTTCAGTAAACCCTTTTGAGAGTGCCCTTTCTTTCCTGCCTTTACATTCACTGAATCAGCTACAAAAGGATTCAGAGAAATAACTATTATGATTAAGGACTTTTTTCTTCTATTTTAATATAGGAAACACTTGGACATATTTATTTTCTAAGGCAAAATAATTCTCGTCATTCTGTATCAGAAGCAATGTATGGGAAACCTAGTAATTAGCTATTAGTTTACATCACTATCTTCCCCATTAGGGTTGTGCATGATGACTAATATGGTGGATCAAATAACACACATCTAAAGGATGTGGTTAGGACCACGGTCACCATAGATCAGTAAATACTTGTATGCTTGCAGGATTAGCACTGTCTGGATTCCAATGGCCAGCTGAGTACATTCAAGATAAAACTATAGCACATATTTTAGATTGGAGATTGGCAGCTGTACATAGATGTGCATTCTGAGGAGTAAGTAGTTTCACATGTGTTGCATGGATTATTTTGAATCTCAGCATGATAGCCAGCTCCAGCTGCATGTTTCTCATCTTGGTGCTGCCCATAATCTCACTGAGTCCTCCCTGGCTACCCAATATAAGCAGGATGCTCCGTGCCCACCATCATAACTGTACCATATTCATGTCCAGGTGGCTTGTGTTGTATTCATATTTCTCAGCTTTTTCGTTGTCTTTTATTCTTTGTCTTCCCTTTGGTACTGTAATTCCATCATGGCAGGGAATCATGTCTAAGACACAGAAAGTCCTCATGAGTATCTCCAGTGACTAAATGGTGAGAAACATGGATGGTACAAAGAACTTAAAAAGAAGTCAGAAGAGGGGCCAGTGTTGTGGTGCAGTAGGTTAAGCTATACCTTGCAACACTGCCATCCCATTTTGGTCCACCTATTCAAGTCCTAACCTCCACTTCCCATCTAACACTCGGCTAATGTGACTGGGAAGGTGGCAGAAGATGGCTCAAGTACTTGGGTCCCTGCCATCCACATGGAAGACAAGTATGGAGTTCCCAGCTCCTGGTTTCAGCCTGGCCTGGTCCTAGCCACTGTAGCCATTTAGGGAGAGAATCGGCAGATTTTCTTTCTCCAAGAAGCTCTGCCTTTAAAAATAAATTAAAAAATAAATCTTTAAAAAAATAGAGTATAGAAGAGCACTAATTTCCCTCCCCAACATATTTACGGGTGTGAACCTCACAGGGCCCTTCTTGTAGCCAAAACATACTTTCCAGATCTGGCCTCTTTGGATGTATGCAAGGATGCTAGGTTTGAGACTGTAAATATCTCAAGCAAGAAGGGCTCAAATCTGCATGTGTTTGCCTTGTTTTGCACAGCATTGGGCCCAGCTCCAAGCACAGATGGGCGCTTCATAAATATTATTGAAGGATGATGACATAGAGGGTTATTTAATGCCTCCACATGGGGTGGAGACAGATCTCAGGCCACAAATATACTCTCAATGTACTTTACTCCTCAAATCACTTGAACCAAAATGTTTTCAGCAACACAGACTCATCTGCAACCACGAATCAGACCCATCCACAATGACAAAGCCCAAAAGAATGCCATTTTCAAGGCTGAAACTGTATTCTTATTCTGTGGTAAATGCAAACCTTGTTTTAGTGCCACTAAAAGTAAGATCAGAAATTAAAGTCAATGAAAGTCTTCCTCCAGGGAACAACAATTGTCTGTGAACGAGGAAAGTTCGTCTGAATAATTCATCAGTTTGAAGGGGCAGCCCCCACCCACTTCCAGAATCCCAGGCGTTTAGGCAAGTGTACCACTCAAAGTGTCTCAACAACTTGCTATTCTTCCTGGGCACAGCACTTATGGGCACATTCCCATGGCTTTACTTATGTTAAAATAAGAAGAAGCTTTACAGGAAACCACTGTCAAGATCAAAATTTTGAATTTATTTTATCTAGGAAGAAAGAAGCTTATAAAGTGTCCATCATGAGAATCCACTTGGGAATCTACACAACAGATCAAATACCCAAAACAAATCACCACGTCAGAGCCCCACAGAATTCTGAATCCCAACCAGCAAGCATGAATAATCCTTTTAAATGGTCACTTACATATCAGAACAGGTCCTTTGTGAAATTTCTAAGCAAGGCCTCTGGTTTCTGACTAAAACAGAGAGTTAGTGGGAAAGGGGGAGGATAAAGTGAAATCAAGAACTACTGGGAAATTTCCACAAGAAAAGAGGACAAATGGTTTTTGTTGTCAGAATAAAACCAACCTCTCCTGGCCATGGTTTAGAAAGTTGCTGGCTACTCACAGGGGAACTGGACAAGATTCTAAGCTGGTTTCTCAGGGGCCTTCCTGATTCAACTGTAGTTGCTGGGCATATGCAGGCCTAAAGTGTATCAGAAGACGTACTTTCAATCCCTGGGTGGATTTCTAATTATCTGTGTGACCCTGTGTGAGTCACTTAACCTCTCTCATCATCGGCTCAACATCATGGGAAGGTGAATGCTTACCCAAATTATCTCACTAAATTATTGCCAAGATCAAATGGCATGACACCTATGCAAATTCTGTCCAAGCTGTAAGATGATGTGTAAGTGGTAAGGTGGTAGGCATCACTATTAAATATACTCCCAAATCATTAAACAACCCTCTCTCTCTCCTTCTCCCTCTCCCTCTGCTTTTCTAAATAAAAGAAAAATATTTAGGGGCTAGCGTTCTGGCACAGATTAAGCTGTTACCAGCAATGCTGGCATCCCAGAATGCCTGCTTTGCATCATGACTGCTCCACTGCTGATCCAGCTCCCTGCTAATGCACCTGGGAAAGCAGCAGCAGATGACCCAAGTACTTGGTTCCCTGCCACCCACATGGGAGGCCCAGAGAGAGTTCCAGGCTCCTGGCTTTGGCCTAAGCCACCACTGACATTTGTGGCCATTTGGGGAGTGAGCAAGGAATGGAAGATTGATCTTTCTCTCCTTCTGTCAGTCTTTCACATAAATAAAATAAATATTTTTCAAATGTTTAATTAAAAATAAAATAAAACTGAGTTTATTTTAGCATCGTGAATTTGGGGTTAATATCCCTGAACGCAGAAGAAAAAGGACAAGCATCCAAAAACCATGTAATTTCTCTCCCCTCTGGCAGAAGAAGACAAAGTTAATTTCTAAAAGTCAACTATATCTCTGTTTGCAATAACAAACAATTAGAAAATTATATTTATAAAACTGTTCCACTTATAATAGAGTCAAAATAGAGCAAAGAGCAATTAATTTAGTAAGAATTACATGAGACCTTTATGCAGAAACTACAAAATATCTGGAAGAGAAATTAAAGAAACCCTAATTGGAGAAATATATTCATGGATTAGAATACTCAATATGGCTAAAATGAAATTCTCCCCCTAAGACTTTATAGATTCTATAATTCAATACAATCTCAGCCAAAATCCCAATGTGCTCTGATGAAAACTGACATATTGATCCTAAAATCTAGAAGACCAAATATATGTAATTTTTTTAATTTGACAAGAAAGAAAAAAGTGGCGCAAGAGTCACTTGATTGTTTCCTTATGAAAACATTACACAAGGATCAACAAATAGATCAAGGCAAAAGAATAGAAAATCCTAAAATAGACATATACACATACATATACACTCAGAGTTCACTGATTTTTTTAATAAAGGCACACAGACTACAAAGGGGAAAGAAATTCTTTACAATAAATGGGTTTGGAACAAATGGATACCCAGAAAAAGTGACCTTCAACTTCTTCAACCTCATATGATTCACAAAATTGAATCCAAAGTAATCACATATGTAAAAGTTAAAACTGCAATGATTCTAAGGGAAAATGTCCTTTTTGATCTTTTGCTTTTTTTAAGATTTATTTCTTTATTTGAAAGGCAGAGATAGAAAGGGAGAGAAATAGCAAGAGAGAGAGAGGGAGAGACAATGATCCTGCATCTGCTGATTCATTCCCCAAATGGCCACAACAGCTGGGGCTGGGCCAGGCCAAAGCAGGAACCAGGAGCTTTCTCTGAATCTCCCATGCTGGGTCATCCTCTGCTGCTTTCCCAAGTGCATCAGCAGGGAGCTGGATCAGAAGTGGAGCAGCCACGACTTGAACTGGAGTCCAAATGGGATACTGGCATTGCAGGTAGAGGTTTAACCCTCTACACCATAGTGCCAGCCCTATCCTTTTAATCTTTATTTTTTTATTTTTTATTTTTTTATTTTTTTAACAGGCAGAGTGGACAGTGAGAGAGAGGGAGACAGAGAGAAAGGTCTTCCTTTTTGCCGTTGGTTCACCCTCCAATGGCTGCCGCCGGTGCGCTGCAGCCGGCGCACCGCGTTGATCCCAAGGCAGGAGCCAGGTGCTTATCCTGGTCTCCCATGGGGTGCAGGGCCCAAGGACCTGGGCCATCCTCCACTGCACTCCCGGGCCACAGCAGAGAGCTGGCCTGGAAGAGGGGCAACCGGGACAGAATCCGGCACCCCGACCGGGACTAGAACCCGGTGTGCCGGTGCCGCTAGGTGGAGGATTAGCCTATTGAGCTGCGGCACCGGCCCCCTTTTAATCTTGAAGTAAGTAAATACTTCTTACAGAGGAAAAAATATATATAATAACCACAAAATTAATTATAAGAAAAATAATAAATTGGCCTTACTTAAAGTTTAAAACTTCTGCTCATCAAAAGACAATACTAAGAAATTCATAGCAAGCAACAGAGAGAAAGTGTTTGCAGAACACATATATGACTTATTGTTTAGTATATATCAATAACTTCTACAAATCATGAACAAAAGAACAGCCCAAGTTTAAGAAATGAGCAAATACACTTTGAAATAATACATAATGAAAGAAGTTACACAAGTGACCGAGAAGAATAAGAAAAGGAGTTCAACACTGCCAGTTATTAGGTGAAGCAAACCTAAATCATAAGAAACAACAGCTTATATGCTCTACAATGGCTACAATGGAAAGACTGGCCACACCAAATGTTTGTAAGGATATGAAGCAACTGTATCTCTCATACATTAAAATTAAGAATATAAAAAAAGTTTTGGCAGTTTCTTGTAAAATTAAACCTAACATCTGCCCTATGACCAGCACTGCACTCCCAGAAATTTACCAAGAAAAATGAAGATGTGTCAACAAGAAAACTTGTGTAAGAATGCTATAGTAGCATGACTCATAACAGCCAATAACCAGAAATAGCTCCAATGTCCATCAACAGCAGATTAAAGAAATAAAAACTGAAATATTATATTCATATATTAGTATACCACATGGCAATAAGAAGGGATGGACTACTAACGCATGCAGTAGATATGGATGGATAAAATTTATTTATTTATAATGGAAAAAGGAGTGAGTACCTGGTATATGATTCTATTGTGTTAATTTTTTAAACAAGCAAAAAGTATACAGCAATATAAACTATAACCATGGATATGTAGGGAGGATCTGAAGGAGGTAGAGGCAATTTTTTTGGCATGATGAAAATATCTTAATCCAGGTGGTAGTTACACAGATGTAAATTTCACTGAACATGAATTTTAGGCCACTAGTGAATATATGAATAACACTGTAGAAAAAGTACTCAAAATTCATTGTTAAATAAAAGAGGAAAGATGAGAATTGTGCTAGATGAAAGATAGACTTCAGGGTCTAACCAGATACAACATGTGGTTGCACGCGCATGGCAACACTACTCTGGGCAACACACCTATAAAAGACATTTTAAGGACATGCAGGAAATCTGACCACAATATTGGTTTCAGAAGCCATAAAAATATATTAATAGAAGTTTTTTTGTACTTTGTTTCATATCTTTGTCAAACCAGTGGTTAAGAATGTTATACTCCTGAGGCTGATGCTATGGCGTAGTAGGTAAACCACTGCCTGCAGTGCTGGCATCCCATATGGGTGCTGGTTCGAGTCCTGGCTGCTCCACTTCTGATCCAGCTCTCTGCCATGGCCTGGGAAACCAGTAGAAGATGGTCCAAGTCCTTAGGCCCTGCACCTACATGGGAGACCTGGAAGAAGCTCCTGGATCCTGGCTCCTAATCAGCCCAGCTCTGGCTGCTGTGGCAATTTGGGGAATAAACCAGCAGAGAGGAAATATCTCTCTCTCTCCCTCTCTCTGCCTCTCTGTGACTGCCTTTCAATAAATAATTAAATCTTAAAAAAAAAGAATGTTATAATACTATAGTTTCAATGATCTGTGATAACTTTAAATTTTACTATGCATGGATGAAATGGTCATCTTTCCATTTGCTTATTGTTTATAGCCCTTGCCTGTATTCCCACTAAACTAGGCGCTTTTTACTTTTCATTTGCTGAACTCTTTATTTGGTGGAGCATTAAGTCCTTGACTTTAATGTAAATTAGAAATACATTATCTCAAAAACTGAAAAAAGAAACAAAGAGAGAAGGGGGAAAGGGGAAAGAATGGAGGGGGTAAGGGAATATAATTATATTCTTTGACTTATATCTATGAACCATACTGAATACATTAAAAACTAATAAAATATTATAGAATGTGAAAAAAACAAACTATTCTAAAATATATTAATAGAAAATTGTAGATTCTGGGTAGATAAGAAAAATCAGGTGACAAGCAACATATACTTTCTTGTATTTTTTATATCATAGCACAGATTTCATTTAAATGTATATAACAGATAAGTACAGAAAGAAGTCCAGTAAGGGATTACATTATCTATTAACACAGGTGACTCAGGGGAGGGGGGGTGATGCTTACACTTTCTTCTCACTTGCCATATGCACATATATGGCTTCTACAACAATATTATACTGTTTGAAGTAGTAGACTGTGAAATTCACTGTTTGATAAGACAAGGTAAAAGATGGCAGGGATGAATAGGACAAGGAGAAAGAAACCTACCACTACTTAAGCTCTAAGTAAATCTATCAGGCATTTTCCATGCACTTCCCATTTCATCCTCACAAGAAACCTATGATCATTTCTATTTTCATACGGCTAAAAAGGGTACAAGCAATCACTTGAACATAATATAAAACAATCTCAAAAACCCATGCTCTTTCCACCTCACTTGTATGCCCTTTCAGATTTCGGAGACTTCACTAAGTATTTATTTTTAAATATTTATTTATTCATTTGAAAGTCAGAGTTACAGAGAAGGGGAGAGAGAAAAAGAGAGAAAGAGAGAGAGAGAGAAGGGGAGAGAGATGAGGAGAAGGGAGGGGAGGGTGGGGAGGAGAAAAGAGAAGAGGAGAGGATATTTTCCATCCACTGGTTCACTGCCCAATTGCTGCAATAGCCAG
Organism: Oryctolagus cuniculus; assembly: GCF_964237555.1. Lineage (NCBI taxonomy): Eukaryota > Metazoa > Chordata > Mammalia > Lagomorpha > Leporidae > Oryctolagus > Oryctolagus cuniculus. Next base: position 162,083,130 of record NC_091432.1, read on the forward strand.
AGCTGAGCCAATCCAAAGCCAGGAGCCAGGTCTTCTAAGTCTCTCACGTGGGTACAAGGGTGCAAGAACTTAGGCCATCTTCTGCTGCTTTCCTAGGCCATTAGCAGAGAGATGAAAGGGAAGTGGAGCAGCTAGGACTTGAACTGGTGCCCATACAGGATGCTGACACTGCAGGCCAGGACTGTAACCTGCTATGCCATAGCACCAGCCCCGTCACTAAGTATTTATGAAGTGTGTACTACACACACAGTGTTCTGTTAAATGTTTTATACAAATCACTTCATTCACACTCAGAACTTTCCATGTCAGGATGATGTATTCCCATTTCATAGATAAGAAAACTGAGGCACAGAAACGGAACAAGTCTCCCTGGTTCCCACAGATAATAGCTGACAGAACAAAGAATCAGGCTCAGGCCACCTGACTCTCCATGGTAGAGTCCAGTACGCTCTTCCATGTTTCCAAGTTCCCATGCTTTCAACGCGTTCCCAGTGGAGTACGAGAGAATGAGTGTCAGGTACCAACAAAAGGAACACTGACAACAGAAGTCAACCACACATTTTTCACAAGAACATCCTTGCTTACCTGTCCAGGGCGGTGCTTGTTGGCATACTCCTCCCAAACCCTCGGACCCCAATCTGACGGAAATATGGAATGCAAGAGAGGTTGGCGGCGATGACAGCCAGAGAGTCAGAAGGACTCACAAAGAAGCCATTCTGGCCTAGGATCATGTAACGGTCCTGTAGGAGGCAATGTGTAAAACTTTTCAGTCAGAACCTTCTGCTGCTAGCACCCCATCTCCACAACCATACAAGCCATTTCACTGCCATCTTACAAGTAAACAGACAAAAGTAACTTGATTGAGGCCAAAAGAACACAGGAAACCTTATTCCAAATTTCTCCATGTCAAGGGCCCAGAACCTCAACACAACTAGGAATGTGTTCACCTCCTGAAATGTGGATGCCCACCTCATGCTTCAGTAGCCTCTGTACACTTGGCTGTTTTCTCCCAAACATATGGAGAACAGAAGTTACTGCTGGTCCCTTAGCATGATGCTTTCAACAAAACCAGCTGTAAATAAAGATTTATTGCTTCACTTTTTTTTTTTTTTTTTAAGGAAACCACCTCTTTTATAACACAACGCTAATCTGGAACTAAGAAAGTAATGGCTATTTAACTGCAATATCTAGCCATTAAGCAAAAGAGCAGATGCAGAGCTAGTCAGGGTCCACATGTCCCATACATGCTAGCTCCAGATGTGTTCATTAATGTTCTGGCTTCTGATGCTTGGCTCAATACATGGTAAAAGGTCAGCAGGTAGAAAACTTTCCTACATACCCCGTCAGCATCAAATGCAGCTCCAAATCCATATTCTCCTCCTTTCATGGCTTCCAAAAGTGTTGTTGCATAGGTCAGGTTTGGGTCAGGATGCTGCCCTCCAAAGTCTTCCAGGGGAACACAGTTTATTGCAGAATTGGCTGGGGCCCCTAGCTCGTCACACAAAACTTTTCTCACGTACGGTCCCATAACTAAAACAAGATACACAGCCATGTGAAATATTTGCAGAACCTTCCCCCTAGAACATGTTGTTCTGGTTAGAACAAAAACAACTATTTTACAGATTGGAAGGGAAAAAAATTCTTCATTTTTTTAAGATATAACATAATGCTCACTTCAGTTACTATTTATTGAGCAGCTTCTATGTACCAGTTATTGTTAGTCATAAGCCAGTTATAAGAAATCTTGCTCACAAACCTTTTCTAAATGTTGCCAGAAAAGAAATCAACCATGTATTAATGACTCATTATTGCTTTTCATGTATTAAAATCTTTATCTAAACATATGCAAAAGCACCAAGGTCTCTTGAGATGGTCTTTGCCTCTGCAACTATTTGAACTCCCCCAAGTATGTAATTAAGCACTGTAAGCAACTGAAGTACATAAAACTCAGTGTATTTTACAAATGAATGCTGAGGAGCGGTGTCTTCTAGTGCAATGAACATTTATCAAGAGCCTAGTACGGGAATCTTACATCAGGAACGGAAGGGATCATACTGAAGGAACATAAAGACACACTTCCAACACTACTAGACTCTAAATCTAGCTATAGGATGAGTCAAATCCACAGATGAATGACTGTAGTTATAAGACAAAAAGAGAGGTACCATTCACTGCACAATATGAAATAAATATTATAAACTAACTAGATGCAAGTTTTTTCTTTCCCCAGTCATCCTGCAAAGGCATCCTGTAACAAGCTGACAGACAGCAGGTGCCATTTTGGATATAAGTAATAGCTGTGCCAGCTCATATGTGTGCCCAGCAACCAGCCAAGCGGAGACTCCTGAGTCTGGTGGCGAGAACAGACTGGGGGATGGGTTCTCGTGACTGTGGGAAGCTTGTGTGCTGGGACTGTGAAAATACTAAGGCTGTGTGGGAGGATTCAGGGTGTGACTGGGATAGTGGGCAGTCACTGTGGGAGGCTCCACACAATCAGGACTCCCTGGTTACCTGGCTGGGGGCACACTGCTGGAGAATCTGAGTTTATACTGAGGACTACACAGATCCTTTGTATGGTCCTTCTGGCAGAGCAGATGAATAACAAACTCACTGGGGCTAGCACTCAGGCACTAGTCTTCTTTGAGGAGAGGAGCTCAGCTGAGTCTATGCAAACAGACAAGAAGAAACTTTCCCTCTGATTAAAAAAAAAAAAAAGGCTTACCACACCAAACCTGGATGTATCATCTCAGACACACCCTTCACACTGGAGCACTGAACAGAGCTCCCTGGCCACTCCTACCAAACGCCTCTAGGTATTCCCTGAAAGCAGACACTCCACTAATCCAATCAGACATAGTCCAAAGATAAAAGCAGCCAGAGTGAAAATCAAAAAGAAACCAAGGAGTATCTCCACAAATACTGAATAACAAACACACTAATCCAAGAAATATGAATAAGGAAGATGGGGCCAGTGCTGTGACGTGGTGGGTAAAGCTGCCATCTGCAGTGCCAGCATCCCATATGGGTGCTGGTTCGAGTCCGAGCTGCTCCACTTCCAATCCAGCTCTCTGCTGTGGCCTGGGAAAGCAGCAGAAGATGACCCAAGTCCTTGGACCCCTGTACCCACATGGGAGACCAGGAAGAAGCTCCTGGCTCCTGGCTTCAGACAGGCACAGCTCTAGCCATTGTGGCCATTTGTGGAGTGAACCAGCAGATGGAAGACGGCTCTCTCTCTGTCTCTCCTTCTAGCTCTGTGTAACTCTGACTTTTAAACAATAAATAAATAAATCTTTAAAAAAAATAAGGAAGATAAGATGACACTCCCAAAAGAACACAACACCTCAATACTAGATTGTGAAGATGATGAGACTGAAGAAACACCAGAAATGGAATTCAAAAAATTGATCATAGGATTACTTACAAGTCATCAGAAGCAAATGCACAAACTAATGAAATCTACATGACATGAAAGAAAATTTCTCCCATGAAATTGATATCTTAAAGACAAAACAAAATGAAATCATGGAAATGAATAATTCAATAGAACAAATAAAAAATACAGAATACAGTGGAGAGCCTTAACAACAGAAATGGTGAAGCAGAAAAAAGAATATCTGACATAGAAGACAAAGCACAGGAAATTACAGTCAGACCAAAGACAAGAAGAAGAAATTAGAAAACTAAAAAACAATGTTAGGAATCTACAGGATACTATCGAATGACCCAACATATGGGTTCTAGGAGTTCCTGAAGGCATGGAAAGAGAAAAAAGATTAGAAGGCCTTTTTAGTGAAATAATAACAGAAAATATCCCCAATTTGGAGAAAGAAAGGGGCATCCAAGTACAGGAAGCACAAAGAACTCATAATAGACATGACCAGAAAAGATCTTCACCACAACACACTGTAATCAAACTCTCAACAGTAAAACATAAAGAAAAGATTCTAAAATGTGCATGAGAGATATGCCAGATTACTCTCAGAGGATCTCCAATTAGACTCACAGCAAACTTCTCATCAGATACCTGACAGGCTAGGAGGGAATGGTGAGATATACTCCAAGTATTAAGAGAAAAAAACTGTCAACCCAGAATATTATACCCTGCAAAGCTCTCATTTATGAATGAAGGTGAAAAAGACCTTCCATGACAAACAGAAATGGAAAGAATTTGCTATCACCTGTCCAACCCTGCAGAAGATGCTTAAGGATTCGCTGCACACAAAAACATAGAAACATAGGCATCACTATGGAATAAGGTAAAGGAAGGAAAGCTTCCAGTAAAGTACAAAGGAAATCCAAAGTAAAAAATAGAAATATGTATTGAAAAAATGGCAGGGCAAAGTTTTTTTTGTTACTTATCAATAGTCACCTTGAACGTAAATGGTCTTAACTCTCCGGTTAAAAAACACAGATTAAAAAAAATCTGTTTGCTGCCTACAAGAAACACATCTCACCAACAAAGATGCATGCAGTCTGAAAGTGAAAGGATAGAAAAAAAAAAGTGCTCACACTGCAGAACCAACAAGGAGTTGTATGCATATTCACAGTATTTAGTGACAGGGAAATAAATATCAAAATAAACAGCTAAAATACTTAAAATACATTCTCTGGGAAGTTGGGAACTGAGGAAAAGAAAACGTTAGGGATAGAGCTGAACTATTTAGCTATTTAAACTAAGACATGTACTGGGATCAAAAAGTAAAACAATGAACTACAGTTTTTACTCTATCCGTACCACATTCTAATAAGCGTAGTCTTAAACTTATCTGTTCAACTTTTCTTTTCTCTGATATGTAAATTTTTATGTAAATTTTACATACTCTCAAAACCCAACATGCATTAATGCCTTTTTAATATGTCTTGCCCACCAGTTTGCAGAAAACCATGAGCTCACCTCCATGCATTGCATCAACACGGATCTTCAGTTGGCTGGGCCCAGTCAGTAGACTCTTGATGGCATTAAAGTCAAAGATGGTTCGAAGGAGGTTGAGATAGATGTCCACAGGATCCACGATCTCCACTAAGGACATGGAGCAAAGGGAGACAGCCATGACTGCACCCACAAAACTCTGATCTCAAAACCCCATCACAGTCTTACACTACACATAGGGAGTGTCCATTTGTGGAAACAATCACAAATCAAGGCACAATCAACTTTTCAGATGACTATAAAATGTGTAAATATAAGATCACATTACTTTTAATTATAAATAATGTAATATCATGTCTAAATAATATCAAGTTATAAATTCTTTGCAAGTTACAAGTCAACCAAAAGAGTAAATTTAAATAAAAACATGTCTTGTTACCCCTGTTCCCACCTTCTTTCTATCACCTCCCTCCCAAAAAATGTACATATCTCAATGTTTGCCATATCCAGTTGCCTTTCTTCTGGGGGCCAACCAAAGACTCAGCTGGTATAAGACCAATCAAACAGTGACCCCTATGCCCAAATGCCAGATCCTACTGCAGACTTGGTGATGAAGGATGTATTCCTGAGTTTGCATGAAATCTCCTTCATGCTCATTCAGTACCCAAATTCCCAGTGAAGGTCAAACATCAACAAATCCTTATTCAATATGAATGAATGTATCTGGCACAATTCAATGAACAGGAATACAAACCACATCTTTTTGATTTACATGACATACAAAAAACCAAGAATGTAATGTATTTTTCATGCTGGGCAATCAGGACATAATTAATGTTCAGAAAGAGAAAGAGAAAACTAATTCCTGGAGCAAGGACAGTCTATTCAATAAATGGTGCTGGGAAAATTGGATTTCCACGTGCAGAATCATGAAGCAAGACCCCTACCTTACACCTTACACAAAAATCCACTCCACATGGATTAAAGACCTAAATCTACGACCTGACACCATCAAGTTACTAGAGAACATTGGAGAAACCCTTCAAGATATTGGCACAGGCAAAGAATTTCTGGAAAAGACCCGGGAGGCACAGGCAGTCAAAGCCAAAATCAACTATTGGGATTGCATCAAATTGAGAAGTTTCTGTACTGCAAAAGAAACAGTCAGGAGAGTGAAAAGACAACCGACAGAATGGGAAAAAATATTTGCAAACTATGCAACAGACAAAGGGTTAATAACCAGAATCTACAAAGAGATCAAGAAACTCCACAAAAACAAAACCAACAACCCACTTAAGAGATGGGCCAAGGACCTCAATAGACATTTTTCAAAAGAGGAAATCCAAATGGCCAACAGGCACATGAAAAAATGTTCAAGGTCATTGGCAATCAGGGAAATACAAATCAAAACCACAATGAGGTTTCACCTCACCCCAGTTAGAATGGCTCACATGCAGAAATCTACCAACAACAGATGCTGGCGAGGATGTGGGGAAAAAGGGACACTAACCCACTGTTGGTGGGAATGCAAACTGGTCAAGCCACTATGGAAGTCAGTCTGGAGATTCCTCAGAAACCTGAAGATAACCCTACCGTTCGACCCAGCCATCCCACTCCTTGGAATTTACCCAAAGGAATTTAAATTGGCAAACAAAAAAGAGGTCTGCACCCTAATGTTTATTGCAGCTCAATTCACAATAGCCAAGACCTGGAACCAACCTAAATGCCCATCAACGATAGACTGGATAAAGAAATTATGGGATATGTACTCTTTAGAATACTATACCGCAGTAAGAAACAACGAAATCCAGTCATTTGCAACAAAATGGAGGAATCTGGAACACATCATGCTGAGTGAAATAAGCCAGTCCCAAAGGGACAAATACCATATGTTCTCCCTGATCGGTGACGACTGACTGAACACCAAGAGGGAAACCTGTTGGAGTGAGGTGGACACTATGGGAAATGGTGGCTTGATCAGCATAGCCCTGACTGTTAATGAACAACTAAATACATTATCCCTCTTAGTAGTTTTTTTATCTGTTCTACTTAATATGACTGGTTTAGATCTGTAATTGATGCACAGTTATTCTTAAGTGTTGAAAATTAACTGAAATGTGATCCCTGTTGAACATGGTGGTGGGAATGGGAGAGGGAAGAGATGTATAATTTGGGACATGCTCAGGCTGACTTGCCCCAAGTGGTGGAGTTGGAAGCATACCAGGGGATTCCAATTCAATCCCATCGAGGTGGCATGTACCAATGCCATCTCACTGTTCCAGGTGATCAGTTTCAGTTCACAGTTGGTCATGGTGAAGGGACTGGGAGTCAAAGGGAGCACATAGACAAGTCTAGTACCTGCTAACGCTAACTGATGGAGTAAATAAAGGGGAGAGTGATCCAACATGGGAAGTGAGATACTCAGCAGACTCATAGAATGGCAGATGTCCTAAATAGCACTCTGGCCTCAGAATCAGCCCTAAAGGCATTCGGAGCTGGCTGAAAAGCTCATGAGAGTATTTCAGGCATGGAAAGCCAAGACACTCTGGCAAAAGATCTCTGCGAGTGAGATCCCAGTGGAAAGAACAGGCCATCAAAGAAGGAGGTACCTTTCTCTGAAGGGAGGAGAGAACCTCCACTTTGACTATGACCTTGTCTAAACAAGATAAGAGTCGGAGAACTCAGAGGGCTTCCATAGCCTTGGAAACTCATGACTGGAGCATAGGGAGATTACTGATGCCATAGACAGGAGTGTCAATTGGTAAAGTCAACAACAGGAGTCACTGTGCACTTACTCCTCATGTAGGATCTCTGTCCTTAATGTGCTGTACATTGAGATTTAATGCTATAACGAGTACTCAAACAATATATTTCACTTTGTGTTTCTATGGGGGTGCAAACTGTTGAAATCCTTACTTAATGCATACTAAACTGATCCTCTGTAAAAAAAAAAAAAAAAAAAAAAAAAAAAGAAAGAAATTATCAATTCCCAACTTGACTCTCACTGGGATTAAACATGACAATAGGTCTGCTCTGATTTCATCATCATTTAAAAAAATCATCTATTATTTTTCACTTTATGTTTCTGTGTGGGAGCAAACTGTTGAAATCCATACTTAATGTATACTAAGCTGATCTTCTGTATATTAAGATAATTGAAAATGAATCTTGATGTGAATGGAAGGGGAGAGGGAGTGGGAAAGGGGAGGGTTGTGGGTGGGAGGGACGGTATGGGGGGAAAGCCATTGTAATCCATAAGTCGTACTTTGGAAATTTATATGCATTAAATAAAAGTTTAAAAAAAAAAAAAAAAGAAAAAAAAAAAGAAAAAAGATCTGTGTGTGTGTGCATGTGTGTGTGTGTATATAACTCTGTCTTTCAAATAAATAAGTTAATCTTTTAAAAAAAATGTTGCTTGGGATGGCCACACCCCATATTGGAGCCTGGATTCAAGTCTGAGCTCTGCTTGCAGCTTCCTACTAATGTGTACCCTGTGAAGAAGCAGGTGATGGCTCAGGTACTTGAGTCTCTTTCACCTGGATTGGGTTCCTGGTTCTTGGCTTCAGTCTGACCCAATCCCAGATGCTAAAGGTAAGTGGAGAGTGAACCAATGCATGGCAGAACTCTCTACCCTACTCCCTCCCTCCCTCCCTCCCTGTCTGTCTGTCTGTCTCTCTCTCTCTCTCTCGTCTTTTTCTCTGCCTCTCAAAATAAATAAAAAGAGATAATATTTTAAAAACATCTATTTGTTAAACACAACACATCCTTTGCCTTCAGTCACCTAGAAATTCCATGTGTATGCATGTATGAGTGTATGCAGGCTCCCAACCAGATTAACAAAAAAGCAGGCATTGCTACCATCAGTGAGTATCATAAGGCTTTCAACACACTGGCTCAGCAAAAATCAACTCAAAACTTTTCAAGAAACATTTGGTAGAACTGACCCAAACTCTGACCCCTGCACAGTCCATTTAGGGTTTTGGCTCCAAATAATTCATGAAACCAGGTATTTCATCTTTTTTGCTAAATTATATTACATGTAATATAAGTATATCATCTTAATAGAAACTTTATTGAAGTACTTAGAGGGCCACAAAGAATAAAACATGTTGGTTAGTTCTACTGTTACTTGTATGTCTTCAAGAAAATAGTAGAATAAGTAGAGGGAGAAAAATATTGTGCACATAAGTGATAGTAACACATTGCTGTATGCTTCAAAATCAATCTACAAAACAAAAATTTGTACTCTGAGTAGTTGACAAGTTGTATTCACCCCAGAATATAATATTTTTAGCAAATTTCATTTCTATTCTTTAATTCTTGAACCACGTATCTACAAATATTTGGCACTTACTGAATCCCATTCTTAAATTTCCTAACCTAGTATACAACAAGCGAGCAATAAATGTATATTACACTAAGCTGAGCTTCATGGTCTGCCTGGGAAAAGAAAGCCCTACCCTCCATGAGAAATTAGTAAGTCCATTGGCAGGTTAGGTTTCTTCTTAACTACCTAAGACATTCCAGCATCTTCATCTTAATTGCTCATAAAATCAAAGACAAGTTAAGGCAATTCACAGCCCACTCCTGGAAAGCTCCACAGGATTCAACCTGAGTCTTATCCTATGTCAGAAATGAAAGAGTTTGGAAATCAGTTTTTGAAAGATTCTAGCTCTCAATACATTGGCTTCTCTCCTTTCTCTCCAAACCATGCTGTTTCAATAATCTAGATAGATAGATAGACAGACAGATAGCAATATACACACATGTATATTTATATATACATATATATATACTCAGTCCTGTAATTCATAATTCAGTAATTTTCTTGAGTGTACTCCCCTGCAAAAACCACAGTCACCCCCATCCACAGAGTTATTCTGATTTCTTCAAAATTCAATCTCTCTATTACCTCTAAATGGTTTGAATTTGTTCTCGAGGTCAAATTCTTGTCTTCCTAGGCGGGATAGGTCAATTCGAAGATCAGGACATATGGCATACTCCTCAATTGTCTTGCTGATCTGATAGATTTTGTCTGAGACAACATCTGGTGCAGGACCTAAAATTTGAACAACAAAAGATAATTTCTTTAAAGTCTTAGAATTATAACTGGAGAAATGTTACCATCCTTCTTCAGGCAATGAACAATAAGCAATGATTCACAGTTCAATTAGCCTTGATATTTCTCGTGCTACATTCATTTACCATAAAGGAAATTTGGTCAGCCTCACCTGCTCTGTGTAGACTAATAAACCCCCACTTTTTTTTTTTTCTTTACCTTGTAAGCAATGTTACATCGTCTCTAAAAATAGTTTCACACCTGCCAGGGAGACCCAGTTATGTAATCAGTTTTATTCAGGATATGAGACACAAACAGGATATGCATCTGACAGAAGTGAGGGATTCCAGACTTAAACTGCAGCTTCCCCAGTGCACCTGCAGGAAGAAAATATGATTTCTTCTTCCACTGCTGCTCCCTATCTGATATGTGAGCTTAATAGGGTAAATTAATTACGGTCTCCAACTCATGCTCTCTAGTCACTCCCAAGTTTTCTAAATAAGATTTAACTTAAATTATCTTCTGAATTTCCTCAGGAGAAAAAGTTGACAATTAAGTTGAGACAGACTTTTAAAAAACTGAACATGGAGCCAATTGTTGTCCTCCTTTCTGTTTTGTTTCTTTTTCTTAAGATTTATTTGTTTTTATTTGAAAGGCAGAATTAGAGAGAGCGTGAGAGACAGATCTTCCATACACTGGTTCACTCCCCAAATGTATTCTAGCTCTGAATGCATTGGCTTCTCTTTTCTCTCCAAACCATGCTGTTTCAATAAGATAGGTAGGTAGGTAGGTAGGTAGGTAGGTAGATAGATAGATCGATCGATCGATCGATCGATCTGCAACAGCCAGGGCTGGGCCAGGCCAAAGCCAGGAGCCAGGAGCCAGGAATTCCATCCAGGAATTCCATGTGGGAGGCAGGGGGCCTAAGGACTTGTAATATTTTCTGCTGCTTTCTACGACTCACTAGCAGGGAGCTGGATCAGAAGCGGAGCAGCCAACTCAAACCCAAACCCGTGCCCTCATGGAACGCTGGTGTCCCAGGTGGCGGCTTAACCTGCTGTACCATAACACCCGCCCTAAGGTTTTGTTTTCTTTTCTTTTTAAAAGGGTATGGCTGCCCCTTGGAATCCTCAGGGGATGGCAGATACCAAAAGTCAAGGATGCTCAAGCACTTATGTACCTGACAGATAGATAACCATATATAAAGCTTATTTAACTACTGTATTGTAACTTTCTACTGAACAGAAACTGTCTACTGATTTTCTTAAATATCCCCATCCTTAGTCTCACACTGTCTGACTCAATAGCCACTAGCCACATTTGGCCACTGAGCACCCAAAATACATCTAGTCAAATGAAGACATGCTATAATTATAAAATGCACATTCAATTTGGAGGACTTAGTAGCAAAATGTAGTACAGCTTGTAACTTTCATGCCAACGTGTTAAGTTGACAACATTTTGGATACAGTAGTTTAAATAAAATATGTCATTAACTTCATTTTTTCTACTCTGTTATGTGGCTACTAAAAAAGTTTAAATTATGACTCATAATATACTACCATCAGATACCACTGCCTTAGAGAATAGACCACTTACTGTCCCCCATTAAGTGGCTATAACAATGAATAGTGGGCAAGGCTACTGCCTGTCATGTGGGTACCAGTTTGAGTCCTGGATGCTCTACTTCTGATTCAGCTCCCTGCTAACAGCTTAGGAAAGCAGAGAAGGATGGCCCAAGTACTTAGGCCCCTGTACCCACGTGAGAAACCTGGCTCTTGGCTTTGGATTGGCCTAGCTCCAGCCATTGCAGCCATTTGGAGAGCAAACCAGAGGATGGAAGACCTCTGTGTGTGTGTATGTGTCTGTGTGTCTGTGTGTCTGTGTGTGCACGAACGTGTGTATGTCTGTAACTCTGCCCTTTAAATAAATAAATATTTAAAAAAATATAAGAATGAATAGTGGGTATTGGCATTGTGGCATGGCAGGTTAAGCTCAGGTTTACAATGCCAGCATCTCATGTTGGAGTGCCAGTTTAAGTCTAGGAGCTGCTCTGCTTCTGATCCAGCTCCCTGCTAATGCGCCCAGGAAAGCAATCAGTGATGCCCCATGTATTTGGGCTGCTGCTGTCCACATGGGAGACTAGGATGGAGTTCCAGGCTCCTGGCTTCAGCCTGGCCCAGTTCCAGTCACTGGGACCATTTGGGGAATAAGCCAGTACATGAAAGATCTTTCTATCTCTGACTCTCCCTCTCTGTCACTCTGCCTTTCAAATAAATAAGTATTTTTAAATATTTTTTCAAAAAAGGTACAGTAATAACCCCATTCCAGTCAGATAGAAAACAGTCTAGTAGATTTTACCATTTTCTTTTCGTAATGTACAGAAAAAAGAAGACTTCAAAGAAATCCACATAGCCCTTCTCTTTCAATTTTTATCCTTCTTTACCCTTCACATAAATAAGTGCTCCTCTTTAGTTTTTCCATTTTCTGTGCTGGCCAAATCTGAGAATGCATAAGCACCCTCCTACAATCCCCGATGCTCTACGCACCACACTGTGTTCTGTGGCTGTGTCTATCATTCTTTACGAAGTCTTTATCTGAGTTTTAATACCAGCACACCACAGAAACGTCTATGGAGCCTCTCAACCACCCTTGTGGTGCATCTCAGAGTTCATAAGCAACATCTGCACTCCTGCCAACTCCTAAGCTCCCTGACATCCTCCACTGCATGGACTTCTCATTTTACTTTAATCACTGCCTGCCACAGTCAGACTTGAACCATTGCTGTCTCTATGAAATCAATCTCTGAAAGCACCAAATTTGAGCCTTCTCCTCTCACAAACTCAACTTCCAGCTACCTGAATCAGAACCTGTGTCTCACTCTTGTATTGATGGCCTGTCACCACTTAATTAATCCCAGACTGCTGGCCTTTCTAGTCCCACTGGTCTCCTATTCCAGACAGGACACTACCTATGACATCATGGGAGGCATGCCCTTGTTAGCATAAGATCACAAGACAAACACTTACTGAAATTTACATATGCCACATTTTACACTTTATATACAATCTATCACTCACAAAAGCAGATTAAGTAGTAATTAATACCCTCATTTCCCAAATAAGGAAACTGGTATTGGAAGACTTGATGTACCTTAACCAGGATCACATCACAGAGGTGGGATTTGAATCCTAACAATCTGACGTCAGCTCAGACACTCTTAACAGCTAGGAGCCCTTCTGATGTTCTGCCATGTCCACAGTCATTCTCCATTTCAGTGCACCGCCGTCATCTGTTCCCCTTGCTACACATTCATGAGGCAGACAGGGGCACTCACCAAATTACCAAAACTGAATCCCCTAAGAAGGAGGTGTGTAACTTCACCTGTCCTCTGGACTCCCCAGGAATCTTCAACAATTCTCCTACAGTACCTATGACAAAACACCTCCTTTGGCCGGCGCCAGCATCCCATATGAGTACCAGTTTGAGTCCCAGACTCTCCACTTCTGATCTAACTCTCTGCTGTGGCTTTGGAAAGCAGTAGAAGATGGCCCAAGTTCTTGGGCCCCTGCACCCAGGTAGGAGACCCGGAAGAAGCTCCTGGCTCCTGGCTTCAGATCAGCTCAAGCCATTGGAGCCATGTGGGGATTGAACCAGTGGATGGTTCTCTACCTCTCTGTCTCTACCTCTCTTTTACAAGTAAATAAAATAAGTCTTTAAAAAAAATACCTCCTTTTATTCCAAATTCCTTCTCTATTCATGCCCCGTTATCTTTGCAAGGAATCTCTCCTCACACTTTTCTGAAGAGACATACACAACAGTTCTCTAGAACTTCTATTATGAGCCTTCAAACTTGACTCTGCACCCACTTTTGCCTTCTTTCTTTGAAGTTCTGCTCCATTCTTGGAATCAAACTTCTCAATGAGCTTCCCATTTTAAGCTTTCTTAACCACCTTATTCCTCAGTCACTTAACTAAACTGTTACAAGGCTTAACTAGGATAAAATATGAACAGTGCTGAGTCTGGATCCCAGCACACTATAAGTAATAGAAACAGTATTTTTAGGCCGGTGCCGTGGCTTACTAGGCTAATCCTCTGCCTTGCGGCACCAGTACACCGGGTTCTAGTCCCGGTCGGGGTGCCGGATTCTGTCCAGGTTGCCCCTCTTCCAGGCCAGCTCTCTGCTGTGGCCAGGGAGTGCAGTGGAGGATGGCCCAAGTCCTTGGGCCCTTGCACCCACACAGGAGACCAGGATAAGCACCTGGCTCCTGGCTTTGGATCAGCGCAGTGCGCCGGTCGCAGCACGCCGGCCATGGCGGCCATTGGAGGGTGGAAGGAAGACCTTTCTCTGTCTCTCTCTCTCACTGTCCACTCTGCCTGTCAAAAAAAAATTAAAATAAAATAAAAAAAGAAACAGTATTTTTATTATTGTTTCCATTTCTTATCATCTCTTCCCCTCTACTCAGTAACATGATCAGAATGGTCCTGTCTTCCAAATATGTACATAAAGCAACATAGTTCCAAATGTTTTCGACCTCCTACTCATTCTTCAGGTTTTTTTCATATATTTCTTTTCAAAAATTTTAAACTTCATTTTTAATTAGTTTTTTGTTTGTTTTTTTGACAGGCAGAGTGGACAGTGAGAGAGAGAGACAGAGAGAAAGGTCTTCCCTTGCCGTTGGTTCACCCTCCAATGGCCGCCGCGGCCGGTGCGCTACAGCCGGCGCACCGCGCTGATCCGAAGCCAGGAGCAAGGTGCTTATCCTGGTCTCCTGTGTGGGTGCAAGGGCCCAAGGACTTGGGCCATCCTCCACTGCTTTCCCGGGCCACAGCAGAGAGCTGAACTGCAGGAGGAGCAACCGGGACTAGAACCGGCACCCATGGGATGCCGGTGCCATAGGCAGAGGATTAACCAAGTGAGCCATAGCGCAGGCCCTAGCATTTCTTTTAAATAGCCAGGCGCCCTAGAACTGGATGCATATATATTTATTATAGTCACATCTTCCTGTTGAATTGGTCCCTTAATCATTAAATAGTGCCCTTCTTGATCTCTTTTTAACAGTTTTTGTGTTAAAGTCTATTTTGTCTATATTAGGATGGCTACATCTATCCATTTTTGCTTTCCATAACCATGGAATATCTTTTTTTCCATTCTTTCCCTTTCAGTCTGCATGTATCTTTGTTGGTGACGTGTGTCTCTTGTAGGCAGCAAATAGATGGGTCTTGTTTTTTAATCCATTCAGCCAGTGTGTATCTTCAAAATTGAGAACGTAGGTGATTTATACTCAAGGTTTCTACTGACAAGTAATGACTTGGTCTTGACATTTTTCTATACATATTCCTATTGCTTATTTTGGATTTCCTTTGCACTTTTACTGGGAGATTTTCTGTCTTCATATTCTTTCATAATTATGCTATCTTTCTGTATTTCTGTGTATAGCACATCCTTAAGCATCTTTTGTAAGGCTGAATGAGTGGTGAAAAATTCTTGCAATTTCTGTTTATTATGGAAGGTCTTTATTTCACCTACATTCATAAATGAGAGTTTTGCAGGTTACAGTATTCTGGGTTAATAATTCTTTTTTCTTGAGATTTTGACTATATCTCTCCATTCTCTCTTAGCCTGTAGTCTAATTGGAGATCTCCTGAAGTAATCTGGCATATCTCCAATGTACATTTCATAATCTTTCCTTTATGTTTTACTGTGGAGGAATTAGACTACAATGTGTCATGCCTATTTTGAGTTCTATGTGCTTCCAGTGCTTGGATGTCCCTTTCTTTCTCCAAATTAGGGAAGTTTTCTGTAATTATTTCACTAAACAGACCTTCTAACCATTTTCTCTTTCCATACCTTCAGGTACTCCTAAGACCCATATGATCAGTCATTTGATAAGAGCCCATAAATCTCCAACACTGTTTTTAATTTTTCTAATTTCTTCTTCATTTTTTTGGTCTGACTGAAAAATTTCCAAAGGTTTGCCTTCTACCTCAGATATTCTTTCACCTGCCTCACCAAGTCTGTTGTTAAGGCTTTCCATAATATTTTTTATTTGACCTAATGAATGCTTCATTTCTTTTCCTTTTTTTTTTTTTTTTTTTTGACAGGCAGTGTGGACAATGAGAGAGAGAGACAGAGAGAAAGGTCTTCCTTTTCGTTGGTTCACCCTCCAATGGCCACTGTGGCTGGTGCGCTGCAGCCGGTGCACCGCGCTGATCCGAAGCCAGGAGCCAGGTGCTTCTCCTGGTCTCCCATGCGGGAGCAGGGCCCAAGGACTTGGGCCATCCTCCACTGCACTCCCGGGCCATAGCAGAGAGCTGGACAGGAAGAGGAACAACCAGGACAGAACCAGCGCCCCAACCGGGACTAGAACCCAGTGTGCTGGCGCTGCAGCGGAGGATTAGCTTATTGAGCCATGGCGCCGGCCTGAATGCTTCATTTCTAATATTTCTTTTTTTTTATTTATCTGAGAGAGAGAGAGAGTGAGTCTTCCATCCACTGGTTAACTCCCCAAATGGCTGCAATGGCCAGAGCTGTGCTGATCTGAAGCCAGGATCCAGGAGCTTCTTCCAGATCTCCCACACAGGTGCAGGGGCTCAAACACTTGGGCCATCTTTACTGCTTTCCCAGGCCATAGCAGAGAGCTGGATTAGAAAAGGAGTAGCTGGACTCTGGCCTTAGAATCATCCCTTAAGGCACTTGGATCTGGCTAAAAAGCCCATGAGAGTTTCTCAGGCATGGAAAGCCAAGACACTGTGGCATAAAATGACCTAAATGAAAGATCTCTGTGAGTGAGATCCCAGTGGAAAGAAACAGGTCATCAAAGGAGGTATCTTTCTCTGAAGGGAGGAGAGAACTTCCACTTTGATTATGGCGTTGTCTAAATAAGGTCAGAGTCTGTGAACTCGAGGCTTCCATATTCTTGGCAGTTCATGACAAGAGCCTTGGGTGATTACTGACGTCATAAATAAGAGTGTCAATTGTTAAATCAACAAGAGGAGTCACTGTGTACTTACTCCCCATGTAGGACTGCTGTCCTTAATGTGTTGTACTATGTGAATTAACGGTAAAAATAATCTTTAAATAGTACTTTATACTTTGTGTGTCTGTGTGGGTGCAATCTGTTGAAATCTTTACTTGGTATATACTAAGTTGATCTTCTGTATATAAAGGTAATTAAAAATGAATCTTAATGAAGAATGGGATGCAAGAGGGAGTGGGGTATGGGATGGTCTGTGGGTGGGAGGGTGGTTATGAGGGGAAAAAACGCTATAATCCAAAAGTTGTACTTTTGAAATTTATATTTATTAAATAAAAAGTTTTCTAAAAGAAAAAAAAAGGAGAAGCTGGGATATGAACTGGTGCTAATATGGGATGCTGGCACTACAAGCAGAGGCTTAGCCCACTACACCACAGCACCAGCCCCTCTAATATTTTCTTATGATTTCTATTTAAAAATCTCAATTTCATGGGAAAATGTTTCATTCATATATTGTATTGATTTCTTTAATTTGTGGATTTTCTTCTCATTGTTTCTGAGTAATCCTATGGTTAATCTTTTGAATTCAGTTTCTAGCATTTCATCAATCTCTTCATCTTCACGTCCTAATATTGAAGTACTGTTGTGTTCCTTTGCGGGATGGGTGGTGCAGGGTATTAAACTGTCTTCTTGATTCTTGTTTCTTGAATTTCTGTGTTTATTTTTAGGCATTTGTGGAGATACTTGTTGGTGTTTTTCCTCTATGGTTTACATCTTTAAACTATGCCTTTGTGGTTTCGTGGATTGTCTGCTCTGTCAGTGAAATACTGAGCTGCATGCTGAGTGTGGTTGGGAGCTCGTCAGTACTCCAGGGTAAGGCGTGTAATTCAGGGTGACATCCAAGTATGGTGTGATAGACCTCCTCTTATTAAAGGAAGGACAGTTAAGGTCACCTCTGTTGGCATAATCACACTCTCACCTCTTCTCTTCCAAAGTGGTCAGTGTCTGTGTGTTAGCCCTCAGTGGGTGTAATACTCATCCACGCTTCCACAAAACATCTGCACACAGTGATTGCCCAAAGACTCAGCTACACCCTGTGTCCTCTTGTGCAGTCCCAATTCCTACAGTCTCAGCACACAGGGCTCCAACAGTCATGGGGTGCAGAGGGTCCATTCTGCTCCACTAGCCTGTCCCATTCACAGAGAGGCTGAGACATTCCCAGAGCCAGCTGCCTGTGAGTGCTCCATCCAGAGGGTTTGAGCCTCAGTCTGTGATATGTTGAGAGGCTTGGAGGAACCCACAGTCCTACATGAATGCCCAGCCCCCTGTCAATCCTCCTAGTCTAACTCAGAGTCAGCAGAGAACACAGATTTTTCCCTCTGGTGAAATTCTTGTATCACACGTGTAGACAAGAGCCACCGGCCACAGCCCACAAGTTGCCAGGCACATACAAGAGCTGGTACTAATATCAGAGTGGCTCCTTCTCCTGCCTGCTACCAGGTGCACACACCCGAGCTGCTGCTCTGCTACTGCTGCAAAGACGACTCATTCCTGCTGGACACCCACACAAGAGGTGCTGCGGCTGCAACTTACGTCCAAAATGGTACCTGCCTTCTCTCAGCTGGTGGCCAGGTGCGTCTGTAGGAGGGTGGGGATGGGGAGAAATACGCCCCCCCTTTTTTTTTTAACTGTGTTAGCTCAGGGCTCCAGCCAGACTCAAAGACAGTGAAGTCTGCTTGGCTCTCCCTTCAGCTACATCATCAGCGGCACAGGCTGCTGTAGTCTGATCTCACCTTGCTCTCCAAAGCTGGCGCTTTCACTGGCTTTGGGCCGCTGGGGTCTTGTGTGATATCTATGGTCCTTGCTGCTGTACCTTCCACAGAGATCCACGGTGTTCCTCTATTCCTCCTCCTTCCTCTGAATCTCCACTGCAGTTTTCTCTCCAAATCTCCCCTGAGAATACGCTTTCTCCACTTTTTTTTTTCCCCTAACCTAGAGCAGTATACCCATACCATATTCTGCCATCTTGGAATCCCCCCTCAACATTCTTTTTAAAGATTGATTTATTTATTTGAAAGTCACAGTTACGGGGGTGGGGAGAGAGAAAGATTGGGAAGAGAACCAGAGAAAGGTTGTCCATCTACTGGTTCACCTCCTAAATGGCTGTAACAGCCAGAGCTGGGTTAGACCAAAGCCAGGAGACAAGAGCTTCTTCCGGGTCTACCAGGAAAGTGCAAAGGCCCAACCTCTTGGACAATTTCCACTGCTTTCCCAGGCATGTTAGCAGGGAGCTGGATTAGACCCAGAGCATCCAGGCCTTGAATCAGAGCCCATATGGGGGGTCAGCACTGCAGACAGTGGATTAACCCACTGTGCCACAGCCCCAGCCCACTCTTAACATTTTTAAAAAAATTACTCAAGGTTGTTACTGATAGGTAAGGACTTACTTTTGATATATTTTTATTTGAAAGGCAGAGAGAGAAAAAGAGAAGAGAGATGGCGAGCAAGTACTCCCACCCACTAGTTCACACACCAAATGCCCACAACAACCACAGCTTTAGCTAGGCCACTGCCCAGAGCCAGGAACTCAGTGTGGGTGGCAGGAATCCAAAACTTGAGCCATCACCACTGCTTACCAGGTTCTGCATCAGCAGGAAACTGGACTAAGAAGCAGGAGTCAGGCATCAAAGCATGCCACTCTAATAATGGACGCAAGCATCCTACTAACTACTAGGCTAAACAATTGCCCACATACTGCCATTTTTTTATTAATTATTTTCTGGTCTTTTTTTTTTTGCAAGCCATTCTTTTTTCCTTTCTTCCTCTCTTATTTTTGTGATTTGGTGATTTTCTGTAGTGAGAGGCTTTGATTCTTTTCCTGCCTCATTTGTATATTTGCTATTGCTTTTTACTTTGTGGTCACCATGTTTCTTTTTCTTAATATTCAACATGAATAAAGTTTATGGTTTGGATAATATGCAAAATGGCCACAAGGAAGAAGAGATAATACACTTTCCCTTGAAAATGTGCTATTTTGCCTGGAACCAGGAAACATTCATAACGATAAGTGGTTAAAATTCAACTGCCAGAGGGCCAGTGCTGCGGCGTAGCAGGTAAAGATGCCTCCTGTAGTGCTGGCATCCCATATGGGCACCGTTTGAGTCCCAGCTGCTCCACTTCCAATCCAGCTCTCTGCTATGGCCTGGGAAAGCAGTAGAAGATGGCCCAAGTCCTTGGGCCCCTGCACATGCGTGGGAGACCTGGAAGAAGCTCTTGGCTCCTGGCTTCAGATTAGTGCAGCTCCAGCCATTGTAGCCTTTTGGGGAGTTAACCAGCGGATGGAAGACCTCCCTCCCTCTCTGCCTCTCCTTCTGTGTGTAACTCTGACTTTCAAATAAATAAATAAATCTTTAAAAAAAAATTCAACTGCCAGTGTTAAGCCACTGCATTTTAGGCCACTGCATCCCATATGGGTGCCAGTTTGAGTGCCAGCTGCTCCACTCTGATCCAGCTCCCTGCTAATACACTTGGGAAAACAGCAGAGGTTGGCCCAAGTCCTTGGGTCCCTGCACTCATGTGGGAGACCCATAGTCCTGACTTCAGCCTGGGCCAGCCCCAGCTGTTGTGGCTATTTGGGGAGTGAACCAGCAGATGGAAGACCTCGCTCTCTGTCTCATCTTCTCCCTGTATCTCTGCCTTTCAAATAAATAAATCTTAAAAAAAAAAAAAAAAAGAATTCATCTCCTACCTACATACACATGTAGACTCAGTGTTGTAGATTAAAAGATAGATTAAATATATTTAACATTTGTACCTTTGAGATGTATCCTGGTTTTAATGCATGTGTACCTTTGAGATGTATCCTGGTTTTAATAAAACAGCTGTAAAGAACACCTGGGAGATTCTTGGGAGGAATCTGATTACAGATTAGCCTTCAGATACTATTAGAGAAGTAGTGTTTTTGTTCCATGTATTAAATGTATTTATGCAGGAATATATCTGTCTTTTTCAGAGATGCATACAAAAATATTTAGGTATGAAATGTCTTTATGCTATAACCTGTTATAAAATTTTTCATAAGGAAAATGATCAGTAAAATGGAAAAATGAGGTAATGGATCTATGAGGTCCATTTATTATTCTCACGACTTTGATACATGTTTAATTTTTTTAAAGAAAGTCACCCTGTACACATATCCTACCTGTTACTAGAACTCCAAACTGTGAACTTCTGTAAATATAAGAACTGAAGTAACTCTGTAATTTTAGAGAAACAAAATTAAAACTGTAAGAAAGAGATGGGTCAGGCCTGAGGCTAAAAATCATCTGTCCAATCCTCAGTTTAGTTTGCTCATCTATAAAAAATGAGGGTAACTAGGATCTAAATGACCTCTAATGGGCTACAATTAAACTTCAAAGTCCTCCCCCAGCAGATAAGCCCAGACTGCTCAAGGCCTTCCACTATGGTAAAGAGCAGAGGAGGCCAAGGGACCATCCGCATGCATTCACAAGCCCATGATGCCACTTTTTTGTCAGGCCAGCTTGAGCACCTTGCTGGATTTTCGTGAGCTAATTCCTCTCCACGTTGTGTGTCTACCACCACAGCGTCACTGTAAGACTATAATAACAAAAGAGGGAAGAAATGATGATCATCAAGGAGTGCTGTGAACCACATACCTCCATTGGCAACATTAAACTTCACTCCAAACTCTCCCCCAGGGCCTCCAGGGCAGTGGCTGGCTGTTAGGATGATTCCACCAGCTGCCTTTATCTTCCTGATAATGCAGGAAACTGCAGGGGTCGACAAGATGCCATTCTGTCCAATAATCAACCGACCAATCTAGATTGTCCAAGAAAAAAAAGAAGTCAATCCAGTTGCATGGGTTGAAGGTATTTCAGGAAAAAAAAATCAAACCATTGGCATACAATACAGTTAGTCATTTGGCAAAAAGAACTGAGTGCAGCTAGGCTAGGGGATAAGCAACAGCATTGTTTCTCCCACTCAGTGTGCCCCAGACCTCTTGAGGCACCCACTTCTAGTCTTCAATTATTAACCTGTGAACAGACTATAACTCACTGGTCTTCAGTAGTTTGAAATATCTGCTTTTGATGACCAAGGGGTGAGCCTAAACCACACAAGAAGTTCTGAGTTTGGCATTTTTTTAAAGATTTATTTTATTTATTTTAAAGACAGAGTTACAGAGAGAGGTAGAAACAGAGAGAGTGTTCTTTCATCCGCTGGTTTACTCTCCAGATGGCCGCAACTGCCAGAGCTGCGCTGATCCAAAGCCAGGAGCTTCTTCTGGGTCTCCCACATGGGTGCAGGGGCTCAAGGACTTGGGCCATCTTCCACTGCATAGCAAGCAGCATCCTTCAGGGCTACTTATTGACTTTTTACAAGTTGACTTTGTACCCACAGAACCTGGGCCCTAGGGCCGGCGCCGCGGCTCACTAGGCTAATCCTCCGCCTTGCGGCGCCGGCACACTGGGTTCTAGTCCCAGTCGGGGTGCCGGATTCTGTCCCGGTTGCCCCTCTTCCAGGCCAGCTCTCTGCTGTGGCCTGGGAGTGCAGTGGAGGATGGCCCAAGTGCTTGGGCCCTGCACCCCCATGGGAGACCAGGATAAGCACCTGGCTCCTGCCTTCGGATCAGCACATTGGAGGGTGAACCAACGGCAAAAGGAAGACCTTTCTCTCTATCTCTCTCTCTCTCACTGTCCACTCTGCCTGTCAAAAAAAAAACAAAAAAACAAAAAAACAAAAAGAACCTGGCCCCACCTGTGGATGACCTCCAGATTTGTGCTTAACATGACCAGATGATTTCGCCACTGTCCCCAGTGAATGCTGTCAGTGGTAGAAAAGGAGGTCCCTAAGGGTGAGGTTGTAGTAGTTTAGATCCCTAACATGGACATGTACATAGTTTCTGAGTTAATACCAAACTCAGGGGGCCAGCACTGTGGCACAGCGGGTTAACACCCTGGCCTGTAGTGCCACCATCTCAATGGGCGCCGGTTTGAGCCCCAGCTGCTCCACTTCTGATCCAGCTCTCGGCTATGGCCTGGGAAAGCAGCAGAAGATGGCCCAAGTCCTTGGGCCCCTGCACCCAAGTGAGAGACCCAGAAAAAGCTCCTGGCTCCAGCAGCTGCAGCCAGTTAGGGAGTGAACCACCCGATGGAAGACCTCTTTTAAATATTTCATTACTCAGATTGAATCCTAGACTGATTTTATCATAATTTCTGAGGGTAAGATCCAGGTACCAGCAGTCTGTAAAGCTTCAGACTGACTACAATGTCCAGCCAAGATGGAGGCTAAGACTCCTTATTACTCAGAGGACCACTGGCATGGGCATCATCCACAAGTTTGATAAGAACGCAGAATCTCAATGTCCACTCAACATCTGCTGTGAACAAGAATCTGCATTTTAACCAAATCAACTCCTCTCTTCCCAGATAATTCAACGTGAGCAATGCTTATGTGGCTTACAAGCCAGGGCCAGTTCTAGCATTCAGTTCAAAGGTAGTTACCCTGGCACCAACATTCCTAGCAGTCCATCACTGGGCAAACAAGAAAATACAAGATGGATACCAAAAGAAGACACATGAGAACAAGCATGGACAGAAAAACAAAGCAGTCTCAGCATGATTTAACACAGAAAGATCAATCCAGGGCAGGATCTTCAGAACACATATTTTCAAGTGGAAGAGACAGATTATAAACATATTAGCATAGTAATTATAATAGTCACTAACAGGGTATGTGTGAGGAAGAAAATAAAATGTTAATAGGGAATAATAAGGCACCAATTTTAACCATTATTACAGCAAAGGGAACTTGGATTTTATTTCATGTACAATGGGAATACATTGAAGTAAAGGTTTTAAGCAGAAGTAACCTGATATCATGCAGATTTTTAAAAACCATAGGTTGAACAACCCAAAAAATTCTATTAGAAAGTAAGTTCTATCATGTCATCAAAACATTCCCATGGCTTTTCCTGCCATACACCAACACATAAACTCTTCACCAGGTCTAAGAGGCCCCCCATCACCTGCCAGTCTCCACTTCCCTCTCACCCTCCACTCTGGCCACACACACCAAACATGATCCTGCTTCCAGAACTTGGCATTTTTCCTTTCCTCTCCTTAGAACACTCTTACCCAGGTATCCACATACCTGTACCCTCCTGTCCTTTGTGTTTCTGTTCCAACATCACATAATCAAAAGTAATACCCTTGACATCTTATACTTAGATAATGCAGTGCTCCTAAGTTCCTAAATTCTCTATTGTTCTCTATTTTCATCATAATTTTCTATTTCACATCAAATGTCACCTATTTTTACACTGAATATAAGCCCAAAGGCTGTTTTTCACTGACATATCCCAAGCATCCAAAACAAACATGGCATGTAGTAAGTATACAATAAATACCTGTTAAATTAATTTAAAAGCAAATGAATGGCTGCTATGCAAAAACAGTAATGAGGACCCAGTGTTGTGTCACAGCCAATTAAGCTGCTGCCAGCAACACCAGTATCCCTCAGCAGAGTGCTGGTTTGAGTCCTGGCTGCTTTGCTTCCAACCCAGCTTCCTATTAATGGACCTGGGAAGGCAACAGAAGATGGCCCAAGTGCTTGGGCCCCTGCCACCATGGAAGAGACCCAGATGGAGTTGCTGGCTCCTAGCTTTGGCTTGGTCCAGCCTCAATTGTTAGGACCATTTGGGGAATGAACCAGAAGAGGGAAGATCTCTCTGTTCATCTCTAGCTCTCTGTAATTGCCTTGCAAATACATAAATAAATCTTCTAAAAACAACAGAGTAACAAGAACAGGAAGAAGATCAGATTGAAGACTATCAGAGTTGAGCATTAGTGGTATCTTTGACTAGGCTAGAGGCAGCAGAAATGAACAGAAGTTATTGGACATAAGATATATTTTCAAAAGAGAAGGAACAGAACAAGCATGTAGAATGAGATACCAAATAAAGGAGCAACAGTCACCAGCCTCCAAAATGGTCCCAAAGGTCCTCCCCTCTGGCAGTTGGCCTCCATGCTGTTCCTGAATGGCACAGATCTCAGCGATCAGCGGTAACTTCCTAGTGAGGCCATAAAAGACACTGATGTTCTGCCTTGCCCTGCTGGACTGCTCATTCTGGAAGAGGCCAGCTGCCATGTCATTAAGACACTCAAAAGCCGTGGGGGGGGGGGGGCGCAAATGGAGAGGAACCAAGGCTTCCTACCAACTGTCAGCACTGACCTGGCCCTGCCTGGATCCCCCAGCCCATGTCAAGTCTCCATAGGAAAAACCCTACCAACACGTGGCCATGACCTCATGAGAGTACAAGAGCTAGAACAACTCATCCCCTACCTCACAGACACTGTGAGAGACAATAAATACACTGCTGTTTGAAGCCACTCAGCTTTACACAGCAGTAAATATGGACTACAAGAACTCCCAGCTTTCTCCCTTGAATAACTTGATGGGTAGCAGTGCCATTTATCAAGACAGGAAAGACACAGGTTAAATTAATAACACTTACTTTACTACCCATAGACATAATAAATTATTTTCCATATGTTGTTCTCAAAATATATGTATTCATTCAACACATTTTATTAGCTATCATGAAACATAATATAGATGGTCCTGCAGACATAGCAATAAATACAATGTAGCCACTATCCTCAAAAAATAAGTCCTAAGTATCATAAATCTGAAAAATAATTGTCACTTTTTTCATAATTTTCCAGCTACCCCTTTTTCATAATCATTCTTAAATATTTTTAACAGTGGAAAGATATACACATGCAGCTATTTCCTGTAGTACTTTGTATTAAAAATGAATTTTAAAACAAACTTTGTTAATGTCTAGTAATGAAGACCATGTTAAAATGCGATGTATCAGGGCCAGCCCTCTGGAACAGTGGGTAAAGCTGCCGCCTTCAGTGCTGGCATCCCACGTGGGCGCCAGTTCAAGTCTTGGCTGCTCCATTTCCGATCCAGCTCCCTGCAAGTGCACCTGTGAAAGCAGTGGAAGATGGTCCAAGTTCTTGACCCCCTGCACCCACATGAGAGACTCAGAAGCTCCTAGATACTGGTTTCAGACTGGCCCAGCTCCAGCCGTTGTGGTAATTTTCTGAGATTCATTCTCTCTCTCTCTCTCTCTCTCTCTCTCTCTCTCTCTCTCTCTCCCCCACCCCACCCCATTCCTCCCTACTTCCCTTTCTGACTCTCTGTAATACTGCCTTTCAAATAAATAAAATCTAAAAAAAGAAGTGTGATGAATCACTTCTATGGAATATTATTAACCCACTTAAATGGAAATTTATGAAGAATGCATTAGCTGTGGAAGACATAGATAGTAGTCCATAGAAATCTACAATTCTTTCCCATAGTACAGACCTCCTACTGGGCAGTAATGGCCCACACAGGGGCTACCTGTTCTTTTAAAATTTTATTTAAGTTTTTACTAGTTTTTAACCAATTCAATATGATTTGTAGATAAAATTCTAAGAGCATAGGATATGCCCTTCCTCCTTCCCTCTCTCTCCCCCCTCTCCTCCTACTCATCCTCCTTTATTCTCCCTTTTAGTTTTTGAGATATTTTAAATTCACATTGAAGTAAAAAGGCTTAATACTTCACCAAATAAGAAGTTTAACAAGGGGCTGGCCACTGCAGAGTAGTAGGTTAATCCTCTGCCTGCCAGCACTGGCATCCCGTATCAGCAGCAGTTCAAGTGCCTTCTACTCCACCTCCGATCCAGCTCCCTGCTGATGGCCTGGGAAAGCAGTGGAGGACGGCCTGGGTTCTTGGGCCCCTGCACCCACATGGGAGACCTGGGAAAAGCTCCCGGTTCCTGGCTTCAGACAGGCCCAGCTCCGGCAGTTGTGGCCATTTAGGTGATGACTGGGGAGTGAACCAGAGGACGGAAGACCTTTCTCTCTGCCTCTCCCTCTCTCTGTGTATAACTCTGCCTTTCAAATAAATAAATTAAAAAAATTTATAAAATAAAAAGCAAAAAGATCCTAGTTTATTGAGAACATAGACAACAGCTATAAACAATAATTGAATGGAAAAGTTACCATTTCATTGACATACAGTAACTTTTAAAATAATCACAGATCATTAAAACTATAGTAGTGTAACATTTTTAACCACTGGCTTCACAAAGGTATAAAACAAAGTTTTACAAAACTATATTTGCAGCAATACTGATACACAAACATTTCTTTCTCTTTTTTGTTTGCTTTTTAAATTTTAGCTCTCACATGTAAGGGAAAACATGTAGTATTTATCTTTCTGGATGCAGCTTATTTCACTCAACATGATATTCTCTGGTTGCATCCATTACACTCTTTTTTTAGTTAAATAATATTCTATTGTGTAAGTACAACCACATTTCCTTTATCCATTCATGTGACAACGATGGACACACTGGTTGATTCCAAATTTTGGCTACTGTGAACAGTACTGCTATAAACATGTTGGTACAAGCATCTCTTTGATATACTGTGTTCAAGACTTTTGAGTTTATATCCAGTAGTGGGATTGCTGGATCACATGGCAACTATATTAGAAATCTCCACACTGTTATCCATGGTGGCTGCACTAATTTATATTCCCACCAACAGTGTGTAAGTGTTCCCTTTTCTCTCACATCCTCACACTTGTTACTCTCTCTGTCTTAGATTTTAGCCATTCTGACAGGGGTGATATCTCATTGTGGTTTTGATTTGCATTTCCTTGGTGGCTAGTGATGTTGAGAATTTTTTCATGTATTTGTTAGTCATTTGTATTTCTTCTTTTGAGAACTGTCTATTGAAATCCTTTGCCCATTTCTCAACTCAATTGGCTGTCCTTTCGTTGAGTTTTTTTAAGTTGCTGATATATTTGGGATAGTAACCCTTCGTCAGATAGGTGGTGTGCAAATATTGTTTCCCATTCTGTTGAACATCTTCACTCTGACATCTTCACTCTGATTGTTGCCTTTGCTGTGAAAAGGCTTCTGAATTGGTATAGTCACAGTTGTTTGGTTTGTATGTGTTGCCTGTGCTTTGGGGGTATTGTCCAATGTCTTGAAGTGTTTCCTCTATGTTATCTTTCAGCAACTTCACAGTGTCAGGTCTTAAATTTAGGTTTTTGATCCATCTTGAGTAGATTTTTTATATGGTGAGAAATATGTATCTAATTTTATTCTTCCATATATATTACGTCCAGTTTTGCAAGCACCATTTGTTGAGGAGATAATCCTTCTCCACTGTATGGTCTGAACACTTTTATCAAAAATCAGTTGGCTGTATATATGTGGACTAATTTCTGGGCTCTCTGTTCTGTTCCACTTATCTGTATATCAGTTTTTATGCCAGTAACATGCTGTTTTAATTACTATAGCATTGTAGCATACTTTTTTTTTTTTTTTTTTTTGACAGGCAGAGTGGACAGTGAGAGAGAGAGACAGAGAGAAAGGTCTTCCTTTGCCGTTGGTTCACCCTCCAATGGCTGCCGTGGCCGGCGCACTGCGCTGATCCGATGGCAGGAGCTTCTCCTGGTCTCCCATGGGGTGCAGGGCCCTCCACTGCACTCCCTGGCCACAGCAGAGAGCTGGCCTGGAAGAGGGGCAACCGGGACAGAATCCGGCACCCCGACCGGGACTAGAACCGGGTGTGCCGGCGCCGCAAGGCAGAGGATTAGCCTAGTGAGCCACCGCGCCGGCCTGTAGCATACTTTGAAGTCAGGTATTGTGATGCCTTCAGTTTGGTTTTTCTTCCTCAGAATCACTTTGGCTACTCTGGGTCTTCTGTAATTCCATATGAATTTTAAGATTTCTTTTTCTAGTTCTGCAAAGAATGTCATTGATACTTTGATAGGGATTACCTTGAATCTGTAGGTTGTTTTAAGAGGTACAGACATTGTAATGTTAACAATTCTTCCAATCCAGGAGCAAGGAGTATCTTTCCATTTTTGTGTCCTTGATGGTTTCTTTCAACAATGTTTGATAATTTTCATCATAGAGATTTTTCACTTCTTTAAATTTATTTCTAAATAGTTTATTTTTGTGGCAATCGTGAATGGAATTTCTTTCTTGATTTCTCTTTGTTAGTTCATCATTAGCGTACAAAAAAGCTACTTTTTTGTATGTCTATTTTGTAACTTGCAACTTGATTGAATTGGTTTAGCAATTCTAACAGCTTTTTGGTGTAGTGTTTAGGTTTTTCCATGTATAACCTCACATCATCTGCAAACATGGATAACTTGACTTCTTGTTTTTTGATGTCCTTTAAGTCTTTCTTGTCCCTAACTGCTCTTGCTATAACTTCCAGTACTATTTGGAATAAGAGTGGCAAAAGTAGCATCCTAGTCTTGTTCCAGATCTGAAGGGAAATGCTTTCAGCTTTTCCCCATTCAGTATGATACTGGCTGTTGGTTTGTGATACACAGCCTTTATAATTTTGAGGAATATTCTTTTCATATCTAATTTGTGGAGGGTTTTATTATGAAGTTATTCAATCATATCAAATGGTTTCTCTGCATCTATTGAGATGACCATGTGGTTTTTGTTCTTCATTCTATTGATGTGATTTATGACATTTACTGATTTGTGAATATAGAACCACTCTTGCATTTCTGGATAAATCTCTCTTGATAGTGATGCATGATCTTTTTGATGTGGTTTTTGGACTCAACTTGCTTGTTTTTGTTGAGAATATTTATATCTCTGCTCATTAGAGACATAGGTCTGTAGTTTTCTTTTTGTGTCATATCTTTGACTTTGGTACGAAAGTAATGTTGGTCTTAAAAAGAGTTTGGCAGAGTTCCATTCTGTTCAATATTTTGGAGTAGTTTGAACAGTGCTGGAGTTACTTCCTCTGAATGTTTTGTAGAATTCAACAGTAAAGCCATCAGGTTCCAGACATTTCCCCAGTGGAAGAGTTTTGATTACTGCTTCAATGCTACTGCTTGTTACAGGTCTGTTTAGATTGTTTATTTCTGCTTGATTTAATCTTGCTGGGTTATACAAATGCAGGAATTTATCCATTCCTTCGAGGTTTTCCAGTTGATTAGCATGTAGTTCTTCACAGGAGTTTCTTATGATCCTTTGAAGTTCAGCGATGTCAGGTGTAATGTCTCCTTTTTCATCTCTAATTTTATTGAGGTTTTTCTCTTTTGTGTTAGTCTGGCTACAGGTTTGTCTATTTTGTTTACCTTCTCAGAAAACCAACTTTTTGCTTTGTTGATCTTTTGTATTTTTTTTTTTGATGTTTCAATATCACTGATTTCTGCTCTGATCCTTATTATTTATCACCTCCTGTTGATTTGGGATCTCGTTTGTTCTTGTTTTTCTAAGTTGTCAAGATGCATCATTAGATCTGTGAGACATTTCTTTTTCTTTAATGTAAGCATTTAATGCTATAAATTTCCTTCCTAATACTGCTTTTGCTAAATCCCACAGGTTTTGATATGACTTGTTTTCATCTTCATTTATTTCAAGAAAGATTTTTTATTTCATTTTCAATTTCTTCAATGACTCATTGATCATTCAGTAGCATGTTTAATTTCCAACTATTCCTCTTGTTGATTTCTAGTTTTATTTCTTTATGGTCTGAGAAGATACATGGTATGATTTCAATCTTCTTAAATTTGCTGAGACTTGATTTGTGGCCTAATATGTGGTCTATCCTAGAAAACAGTCCATGTACTGATGAGAAGAATGTGTATTCTGTAGCTGTTGGGTGAAATGTCCTGTAAATGTCTGTTAGGACCATTTGTTCAATAATATGTCTCAACTCTGATGCACCTTTACTGATTTTTTGTCTGGATGATCTGTCCATTGATGAGGGTGAGGTATTGAAGTCACCCACTATTATGTAGTGGAGTCTCTCTCTCCCTTTAAGTCTAAGAGGATTTGCTGTATATATCTGGATGGTCTTGTGCTGCGTGTATATTTATGATTGTTATGTCTTCTTGCTAAATCAAGAATTATCAAAACATAGTGTCCTTCTTTATCTCTTTTTCAGGTTTCAATTTACATCTGTTTTATCTGATATCAGAATAGCTACACCTGTTTGCTTTTGGTTTCTATTTGCCTGGTACATCTCTTTCCAACCCTTCACTTTTAGTCTGTGTATATCTTTATGAAGTGAGTTTCTTACAGACAGCATATAGTGGGGTCGTGAATTTTTATCCATTCAGTCAACCTAAGTCTTTTGGTTGGTAAATTTAATCCATTTACATTAAAGATTACTACTGATAGAAAAGAACTAAGACCTGGGGCTGGTGCTATGGCATAGCAGGTAAAACCACTGCCTGCAGTGCCTGCATCCCACATGGCACCGGTTCCAGTCTCAGCTGCTCTACTTCTGATCCAGCTCTCTGCTATGGCCTGGGAAAACAGTGGAAGATGGCCCAAGTCCTTGTGCTCCTGCACCTGTATGGGAGACCTGGAAGAAACTCTTGGCTCCTGGCTTAGGATTGGCTCAATTCCAGCCGCTGCAGCCATTTGGGGAGTGAACCAGTGGATGGAAGATCTTTCTCTCTCTCTGCCTCTGCCTCTCTGTAACTCTGCCTTCCAAGTAAAATAAATAAATATTTTTAAAAAAGAACTAAGACCTGTCATTTTGTTGATTGGATGATTCTACCTGTTCTGTTAGTGAATGCAGTGGTGTCACATGTTTTCATGGTGTTTACTTCTAATGCATGATGCCCTTCAGAATTTCTTGTAAGGCTAGTCTGGTGGTGGTGAATGCTCTCAGTTTTTGCTTATCTGGAAAATACTTTATTTCTCCTTCACTTTTTAATTTTTTGACAGGCATAGTGGACAGTGAGAGAGAGAGACAGAGAGAAAGGTCTTCCTTTTGCCATTGGTTCACCCTCCAATGGCCACCGCGGCCAGCGCGCTGCGGCTGGCGCACTGCGCTGATCCAATGGCAGGAGCCAGGTGCTTCTCCTGGTCTCCCATGGGGTGCAGGGCCCAAGCATTTGGGCCATCTTCCACTGCACTCCCTGGCCACAGCAGAGAGCTGGCCTGGATGAGGGGCAACCGGGACAGAATCCGGCGCCCCAACCGGGACTAGAACCCAGTGTGCCAGTGCCTCAAGGCAGAGGATTAGCCTAGTGAGCCGCGGTGCCGGCCTCTCCTTCACTTTTAAAGGATAGCTTTGCTGGATATAATATTCTTGGTTGGAAGTTTTCTCTTTTAAGACCTTGAATATATCATCCCACTCTCTTCTGGCCTATAGGGCTTCCACTAACAAGTCTGATGTTAATCTAACTCGTTTTCCTTTATACTGTAACTTGATGCTTTTTTTCTTACTATCTTTAGGATTCTCTCCTTGTCTTTAACTTTTGACAAACTGATTACAACATACCCTGGAGAAGACCTTTTTTGGTTCAACTTGCTTGGAGTTTTTTCTTGTATCTGGATATCCATGTCTCTTTCAAGACCTGGGAAATTTTCAACTATTATTTCACTAAGAAGGTTCTCAATACCTTTTTCTTTTTCTTTTAGGGTATACCCACACTAACTAAAGCTGCTCTGGGATATGAAAAGAACAAAAGGAAGATTATGTTTTCTGGGGTCTGACTGATGGAAATTTTCAGCACAGTAGTAAAAAAAAAAAAATGAAGACTTCATGGGACAAGAGGAGAAAAGACAGAGACACCACTGCAGCCAGACTTGAGGCACAACCCACTGCCAGCTGTGAGCCACCACCTTACCACATCAAGGCAAGAAGAAACTGCCATACGCCCCACTTGCAGCTTTAGCTGAGAAGGAATTCCACAGTCACCCACTGACTTTGACTTCGGCCTGGAGAGCTAACTACAGTCTGAACAACTGCCAGGCTTGCAGCAGGGAAGTCGCCTTGCTTCCTTCCTCTCTCCTGCTCCTGCAGCACACCATACATGGCAGTGAGAGGTTGCGCAGTGCGCCTCTGTCCTCCTGCCAGCATCACAGTGAGTCAGGGGGACATGTAGGGCAAAGGACAGATCCCCTGAATCCTACAAATGTGCGAGTTTTGGGCATTAGCCCCAGAGCTACACTCACACACTGTGCATGAGCCAAAGGCACTTGCCCTAGCTGCTGGGGGCTTACATCAGAAGCAGCCATTAAAAAAATCCACTCTTGGCCGGCGCCGCGGCTCAATAGGCTAATCCTCCACCTGCAGCGCCAGCACACCGGGTTCTAGTCCCAGTCGGGGCACCGGATTCTGTCCTGGTTGCTCCTCTTCCAGTCTAGCTCTCTGCTGTGGCCTGGAAGGGCAGTGGAGGATGGCCCAAGTCCTTGGCCCTGCCCCCTGCATGGGAGACCAGGATAAGCACCTGGCTCCTGCCATCGGATCAGTGCAGTGCACCGGCCACAGCATGCCAGCCACAGCACGTCGGCCACAGTGGCCATTGGAGGGTGAACCAACAGTAAAGGAAGACTTTTCTTTCTGTCTCTCTCTCTCACTGTCCACTCTGCCTGTCAAAAAAAAAAAATCCATTCTCACCCTGGGAGATCTGGGTAGTGACCATTCTATACCCTGCAACACCAGGACTGTAACAATTCATTCTAAATTTCTTAGTGTCACTGGCGTCTACCCAGTGGACATAAGGAAGCACCTACCTGCATTCAGCTCTCCAGATTCAAATCTTCCAGAGTAAAACCTCCTGTATACCATGTAGTCACTCTGTAGGACTAGAACAGGGTTCCACTCATATCTCATATCTCCTAGTCCTAGGACTAGGGCTGTTGGTATTATAAGCCATGGCAGCAGTTGGACTCTCCTAGCAGGACCTGAGGAAGGGTCCATCCATATCACACAGTCGTAGAGCCTCAGCAATTTGTGCTACAAGCCCCAGCTTCACTCAAGCTTGCCCATATGACATAATTGCAGCTATCCTTGTCTTCCTTAGCACCAAGAACAAAGCCCTGGCTATCACATTTGCCAGGGAGACTGACACTGAACTCTCTGTGGACCAATGATACACACCCAAAGAAACCCTTATTTATCTCAAAGCCATACTTCCATCTGAATGAATTGCAGCAGACTAGTCCACTGTGTCACTTAGAGACAAAGCTAACATTGATTAAGAAAAAAGAAATCACTCAGAGACTACACTTCTGGGCTCACCTAGAACTAAAGCCAAAGCAACAACTCAAGTGATACACTACATTCCTGCTAAACCATAAATTCTTTACAATAAAACCTTCTCCATACAGAAAAACAGATGAATATACCAGATGGCCAGATGTCAAAGAAGGGACAGAGGAGACATGAAGAAGCAAGGTAGCATGATGTCTCCAAGAGGGGATACGTTTCCTAGCTCACCCTTGCATCTAGGCATGACCACACAATACATTCTGACAATCACTGATAAATCAGTGTGAGAATGGGAACAGAAATAATGTGTGTTTCTGCTAAAGATATTAAGCAGCAGATCTGTCTTCCCTACACTGCATATTTCCCCTTCTACAAGTTCAATAAAGGCAACCACATGGCTCTAGGAGTTGCCAGAGCCACAATATGGAAGGAACCTGGGGCCCTGTCCCACTGGATAGACAAGACTTTGCCTACCAGAAACAACACTATAAAAATTGCCTATATTTCATGTTTACCTGCTACAACCACATTTTCTTAGTAGAGAAAGAAACACAGTCAATGTTTTAAAGCTAAATTTTTTTTAATTACTTTATTTTTTATTTATTTATTTTTTTGACAGGTAGAGTGGACAGTGAGAGAGAGAGACAGAGAGAAAGGTCTTCCTTTGCCTTGGTTCACCCTCCAATGGCCGGCGCGCTGCGGCCGGCGCACCGCGCTGATCCAAAGGCAGGAGCCAGGTACTTATCCTGGTCTCTCATGGGGTGCAGGGCCCAAGCACTTGGGCCATCCTCCACTGCACTCCCTGGCCACAGCAGAGAGCTGGACTGGAAGAGGGGCAACCGGGACAGAATCCGACGCCCCGACCAGGACTAGAACCCGGTGTGCCGGCGCCACAAGGCTGAGGATTAGCCTAGTGAGCCATGGCGTCAGCCAAAAGCTAAATTTAAATATATATATATAAGATTATTTTATGCTAAAACAATGTAAAATTATGTACACCTTGGGGTAAGGACTGGAAAAAATAAAGCAATAAATATGTACACCTTACCTGAGTAGGAAAGATTATACATTTTTTATTTTATTAAATTTAAATTCCTTTTTTTCTTATAGATTTATTTATTTGACAGGCAGAGTTACAGAGAGAGGGGGAGAGGGAGAAAGGAAAAGAGAGAGAGAGAGAGAGAGAGAAAATCTTCCTACCACTGGTTCATGCAAAGATGGCTGCAACAACTAAGGCTAGGCCAGGCCAGGACCACGCCAGGAGCCAGGAGCTTCACCTGGGTCTTCCACATGGGTGCACAGGCCCAAGGATTTGGGCCATTTTCTGCTGCTTTTCCAGGTGCATTAGCAGGGAGCTGGATCAGAAGTGAAGCAGCCAGAACTATAACTGTTGCTCACATGGGATGCCAACATATCAGGCAGTGGCTTAACCCACTGTGCCTCAGTGCCAGTCTCTAAATTATTTCTTTTTAAGAAAATGTAATATATATTATTTGAGATGGTTAACGTAATTACACTTGAGAAAATTTTCAACTTGAAATTATCTTCACGAATCTTCATGATAACTGAAGGGTTAATAGAAGATTAAAGTCTAGATATGTGAGACCTGCATATTAATCTATAAATACCAGAAAAGTGAGGTAGTGCTGTATGGCAGATATATAAATCTAATTAAGGGGCATCAGAAAGGGATTAAGTTCTAGAGGAGACATGAAAGAGTAAGTAATGAGACTTCTAAGGTAAGAGGTTTCAAAGATAAGACATGAAAAATCATCAACATATTTGTGTCACCCAAAAGTATTCTCAGCAGAAGAGGAATTCAATAATCACATGGATAGGGCAACCCATTCTGCGATTACCCATCAGCCTCTCTCCCCAGTCACTCCTATTTTTATCCAGTGGGTTCATAAGCAAAGCAAGTGACCAGGATAGCAGGGAAAGGGATCATACAAGGGCTCAGCCACATGGTAGTCCATTTACCAAGGCCAACCTGACCACTGTCAATGCTGACTGCTCTCCTGCCAGAAGCACAGAATTACACAGAGTCCCCAGTACAGCACCACTCCCAGGGTGATCAGTCAACTACATGGTGGCAGGTTGATTAACTTGGATCTTTTCTATAATGGAAGGGCAGCACCTAGTACTTAGTAGAAGAGATGCATAAAAGAGAAGGCAAACACAGGAAAGCACAGGGTGTGAGACAGAAGCACAGGTTCCAGTGATATTAGTAGAAGCCCAGGAAGCCTAGGAATGCTGAATGACACCAGCATTGTGGCACAGCAGGTTAAGCAGCCACTTGCAACACCAGCATCCTGTATCAGAGCACCTATTTGTATCCTAGTTGCTCTGCTTCCAATCTAGCTCCTTGCTTATGTGCTGGGAAGGCAGTTGAAGACAGTCAAGCAGTTGGGCCACTGATACCCACATGGGAGACCTGGATGGGGTTCCAGGTTCTTGGCTTTGATCTGGCCCAGCCCCTGCTGTTCCAGCCATTTGGGGAGTGAACCAGCAGATGAAAAATCAATCTCTCTCCCTTTTTCCCTCTTTGTGTGTGTGTGTATGTGTGTACATCCTCCTCTCTGATGCTCTACTTTTCAAATAAATACAATAATACATTTTTAAAGATTATTTATTTGAAAGTCAAGAGTTACACAGAGGCAGCGGGAGAGGCAGACACACATAGAGAGGTCTTCCATCTGCTGGTTCAAATGGCTGCAATGGCCAGAGCTGGGCCAATCTGAAGCCAGGAGCCAGGAGCTATTTCAGGGTCTTTCATTAGGGTGCAGGGGCCCAAGGACTTGGGCCATCTTCTGCTGCTTTCCCAAGCCAAAGCACAGAGTTGGATTGGAAGTGGAGCAGCCAGGACTCAAATCAGCATGCCAGCACTCAAATGGGATGCTGGCATTGCAGGTGGTGGCTTTACCCACTATACCACAGCGCTGGCCCCTAAAATAATAAACTCAAAAAAAAAAAAAAAAAAAGAGAGAGAGAGAGAGAGAGAGTGAACAGATTCTCCCCAGAGCCTCTGAGGAATGTGGCCCCACCAAAGCCTTGATTCCACATTCTTCCTCCAGCCTGTAACAGACTACATTTCTGTTATGTGAAGCCAATAAGTTTGCATTCACTTGTTATGGCAGCCCTAGGAAACTAATACAAAATCTGCATTTGTTTTCTAAGACTTCTAAGAGAAGTTGCTACAAACTCGGTGGCAAAAAAAAAAAAAAAAAAAAAGAAAGAAAGAAAGAAAGAAAGAAAGAAAGAAAGAAAGAAAGAAAGAAAGAAAGAAGAAATTTAATTCCTGATAGTTCTGAAGACCAGAAGTTCAAAATCGAGGTGTCGGCAGGTCCCAGCATCCTCTGTAAGCTTTAGGGGAGCACTCTCCCTTGCCTCTCTCAGTTTTTGGTGCCCCACAAGTTTCTGGGTTGGGGGCTGCATCACTCCAGCCTCTACAACTTCACATTCTTCTCCACGTGTACATGTCTTCTCTCCCGTTAACCTGCACTCTCCCTATTAGCCCAAGACAAACGTCACCAAAAATAGTTCTCTCAAGTTCTAGTAATTGGGAGCAGCTGAAGGGCACAGCAGTTAGGATGCCACTTAGGACACTGGGCCGCACACATCTCATATAGGAGTGCCTGGGTTAGAGTTCCTGCCCTACTTCCGATTATAGCTTCCTGCTAACCCAACACCCTGGCAGGCAGAAAATAATGGCCCGAGCACTTGGGTCCCCACCACCCACATGGAAGACTAGATTTGAGTTGGCCCCAGTTTCAGCCTGGTCCAATCCCAGCTACTGCAGTCATCTGGGGAGTGAACCAGCAGAAGAAATTAACACACTCTCTCTCTCTGCCTCTCATGTAAATTTTTTTAAAAAATTTATTTTATTTTATTTAAGCGTGTTACAGAGAGAGGTACAGACAGACAGAAAGAGTTCTTCCATCCTCTGGTCACTCCTCTATTGGCCACAACAGCTGGAGCTGAGCCAATCCGAAGCCAGGAGCCAGGAGCTTCTTCCAGGTCTCCCACATGGGTGCAGGGGCCCAAGGACTTGGGCCATCCTCTGCTGCTTTCCCAGGCCATGGCAGAGAGCTGGAGTGGAAGTGGAGCAGCCGAGACTCAGACTGCTGCCCATGTGATTTGTCGATGCTGCAGTCCATGATTTAACCCACTGTGACATGGTGCCAGCCCCTAATATAAATTTTTAAAATTTAACCTAATACAGGTCATGCTACCATCTTTTTCAAAACCCACACCCTCCTCCAAAATTGAAAATGCAATTATAGATATGGATTATCCCTGAAACTATCACTTCAGCTTATGAAAAAGTTTTAGAAATATGGGAGTACTTCAAAAACTTCAGAGAAAATTTAGCTGAAAGATAGGTTATTTTGGTGTATAAAGGCTTATTCGTTTAATAATAAGGCTGAAATGCACTACCTTGAGAAGCGCTGAGCACCTAAGGCTGGGGTCATATAGGCAGAGACTTGTTGAGTATTATGCTTATCATAATAGACATTTTCCAGAAACTTCTGAACTACCTTACTAATACCACCCTGTCAATGTAGTAGACTGCAACCATGCAAATAAAGGATGGTCTACTTACATAATTGACTTTAGTTTTGTTTACAGTATTGAAATAAGCAACAGCTGACTTTTATTCCTGAGTGAAACCCAGGCCATAGCCTGGGGAGAACCAAGCCAAGGCATTCTGCTACCCCCTCACTGAAGCTCCCATACCACAGGGAGCTTTTTTCTTTTTTCCGGGATCCATCACTTTATTTCCAATGGGAGTGGCAGGGAGTGGCCTCCAGCAGCACACAGAGGCAGTCACACCAGCTATCCCCAAACAGCCCACGCCAGTGCAAGCCTGCACTCACACCATACTAGAGGGTCAGCTTTGGCTGGAGGAAGGGCAACTCCACCCAGCCCTATGGAAGGTGCACTCATCTGGACGGCCTTTATTACCACCAAGGAGTATTTCCTTCAGTTCCCACTTGGAAATGGGACAGCAAACCCCTGTCCAATGTCACACTCACAAAAAGGAGGCACATAGCTGCACACCCAGGATTCATGGGTAGACACACAAACAGCAGCACACAGGTCCCTACAGACACATACATGAGATACATGCCCTCCCAGACAGACAGATGTATGGACACAGCATGAACATGGTCCTACACAGTCATGACTTCTAAGTGCCTGGGGAAAGGGGTCATGGCAGGGAGTGGTGTACAGTTACCATCACTTCCCACACACAGTTAGTTATGCTCTGTATCTGTCCCCTGAAGGGAGGCTAACATCTCCCAACAACCATAAAACCTCTCCTGGATTATACCACTGTTCCTGCCACCTTGAAGGAGTACAGCAGGTGCTGAGGGAGTCGACAGGCCCTTTTACAAGCACAGGATATCATCTTGAGAAAAAGAAAACTGTTGATTACAAAAGCAAATTTTTCCCAAGCATCTTTAATACTTCACATCACATGCCATAGTAAACTAACTTTTTCAATGATTTTACTTCTGATGCCCCCTTTTTTCCATAATATTAACAACTACAATTCTAAATTAGATTTAGTATGAGTTCAGCTTCTAATTAGGTCAAAATAAAGTCAAAGGAGTATAGATGTACAATTTAAACCCTCAGGCTAAAATCTCAGACACAGAATTTTGACTCTGAGTTTTCTCCAGTAACAGAACACTAATTAAAGCAGGAGTGTTTTCATGTGTGAACTCTCAAGTCAGACTTTTCCCTTATGATTTCCTTTTGGCTTTAAGTAAGTTTTTTTTTAAAGGGGAGGGGGGTAAGCATGACACTCCTCAGTATTCTCCATTCATGTTCCTGTAAAGGAATCAAATCCCAAAGTGAATTGGAAAAAGTGAAGAGAATAATAAACAGCAACTTCCTTGATGGTTCACAGAGAGTGAGTTCTCTAGGACCATTCAGCCACCATGTCCACCCACGACATGTTGTGGACAGCCATTCAGCCACAGGCAGCTGTTTCCTGTATTCTGTTAAACACCACACACACACACACACACACACACACACTCCCAAAGCCAACTGCCATGGACCACAAGGCTTCCATCTCTCAAACCCAGCTGTCACAGAGGAGTGCCAACCCTTAGGTAGAGCTAGCTTCACATGGGTAAGCAGGAGACGGCTAAGCAGAATTTGGAGAAATAACAAACTCAAGGTATGGATGTGATTATGCAAACATCAAGAGATTGATTTCCCCATTTGCACACGGATAATTGTGCAGTTATATGCTTTGTTACATGGAGAACAGATGGAAGCAACAGAGCTGATCCTCAGCTTCCTGTACCCCTGGAAACCTTCACACACTTTTCAGGTGTTGGAGGGAAGAATGAGACCTCATTAGAATCAAACCAACATGGATTTCATATTCATCTCCTACTATTTGAACAAGTACAGAAAAGTAACAGCTATCTAGAAGTTTGATCCAAGTTCTGTTCTTTAATCAGCCCACCCACTTTTAAAGCCTTCACTGAGAAAATCAGGAAATGTCATTTTCCTCTGCTTCAGAATGGGACTGGTGAGAACTGGGAGTTATGTCCCTCCTGGTTATTATAGCTTGGAAAATGCTCTGAAATCTTTGCCTTAAGAGAAAGAGCTGACTCACCAAAATAAGAAAGACCCTGCTGACTGCCATTTTGTGAAGTGACTGCACCAACAGCAACCCAGGGAAAAAAGCACAAATATGCAATGAGTCTACCGTGGTCAGGAAAGCAGAGCTGGGTGCCCTGAGACAAGCTGA
This sequence comes from Oryctolagus cuniculus, assembly GCF_964237555.1. Taxonomy (NCBI): domain Eukaryota; kingdom Metazoa; phylum Chordata; class Mammalia; order Lagomorpha; family Leporidae; genus Oryctolagus; species Oryctolagus cuniculus. The sequence goes on from NC_091432.1 coordinate 162,123,887, forward strand.
GATTCTGACATCCAATGGGAAAGGAGGTAAAAACTGACTTTGCCATTTACTGCCTGCTGGCTTTGGGCAACATCTTGAATCCCTCTGCTCTCAGTTTTGTTACCGAAAAGATCTAAAAGACCATACGGTGGAGAGTGAAAGAAAGTTAACATGGCCAGCACAGTCTCCAGCTGTGATACCCTGTAAACTCTGCATACATTTTACTCACAAACACTGCTGGTGTCATTTCTAGTTATTACATGAATGTGCTGCTGTTATTTTACTAACCTGGAATCTTTTTTCTAATTATAAAATATACATGTTCTTTTCTGAACATTTATGGAGTACACATCAGAAGAAAATAAAGAGCACCTATGAGCTTGCCATCTATAATGACCACTATTAATATTTCTGTGTGCAGCCTCTGTCCATGTGCTGGGTCTCTCTGTCTCTCCTTCTCTACCACACTTACATTTTTAGGATTGCTGTACTTACCCACTGTTCATTTAATTATCTAGCCTTTCCCTTAGGTCTATTTTCCTGGGTCACTGAGTATACCCCCATGACATAATCTTAAGGGCTGTACAGTCTCCCATTATTTAATTACACCATCACTGACTAACCAATATAAAACTACTCTTTTACCTCAATTTTTACATGTTAAACTGCAACATGAAAATGAAACATTCAGCAGGGCTGCAGGACCAGGCCCCTGACAATGAAACCTACACAGTGTCTATCTTGTACCAAGAAACCTCAATAAGAAGCTGTTAACGTCCATAGTAGGAAAGGACAGGCTCCCCCTGTCTGTATCCTTGTCCTCACCTGGATTTTTCAAATTAATTTATTTATTTGAAAAGCAGAGTTACAGAGAGGCAGAGAGAGAGAGAGGCAGACAGAGAGAGAGAGAGAGAGAGGTCTCCCACCTGCTGATTCACTCCCTAAATGGCCACAATGGCCAGAGCTGGACTAATCCAAAGCCAGGAGCCAGAAGCCAGGAGCTTTTTCCAGGTCTCCCACATGGGTGCAAGGGTCCAAGCATTTGGGCCATCTTCCACTGCTTTCCCAGAGCATAGCAGAGAGCTGGATCAGAAGAGGAGCAGCTGGGACTAGAACTGGCGCCCGTATGGAATGCTGGTACTGCAGGCAGCAGCTTTGCCCACTATGCCATAGTGCCAGCCAGGTGGATTTTTTTTGTCTCCATCTATGTCTCTGGTAAGCACTTTCCACTTTTATGCACCAAGCTTGCCTGCAACTTACTGATGCATCACTGCAGAAAAGCACCCTTACAAGACATAATCGTGCCCAGAAAAGTCAACGTACAGGGACCGGCGCTGTGGTGCAGTAGGTAAAGTCACTGCCTGCAGTGCCAGCATTCCATGTGGGCACTGGTTTGAGTCCTGGCTGCTTCACTTCCAATCCAGCTCTCTACTATGGCCTGAGAAAGCAGTGGAAAATGGCCCAAGTCCTTGGGCCCCTGCACCCACGTGGGAGATCCAAAAGAAACTGGCTTTGGATAGGTGCAGCTCCAGCCATTGCAGCCATCTGGGGAATGAACCAGTGGATAGAAGACTCACTCTCTCTCTCTCTCTCTGCCTCTCTGTAATAGTGCCTTTCAAATGAATAAATAAATCTTTTTTTAAAAAAATCAATCTACACTGTTTGTGCTTCTTACTCTTCTCTCTCCAACTCAGCATGAAGTGCTACTCACTGTCATAAATACATATCATTTGGGAACATTTAGGCAACCCCTTGAGTTTTGTACATTCTTCAAATATTTCTAACATTTGGCACTCTGCTCAATCCTCCTGTTAAACACTTGTATGTCCACGCTAGAAGATGCAGCTTAAGAGGGACGGGCCTGTGTATACACATGTGCTGGTTGATAAACTCTCTAAATGCTTAAGAGTACTTTGCAGCCAACAGCTTTATAAGTAGATAGAAATCACATTTACATACAATATTTGATGATTTTATATATACAAAGGGTTTTCCCAAAATTCATGGAAGTTTATATTATGTAAAAACTATACATTGAGGCCGGCGCTGTGGCGCAGTGGGTTAAAGCCCTGGCCTGAAGCACCAGCATCCTGTATGGGCACCAGTTCTAATCCCAGCTGCTCCTCTTCTGATCCAACTCTCTGCTATAGCCTGGGATAGCAGTAGAAGATGGTCCAAGTCCTTGGGCCCCTGCACATACGTGGGAAACCTGGAAGAAACTCCTGGCTCCTGGCTTCAGATCAGCGCAGCTCTGGCCATTGCAACCATCTGGGAGTGAACCAGCAGATGGAAGACCTCTCTCTCTCTCTCTCTGTCTCTACCTCTCTCTGTAACTCTGTCTTTCAAATAAATAAAATAAATCTTTAAAAAAAAACTATACATGAATTTCAAAATGTTTTACATCAAAATAAACTTAACTTTAAATTTCATCTTCTAAGAATGTTCTAAACTTCTTACAATAATTATAGATACTCAAAACAAAACAACCCACTCAGTATCTTTAGCATTTTTATAGATGGAATATATATGTATATATTATTTATAGGTAGAATGTACATTATATGTATGTGTGTACACACATATGATTTCCAAAAAAAAACTCAGTCTCTTGAGTTACACATTCTCTGAGCAGTTATCATAATTAATTAAATACATTTATATGGATTTTTAGATGAAGATCATTAAGCCAACTTCTGTCTGGTTGGGAAATAGTAACTGCATTTGCTAAGTGCCCCCATCCCTTCTACAATGCTGCAGTGAACTAAAGACCTCTGGCAATCATAGATTTACAACTCAGCAAGATTAAACAATTTACTGTTATTTATGACAGCCAAGCTGGGTCCTCCGTATTATATTCCACATTAACATCTGTCACTTTACATTTGGGAGATCCTGTCCAAAAAGAGATTATGCCTCCTAAGCAAACATTCAGCAGGGCTGTAGGAACAGGCCCCTGACAAACATCCTGACAAAACACTTGAAAGCATCATGAACACCCACAGCTGTGCATTTGCAGACCACTCAGTAGATTAGTGTGGAGCCTCTGCCCCTGCTTGGTCTGTTCCTCTAGGTATTCTCTCACATGGCCCAATCCATTAGGTTTCAAAATCCTCATGAAATGAGTAGAGATTGAGAGCTGGCCTCACTAGGGGGCAGTGGGGCAGCCACTGGGGAAAGGAGGTTTGTTTTTAACAGAGCTTGAGTCTCACAAAGGTTTAAGACAGAAAGGAATGGCATTGGCTCAGTCCATTCTAAACAGGAAATAATGTATGGAACCATGCCAATAAAGTCCTTTAGGGTGAGTTAAATTCTGTATGGGAGCAGCTGCTCAAGATGAGTGGTAGGGTGTGCGTGCAAGTATGTTTCTGTGTGCATGAGTGTGTAATATGTGTGTGTGTTCTGGAGGTGGGGAAGGGTCATGCCTTCAGCATGACAGAAAACTGTCAAAGTCAAGCAGGACAATCATGGTCATATCAACAGGCCCCAAGATGAAAACACATAAAGCTACCAAGATGAAAACACATACATACCCTTCTTTTGTTTTAATCAGAGCAAAATTCCTCAGTCATAATACTGTTATATGAATAAACAAAATAATTCAATTTAACCCATACCACACTGAGTCCTGCCAATACTCTGAAAGATGTAGGGGAAAGAATTAGCACTTTCCCTATTTTTACAAATGAAGAAACAAGTTCCTGGAGGCTAAGTGACCTCCCTTGGTCACACAGGTTGCAAATGGTGGGATCACGACTAAAAACCAGAGTGCCTTTTTTCTTCCCTATTCTCTACCTATGTGCTCTAATTATGAAAACAATGCATATATGATTTTTCAATCAAGAGGAGTAAGTACAGAAGAAAGGAAGGATTCTCCTCTCCTCCACCAAACACACACACAGACTTACATCCACCACTGACTAGAGTATGTTCTTGCAACCCTAATTTCTATACCTATATCATTTTCATGGAAATTGGATCATGACACATACAGTACTCCCTTAACTACTTTTTTCATCTAACGAGCTGTCATTCATATCATGGTCATGTTACAAACAGACCCAATTTCTTTGTGGATTTTAATGGTGTTCATTGCTTGGCTATGCCATAATCATGTACCTGTTTTCTACTACTGAACACATAGATTGTTTCTGAGTTTTTCTTAGCACAGTGCTTCAATGACTAGTCTTCTACCTAAATGCCTGCACATTGATGCTAGGATATCTTACAGGACATATTCTTAGATTAAGGGACCCTGAGTTATTGGAAAGGTATGCTATTAACTTTTACATACACTGCCAAACTGATTAAAAAGCTGTATCAATCTCATTTCCACCAACCATTTACAAATGTGACAATTTTTCAACATTGAACTCCAAGCATTTTCAATTTTTTACTTAATAAATAAATGGGCTGTTTTTACTCTTATTTCCTTGTTTATTAATGGAGTTGGTTACATTTTCAAGTTTGTTGTACTTACTGACAATGTACTGAATAGTCTGAGCTTCCTTATTGATTTGGAAGAGATTTTTGTATGTTGTAGATAATAATCATTTGTTGTAAAACTCTCTTCTCAGTATCTTCAGAGATCTGTCAAATGAACTCTGATCCTCTGGTTTCAGAGTCCTCTCTCTTTCCATTAGAAATCCCTAAATACTGAACGAGATATCCCTAGCTAAAAACCAGGACTCTTATTAAAATAGTAGAAAGGCAATAACTAAATAATATATTTGTAAAAGTACCTAACAGTACAGAGTTAAAAGGGGGAAGGAAAAGTAAAAAAAAAAAAAAATCCATGTCTTCAGGCTAGAAAGTTCTCTAGGGTTCCTGAAAATTCACTCACCATACAAATGGCAGACATTACTCCAAAAGGTAATATCACTGAAAATTTAATAGATGAAAGTTGAAATCAAAGAATTTTTATTTTACCAACTCTTATGTATGTTCTATATCCCCTCTTACTTACAACTGAGAGAGTCAAATCAAATTAAAGGACCTAAAATTTTCCCTTTGGCTATCAACATACAAGCAGTACTTGTAACAAGTAGAACATACTGGCCAATTCCTGATTGTTTTCAAATTAGCTCTCAAAGCTATAGGCTGAAACAGAATCTTCGACACTAAAACTTCTGGGCAATATGGATCTATTTTTTCCTGCTTATCATTCCCAATATTGTTCAAATTGTATTATAGTACTTGGTTATGTGACTATTGTCTAACAGAAGAGCATCCAGGGTACAAAATATTTGAGAGTTAAGGTTGATGGATCCAATATCTATGCTTGGACTCTTCCAAAAGCAAGTTCCAACTTCTCGTCCTCAAATCTGCACAGAAACTAATAAACTTGCAGAGTTCACAACGAGCTCAAAGAGAACAGATGTTTTATAGAAAATTCTTAGGGCAAGTTTCACACATAGTGTTGCCGATGTGTGTCTGCCTTTTCAATAAACATCATTATGCTTTATCACAAGATTTAATAAAGCAGCTTAGTTAAAAATGCCATCTGGGTCTCTGGACACATTAAACAAAAGCTTAAAATAACCACCCCAGCAACTGGGAGGGCCCAGCTGTTCCCAAAACCTCTCCCACTCCTTTTACTTCCCCATAAAAAGGGTGAATGAAGACTAGAGGTTAAAAGTGTCAAGAATGAAGAGACTCAAACATGAAGATAGATGGAGCCATGGGCTCCCTAAAGTTTGCCATTGCTGACATAATAGATCTTCTAATTGCACAATTCAGGGATGGGACTCATAAATGGAGGAAAGATAGAGTCACAGGAGGCCTTGAGAGTTTTGTGATGTATCACAAACCTGCCCTCCATAATGTCTGTATTATAGTAGCCTGATCCATTCCCTTACTCCATAAAGAACACCAGCAGAAAATATATTGCAATCTCAACTGAGTTCTTTTTCCTTCTAGAGTCATGATCTTGAGCTATCCACCTCTAGTTTTTCAGATCCATTCCAGGAAAGATCTCCTAGGTGCTGACGTGCATGTTTTCCCCCTTTCTCTCCTTCTTCAGCTCTCACTACTTCCTACCTACTACTAACTTGCTTCACTTCCAAAGCGGTTCTTTGCTTTGAGACCAAATCAAGATTTATTTCCCAGGATGTTCTGATAAATGCCAAACCAGGTATCTTCTCACTATTTGGAACAAACAGCTTTCCATGGCCTATTTGAATCAAACACCTAAGTATCTATCTTAATGACAACCCCAGGTCCTTTGATGACCCAGCCTTCCTCATACCATTAAATGTCACCTTCTTCCTCTCAAAGATTCACAAGACATTGACAAGTTCTTGAATCATGCAAGCTGTGCTGTACACTAATATCATCATTGCTAATCATCATATGGCCAGTGCAGTACATGGCTAGTCTTCAGATGGATTTTCTCTTGGCTAAAACTTGTAACACGACTACAGATTGTTTGTCAAGGGGCTCACAATAGGCATTAACATTTAATATATATAGTCAGATCATAATTATCTGAGATACACTCAGTTGATTGTAACAATACTCCTTTCTTAAAGATTTATATTTATTTGAAAGTCCGAATTACAGGGAGAGGGATAGAGACAATGAGAGATCTTCCATCTGCTGGTTCACTCCACATATGGTCACAATGGCCAGGGCTGGGCCAGGCAGAAGCCAGAAGCTTCATTCGGGTCTCCCCACATGAGTAGCAGGAGCCCAAACATTAGGGCCGTCTTCCACTGCTTTTCCCAGGCCATTAGCAGGGAGCTGGATCCAAAGTGGAGCAACTGGGACAAATCAGTGTCCATATGGGATGCAGGCATTGCGGGCAGCAGCTTTACCTGCTATGCCTCAATGCTGGCCTCCATAATATTCCTTTACATTTCTTAGTGCTACAGTTGTTACAAAATGTTGTCATACGCAGTCCTTTATTTAATTCCCAGGATAATTCAATGATGTTGTCATATTCAGTTTATAAATAAGGAAATAAGTAGTTTCTAGGTATTTCAAGAGGCTAAAGCATCTGCTCTCTGAGTTCTATGGCACAGCAAGAAACTGCTGAAACAAGACTTTTCCTACTGCACTTCATCACCTCCAAGGCTGAGTGAAAAGATGGTATAGTTACCACGTTAACTAATCTCTGGATTTGCCAAATGCATATTTATAGTATTTGGTGATCTATCTCTATTTATCCTCTGGTTGGTTTTGGTTATAACAGTCCAACTGCATTGTTTAAAACAAACATTTCCTTTTTTTTTTTTTTTTTTGAAAGGTAGAGTTAGACAGTGAGAGAGAGAGAGAGAGAGAGAAAGGTCTTCCTTTTCCATTGGTTCACCCCACAATGGCCGCTGTGGCTGGAGCACCACACTGATCTGAAGCCAGGAGCCAGGTGCTTCTCCTGGTCTCCCATGCAGGTGCAGGGCCCAAGCACTTGGGCCATCCTCCACTACACTCCCAGGCCACAGCAGAGAGCTGGACTGGAAGAGGAGCAACCGGAACAGAATCCGGTGCCCTAACCAGGACTAGAACAAGGGGTACCGGTGCCACAGGCAGAGGATTAGCCCATTGAGCTGTGGCGCCAGCCTAAAACAAACATTTCAAATGCTTAAAGAGCTGTGCTGTCCAGTATAGCAGCAACAAATCACTTGTGGCTATTTAAATTTCTATGTTAATTAAATAAATGCAAAATCCAGTTGTTCAGTCACACTAGATACAGTTCAAGGATTCAGTATACATAAGAGGTAAGAAGCTAGAACAATGGCAATTACAGAATATTTCCTGGGAAAGCTCCATTGGACAGTCCTGCTATACAGCATCGACTCCAGAGAAAGAAAGCTTTAGGAAAAGTCAAAAATATCTTAAAGCAGACATAGTGCTATCATCTGTCCCATATTAAAGGAGATTCAGGGGTGAAAAAAAAGATGAGGACAAGGAGGAGTACTATGGTTTGGCTACTTTGGATGCTGAATGTCTGCTGAAAGGTTTCATCTCCAAAGTTTTATGTTAATGGTACAAAAGGGGTGGAAGCTTAATCCAATTGAGTCTGAATGTGAGGCCTCAAGGAGGTGACTGGGTTCCATTAGGCCTTTGGGGTGGAACCCCTGAGATTGAATACCCGTGGCTTTGTAAGAGCCCCTTCAGACATAAAGTTTTGTTCCTTCATGCTACTTGATGCTCTGTGCTACCTCAGGACTCTGCCAGCAAGAAAGCCACCAGCAGAAGCCAGACCAATGAGGCTGCCAGATCTCAGAAGATGACTCTCCAAAACTGTGGGGTGGAACAAATCTCCTTCCTACATACATAGCTCACTATAGTCATTTTGTTGTGGTAATAAAAAGCTAATTCAGAGAATGCTCTTAGCAACAAGTAGATTCATTCAGAAAAGAGCTAAGACTGTAACCATTATGTTGTACTTCCTCTTAAACTATTGAAAAAATTAGAATAAATTGATCCATAAAGCACTTAAACCACTGCAGAGGATCTGAAACAGATGGAAATAGAAACAGGATATTTAAAAACTGATTACAAACTAAGCTTAATCACAACTAATTTAAATGATAACAATTACTCCTTTACACAGCAGTTATTTTTCTTTTGTTCTACAAACTATGACATAGCTTGCATCTTTAAAAGAGAACTAAAATACTTCTGAGCACTTTTTAGATAAGTTCACATAGCAACATAAAAACTACAAAAACAAGTTAAAAAGTTATCTATTCATTTATTCACTAATCTACTAAACTTAATATGTAAAAATCCAATCATCCATAGTGAATATTCAAAAAGTGAAACAAAAAGTATTTGTGGAGGTAGAAGTTTTATCAAATCCTTACTGTAAAAACTGATAACTTAAAAGAGAAGGAAATAAACAAACATTGTGCCTTTTCAGAAGGAACTATGTGTTTCAGGATAACCAAGTTGTTCAGTTTTGAGGAAGATGTCCAGTTTATAAGATATGCCAGCTAAAACAAGTAGAAGGGATTAGACAACTAGAAAAATCATCATTTTGAAACCCCTAATGAAATAATCAGCTCAGGCAAAGATCATTAATGAATGCTACAACAATTTGGGGAAGCTGTCAGGAACTAAATATGGACACAGTACAAAGTCCACCCCAAGGGCTATAGCTGGACCCAAGAGGGTGAGTGGGAATAATGTAGGATACAGTCATCTTGCATCACTAACAGTGAGACAACTGGAGACTATGTTTCTTAATTAAGATGTAACATGAATACAATCATCACCTATGAAATATTCCTATTTTTTAAAAAATTGACCCTGCATCTAATTAAACCTTACAGTGGGATAGAATGTTTGTGCCCTCCATCCCCAAATTTGTACATTGAAATCCTAAACTCCCACAGTAAAGACGGTGCTAGAAGTAGAGACTTTAGGGGTGATTAAGCCATAATTAAGTCCTCATAATTTGACTATTTTCATTATAAAGAACTAAACTAAGTTGTTTAAGGACTAAACTAGTCTGTCCCTCCACTACACAAAGACACACAGCAGAAAGGTACCATTCTATGAAGCAGGAAGTTGGTCCTCACCAGAAACTGAAACCATCAGTGTACTGATCCTGGACTTCCAGCTGCTAGAACTGGGAAAAAGAAATGTCTCTTGTTTATAAGCCACTGAATTCACAGTACTTTGTTCTAGCAGGCTTAACAGGCTAAGCTTTAGAATTAATTTCCTGTTAACAAGAACAAAAGGGGACAGAGTGAAAAGTTAGATGACCCCACAAAAGCAATCAGAAAATTCCAGAAAGGGAAATACTCTACAGTACAACTGACCTGGTTCTTCAACAATCCACACTCATTAATTAATCGAGGCGGTATATTCTAGATTAAAAGAAACAAGATAAATAACCAAATGCAATGTGTGTCCCTTGATCAGAAGAAACTAGTTTAGACAAAGCAGCTGTAAAAGATATTTCAGAATAATTAAGGCAATCTGAATGCAGAGTGGGTAATAAGTGAAATAAAGAAACCATTGTTTTGTTTGGGATGATGGCACTGCACTATATACAGAAAAATACTTTTATTTTTCTAGAGATCCGCATTGAAGCATTTATAGGCAAAAAAATAATTTTATTTAACATACTTTAAAATACTTTAGCCAAAAAAATGATAACATAAATAGAGCAAAATGCTTACAATCCAGGTTTTGGGCCTATGGTGCCATTAACTAAATTTCTCCGTTTTCTGAAAGTTTGAAAATTTCATAATAACATTTGTAAAATGCCAAGTTATAGAGGTATATGTTTGAAATGCATCCATTTCAAAATTTGTGAGACATCAAAACATAAATTACATAGTTTATTATCTTAAAATTTTCATTCTTCTGGTCTCTTTTGGCAATTATATAATCAAAAGTCAATTTCAGTTTTTCATAGAAAACCTGTCAATTTAACTTTTCCGATAGAAACCAAGATTTTTTTTGAGCGAATACAGCCTACCAGTCAGATTTGTTATATCAAAAAGAATAAATTCAAGTTTTCTACTTTTCAGAGATGTTTACAAATATCAACAGAATCCAAAAAGGTCAAAGCTTTTGGAATCAAACTTCATCATTCCTAAACCTAAGAAAGTATGACCAATCAGGTGACAAGTGCATCCTACCACTTTGAGTCATTCAAGATGGATGATGCTTATCACCACAGAGTCCTCCTAGCCCACTCTTCTGACTCCTCACTATTCTAACTGTTTGCATTGTTTTAGCACAGTTTCATCAGAAAGTGAACAGAGGCCGGCGCCGCAGCTCACTAGGCTAATCTTCCACCTTGCGGCGCCGGCACACAGGGTTCTAGTCCCCGGTCGGGGCGCCGGATTCTGTCCAGGTTGCCCCTCTTCCAGGACAGCTCTCTGCTGTGGCCCGGGAGTGCAGTGGAGGATGGCCCAAGTACTTGGGCTCTGCACCCCATGGGAGACCAGGATAAGTACCTGGCTCCTGGCTTCAGATCAGCCGCGGTGCACTAGCCGCGGCGGCCATTGGAGGGTGAACCAACGACAAAGGAAGACCTTTCTCTCTGTCTCTCTCTCTCTCACTGTCCACTCTGCCTGTCCAAAAATAATAATAATAATAATAATAATAATAAAATAAAAAGAAAGTGAATAGAAGTGGGAAACAACTTTAAAGCTGGCCATCTGGAATTCTGGAAACTGTCTCCCATTCCCTTGCATCATGCCTACCCCTCACAGAAATGTTACTTTCAGATTATTGCAGAGTTGGTGCTTCTAGGTAGATTTTAATCGCCTATTTTATATAACAACTGCTAGATTAAAGTTAACTCTATTTTAAACATATATTCACATAAGCTAAAAGTATCTCCTAGAATAAACTACAAAGTTAATAAAATGTGTGTATTAGAGAAAATGCATCAAGTAAGAGATTAAAGAGTCCTTATGGTCAAATGGACCAAAAATAATAAGGAATCATAATGATTTACTGATGCAAAGCAACAACTGCAGCTTCAAAAATATACCAACCCAGAATAAATACTGGACAGGCTGTGTTTCCCTCATGTTCTGGAAAAACTGGCCCACAAAAGAGTACAAAAAGCTATCACAGCTCTCCCAAGCCTCATTATCAACCATCATTCCACAGGAATAGCTTTGTCGGGAGAGAGTGAAAGATCGTTTGTCAACCTCTATGCAACTCCCTGATTTCAGCCAACTTTCATTGATCCCAAGGGAGGAGCCAGAGAGAAACCGAAGTCCTGTATCTCTGGCATCTTTACTCACTGAAGCTGAAAAGCATCCCCAACCCCCACACCAATGCCCTCAGGTCTCCCAATGGCTTCTGGCTATTTAAAAACAAACACCTTGTTCCCCAGGACTGAAACACTGAGAAGGGAGAAGACAATAGACAAACACAAACATGGACAATCCCAAAAGAAGAAGAAATAAGAAAATAAACAGGAGGAGGGGGAGAACCCAGAAGCCAGGTGATTGGTTTCACTTTTAGAGCTAGCCACACTCATTTACACGTCTGCAAAAGAGACTTCCCTTAAAGAAGTCTGGTGTTTGGCTGCAATAGCAAGGCTGGACTTAACTTTCTAAGGCAATGCTCCCTACAGACAACCCACAAACTCTGGAAGTTAGGTTGCCCTTCTGTGGCTGTCCCTCTTGCAGTCCTTGAAATGCTGCCAGATTTCGGGAGAGGGAGATGAGAGTATGGACGTGGACCAAAAGGTGCTTCCAGGTATAGGTAAGGAAGAAAGGGAGCAGGAGACAACCCCAGGTCTAAGGAGTCAGACTCAAACACACTGCCGAGGTCATGAGAGAAGGGAGAGGAAACAGGGATGAAGACAGGGTGAAGAGGCATGAAATGCGGTCAAACGCCAAAAGGCATCTTGGAGCAAAGTTGGGGATCGCTTTAACAAAGCCACTGGGAATCTCATTTCAGACCACTTAGAGATACCTCTGCTTCCTGGGAACTCAAACTTAGAGCCCAGGCTGTACAGCATCAAGCAAATGATTCTGCTCATTCTTACACTAACCAAACTCATCAATGAACAATGCTAAGGTGATAACCAATCAATGATATTAAAATCCTTCAGGGTTCACTCCTGCCAAAGGTCAGGGATCCACACTGGTGTTTGTGTGTGTGTGTTCTGAGACAACGCCACTGTTCGGTCTGCCAGAGCCAAGATGGGGAGGACAGGAAGATCGCAAAAAGCACACAAAGAAAAAACAAAGCTTTGTTGGGATCCCAGGAAAGAGGTCTTTTGGGGAGGGGTGGGCCATGAACACGGTTGGACAATGTCTAAAAGCTGTGGTGGGACCAAAAGGGATGGGGGAGAGAACGCCAAAAAGAAAATGAGCAGGTGCGGGACATGGACAGAGCTGGGCAAGAGTTCAGGCTGCTGTCGCAGGTTCCAGTCGCCCCGCAGGGCTCAGAGAAGGGCAGGGCCCCCTCAGGGCTTTTCTGCTGACGGAAGCCTGGAGCCTGGAGGGAGAATGGCTGAGCCAGGGTGGGGTGGTGTCTCACCAATGGGTCAACAAGTGGCAAGGGGGATGTGGGCGCGCGGGTCACTCACCCCGTTGGCTGCGGCCATCTGCACCACGATCTCTGTGGCTGCCCTGCTGAAGTACCTGCCATCGCTGCCCACCACCATGGTGCAGCCCTGGCGGTCGCGCAGGTCGATGGACGATAGCACACTCTGGATGAAGTTGGGCAAATAGTTGCGCTGGCCTTCGAAGAGACCGGTGGGTCGCCGCAGCCCCCCGCCGCCGGTCGGCCGCTGGTCCTCGTAGGGCGCGGTAGGCACTGTCAGCACCGGGATGGGGCTCCCCTCCATGGCGCCTCCTGGCAGGTTCTGCCGCGCGGCTCCGGGAGCCGGGAAGCACTGAGCAGCCCGCGGAGCCCCTCACTGGCCTGGCGGTGCGCTGGGACTCCGCCCTGCGCCCGGCCCCCTCCCCAGCCAGCCAGCGCCCTGCGCCCTCCCACGGCTCCAACCACTCCTCCTCCCTGCGCGTCCCTCACTGTGTCCCTTGCTGTCCCCACCAAGTTTAGCCTCTTTCTATAAAGTTTTCTCCTGCCTAGCTTCTTCGCAGGCGGATCGCCCGAGGTGGCCCTAGGTTTCTTCCGCCAGCTGGAGTCACTTTCAGGGTGTCCCAAAAGCCCGCCTGTGACGCCAGCAACCTTGTCCCCTGCGGCAGTTCCAGCGATCGATCGCCTCTCCTCAGCCCGCCTCGGGAGAGCTGGAGCGCACTCTGGGGTCCTCTTCAGCACCCCAGCCCTCTCCCCTCCCGCGGCAGCCCTCTCCCGGTCTCTCTGCGGGGGAACAGTTCAAGCATGCAAGTTTCTCTTTTGAACAAGGACAGGGAGGGAGTTGGGAGGCGGCTGAAACCTTTTGCCATCAGAGAACAAGCCCTCGCCAAAAATAACCCTGGAAAGGCGAGCTGAGAATTGTTATCTTCTGCCAGGGCTGAAATCGGAGGCTGGGCGCTGCGTGTGTCTGGTGTGCACACACACCCTCTGAGAACATTTGTTGCAGGGAATCACACTGTCAGGCCCTTCCAACCAGCAGGTCCCACCCCAGCAGTCCACACTTGCCCCAGCCTCTCTCAAAGCACGATGGTTTGCAATATGATTTTTTTTTTCACTTGCTTGATTGTTGTAAGTACAGCAGCAGCAAACAGACACATCTTTCCTTCGTGTCCTTCTCCCCCTTCCTACCCAGCTCCTGTTCAGAAACGGGGCTGTCTCCACTGTGTCTGTCCACACTGTTGGACTCTTGCCCAGATTAATCCCTTTTACTAGAGGAGGCTAAAACCCTTTATGAAGTCCTACCAGGAAAGAATGAGAAAAGCCACACTGAACAAGAACAGGGTATCCACTACTACATCTCATTTTTGCTTGTAAGCACTGGAGATTTTCTGTCTTCTCTCCATAAAACTGGCCTAAAATTCAAAACCAAGACATACTCCATAGAAAATAGGAGCGAAGGGAGAAGAGATTAAAAGGATAAAACCAAAAAAGAGAAGAAACAATTGTTGTTTTTGCTTCTATATCCTATTACACCTAAAGCAATTTATCAGTCATTAAGGCTACTGTCCTTAGAACTGTCCTGAAAGACTGAATAGTTACTCACACTTGTATATGGCTCTGTAATACATAAAAAGCTTTTCATCTATCTTTCTGTTATTTCAGAAGCTGAAAGAAACCAAGAATGAAATGCATACCGTCCCCATTCTGCAGATGAAAAAAAGAGGCCTGCCTTTCTGAGCCAAGGAAGTAGCCAAGACAGCGCTTGCAGTCAGCAGAATTCCTGGATTGTCCCTTCCTTTATATTAGTGTCACTGAGACTGACAGGGAACCCACTGAAGCCATCAACTGGAACCCCATAGGACTTTTTAGCCATTCTCTGAAACACTAAAGATTAAGACTGGAGGGTCAGATGAGAGAAATGGAGAAATGTTATTCCACAGGTTCAAAATCACACTTAGATAGAAGAAACAAACGTTTGACATCTATTGAACAGAATGATGACTACAGTTAATCACAATGTAATACGTACACTTAAACTGCTTAGAGTACATTTCAAATGTTCTCACCAAAAAAAAAATGATGTGGTGAATATGCTGATTAGCACACCAAACCCTATAAATACATACATGTCAAATCACTTTCTGAAAGAATGGTTTGAGGGGGTTGTTTGCTGTTGTTAGTGGTTTGTTTTCCTCTACTCAGGATCTCCCAGAGCCCAGTCCCCTGTAAAGTTCCTATTGTTAATCTTAATATCATTAGTAAGAGAGTCAGCTTATCGCTTCTTGGCCTTTGGCTAAGATCAAGTGAAAGTCAGCTTAGCAACAAACACAAACTCAACACTAGTCAGGATCTGCGCACACGCTGCAGAGTTTTTCAAATCACTTTCTAATGACATGTCATTTTGTAAAGTTCAGTATCATCCCCAGGAGGAGTGGGTGTGGTACACCTTTGCCACAAAAAGGGGAAGGTACATGAAGCCCCAAGCCTCAGAGGTGACCAGGAGCCCTCAGAGATGCCATCTCTCCACTTCTAACACTTGCCTTGACATCACCATTACTCTTCTCCCACAGACCTGGGGACATGACATCAACAGTTCAGACTAGGTTTTAGTTTCATCACTGAAGAGGAAATTCTATCCTCCTAATGCTAATTCCAACATTCCCAAATACTCTGATTGGTCCAACTGGAGGTGACATGCCTAACCCCATAGGCAGACCTCAACATAAAGGAAGACAGCTCCTCCAAGGTCAAGGGGGATAGCTCGAAAAGGAGAAGTGATGAGCAAGCAGACATCTTCAGCAAACCTTTTTGTTTTCAAACAACATTTTGTATCACTCTTAAGGAATGTTTCATTAGCTGATATGCCCTGCTATGCATGTTCATGCATGTCTTCCCTCCAGCTATGTGTGACCTTGGAATAATTCCATAACCTCTCTTAACCCCAGCATCCTTACTGAGAAACAGAAATTAATATAATCCCTACCTCATAAAGTGTTGGAAAGATCTGAGTACTTAGTGCAGCACCTGACAAATAGAAAGGCATTCAGTAAATATGAGCTGTTTGTGTTATTGCCATCAACATTGTATTTATCATGAATATTAATCTCCTGGATAGTAATATAGTTTATAACTTTCTTGACTACCATAGTACCTAAATGGTCTTCGAACACAGGAGATACTCTATAAAGAGTTAGATAATTGGGCCGGCGCCGCGGCTCACTAGGCTAATCCTCCGCCTAGCGGCGCCGGCACACCGGGTTCTAGTCCCGGTCGGGGCGCCGGATTCTGTCCCAGTTGCCCCTCTTCCAGGCCAGCCCTCTGCTGTGGCCAGGAAGTGCAGTGGAGGATGGCCCAGGTGCTTGGGCCCTGCACCCCATGGGAGACCAGGAAAAGCACCTGGCTCCTGGCTCCTGCCATCGGATCAGCGCGGTGCGCCGGCCGCAGCGCGCCGGCCGCGGCGGCCATTGGAGGGTGAACCAACGGCAAAGGAAGACCTTTCTCTCTGTCTCTCTCTCACTGTCCACTCTACCTGTCAAAAAAAAAATAAATAAATAAAAAATAAAATAAAAGAGTTAGATAATTAATTTGTGGGGTCATTTGACTATGGAAACTCAAAATATGTGGAGCAGATTGCCCTTGGAATGGATTAAAAAGGGTCTGCCAGCTAAAGAAATCTCTTCAAAGCTTCCTTCAAATTTGATCAAGTTAATTCCAATGCATTTGCTTCAATGCTGTGACAGGAACTGAGAGAACTCCTCAAATAAGCAGTGCTTTGCCCCTAGTTGCTCACTGGTGAAAGGAGAAGGCTGGACTAGGCCAGTGTTTCCCACAGTGCTTTCCTCAGAACACTTGTGCCTATCAAACGCTGCACAAAGGAAGAGCTTCATGGCTAAGAAACGTTTTCAACCCTGCACAGTCTACTCCGTTCTTGGAGACTCACAAAACACATTTTCTTATTAAAGCTGCAGGAGGATCTGACCAGAGACATCAGTTTAACTTACTTTAACCTGGGGCTTCTCAAGCTAACTGACATGACCAGTTTGCTTGGAGAAAGAGAGTCAGACCAGATTTGTGTCACAGCGGGTGACACCTCCTCATGTCCTCAGATGACACTTTCATGATTCTAAGGAGCAGGTCACTCCTTTGCACTGAGCTCAAGAGTGTCTGCAGCACTGGGTTACACTGAAGGGTGACCCTTTGGACATAGAGATTCAGTTCTGCCTTCTGTGAGCCTCCAGAGAAAAGCAGTGCACAGAGAATTCTTGGCATGAAACAGAACAACTGATATGGCCTTCCTTCCCCCTGAGACCCCCATGGTCTCAAAAAGGCATCAGCAGCCACCTTCACATAGAGAGCACTGTAGCTAGCTCAGCTGGACCAGCATTCCCCAAATCAGAATCTCGGGTAAAGTAGGTATTGAAACATTTCATTCCACATTCCTCTCCTGCAGAGTCACAAAGCACATTAGCATACTGAAGACTCTGTGAAGTTCTGCAGCAAAGAAACCTAGTTAACTTTAGCCCAGCATTTCCAAATTTTACTTGACCATGAGGTCCTTTTCCAAAACACCCATAAACAGACCAAGGACATTAACATCCCATGAAACACTTTAGATCCTGGGATCCTTTCCAACTACATCATTCTGTGATGCCTTTTCTTACTTATGAGGCATTCAAAGACGAATTTCTATCTGAATATCACTTAGGAATCTGTCAGAATGTGCAAAAGGGAGCAAGAAAAACTGTCCAATTAAAAGACAATACTAGAGTTATTTTGAGACTTAAACTGAAACATGCACGTGTAGGTAAGTGTGTAAATGCATGTGTATAATGTTATTTCACATTATACACTGTTTTTCCATCCTAACTCCACTCTGGTTCTCTGGGCTGGCAGTAAAGCTCACATCTATTTGGCCATGGGAATTATATACTCTGAGTCAGAGTCCACTTCTGTGCATACACGGAATACTAAAAACATGCTGTTGACTCACTGACTCTAAGAGCAGAGAAATGCCAAAAATATTCAGAAGCAGAAAGGCAGGTGGGAAAATGTCAAAGGGCAGTCCTCCAAAGAAGCACTAGTCCCCTTTTTAAATTGTCCAAAAGTTTTCTGCTGGTGGCAAAAGTCAATTCCACATTTCACGCAACTCCTAAAACATCATTTTCCAGTAAGCCTTCAGTTTCCTAACAAATGAAGTAACATGAGATTTCAATAGAACTGGCTGCTTCTCTTCACTATATAGGTCTCTAAACAAATGTTTAAGAAATGAAAATGCATGTCAGATGTGTATCTTATAAATGTTTGTGAACTTGTCCCTGTGTCCTATAATCTCAGGCTTCAACTCTTTGTTTCCTGCATTCATCAGTAAGTACCTGTGGTGTTGGATAAGTTGCTTACCTCTAAAGCTCAGTTTCTACATCTGTAAAATAGACATAATGCTACTTACACATTATATGGTTGATGATTACATTTTAAGACTAGATATGTGGAACTGTTTGCACAGTTCCTTGCACACCAGGGCTTAATAAGTGTTTGAGGGGTGGGCATTTGGCCGAGCAGTTAAGATGCTGCTTGGGATGACTGCATCCAATGTCACAGTGCCTAGGTTTGAATTCTGGCTCCACTTCTTATTTCGGCCTCCTGTTAATGCACATCCTAGGATAAAGCAGGTTATGACACAAGTACTTGGGTCCCTATAATGCACATGGAACACCTGGATTGAGTTCCCAGCTCCTGGCTTCCTCATGGCCCACCAGAAGCTATTTTAGGCATTCAAGGAGTGAACCAGCAGATAGAAGGGATCTCTTAGCACTCTTTCTTGCTCTCTCACTCTAAGTCTCTCAAACAAACGAAAACAAATTTTAAAAAGGGATGCAATTATTATGAGTATCGTTACAGTTACCAATATAATTGTTACAATTATTACTGAAATATTACCAAAATAAATATTTTTATTACTATAGAACAATTTTTAGATCAGATAGTATTATCTTTCACAGAAGGCATTGACTATGTATAATTTATTCTTTTTTAAAATATGTATTAGTCCTTATTGCTTTTTTTTTAATTTATTTATTATTTGAAAGGCAGAGTTACAGAGAGGCAGAGGCAGAGAGAAAGTCTTCCATCTGCTGGTTCACTTCTGAAATGGACACAGTAGCCGGATCTGGGCCGATCCAAAGCCAGGAGCCAGGAGTTTCTCTGGGTCTCCCCCATGGGTGCAGGAGCCCAAGCACTTTGGACCATCTTCTACTGCTTTCCCAGGCCATAGCAGAGAGTGGGATCAGAAGTGGAGCAGTGAGGACTTGAAATGGCGCTCATATGGGATTACAGCACTGCAGGTGGCAGCTTCACCCACTTCGCCACAGCACCAGCCCCAATGTGGAAACCTTTTGAATCCACAAACTCCATCAGTTATTTAGAAAAGGCCATAAGCAAAGTGGAAGTTCTCTCCTCCTTTCAGAAAAAAGTACATCCTTCTTTGATGGCCACTTCTTTCTGCTGAGGTCTCACTCACAGAAATCTTTCATGTGTAACATTTTTTGCCACAGTGTCTTGGCTCTCCATGCCTGAAATGTTCTCATAGGCTTTTCAGCCAGGCCAGGATGCCTTAAGGGCTGCTTCTGAGATCAGAGTGCTACTAAAAAGATTGTCATTCTATGAGTCTACTGTGTGCACTGCTTCCTAAGTTGGAACATTCTTCCCTTTTTAATTATATTATTATTACCAGACACTTGATCCTATTTATATGATCACTTTAACACTTAATCTTATCTAAATGTTCACTTTAACATTTAATATGATCACTTTAACATTTAAGATGGCATTTTTACCACTCAGCGTAATGGGATTTGTAGTCCCATGGCAAGTTTTTACACTATACCCTTAGAAGTAAATCCGTAGGACTATATGCCACAGGAATGTATGCAGAACTATACAGCTTTACAGTTTCAAACTTTCTTCTCCTGCTCTTATTCCAACTCTTATTTTTTTACTGAGATCTATTTTCAATTGACTTTATACATATATGATTAACTCTATGATAAGAGTTCAACAAATAGTATGAAGAAAAAAACCTGTTCAATAGTCAACACAAGGGCTGTTCAAGTCATTGCTTCTCGAAGTGTCATTTTCACTTCTACAAATTTCCTTTTAGGTGCTCTATTAGTTATTACAGATCAGGTTGAACATATGGTATTTGTCCCTTTGGGAATGGCTTATTTCACTAATATGATGTTTTCCAGATTCATCCATTTTATTTCAAATGATCAGATTTCATTTTTTACCACTGTATAGTATTCCATAGTGTACATATTCCATAATTTCTTTAAACAGTCTTAAGTTGATGCACATTTAGGTTGATTCCATGTTTTAGCTATTGTAAATTGAGCTGTAGTAAACATGGGAGTGCAGATAACTTTTATTTACTGATTTCATTTCCCTTGGGCAAATTACAAGAGTGGGATGGCTGGGTCAAATGGTAGGTCTATATACAGATTTCTGAGGTATCTCCACACTATCTTCCATAGCAACTTTACCAGTTTACATTCCCACCAACAGGGGATTAGGGTACCTTTTTCCCCACATCCTTGCCAGCACTTGTTTGTTGATTTCTGTATGAAAGCCATTCTAACTGGGGTGAGGTAAAACCTCATTGCAGTTTTGACTTGCATTTCCCTGGCAGCTAGTGATCCCTAATGTCTGTTGGCCATTTGGATTTCCTCTTTTGAAAAATGTCTGTTTAAGTCCTTTGCCCATTTCTTAACTGGATTGGCTATTTTGTTTCTGTAGAGTTCCTGCTAACCTTCGATGCAGACATTAGGAGATGTTTGGATAGTATTCTGTTTATCCTGTGGGTACCTCCAAAAAACAAACTCCAGAGGAACTACATTTTTTCTCATGTGCTGCAGTGATGGTTCCTTTTGTACACTTAACAAAGCATTTAAGGGTCAATTAAAAATAAGTTATTCATCCTTAACACTAATTCCCTAATCTGCATATGGTGATATTTTAGCTGTTATACCCAAAAGATTAAATTAGGGGCTGGCATTGTGGCATAGCAGGTAAAGCCATCGCCTACAGTGCTGTAATCCATATGGGCACCCGTTCAAGTCCTGGCTGCTCCATTTCCTATCCAGCTCTCTGCTATGGCCTGGGAAAGCAGTGGAGGATGGCCCAAGTCGTTGGGACCCTGCACCATCATAGGAAGACCCAGAGGAAGCTCCAGGCTCCTGGCTTCAGATTGACATAGCTCCAGCTGTTGCAGCCAATTGGGGAGTGAACCAGCAGATGGAAGACCTCTCTCTCTCTCTCTCTCTTTCTCTCTCTCTGCCTCTCCTTCTCTCTCTGTGTAACTCTGACTTTCAAATAAGTAAATAAATATTTATATAAAAAAAGGCTTCCACAGCCTAGGTAGCTCATATCAAGAGCCTGGAAGGGTCACTGATGTCATACATAAGCATGTTAATTATTAAACTAACAACTCAGGAGTCACTGTGCACTAACTTCCCATGCAGGACCTCTGTTCTCAATGAGTTAGTTATATTATGAGAGTTAACTGTAAAAATTGTTCTCAGTTTTTCTTTATGTGTGTGTGTATGTGTGCAAATTGTTGAAATCTTTACTTAGTATAGACTTGGTCTTCTGTGTATAAAGTTAATTGGAAATGAATCTTAATGGAGAATGGGAATGGGAATGGGAGAAGGAGGAAGTGGAGGGGTGGAAGTGTTGGTGGGAGGATGGATAGGTGGGAAGAATCACTATATTCCTACAGTTGTACTTAGAAAATTTGTATTCATTAAATAAAAGGTTTCTTTGGGGGAAAAAAAAAGTTGACAGGCAAAATTAACATGGCTGCAGTTTCCTGAATTCTGAATGCACTGCTCCCAACTTCGAAAAGTATTTAATATTAACTGATTAACTTGAAACATTATGGTTTTTAGAAAGTAAAATTATTTTAACTCAATTTCACCTTAAAGTAACAGGCCTCTGACCTGCTAAGAATGATGATTAAATTTAAGCGTCCTACTAAGAGTCAAAGGGAGCACATAAACAAGTCTAGTACCTGCTAATACTAACTGATAGAATAAATAAAGGGGAGAGTGATCCAACATGGGAAGCGAGATACTCAGCAGACTCATAGAATGGCAGATGTCCTAAACAGCACTCTGGCCTCAGAATCAGCCCTAAAGGCATTCCGATCTGGCTGAAAAGCCCATGAGAGTATTTCAGGCATGGAAAGCCAAGACACTCTGGAAAAAAAAAAAAAAAAAAAAAAAAAAAAAAAAAAAAAACACCTAAATCAAAGATCTCTGTGAGTGAGATCCCAGTGGAAAGAACAGGTCTTCAAAGAAGGAGGTACCTTTCTCTGAAGGGAGGAAAGAACCTCCACTTTGACTATGACCTTGTCCAAACGAGATAAGAGTCAGAGAACTCAAAAGGCTTCCATAGCCTTGGAATCTCATGACTGGAGCATAGGGAGATTACTGATGCCATAAACAAGTGTGTCAATTTGTAAAGTCAACAACAGGAGTCACTGTGCACTTACTCCTCATGTAGGATCTCTGTCCTTAATGTGCTGTACATTGAGACTTAATGCTATAACGAGTACTCAAACAGTATATTTCACTTTGTGGTTCTATGGGGGTGCAAACTGTTGAAAGCTTTACTTAATGTATACTAAACTGATCTTCTGTAAAAAAAAAAAAAAAAGAAAGAAAAAAAAAAGAAATTATCAATTCCCAACTTGACTCTCACTGGGATTAAACATGACAATAGGTCTGATCTGATTTCATCATCATTTAAAAAATCATCTATTATTTTTCACTTTATGTTTCTGTGTGGGAGCAAACTGTTGAAATCTTTACTTACTGTATACTAAACTGATCTTCTGTATATTAAGAGAATCGAAAATGAATCTTGATGTGAATGGAAGGGGAGAGGGAGTGGGAAAGGGGAGGGTTGCGGGTGGGAGGGAAAGTATGGGGGGGGTGAAGCCATTGTAATGCATAAGCCGTACTTTGGAAATTTATATTCATTAAATAAAAGTTAAAAAAAATTTAAGCGTCCTAGTACACAGTACCTAGAAACACCAGTGAAACCAAGAAGCACTGGTGTAGTCAGCTTTTTATGACTACACCTAATATCTGACACAGGCTACCTAGAAAGGCGAGGGGTTTATTTGGTTCATGACTTTGAAGGCTCCTTTGGTTCAGATGTTTCTTGAGGCTGGAGGATTGCAATGGTGATGTTCAGGTGGAGTAATGAGTTCATAGTTGAGCCAAGAAAGAGCGAGGGAAGCTAAATCCAACTCAGCTTTCACAACCAACCTTCCCACGAGAACTATCTTCTGAGGGCATGTCCTCAGTGATCTAAGAAACACCCACTAGGCTCAGCTCCTAGACACCACACCTGGGTTCAGTTTCCACCCTCTCAGCACTGTCTCCCTATAACTTTAGGGTTTAACCATCTACATGTATTTGGGAGCCACAGCCTCTTGAAATAACAGCAAATAATTATTTAACATTTGAGAAATACCAAAATTCTCAGTGGATTTCTTCAGACCAGTAAGGTCTCTATATTGACTATTAGAACTTTAATTATCAAGAAAATTAAAATACTTCTTGTCACTCTCTGATTTTTCAAGTAACTTTTCTCAGAATTTGGGAATCCATAAAAATTGAAATGCCAGAAAGGAGTTCTCAAATGGAAACACTTTCCCCTTTGTCTCCTTTTAGAAGAAACAATTGCCATAGTACTTTCCTTCACCTCTCCACATTTCTGTTGCTCTCATGTGGCTGCTGCCTCTTCTAGATGCTCAGCTCACAAGGTTCCCTCTTCTGAAAATAGCCTCGAGGCCAGAGGTGGGCTCTCAGCAGCTACCTTACTACACAATTCTGCATTCCTGACCATTTACGGAGAAGGTGGCTATCCAGCTCCTTTGTGCTGCAATGACAGAAAGCCACAGACTGGCGAATTTATAAAGAACAGAAATTTTTGTCTCACAGTTCTAAAAGCTGAAAGTCCAAGACCAAGGCACAGGCACCAGGCATCTGGTGAGAGCTCTCTTGCTGCATCCTCACATGGTAGAAGGCAGAACAGCAGAAAGAGAGTGAATTTTTCCCACAGGCCATTCTGTAAAAGACCCTATCCCATGCACAAGGGGGGAGCCCCCACGGCCTAATCAACTCTTTTAATTTTTAATTAGTTTTAACAGATTAAACAGATTCAATGTGATTTGTAGACACAATTTTTTTTAAAGATTTATTTATTTGAAAGGCAGAGTTACAGAGAGGCAGAGGCAGAGAGAGAGTTGTCTTCCACTGCTGGTTGACTCTCCAAATAGCTGCAATACCGGAGCTGTGCTGATCAGAATCCAGGAGCCGGGAACTTCTTCCTGGTGTGCCACATGGGTGCAGGGTCCCAAGGACCTGTGCCATACTCCACTGCCTTCCCAGGTCGTAGCAGAGAACTGGGTCAGAAGTGGAGCAGCCAGGACTTGAACCAGCGCCCACATGGGAAGCTGGCACTGCAGGCAGCGGCTTTACCTGCTACACTACAGTGCCAGCCCCGGTAGACACAACTCTAAGAACATAATTATGTTCCCTTCCTCCCTCCCTCCCTCCCTCCCCCCTCTTACACCCCCCTTCCTTCTCGCTAATTAACTTTTAAAGGCCTCACATCTAAACACTATCAGATTGGTGATAGCTAAATCTTGCTAGAGGCACATTCAAACTCTAACAGTGACCCAAGGATGGACACCTGGCTCAATTGGATTCTCTCACTCTCTCTGAAATTTGAGCACTGGAATCCAGACACCCTGAGGCTGCAAGCCACTGTAGTTTGGTCATATTGATGACGGGGGCAGGCAGAACTGAATCTATAGCTTCCTGTTGTTCACATCCCAATAGCTGCCCTGAACCTCCTCCTTCCCAGCCATGGGATACGTACGATTCTCCAACATTCTTCATTAAATCCCTCCAAGGTTTGTGCTAGCCAGAATTATTTTGTACTGCTTTCAACAAAAGAACCTTAGTTAATATATCATCATTCCCTAATCCTAGTTTCTTTCATTTTCTAGGAAAAGAAGCAAAAACGACTTGCTGGTTTTAAAAAAGTGACAACATATGATTTCATTTATGCAAAATTTAGAAACACACAAAGGAATACTATGTGTAGTTTCTGATCCACACATATGTAGTAAGGGCATAAATCATAAACAGTATGTCAACAGCATGGTTGCCACGGTTGCCTTGAACGAACATCTGTATCAAGATCATGACTGCAGGGGGAAGGGCAGAAAGAGGCACCAGGGGGAAACTGACAGTGAAGGTGCTGCCTGATTTCTCCGTGACTATACAGCCTGGTTTGGCTGGGACTGTTAAGCTTGTTATCCCACCGTAACCATCAATAGCACACCCTTTCTCTGTCTAAGGTATCCCAGTATAGACGATAAACAGAATGGCTACCCTTTAAGAACATTTTCAATGTTTACAGAAAAATCCTTTGTATTTTCCTGTATGTTTGAAATGTATTCATTTTTATTTATTTATTTTCATTTATTTGATGGCAAAGAGATAGAGACAGAGATCTTCCAGCTGCTGATTCACTTCCCACTTCCCCAAACAGCCAGAGCTGAGCCAGCCAGTCCAAAGCCAGGAACTAGGAACTCCATCCAGGAATCCCACAAGGCAGGCAGGGTCCCAAGTACTTGAGTCATCACCTGCTGCCTCCCGGGTACATTGGCAGGAAACTGGAATCAGAAATGGAGTTGGGACTCTAACCCAAGCATTCTGATATGGTATGTCGACGTCCCTAGTGAAATTTGAACCACTTACCAAATGTCTGCCCCCAAAATATTTTATAACAAAAATGTTAAAAGTTATTATTATTATTATTATTATTATAAATACAGAATATAGCTACCAGAAACTCCTCAACTGCTATTGTAGCCCTGGATCCCTTGGAAGTTCCTTCCTAGACTCACTGTTTATGATGATGAACTGAGATAAGCTCTATAGAACACCCAACAGTGGTCGTACTGAATAAAAGAAAGCCATCCTTAAGGTGGCATTTCTTTTTCTTTTTCTTTTCTTTTTTTTTTCTTAAAGATGTACTTGTTTATCTGAAAGGCAGAGCTACAGAGAAAGATAGATGAGCAGAAAGAGAGATCTTCCAACTACTGGTTCACTCTCCAAATGGCTACAACGGCCAGGGCTGGGCCAGGCCAAAGCCAGGAACCTGGAACCCCACCCAGGGCTCAAGGGTACACCGGGATGAAGTTCTGGATCCATCTCGGGAATGAAACAGCAGATCAAAGATCTCTTTATATGTGTGTGTGTGTGTGAGAGAGAGAGAGAGAGAGAGTGACTTTCACATAAATAAAATAAATCTTAAAATAAACAAATAAATAAATAAAAGCTGGAGCTGGTGTCGTGGTCACTGCCTGCAACTCTGGCATCCCATTTTGGGCACCAGTTCAAGCCCTGGCTGTTCTACTCCCAATCCAGCTCCCTGCTAATGTTCCTGGGGAAACATGGAGAATAGCCGAAGTCCTTGGCCCCTGCACCCGTGTAGGAGGCCCAGATGCAGCTCCTGACTTCTGGCTTCAGCCTGGCCCTACCCTGTCTGTTGCAGCCATTTGGGGAGTGAACCAGTGGATGGAAGATCTCCCTCTCCGTAACTCTACCTTTCAAATAAAGTAAATCTAAAAAAAAAAAAAAATAAAGCCTTTAATAGCTACATGACATAAAGCTCCAGGGAACTGTATGTGAACTCAGAAATAAGCAAATTGTGTTTGCATCTGAAACAGATGTTAAAGGTTCAATCAGGTTACATGGAAGGCAATCTGGAGAGTCAACAGGAAGCTGAAACCCCGCAATCAAAACTGACAAGGTAGAGGAAAAACGGTGGTGTAAAATATCTGTTCTTGAGCCAACTATTTGTCCAGTAATTTGGATATTACTTGTATAACCAGAAAAATTGATCATCTGTGTAAGTCGTAGGACTCGGCTGTCTACAAAAGCAAGGGAAGACAACATTATCACCCAAATGAGTATTTTTGTTTGTCTTGGCTTGCTAATCTGAAGTCAACAGCCTCTCTATCATGTGTTGAAGGACATGATATAACTACTTTGTTCTCCACCCTTCCCATTGCTCCCCGAGGGTTTTGGTTGCGCAAAGTCCACCATAAGCAACCCTTTCTGCTGAAATCCAGCTTTCCAAGCAAGAGTCTCCAAAAACAGAAGACACAGATCTGGGAGGCCCTTCCTACCAGAACTGCTGCTTCAGTTTCACTTAGGAAGGCCCACACCCAGTTCCTAATGACAACCATCTGAACTACCAGGTCTTCCCACAAGCAAGACTGTGTTATGCTCCCTGCCTGCAGCATTGTGTATGCAACCCAAAGACTGCTCACTGAGAAACGGAGGCTGCCAGAAGAGCAGCCTTCCACCATACCCTGATTTAGCAAGTCGGTTCCACATCAACCCCCACCAGCCGGAAACCCTCTACTTCTCTTGTATAGAACCCTAATCATTTTGCCAAATTCCCAGATTTAAAAGTCCAATTCATTTCACCAAAAGGGTGACAGAAGGAAGCCAAGCATACCAGCCCTCTCCTGCCATATGGTTCCAGACCAAAGCTGTGGCATTTTCATTCTGGAAATATGGTACAGATGTGCTACGCAGGGATGCCAGGCAGTGCCATTCTCTTACTCTTGCCGTAGGACCTTAGCTCTTGGCCCTGGAGGAAAAGCAAGTTAACCGATTACAATAGCCACTAAGCTCACTAAATTCCATGAAAGATAATAGTAACAAGTCTCATGTCTCCCACCTCAGGCAACAAGCACTGCCAAGTGCAAAGCAGTGGCAGTTTTGACACACCCCCTCCTGAGAAACCCAATGTTTACGCTGCAGACCCTCCAGAACCAGGCTTCCAAGGCCCAGCTGCCTCTGGGCTCTCAGGAAGAAGAAGTTGAACAAGGCTGCCAGAGGCCACTGACTGGGGGAAGGAAGCAATGAGAAAAAGCAAGTAAATCCATGTGCTTACTGCAAAAAAAAAAAAAAAAAAAAGACAAAAGACACAGGCACATAGAGTTATACATATACACATGCATACTAATGTTTTTAAAAACCACTCATAGTTTTCACACATGTGATCAGCCCACAACTTCTCTCAGCTAATCTTCAAGGCAGGGCCTCCTTTCCAACTGTTGCCTGCATCACTCTACACCCTCATTTCTTGACTTCTTTTATTTATAAGGATGGATTCCCATTCTGTTCTTTGGAGTTCTCCTCCCCACCAAGATTCCCTACTATGAAATAACATCGCGGGGCCGGCTCCGTGGCACAGTAGGTTAATCCTCGACCTGCAGCACCGGCATCCCATATGGGCACAGGTTCTAGTCCCGGCTGCGCCTCTATCAATCCAGCTCCCTGCTGTGGCCTAGGAAGGCAGTGGAGGATGGCCCAAGTTCTTGGGCCCCGCACCCACATGGGAGACCGGGAAGAAGCACCTGGCTCCTGGCTTCGATCGGCACAGCTCCAGCCATTGCGGCCATCTGGGGAGTGAATCAGTAGACGTAAGACCTCTCTGTCTCTTCCTCTCACTGTCTGTAACTCTACCTCTCAAATAAATAAATAAAATCTTGAAAGAAAGGAAGGAAGGAAGGCAGGAAGGAAGGAAGGAAGGACGGACAAAAGAATGAAAAAACAAAAGAACGAAAGAAAGAAAGAACATCGCTGGGTGTCACAGCTGCTGGGCATCCTCTAACCCACCAGTTTCCCTTTTGGGTGTGAAAAGACAAGCACGATGCAAAGGCACCACTGCGTCATCCAAAATGCTGTATTTAAATTTATTTTATTGCATCTGAGAAGATCCTCAGGGTTGAAAACTAGAGGGAGGCAGAACTGCCTCTGTAGGTTTCCATGGGAAGAGAGCATGGTATGAAGAAAAATTGATTCCAGCAATCAAAAGGAACAATCCTTTTGAAATTAGATCATCCTCCGAAAGAACTTGTGGTGCTGATTGGATTACATGGAGAAAATGGTCGAACAGCACCACTTAGAGCAAGAGCCGGGAAGTGCAATGGAGCCAGGCCCTGTCCACAAGAAAGAGCAAGCTGCAGAGGGACTTGCGGAGCTCCCCTCCCCTCCCACAGGCTCTCTGAAAGAATATGACCATGATGGGAAGCCCGTGCAAGTATCTCGCCATCACTCCAGCCAAGAGTGGGAAGAAAATGATACTATCAGGCTCTGCTATAGGACAGTGAAACACTCAGAGTTGAGAAGTGCTTTTCCTTGGTGATTCCTGAAGCCTGAAAAAGCAGCCCAGGGAACCCTGCCTTACCTCTGGTACATGAATATGCAAAGAAATAACTTTTTACCTTGTAATTAGGGCCCCCAAAAACTCAAAACAAATCCAGACTTGAGGAGCTGCTGCTTGCTTTCGGGGTCTTCCAGTTGGGAAGAAATGCTGCCTGAAAACACTCCTTAGGGATGGTGCACAGATTCTGTCTGCTTCTTTTCCATGTGCAGCAACAAAGCCATCAGACATCCCCATCTTCCCTGTGGCCCCTCTGTGATCAATGCTGGGCCTCTCTGCAGACTGCAGATGACAGGAGAGGAACACATGCCTGGAGACGTCCTCTCATGCCGCTGCATTCAAGTAAGCCCCAGTGGACGGGAGTGGAATTCAAGCAAGCCCCAGTGCATTAAAGCAAGCCCCAGTGGAAGTGGAGCAGCCAAGATTCAAACCAAGAACTCATATGAGATCCCTGTGTCACAGGCATCCTAACCCACTGTGCCACAGGCTGGCTCCTGCCTTGAACATTTCTTGCAGGGCAAGTCTAATAATAGTGAACTCCCTCAGATTCAGTTTATCTGGAAATATCTTCATTTCTTCTGTGGGAAATTATTGCTGTTTAAATTTCCCAGACCCTACAATTAAGAATGGTATTTTTTAATTAATTGCTCATTATATTTTTATTTATTGGGAAGGCAGAGATAGTGTGACACTGAGAGAGACAGAGAAAAAGAGAGAGAGGGAGAACATGAATCTCCCATCCTCTGGTTCACTCCCAAATGCACACAACAGCCAGCGCTATGCCAGCCAATACTAGGAAGCAGGAACCCAATCTGGGTCTCTCATGTGAAAGATAGGGTCCCACTCACTTCAGCATCATCTGCTGCCCCTCAGGTGTGCATTAGCAAGAGGCTCAAATTAGCAGCAGTCAGGACTCAAGCCCAAGCACTCTGATATGGAATGTGGGTATCCTATGCAGCATTTTAACCACTGTGCCAAACGCACACCCCAGGCATGGAAAATTTTTGTTCATCCATTTGTGTAGGTGTTGGTGAAAGAAAGAGAGTTTATGCTACCCTTCATTGGCCACACTGTTTAAATTTATCAGACATTGATTACATCTTCATTTTTCCTAGATAAACCCAGTTCAAGATAAATTTGCAACAGCTTTAACCTCCTCAATCAAAGAAAGCAATTTAGGGGCCAGCACTGTGGTATAGCAAGTAAAGCCTCCACCTGCAGTGCCAGCATCCCATATGGGTGCCAGTTCCAGTCCTGACTGCTCTACTTCCAATCCAGCTCTCTGCTATGGCCTAGAAAAGCAGTAAAAAATGGCCCAAGTGCTTGGGCTGTTGCACCCTTGTGGGAGACCCTGAAGAAGCTCCTGGCTCCTGGCTTTGGATTGGCCCAGCTCTGGCCATTTCAACCATTTGGGAAGTGAATCAGTGGATGAAAGACTTTCTCTCTTTCTCTTTCTTTCTCTCTCTGCAACTCTGCCCTTCAAATATATAAATATTTTTTAAAAAAGAAAGAAAGCAATTGGCATTACTGCTAAGTACAAAGCTTTGTTTTATCTCATGTTTGTTTTTAAAAGGCCATTCTTCCAACTGCTATAATTAGATAAGATCATAAACTCTGGGCAAAAAATGCTATAATGAAGTTCTTAAAACCCAGTGATTCAACTACACTTTCAAAAACTCTAGTACCCCTCCCATGTATCCTGCATTTATTCTTTCAAATCTCAAATCACAGAAACTAAAATGCTATGCCTAAAGAGAGCCTGGCATGTACCTAAGCCTCTACTGTGACAGGTGTGTGGAGTACAGCCCACAGGAGGTTAAGTCATCTGTCTCCAGCATCTTACATGAACAAGAAGGACAGTGACAACCGGCAGTTCCTGCTTACATTCAAGAGCAGAAGCACACAACTATGACTTCTGGCTGAACTGCATTAAACACTCTTGCAACCTCGCCTGGGAATCTCAGACAATGTGCATATTTTGCGTCAGAGTTGGCAACTTCTTTTTCAGGCTTGCTGGGCCCTGTCCTCGATGAAAAAGCTTCCTGTAGGGGTTGGTGCTGTGACGTAGCGGGTAAAGCCACCACCTGCAGTGCCAGCATCCCATATGGGCGCCAGTTTGAGTCTCGGCTGCTCCACGCCCAGTGCAGCTCTCTGCTATGTCCTGTGAAAGCAGCAGAAGATGCCTAAGTCCTTGGGCCCTGCTCCCGTGTGGGAGACTCAGAGAAGCTCTTGGCTCCTGGCTTTGGATCAGCGCAGCTCCAGCCGTTGCAGCCAACTGGGGATGGAAGACCTCTCTCTCTTTCTGCCTCTCCTTCTTTCTCAGTGTAACTCTGACTTTCAAATAAATAAATAAATCTTTAAAAAAAAGAAAAAGCTGCCCGTACACTACACAAGGCCACTGATCCAGTTCAAGAAATAAGACAGGCATCAGAGCCCAGGAACTTTCGCTGCATCTAGTAAATCTGGCCTGCCCATTGGAGAGTCACAATAAAGCCTTCCAATTCTTTCTAAAAAAGACATATTTGTTTATTTGAAAGTTACAGCGAGAGAGAGAGAGAGGCAGAGAGAGAGAGAGGCAGAGAGAGGGAGAGACAGAGATCTTCCATCCATGCATACACTCCCAAGATGGCCACGATGGCCAGGGCTGGGCCAGGACAAAGCCA
Source organism: Oryctolagus cuniculus (assembly GCF_964237555.1). Lineage (NCBI taxonomy): Eukaryota > Metazoa > Chordata > Mammalia > Lagomorpha > Leporidae > Oryctolagus > Oryctolagus cuniculus. Next base: position 162,155,818 of record NC_091432.1, read on the forward strand.
GGAGCTTCATCTGGGTCTCTCGTGGGTGGCAGGTACTCAAACACTTGGGCCATCCTCCGCTGCTTTTCCCAGTCATTAGCAGGGAGCTGGCCACAATATCAATCCCAAAAGCCTCCCAATTCTAGGGCAGCTTACCTAGTTGTTAGTAAGACTTTTACCCCTATATTTCACATGAAGTATTAGATTAGAAGTATGGAGTTATGTCATGACTTCTTAATTCCTGTGATTTTCCTGTGGATATAAATTATTTTTGTATACCCTCCCTGCCACAGGGACCAAAAAGAGTACCCACTGCAAAGTACATACTCAGCAAATATTTCTTGAATAAATTATGATTGCAGCTACCCATTTTATGCTGAAGAATGCCTACCCCATAAATAATCAAAAATATACTCTCATCCAATCAAAATCAAAAGCTACTTGTTTTTTAGCTCTCAATCCTTTTGCATCTGCTTTCTCAACACTTCCCAAACTTGAGGCACTCTCCTCCTATCTTCATAATTTTGCTCTATCAACCTATGCTATTATTTTTTTCTTTAAGTGGCTTCACTTTTGAAACTTAAATGCATGTACTTTTCTTATTTTAAAGATTTATTTTATTTGAAAGAAAGAGTTACAGAGAAAGATTAGAGAGAGAGAGAGACAGAGAGAGAAAGGTCTTCCATCTGCTTGTTCACTCCCCAAATGGCAGCAAGAGCCAGAGCTGAGCCTATCCAAAGACAGAAGCCAGGGGCCTCCTCCGGGTCCCCAATGTGGGTGCAGGGGCCCAAGCACTTGGGCCATCCTCCGCTGCTTTCCCAGGAGCATTAGCAGGGAGCTTGATCAGAAGTGAAGTGGCCAGGACTCAAACGGGGGGCCCAAATGGAATGCTGATGCTGCATGCCAGGGCTCTAACCCACTGTGCCACAGCACTGGCCCCAAATACATGTATTTTAAAAGGAAGATTTGTCATTGCTATATATATTATTATATATATACATATATATGAAAGCCAATGTCACCGTTCAAAGTGCTCTTAACAATAAATTCGTATCTCCATATTAAAAATTGCTAAAAGTGTCTATCTACATTCTCTTTAAATTCGTGGACTACATGCACATACTCCAGGAAATAATTCTGCACTATTCATTCAATTCTCTCACCATCCCTATGAGGTAGGTAGGTAAAGCAGGGCAAACCTTGAGCCAGGAGCACTGAGGTGGCATCCCAAGAAAGTTAACAGCCAGCTACAGACAAGCTTTGGGAAGTCAGGACTTCTATCCCTTAGGAAAATGCCTTCTTCTCTTCTCTCTAGATCCCTCGGTCTATTTGGTTGGCAGTCCAGAGATACTATCATCCTCTAGACACCTGCTAAAATGTAGAAGGGCAGATGTCCCTCCACCCCTACCCTGGCACCAACTGCTATGGTTTGTCCCTTCCAAAGTTTACACTGAAATCTAACTATATTAGGATATTAAGAAATGGGACCTTTAGGAGGTAATTAGGGTTCTGCCCTCATTAAGATTAACCCACTCATGCAATGAATGGGTGAGTGAGTTATTTCTATAGAGGAAGCCAATGATAAAAGTCAGTTTGGGGCTAGCGCTGTGGCATAAGTGGTAAAATCACCACCTGCACTGTCAGCAACCCACATGGGCACCAGTTCAAGACCTGGCTGCTCCACTTCTAATCCAGTTCCAATCCAGCTCTCTGTTATGGCCTGGGAAAGCAGTGGAAGATGGCCTAAGTCCTTGGGCCCCTGCACTTGCTTAGGACATACAGAAGAGGCTCCTGCTGCTGGCTTCGGATCGTCGTAGCTCCAGCTGTTGCAGTCATCTGGGAAACGAACCAGCCGATGGAAGACCTCTCTCTCCCTCTCTCTCTCTCTCTCTCTGCCTCTTTGTATCTCTGCCTTTAAAATAATAAATAAAATATTTTTTAAGAAGTCAGTTTGTCTAAGTTTCTCTGTACTTCCTCTCACCATGTGATGCTCTGCTGCTTCAGGAGACTGCCAGTTAAGAGGCCATTGTCACACACAACCCCTCAATCTTGGACCAGAGCTGTGAGCCAAAACAAAACTTCTTTTCTTTACAACTTAGTCTGTGGTATTGTGTAATTAGCAGCAGAAACTGGACCTATGCATCTATCCTATTTGAAACTGCCTTTTACAAGATCAACTTCATTCATTGCACAAGTTTGACAAGCCCTGCTCTAGTCACTGGTTCTTTAACTTGGCAGCGCACTAGAACCATTTGGGAAACTAAGAAAATACTGAAGCATGGGCTCTAGTCCATGTGTTTAGGGTTTTGGTGTGGGCATAGGTATTTTTTTAACTCCTCAGTTTATAAAAAACTGGCAGTTTCCAAGCTAGGGAGACCTATACAGCCAATTTTAAAAACAGGGGTCGGGGCCAGTGGCGTAGTGGGTAAAGTCACTGCCTGCAGTGCCAGCATCCCATATGGGTGCCAGTTTGAGTCCCAGCTGCTCCACTTCTGATCCAGCTCTCTGCGATGGCCTAGGAAAGCAGTGGAAGATGGCCCAAGTCTTTGGGCCCCTGTACACATGCGGGAGACCCAGAAGAAGCTCCTGGCTCCTGGCTTCAGATTGGCCCAGATCCCGCCATTGCTGCTCTCTGGGGAATGAACAAGCAGATGGAATACCAATCTCTCTCTCTCCCTCTCTCCCTCTCTCCCTTTCTCCCTCTCTGCCTTTCAAATAAGTAAGTAAATCTTAAACAAACAAACAGGAATCTAGATCAGTGGTTTTAAACTTTAACTGCATCTGAACCACCTGGACAACTTATTACACCACAGAAGGCCTGGCCCCATCCCAGAATTTCTGGTTTAGGATGTTTTCGGTAAAGTCTAGTGAGTCACATCTTTAACAAGTTTCAGGTGATGCCTGATGCCACTGGTCCTGAGACCACATTTTGAAGATCATTGTTAGATGGACCATACAAGATCAAAGCTCATACTCATCCCAAAAACCTTTTTAAACCTGCATGTGGCCGGCGCCGCGGCTCACTTGGCTAATCCTCCGCCTGCAGCGCCGGCACCCCAGAGTTCTAGTCCCGGTTGGGGCGCCGGTTTTGTCCCAGTTGCTCCTCTTCCAGTCCAGCTCTCTGCTGTGTCCCAGGAAGGCAGTGGAGGATGGCCCAAGTCCTTGGGTCCCTGCACCCACATGGGAGACCAGGAGGAAGCACCTGGCTTCTGGCTTTGGATCGGCGCAGCACACCGGCCATAGCGGCCACTTGGGGGGTGAACCAACGGAAAAAGGAAGGCCTTTCTCTCTGTCTCTCTCTCTCACTGTCTAACTCTGTCTGTCAAAAAACAAAAGAAAACAAAACAAAAACAAAAACAAAACAAAAAAAAACCTTCATGTAAGCAAGCTGTAGTTGAAGCATCATAAGAGTTAAGAGGGAAAAAGTAATTCCACAACGTGCTAGTTTTGGTCCTCAGAAAACAAATTTTTCATTAGAAGATCAAAGTATAAATTATAAAAAATGTCCTGGGATGCAGTGCCTGGAGAAACCCAAAGGATTCAGTCTGAGGTTTCAGCCTAGGCGAGCAGGTGTAGCCATCACCAGTTGTGTGACGGGCACCCCCTGGAGCTGCAAAGTTTCACAGCAGATGATGGCCCTGGTTCTGACTTAGCTGAAACCACACTCTTGTTTAACCCTCAGAAGTCACTGAAAACTGCTCCAAGGAGTCCTCTGAAAGCAACGTTTACTACTAGGACAGCATGTTTGCTCGGAATCTCTGAACCTTTGTATCAAAATTATCACACAGGAACAATGACGACAACAAAAAACAGATCAACAACTAAAAGATTGATCTCGCCTTTAAATTTACTTTATTTATGTGAAAGGCAGAGTGACAGAGAAAGAAAGAGATCTTCCATCTGCCTGTTTACTCACCACATGCCCACTAGAGCCAGGACTGTGCCATGGCAAAGCCGGGAACCAGGAACTGCATTTAGAATCTCCTACATAAGTGTCAGAGGCTGAAGTACTTGGGCCATCAACAATTACCTCCCAGGCACATTAGCAAAGAACTAGACCAGAAGTTGCAGCATCCAGGATTCAAACTGCCCTCCGATACCATATGGGATGCCAGCATGGGAGGTGGTGACTTAACCTGCTGCACCTCAACACCAGCCCAAATTCACACTTCTCAATTCATAGCACATTATCATGATGTAGCTGTGTAAAATCTCTCTCCTGTTTTATTTTTCCCTTATCCCTCAACTCCACATTCATCCACCTGATCCCATAGGCAGCCTCTCTGATTTGTTCAATATATGCCCTTAAATGCACTTGTGTGTCTGTAGAAATTGATGCAGTTGTCTTAGGTGTTTATGTAGCCATCAATGACATAATGGCATCCTGGCATTTTTTTCATCACTGCACTCAAAGTCATGTTTGTAGGGCCTGGACACAATGGTTTATGTATGCCCATGGTGCACACATCTGGTTTTACTCATTGAGAAGCTGTCTCTGTATACCTGTTTCTCACACTGAAATCAGTGCTTCTGAGTCAGAGCATTTAGGACTAACCAAAAGTACACTCAAGTTCACTGGAGTTAATCTGACACCCGCACATCTATCCCTGTCTCAGGACTGGAACTAATGCCTTTCCACGCCATTTGCCCATGCTCACTAGACGCCATCCCAGATGTCTTCTTTAAGAAGAAAAAGATCTTGTCTGCTGTTTTCTGACAGCCTCCCCACCCCACCTCTCTTTTCCTCTCTTGTCTCCTTTTCATGGAGTTATCAAAAAGCACAGGCAGGGAATCCTCCAAGAGAAAGTCTCTTTGAACATCTGTGATTTACCTTGACTTAAACAAGGCCATTCCAGCCTATAGGCAAAGTATTTCTTAAAACTAAAAAAAGTTGCCTTAATTTTGGATTACAGAAAATTTCTGATTAAAATGAAAAATTAGTCACAATGCTTAACAGAGTTTCATATTCTTACTATTCCTTGTTCCTTTTTGCAGATGTAAGTAAATAAATTCTAAACCAAATTCTCTCTTCCAAGAGACAAGTTAACTCCCACGCACACCCATGAGGAGAGAATCTGGCCAAGACAGCAACACTTAGTTAAGATGTATAATATCCACACTTACAGGACAGAGAAAAAGAATGCTTTTGGTGGCTTGTACCAGTCTAAGCTTTCAAAATACATGGAATGGTATTTCTTAATCAATTACAACCTCAAAAAATGATAAATTAAAATACCAAGATTTTAAATATATGCACTACTAATAGGGAGGGAGCTTATTGCTCTAGTCTAGGGGAAGATAGTTGTTTAAAAAAAAAAGTGGACAGAGTACAATCTCAGGGAAAAGTTAGTGAGAAAATGGCACAGGAAAATCCATAAAAATTAGAGGAACACTGTGGACCTATGAGGAGGGTGTGGACGTGCACAGCTCGGGACCCCAGGAGCCAAGAGCCTTAGCACTAGCTCTGGAGTGAGGTGAGACCTGACTGCAGCAGCCCAAGCCACTGGCAATAAAGCTGTGGGAAGAGACTGGCGTGAGTCTGGCTTGGAGCCCGGTAGGGGACAGTGTACCTGCTATCCTAGAGGAAAAAGAAGGTGGGGGTCATCACATTCCTCTCTCCCTAACCACCCCAAACCAGCATCCTATAACTAGCCAAGAGAGGATGGGCGCCATTCTGGACATACATAACAGCTGCACCAGCACATATCTGTTCACCCAGCAACCAGCCAAGAGGAGATGCCTGAGTCTGGCTGGGAGAACTGACAGGGGGCTGAGTGCTTGTAACTGTGGGAACCTAATGTGCTCGGACTGTGAAAACACTGTGACTATGTGGAAGGAAATAGGGTGAGGCTGGGTCTTTGGACAGTCATTGTGGATGGCGCCACACACTTGGGGCTCCCTGATTCCCTGGGGAGAGTCATTGTAGAAGGATCAATGTTCACACTGAGGACTGCACAGATCCTTTGTTTGGTTCTTGTGACAGTGTGGATGAAAATTGTACCCACTGGGGCTAGCACCCAGGCATTGGTCTCCTTTGATAGGAGGTGAGCAGGTAAACATGCCAAGAAAACAGAACAAACATCCCCTCTGATTAAAAAAAAAAAGAGAGAGAGAGAGAGATTTACCACACCAAACTTGGGTGTCACCTTGGATACTCCCCTCACAGTGGAGCACGGAACAGAGCTCCCTGACCATACTCAGCACATGCTTCTTGGTATTCATTGAAAGAGCAGACATTCCACTAAGCCACAGAGGTATAGTTCAAAGATAAAAGCCAGCACAGGAAAAAAAGTCACCAAAAATGCCTAATAATAAATGCAGCAATTCAAGAAACAAGAATAAAGAAGACAACATGATGCTCCCCAAAAGAATACATGTTAATACTAGAATATGAAGCTGAAGAGACTGAAGAAATGCCAGAAACAGAATTCAAAATTTGATCATAGGATTACTTAGAAGTAATCAGAAACAAATTTACGAACTAAGGAAATTTGTACATGAGTGAAAATTTTTCCCAACAAATTGATATTTTTAAAGAGAAATCAAAGCAAAATATTGGAAATAAAGAACACAATAGGACAAATGAAAAATATGGTGAAAAGCCTTAAGAAAAGACTTAGTGAGGCAGAAGAAAGAATATCTAAGTTAGAAGACAAATCAATGGAAATTTTATAGTCAGACCAAAAAAAAAAAAGAAGAAGAAAGAAGAAGAAAGAAGAAGAAAGAAGAAGAAGAAGAAAGAAGAAAGAAGAAAGAAGAAAGAAGAAAGAAGAAGAAGAAGAAGAAGAAGAAGAAGAAGAAGAAGAAGAAGAAGAAGAAATAATTAGAATACTAAAAAACAGTGTTGAGGGCCGGTGCAGTGACATAGTGGGTGAAGACACCGCCTGCAGTGCCAGCACCAGTTCAAGCATTGGCTGCTCCACTTTCGATCTAGCTCTCAGCTATGGCCTGGGAAAGCAGTAGAAGATGGCCCAAGTCCATGAGCCCCTGCACCCACGTGGGAGACCTGAAAGAGGCTCCTGGCTCCTAGCTTCGGATAGAGTGCAGCTCCAGCCGCTGTGGCCAACTGGGGAGTGAACCAGCAGATGGAAGACCTCCCTCTCTCTCTGCCTCTCCTTCTCTCTCGGGGTTAACTCTGACTTTCAGATAAACGAATAAATCTTTTTTTAAAAAAAAACAGTGTTGGAGATTTATGGGATACTATCAAATGACCCAACATATGGGTCATAGCAGTTCCTGAAAGCATGGAAAAAGAGAATGGATTGGAAGGCATTTTTAGTGAAATAATAACAGAACACTTCCCTAATTTGGAGAAAGAACGGGACTTCAAAGTATAGGAAGCACACAGAACTCCTAATAGACATGACCAGAAAAGATCCTTGCCATTACACATTATAGTCAAACTCTCCACAGTAAAACATAAAGAAAAGATTCTCAAATGTGCAGAACAGAAACACCAGATTACTTTCAGGGATCTCCAATTAGACTCACAGCTGACTTCTTATAAGAAACCCTACAGGCTAGGTGAGAAAGGCAAGATACATTTCAAGTCTTAAGAGAAAAAACTATCAACCTAGAATACTATACCCTGAAAATCTCTCATTTATGAATGAAGGTGAAATAAAGACCTTCTATAACAAACAGAAATTAAAAGAATTTGTCATCACTCATCCAGTCTTACAAAAGTTACTTAAGGATGTGCTACACACAGAAACAAGGTCATCATTATGAAAGAAGGTGAAAGCAGAAAGGCTCCCAGTAAAACTACAAAGGAAATCCAAAGTAAACAATAGGAATATTTATGGGAAAATGGCAGGGCAAAGTCGTTACTTATCAATAGTCACCCTGAATGTAAACGACCTCAACTCTCCAGTTAAAAGATACAGACTGGCTGAATGGATTAAAAAACAAAACCATCTATTTGCTGCCTACAAGAAACATATCTCATCAACAAAGACACACTCAGAGTGAAAGTGAAAGGGTGGAAAAAGATATTCCATGGCAACAGAAACCAAAAAAGAGCTGGTGTAGCCATCCTGATATCAGACAAAATAGATTTTAACACAAAAATTGTTAAAAGAGACAAAGGAGAGAACCAGGTAATGGTTAAGGGATCAATTTAACAGGAATATGTGACTTTTAAACATATACACATCTAATTACAGGTCAGCAGGCTATTTAAAAGAAATATCAATGGATCTAAAGGGAGACATAGACTCCAATACAACAGTAATGAGGGACTTCAATATTCCACTTTCAGTAATGGACAAATCAAACAGACAGAAAATCAGCAAGGAAACAGCAGAGTTAATCAACACTATAGACCAAATGGATCAAACAGATACCTACACAACTTTTCACCCTACAGATGCAGAATACATTCTCCTCACTAGTATATGGAACTTTCTCTAGCACAGACCACATGCTAGGCCATAAAGCAAGTCTCATCAAATTAAAAAAAAAATTGAAATCATACCATGCATCTTCTCTGACCACAATGGAATGAAGCTGGAAATCAACAACTCAGTAATCTCTAGAAAATATGTAAACACATGGAGACTAAACAACACACTCCTGAATGAACAGTGGGTCACTGAAGAAATCAAAAGAGAAATCAAAAAATTTCTGGAAACAATTGAAGATGATGATACAACATACAAAAGTTATGGGAGGGCCAGTGCTGCAGCATAGCGGGTGAAGCCACTGCCTGCAGTGCCTTCATCCCATATGATTTGAGTCCTGGGTGCTCCATTTCTAATCCAGATCTCTGATACTGCATGGGAAAGCAGTGGAAAATGGCCCAAGTGCTTGGGCTCCTGCACCTGCATGGAAGACCCAGAAGAAGCTCCTGCTTCCTGGATTCGGATCTGCCCGCTCCAACCATTATAGCCATTTGGGGAGTGAACAAGTGGATGGAAGACCACTTTCTCTCTTTCTCTCTCTCTCTCTCTCTCTCTCTCTGCCTCTGCCTCTCTGTAACTCTGTCTTTCAAATAAACAAATAGATCTTTAAAAAAAAAAACTTACAGGACACAGCAAAAGCAGTGTTGAGGAAAGTTTATAGCAATTGTTGCCTACATCAAGAAATTGGAAAGGCATCAAATAAATGAGCTATCAATGCATCTCAAGGATCTAGAAAAACAACAGCAAACCAAACCCAAAACTAGTAGTAGAAAAGAAATAATTAAAACTAGAGAAAAAACAAAATTGAAAGCAAAAAATATATATATAGAAGATCAGCGAACAAAAAGCTGGTTTTTGAAAAAAATAAATAAAATTGATATACCACTGACCCAACTAACTGAAAAAAAGTGGGGGGGGGGGGGGGGAGACGACCCAAATAAATAAAATTAGAGAAGAAAAAAGAAATTTAACAACAGAACAACAGACACCACAGAAATAAAAAGAATCATCACAAATTACTACAAAGAGCTGTATGCCAACAAACTGGGAAACCTAGAAGAAACAGACAGATTACTAGACACATACAACCTACCTGAATGGAGCCACGAAGAAACAGAAAACCTATCAATAACCAAGGTGGAAACTGAATCAGTAACAAAGACCCTCCCAACAAAGAAAAGCCCAGGAGTGGATTCACTGCTAAATTCTACCAGACATTTAAAGAACTAACTCCAATTCTTCTTAAACTATTCAAAACAATTGAAAGGGAGGGAATCTTCCCAAACTCCTTCTATGAAGCTAGCTTTACTTTAATTCCTAAACCTGAAAAAGATACAACAGAGAAAGAGAACTACAGACCAATTTCCCTGATGAACACAGACCCAGAAATCAGCAACAAAATGCTAGCCAGTTGAATCCAACAACACATCAGAAAGATCCTTCACCCGGATAAAGTGGGAGTCATTCCCGGTATGCAGAGATGGCTCAACATTTGCAAATCAATAAATGTGATACATCACATTAAAAAAACTAAAGAACAAAGACCATGTGGAGAGAAGTATTGGATAAAATACAACACCCTTTCATGAAGGAAACATTAAGCAAACTGAATATACAAGGAACATTCCTCAACACAATCAAGGCAATTCATGACAAACCCACAGCCAGTGTCCCATAGAATGGGGGAAGGTTGGAAGCATTTCCACCGATATTCAGAACCAGACAATGATGCCCACTCTCACCACTGCTATTCAATATAGTCCTAGAAGTTCTAGCCCAAGCCATTAGGCAAGAAAAAGAAATCAAAGGGATACAAATTGGGAAGGAGGAAGTCAAACTATCCCAATTTGCAGATAACATGATTCTACATATAGGGGATCCAAGACTCCACTAAGAGACTACTGGAACTCAAAAAAAAGTTTGGTAAAGTGGCAGGATATAAAAGCAACACACAAAAATCTGTAGCCTTTGTATACCCAGACAATGCCATGGCTGAGAAAGAATCAAATACCTTGGAATAAATTTATTCAAGGATGTCAAAGATTTCTACAATGAAAATTACAAAACATTAGAGAAATAGAAGAAGAGACAAAAAATGGAAAAATCTTCCATGATCATGGATTGGAAGAATCAATATCATCAAAATGTTCACACTACCGAAAGCATTTTACAGATCAATGCAATGCTAATCAAAATACCAAGGACATTCTTCTCAGATATAGAGAAAATGATGCTGAAATTCATATGGAAACACAGGAGACCCCGAATTGCTTAAGCAATCTTATACAACAAAAAGCTAGAGGCATCATAATACCAGTTTTCAAGACATACTACAGGGCAGTTATAATCAAAACAGCCTGGTACTGGTACAAAAACAGATGGATACACCAATGGAACAGATTAGAAATGCCAGAAATCAACCCACACATCTACAACTTATCTTTGACAAAGGAGCTAAAATCAATCCCTGGAGCAAGGACAGTCTCTTCAACAATCTGTGCTGGGAAAACTGGACTCCAAATGCAGAAGAATGAAACAAGACTCCTATCTTACATCTTCCACTAAAATCCACTAAGAATGGATTAAAACCCAAATCTACAACCGGATACCACCAAACTATTTGAGAACATTGGGTAAATCTTGTGAGACACTGGCATAGGCAAAGAGTTCTTAGAAAAAAACCCAGAGGCAGAGGCAATCAAAATCAAAATCAAAATCAACAAAAAGGATTATATCAAATTCAGAAGCTTCTGCAGTGCAAAAGAAACACTCAGCAAAGAGGCAACCAATAGAATGAGAGAAATCATTTGCAAACTATGCACGGATAAAGGATTAATAACCAGAATATATAAAGAGATCAAGAAACTCAACAACAGAACAAACAACCCAGTTAAGAAATGGGCAAAGGACTTACACAGGCATTTTTCAAGAGAGGAAATCCAAATGGCTAACAGACACATGAAAAAATGCTCAGGATCACTATCCATCAGAGAAATGCAAATCAAAACCACAATGAGGTTTCACCTCACCCCACTGAGAATGGCTTTCATACAGAAATCAAGAAACACCACATGCCGGCCATGATGTGGGGAAAAAGGTACCCTAATTCACTGTTGGTGGGAATGTAAACTGGTAAAGCCACTGTGGAAGACAGTATGGAGATACCTCAGAAATCTGAACACAGACCTACCATATGACCCAGCCATACCACTCCTGGGAATTTATCTAAAGGAAATGAAACCAGCACATGAAAGAATTGTCTATAACCTCATATTTACTGCAACTCAATTCACCATAGCTAAAAAGTGGAATCAACTCAAATGCCTGTCAACTAAAGACTGGATAAAGAAGTTATGAGATATACACACCATGGAATACTACATAGCGGTTTTAAAAAAAACGAAATCCTGTCCTCTGCAACAAAATGGATGAAACTAGAAAACATACTTAATGAAATAAGCCAGTCCCAAAAGGCCAAATACCATATGTCCTCCCTGACTTGTGGTAATTAATAGAACACATAAAAGGTAACCTATAAAAGTGAAATTGACACTTTGAGATGCATTGACTTTGAATAGCCCTTGTCTCAACTGTTGAGGAGCAGGTTTTTTTTTTTTTCATACAATTTGTTGAACTCTTTACTTGGTATAGAGTTAATCATATGTGTATAAAGTTAATTGAAAATAGATCTTTGTAAAAAATAAGAATGTGAAAAGGAGAAGGAGGAGGAAGAGGAGTAGTACTGTAGGAAGGAGGGCAAGTACGATGGGAAGAATCACAATATTCTTAAAGTTGTATTTCTTAAACAAAAGGCTTCTGGGGGGGGAGATACAAGGTCACAGGAAAAGTGTATGATAAGAAGCTATGCATGGATCCCCACATTGTTTTGCATCAAAATAAGCACAACACATCTTTTTTTTTTTTTTTCAAAAAAAATTACATATTACTACCTTTGGTTTCAAAATTCTGGGTTAATACTTCACAAGGTTGCAGAAATATTGAAAACACTACCATATACTAGATGCCTATAATGTGCCAGACACTATGCAAAGCGTCATTCATATTCCCATTCAGTCCTCCTAAATCTATGATATGGATGTTTTTAGCCCTGTTTTAAAAGACCTAAGACTCGAGAAAAATGTGAAAAAACCACTGTGTCATCTTCACGGTCCTACAGAAGCATTAACCTTTTTCCCCTCAACAAGCCATCCTCCATGTTCTCTTCCTACCCATGGAGCCTTAGCTTCTTCCCACCAGTGGGCCATCAAAAGTACTGGCTTCTTCCTCAAACCATGTCTGTTATGTGATCTCCCTATTTGGGCCACTTATTATTTGTGTGACTCTGGACCTCGAGTCCTAATGTATAAAACCAGGGGCATGGAGGCCGGCACTGTGTCACAGCAGGCATAGATGCCTGTGATGCCAGCATCCCATATGGGCGTCGGGTCATGTCCCAGCTGCTCCACTTCTGATCCAGCTCTCAGCTATGGCCTGGGAAAGCAATGGGAAGATGGCCCAAGTCCTTGGGCCCCTGCACCCGTGTGGGAGACCCAGAAGAAGCTCCTGGCTCCTGGCTTCAGATCAGCTCAGCCCCGGCCGTTGCAACCATTTGAGGAGTGAACCAGCAGATGGAAGGCCTTTCTCTCTGTCTCTGTAACTCTATAAATAAACTAATTAGTTAATTAACAAAGAATCATTAGCAGAGGAGAAAGGTCAACAGAAGAGGGAGCAGGGTGAGAAGCAGAGCACTGCTCCCTTTTCCCCTATGGCCTCTTGCCCCCTCGTCGGTGAGCTGGGGTGCTCGAGCTCCCGGTGCAGCTGCCCACTGTAGAGCCCAGGCAGAGAATCAGCAGTGACCTTCTTCATCTCACCCTGGGATTTGGCAGTGGGCAGCCAGGCTCCCGTCCAGCCCTGCTGTACCTAGGAGGCCCCTACACGGGTGCCAAGGATGGTGGGCATGGCAGCCACCCCAATGCCATGGAGGCCACTCAGGACTTCCAAGGCCCAAGAATATGGACCCGTGGACCAAGCCCAGTCACCAAAGTGGGCCAGGGACCCCACAGCTGCACACCTGGGGTGACCACTGTGTCTTAGCCAGATAAAACTTTGCCTGGTTCCAAAATGACTGACAAAGGCCTGTCAACAGAAATAAACAGACTTTGTAAAAAGGCTGATAGAAGGTTTATTCAGTGCACAGTATGAGTATCCCAGGCCAGGAGACACAAGCCCAGTGACTCTCAATGAGTCTTGGAAAGTGTTCCAAAGAGGTCAAATTCCAGCCAGAATTTATGTATTTCATGAGAGTAAGTTTTCATTTATCCTTACACAGTAACCTTACACTGACTTAACTTCCAAAGGAGGTCTTTCAGTAGCCTGGGGCCTATTTCTCTCAAGCTGGAGATTACTGCTTTTAGAATATGGTGACAAACATCTTTAGAGACTAGGTATGTTGAAAAGAAGGGTACCTGACTAATTTCAAGAAGGACCTTTCTGGGAATAGGTAAGTAATGTATACATAAAGAGAAAAGGATTACACAGGTTGGTCCAGATGGCTAAGGCAAAACAGACCCTGGGCACACACCCCCCCCCCCCTCAAGTTTGACTTTGCTATCCAAACATTACAGACAGATCTCACTAGGTATTTCTCTGGAATTTTTTTGCAGGCTTTTTTTCAAGGGCAGTTTTAGAGGACAAGTGGGATGGTTAGTGGTCACTGGGTAGTTGTCCTTTGTTCTGCCAGACCTTGACACTGGAACAAAGAATGAGAGAGTAGCACACCATCCGTGGTCAACTGGAAATGCCCCACCCTTTGAGTTCTACCAGCCCTTCACATAAGGCCTGCAGATATAATACAAAAAGCTGCTCTCAACTTCGCCTTCAATCTTCTTAAAGAAAACTTTTGCTACACCTAAGAATTCTAGATATACAGAGATTATCAACTCAGGACAGGGTTAGAAAATTACATCTTAAGGCAGGTATTTGGTCCAGCAGTTAAGACACACGCATACCATGTTGGAGTACCTGGGTTCATGTCCTGGATCTGCTTCTGATTCTAGCTTCCTGCTAATACACACTCTAAGAGGCAACAGGTGATGGTACAAGTACTTGGGTCCCTGCCACTCATCTGGAAGATCTAGATTGAGTTCCAGGTTCCCAGCTTCAGCCTGGCCTACTCGTGGATGTTGCATGCATTTGAGGCATGAACCACTAGATGGAATATTTCTCCGCCTCTCTGCCTTTCAAGTGAATAAAAATAAATAAATTCTAAGACAGAAAATCACACATTTTATAAATGTCCATTTGCATTAAAAATCACATCTTCCAGAAGTGACTTCCTGGAATATAGTTGTGAAACCACCTACAGGAGCAATCATGTTCACATCTACTCAGCTGACAAGAGGACATGGAACAGATAAACGCAAGGAGGAGAGAATTCTCTGCCAGACTAGTTGTTTCTAGGAGACACTTTCAAATACAGCTTTCATATGTATTGGTTTGGGATGTGCTTTTTTTCCTCACACTGTATATATAGTTGACAATGCTAAATACTCTTTGAAATATCTGGTATTTCTGGATGGTCTAAAGTGCCTGATAGATGTTAAAAGTAATAGTAAAAGAACACATTTGTAAGTACTTTTTTTTTTTTTTTGAAAATCTGTATTAAATACTGTGGGGGGATGGCCAATCAAACCCTTGGGTGGTACACTTTGTGTTTGTGCACTGATCTGGGAGAAGCAGGAGAGAAGGAAACACCAAGAGCTCCTCACCAGTGTGCATCTGGTGAGGCACAGCTGACTACTGGCCCCTGTGTGCATCTGGTTTTACTCTGCTGAATACAAGGCTAAACAAAGGATCAATCAGTCCTAATTAACAACACCTAGTCTTTCTAGATTTTAAGGGGGCTGCGAAAGTATGACAAAAGTAGAGTTAGCTGAACTAACAGATTTTGTACCTTTTGTATTATAATTCCTAGGAAAGACTGCCTTCTGAAAATTTGAGCATCACAGTCCACTGGATTGATGGAGCAGGGAAGGATTTGAGCCCAGAATGTTCATATTCCAAAGACAATTCCAAACTGTAACCACTGTTACTTGTGTGCAGTTTATTCAAGGCTGTTATATACACAGTGGGACAAAGTCCTTACTTGAAACATCTAGGCTATATAGTATCTAGAAGTGCCCATGTATGGTAAACATAGGGGTAGTAAAATATCACTCTGTAAACATTTTTTCACTACAACTCATATAAAATATTGTATTTTGAGAACTGAATTGTTAAAAACATTTCCAGTATGATGGGAACAATCACTCTATTCCTAAAATTGCACTTATGAAATTTGTACTCATTAATATACGGTTTTTTTTGGGAAAAAATACACAAAAAGTAATAAAAAATAAAAACACCTCTGTGCACAACATAGTACTATCTGTATTTGTTTAATGGTCTGGAGAACTAGAAGAAACTGCAAAATGTAATACTTTGTCCCTACCTGGATGCTTTCAGATACCAGTTTTATATATATTCTATGTGCTTTACTTTGATAGGCACATAATGGACAAATAAGTCCTGATTTTGCAATATTTTGTCTCTAGATGCTAAAGAAACTGCAAGTATGCAACAAAGTAGACAGTAAAATGAGCATATATTCTGTGTTGAAATGTATAGGAAAAGTTGTCCTCTGTAAATGACTTCTGTATATTAATTTGTACAACAATCTCTAAGAGTTCAATACACTTATCCTTGTCCACTGGATTGAAGACAGGGAGAAGGAAGTGAAGAGAGAATAGTGCAAGACAAAACTGTAATATTTAGAAGATACCTCAGGCTATTAATCAATAGGCAATACAATCTTATGGAAATGCCATCATTTATGAGGTACATCGTTGACCAGAATGCTATTATATGACATGAGACTGTATTTTCCAAGTCTGAGGAATAAATTAAGGCGAACACAGGGACTCAAGTGGTGACTGACTCTGCTCTTAAAGAACTGAATTTCACGCTGTCCTTGAAGTAAGCAACAGAGAGCTTCTATCTATCTATCTATCTATCTATCTATCTGTCTATTTATTTGACAGATAGAGTTAGACAGTGAGAGAGAGAAGAAAGAAAGGTCTTCCTTCCATTGGTTCACCCCCCAAACGGCCGCTACTGCCAGAACTACACAGATCCGAAGCCAGGAGCCAGGTGCTTTTCCCTGGTCTCCCATCAGGTGCAGGGGCCATCCTCCACTGCACTCCCGGGCCACAGCAGAGAGCTGGACTGGAAGAGGAGCAACCGGGAATAGAACCAGCATCCATATGGGATGCCGGCACCACAAGCAGAGGATTAACCAAGTGAGCCATGGCGCCGCCCAACAGAGGGCTTCTACCAACCACATCCACCCCCTCAAGTTATCTCAAAGAACTTTTATTACATCTGAATACTGGGACTAAATTCCTGGCCCTCAGTCCTTCTCTAAAAGGAGTTCTCCAGACTGCCAAAGTCCAGGAACATTCCATGAACAGTGTCTCAAAGTCAGAGGCTGGCTCACTGATTGCAGGGCTTCTCATGGGCCTTCTAGACCATTCTTCACATTGACACTGAAACTGTGCACCAACACCCCAGTCAGCAGGCATGAACAGATTATCCTCGTCTTCTTGGTTCCCATGGCCAGAATCCTTAACTAATCCTCTACCCACCAGAGTAGAGTTGATTTCACAAGCTGTTATGTCAGCTGCTCACTTCAACATCTGCTCTTGATTTCCTGGCCCAACACCTCCAACATGCCCGGAGCTGTGCTGTCACGCTTCACCCTACATGGCTTCTTGCCCCCACCCTCAAACACACCTGCAGCTGCACACTCCTCCAACCTCCGTTCTGTCTGCAGTTGATCCATCCACCCACACTCCAGACCCCAGTCCCTGCGAGCTTGCACTATTGATTAGCTGCTCCTGGTCTGGAGTATTTAACCTCTCCATTTCTGGGGCCCTTTTATTTAGCAAACACTGCATTATGTGTCTCAGGGGAAAAAAATCCTACCTTTAACCCTATTTCCCTCTCCAGCTTCTTAAACCAAATTAGTCTTATTTACCACGTGGATTAGAATGAATAATGTCCCCCCAAAATTCATGTCCTTCCTAGAAATGCCAGAATGTGATTTTGCTTGCCAATAGGGTTGTTGCAGATATAACTTCTTCAGAGTGGGCCCCTAATCTCCCATGACTGGTGTGTGCAGATACATACATAGCAGAATACCATGTGATGACAGAGGCAAAGAGTAGGGGCTGTGTCTGCAAGCCCAGGAATTCCAAGATTTGCAGGCAACATCTGAAACTAAAAGGGACAGATTCTTCCCTGGAACCTTCAGAGAGAGCAGAGTGCTTCCAAACCTGATTTTGGACATCTGTGTCTAGAACTATGAGACAAAAAATTTCCTTGGCTTTAGGACACCCAGTTTCTGGTTCTCTGTTATGAGAGGCATGGGAAATGAACACACCCCATAAGTCACTACAGTTTTCCTCCTGGTTCCAGGATTCTTCCTTATGCCTTCTTCTAGAGCCAAATCCAGTCTTTATTTTATTTGTTCCTTGTTGAGGCTCTTCTCTCATATTCCTCTCAGCCTCTGTCACTGCTTCCTAATGTTACAGCCACCTACGAAAGAGTGGTGGTCCTGGGTTCATGACCAACTCATCTCACTGTTCATGTTTCTGTGTGATCTCTTCCAAACACAAGCTCTCCCAGGCTGCACAGCTCAAATCCCCCTCATGAGCTCTAGTCTGGAATTTTTCCCACCGAGAACCTCAAACACCACATGGCTAAAATGGAAGAATCATCTGGAAGTATCTTTCCCTAATAAAACTGTTTCTCCTCCTGTAACCTGCACATCCCAAGAGGCTCTGCTCCACACAGGGCATAAGTCAGACAGCTGGCATCTTCTTGGACTTACCTCGCTCCATCCTTTACTTCACCCACAGACTGATCCCTGTGAGTCTGACACCTCCTTCCCCTCCTCTAATGGCTGCTGCTTTAGTCCAGACTCTCACCATCATGCCTAGGAGATATCCGCACTAACCTCCACTCGCATGCTGCTGGCAGGGAGTTTCTTACACCTCAATCTCAGTCACTTTCCCACATCAAATGCTTCACAGCTTCCAGCTCCCTTCAAGACAATGTCCACAGCACTCCTCTCAGGAGTTCAGAGTGAAGGCACTCTGGATTTCACTCCAGGATCTACAACATACTGGCTGTGTGACCTTGGGGAAGGTACTGAACTGCTCTGTGCTCAGATCCCTCACCTACAAAATGGGCATAATAATAATATATGCACTATAGGGGTGCTGAAATGATCAATGAACTAAAAAGTTTAAAATGCCAAACTGTGCCCATCGCTTGACAAATAGGCGCAAGACATGAACCGCTATTGCTCTAAGTGGAACCATTTCCCCTAGTTTCTTTTCAGTTCCACAGGTGTGTTGTTCTCCAACTGATGAGGATCATTGTGCAATCATACTCTCTGTTCCCCTGGCTCTTGGCCTTGATACACACTGTCCGGAACACCTTTTCCCTGCCACCCCATCCCAAACACACAAGAAGTGTAACTCCAGATTCATTTCCTCTATTGAGCCCTCCCACTGGAGTCAGACATGCTCATCATCATGCCCCCATGGACACTTGTAGGAGAGCACACACCACACTAGGATACAAAGAACTGTCTCCTGCCTCTCTGCCAGCACTTCTGGCGAGGGCTCTGCCATACTGATCTTCTCAATGCCAGCATCTGGTACACAGGGCAAAGAAAAGTAGGTTCACAAAAGCTAGAAGAATTAAGTAATGAATTACATACGGACAGATAGAGATGGGCTATAAAAAAGTCTGGGGCTACTTGGGTCAGTCCTGCTGTAATAATGAACAATACTTCCTTCCACTCTTACAACTGTCTCCTTTGGATAGTAAATTACAAGGTCACTCCAGGTAACAAGGCCATGATTCTCCCTTGGTTTAACAATTATTTTAGAAAACGTCCTTTTTAGTATCCTTCAATGGGATTAATAAGGAGTGGGTATTTGGCACAGCTGTGAAGATGCTGCTCCGCACAAGCACATCATATATCAGAGTGCCTGGGTTCAAGTCCCAGCTCCACTTCCTATTTCAGATTCCTGTTAATTCAAACCCTGAGAGATAGCAATGATGGCTCAATCACTTGGTTCACTGCCATCCACATGGGAGACCTTACTGAGTTCCTGGCTCCTAGCTTTGCTCTGTCCCAGTCCTGGATGTTGTAGATATTTGGGGAGTAACCCAGGAGATGGAAGACTGGCCTCCATCTCTCTGTCTCTCTGCCTTTCAAACAAAATGGAAATGAATAAATTTTAATGGAATTAATAGTAAAACCTGCCAATGATGAAATTCCCAAGTCAATGCAATACCCTAAGTGGAATTTTTAAAGCTTAAAATTATGTGTTATTTTGATGTATAAAAGCTTAGGTAAAGTAACTCAAATTTCCAATCAAGATGGAGTAACCAACAGCAAAATTGCCCCCTCACCTAACTAAATAAATAACTAAGACACTGGATGGAACATAGGAAACAATGGTCAATAGACACTGGAATCAGGCAACAAAGGACAGTGCTCTTCAGAGATGGGAAGCAAAGGAGATTCATCCTGCAGTGGATCCAGATCACTGCTTTGTGGAAGTTTCCAGGCCACAGCACAAGGAGGGAGAAAGCAGCTGTAGCCCAGAGAGCTCCCTGAATATATTCCAGTAAGTTCTTCATCCCTAGATCCCATGTAGTAAATTCCAGTAACACTTCCTAGTCATTTTGCCCGAAAAACTTTTAAAAACCATTCCCAAGACTATGGTCCCACTTCTTCAAAAACATATGGCTTGCTCAAGGGCTGCATTGTACAGCCTATGAGCCAAGAATGATCGCACAATTTTTAAAGCTTACAAATGAAAAAGAATTGGAAGAAAAATAAAAGGTAAAAAGAATAAAATAGGAGTAGTAGAAGTAGAGGCAGCAGAAGCGGGAAGAGAACAGGAACATTAAGAAGAGCAGGAGGAGGAGGAAGAGAGGAAATGACAAACACTATGAGGGGACTTTGGAAAGTTCATGGAAAGATGGAATTGAAAGATAAGTTTATTTTAGTGAAAAACTTAAATTCATTCATACAAGGGATCTTCAAAAATTTTATGGAAAATGCCTATTATGAAAAAATATAGGGGCCAAGGTTGTGGCGTAGTGGGTAAAGCTGCCACTTGCAGTGCCGGCATCCCATATGGGTGCTGGTTCGAGAACCGACTACTCCACTTCCAATCCAGCTCTCTGCTATGGCCTGGGAAAGCAGTAGAAGATGGCCCAGGTCCTTGGGCCCCTGCACCATGTGGGAGACCTGGAAGAAGCTCCTGACTCCTGGCTTCAGATCGGCACAACTCCAGCCATTGCAGGCATCTGGGGAGTGACCCAGTGGGTGGAAGACCTCCCTCCATCCATCCCTCTCTCTCTCTCTCTCTCTCTGCCTCTCCTTCTGTGTCTAACTCTTTCAAGTAAAATAAATAAATCTTTTTAAAAAGAAAAGAAAAAATATGGATGTATTTCAAAATGCTTGCACCAAAATAAACATTTTTTAATTCCATTTTCCATGAACTGTTTGAATTCCTCTCTATGTGGTCCACCAAGCCTAAAATAAGATTTTTCTGACCTCTAGTCTAGACATTTGGAGATAAAGGACATCTTCTAATTCATTTCCTCAAGGGGATTATATAAATCTAATGAGGAATATATCTGTTAGGATTCAACCAGAGAATCAGAATCTCAATGAGTGATATGCAATGAAAATTTTATTATATTAAGGAGACTATGCAGTTGTGGGCACTGATGAAGAGGTCCATGGCAGGCTCATGCCTGTGCGTCAGGCAGTGGCTGGAAGTTGCTGCTGGTGCAAAGAGCCATCATTCAGGAAGAAACACTGCATACGAAGCAGGGAAATGCAAGAACCATGACTGATAAAGATAAGCTAAAACTCAGTTCTGCCTGTCACTACCTCTAGTCATACTGATGGGAGCCACCTGGTGCCCCCTGCCATAGAGCTGCACATGTATGTGCCAGGTCTGGGACCAGGAAGAACTGAAGGAAGAAAGCAGGCAGAGGTACAGGAACAATGGGTCTGGCAGCTGACTCAGGTCCAAAGGAGTGACAGTGCCTGGCGCTCTACAGCCATCTTCAACCCATCTTCATGGCTGCTACTGTGCTTCTGCTTTCTATTTCTCAGGCAAAACTCCTCCTGCGACCCATCTCATTTCAGAACCACACAAGGAAAGGGATTCTAGGAAACCTGGTTCCAGCCTAAGAAATAGTAAAAGACATTACAGGGAGAAAAGGCTAGCAACTGTGAAATAACAGGGCACAATAAAAAAAATAAAATGCAATTTAGTGATGCATAGGAGAGTTCTGGATCTAAAAGCTGTGGAAATTTGCAGGAAAGTGAGATCAGAGGGACCAGAGAAGATGTCTGTGGTCAGGGGGCACGTGAACCAGGCTGAACAGGGCTGGGAAAGGTGTGTGGGGGTTGGGTAGAGAGAGGGAGCAGGTGGAGGCTGAGGAAACAATCAGTGGGGCATGGAGTGTGCTAGAACAGTGAGGAGACTGCCTTGTCCAGAGAGCAGGGCTAAAAGCAGAAACACAAAAGCTACACCCTTTGAAATCTGGTGCCAGTGGAAGGAGTGGACAGCTCTGTGAGCACAAGTTTGAAGAGGAGGAATGCAGCGTATGGGGCTACCTGGAAGACAGCAGCAAGGAAGCTGCTTTCTGATGAGGGGGATACAGGAATGAATGCACACACTCAAGTCCCCAATCAGTCAGACTACACATGCTGTTTCCATTTTATTTTCTGTAGTCTCTTGAGCGATCAGGAAATGAAGAAGTGTCCTCTTGGAATCTCAGACACCAACAGGCTCGGGGGACACAGAAGACATAAGCAGAGCGTATCCATATGACAGCAGAGCAGGCAGTTTTCCAATGGCTGTGCAGTGTGAAGCCAACTACACAGCCAGATGCACTGCATGGCTTCCAGCCAGCAAGACAGCAGGGTCAGCGTCATCCACAGAAATAGAGCAATTCAGGCACTGGAGAAGTGACACTAGAAGAGGCAATCACGGCTGGCGCTGCAGCTCAATAGGCTAATCCTCCGCCTGCGGCACCGGCACACCGGGTTCTAGTCCCGGTCAGGGCGCTGGTTCTGTACCGGTTGCTCCTCTTCTAGGCCAGCTCTCTGCTGTGGCCAGGGAGTGCAGTGGAGGATGGCCCAAGTGCTTGGGCCCTGCACCCCAGGGGAGACCAGGAGAAGCACCTGGCTCCTGGATTCGGATCAGTGCAGTGCGCCAGCCGCAGCAGCCATTGGAGGGTGAACCAACGGCAAAAGGAAGACCTTTCTCTCTGTATCTCTCTCTCACTGTCCACTCTGCCTGTCTAAAAAAAAAAAAGGAAGGTGCAATCACAATAGGCCAGGGGAGCAACCAGAAGTCCCAAAACATGTAAGCTGGAGCACTGGAGTAAAAGCATCAAGAGACTAAGCCTCCCAATGTTGAGGATGCTGGGCAGGAAGAACGAGAGACAGAAACAAGGTAGTGACAAGTGACCAGGACATACTATCCTGTTCTCTCTCTCTTCTCTCTTATTCTCTTCCAAGATGCTCCAGTCATGGCTGACCATTAGTTATACTGACCCCAGTACTCGATCTTCTATTTTTTAAACTTATTACAAACATAAATATTGCAAAACAACCAGTTACACAAAATTCATGTGATGGATCATTGGTCTTTGCTGAATACCTGCTACATGGCAGGCTCCATGACAGGCACTGAAATATGACAATAACTAAGCCACTGCCTGCAACACCAGCATCCCATATCAGTGCCAGTTCATGTCCCTGCTCCACTTCAAATCTTGTTCCTTGCTACTGTACCTGGGAAAGCAAAAGATGGCCCAAGTATTCTACTCAATGGAAGATCCAGATAAAGCTCCTGGCTTTAGCCTGGCCCAGTCCTGACCACTGGACCATCTGAGGAGTGAACCAGTAGATGAAAGGTATCTTTCTCTCTCCCCCTCTCTCTCTGTAACTCTGCCTTTCAAATAAATAAATTTTTTAAAGCCCTCCTCCAGTGAAGAATACAGATCTGTTAACAAGCTTAACCATCAGGTTAAACTACCATGACTGCCTAACCCAGTGTCATCAAAACACAACTCTATTGTCTCTTGCTGTCCTTAAGTCTGCTCTCTGGGGCTCCTATTTGTGCATTCCCGGAAAGTGAAGCAGGACACACACAATCCCACTCCTTACCCATGCCCCTTTGGTCACTATGAAGAAATACAAAAAGCCTCCTGGCTGTAGAATGGTGGTTACCAGAACTGGGGTAAGGATGAGTGGTAGAGAGCAGAGCAGAGTTG
Source organism: Oryctolagus cuniculus (assembly GCF_964237555.1). Taxonomy (NCBI): domain Eukaryota; kingdom Metazoa; phylum Chordata; class Mammalia; order Lagomorpha; family Leporidae; genus Oryctolagus; species Oryctolagus cuniculus. The sequence continues at coordinate 162,179,625 of NC_091432.1, forward strand.
TAGCCTAGTGGGAACAGAGCTTCAGTTTAAGTTCCAAAGCCCTATTGCAATGCAATATGAACTTAACCCTACTGTACCACACAGTCAAAAATGGTTAAGATGGTACATTTTATGTTATATGCTTTTCACCACACACACACACACACACACACACACACACAAATGTCTTCAGCTACTTCATGTCAATACAACAGTCTCAATTTAGTAAAAACAAAAAGTCAGTCAGAAGTTATATTTGAGATTTCAGTTCTGTGACAGACTTCTCGCCTCCCGAACTGAGGTCTGCTGTTACAGCTGGGGGAGGAGGACATGGGGGCTTCTTCCTTTGCTCCCCACTCCTCTTTGTTCTCTCTTCTCCTCCATCCCTCCTTTTTTACTCTCACAACACCATGGGTTTTCCCAGCATTGCATTTATCACCCAGTCTGAGGGTCAGCCAATTCTCTGCCCAACGCTGGATACCAGCTCTGCAGGTGGTACCTGCATCCATCTTGTTCATCATTGTAACCTTGCTCCTAGGACAGTATTTAACCCAGAATCATTGCTCAGTCATTATTTCCTAGATGAATGACTGAAAAAATAAATCTACATATCAAATGAAAATTAAGCTGGAAAGAAATGCAGTGGTAACGCATGCAAGAGAAGAAATATGCTTGTTATTCCAGGTACACTAACTTCACATAGTTGTGACTATTTCATGTTATTCTCCTGGGATTCACCAATAAGTAAAGGCAATTCTCTGTGTAGGCAGGGAGAGCTTTCCTGAAGGTCCTGTTGACTCTGGGCAGTAAGAGTTTGCCCCTCACACAAGCTAAATAAACTAGTGGAGCTGGACCAGTGTTGTGGCACAACGGGGTAAGCCACTACCTGTGACACCAGCATCCCATGTGAAAGCCAGCTAGAGTCCAGCTGCTCTGCTTCCAAATCAGCTCCCTGCTAATGCACCTGGGAAAGCAGCAGAAAAGATGGCCAAAGTGCTTAAAGTGCTTGGGCCCCTGCCACCCATGTGGGAAACTAGGGTGGACTTCCAGGCTTTTTTGCAGCCATTTGGAGAGTAAACCAGCAGATGGAAAACCTCTCTGTCTCTCCCTCTCTCTCTGTAACTCAAATAAATGCCTTCCAAATAAATAAATTTTAAAACAAAGAACTAGCAGAACTGCATCGGGAAGTTCAGGAAACAAAGAGCACACCAGTATTCTAAAAGAATACTGACTCAAAGAATGTCAGGCAAGATTCCACCAACATTTAGGGACAAAACATAGCTATTAACAGTAACAAGTCTATGGAAGCCCCCTGAGTTCACTGACTCTGATAATTTTTAGACAAGGCCATGGTCAAAGTGGAAGTTCTCTTCTCCCTTCACAGAAAGGTACCTCCTTCTTTGATGACCCATTCTTTCCACTGGGATCTCACTTGCGGAGATCTTTCATTTAGGTTTTTGTTGTTGTTGTTGTTGTTTTTGTTTTTGTTTTTCCAGAGTGTCTTGGGTTTCCATGCCTGAAATACTCTCATGGGCTTTTCAGCTGGATCCGCATGCCTTAAGGGCTGATTCTGAGGCCAGAGTGCTGTTTAGGACATCTGCCATTCTATGAGTCTGCTGTGTATCCCGCTTTGCATGTTGGATCATTCTCTCCCTTTTTTATTCTTTTTTTTTTGTCAGAGATTTTATTTTTTTTAACTTTTATTTAATGAATATAAATTTCCAAAGTACAGAATATGGATTACAATGGTTTCCCCCCCATAATGTCCCTCCCACCCACAACCCTCCCATCTCCTGCTCCCTCTCCCCTTCCATTCACATCAAGATTCATTTTCATTTCTCTTTATATACCGAAGATCAGTTTAGCATACATTAAGTAAAGATTTCAACAGTTTGCTCCCACACAGAAACATAAAGTGAAAAATACTGTTTGAGTACTAGTTATAGCATTAAATCTCAATGTGCAGCACACTAAGGACAAAGATCCTACATGAGGAGTAAGTGCACAGTGACTCCTGTTGTTGACTTACCAAATTGACACTCTTGTTTATGGCATCAGTAATCAACTTAGGCTCTTGTCATGAGCTGCCAAGGCTATGGAAGCCCCCTGAGTTCACTGACTCTGATCATATTTAGACAAGGCCATGGTCAAAGTGGAAGTTCTCTCCTCCCTACAGAGAAAGGTACCTCCTTCTTTGATGACCCATTCTTTCCACTGGGATCTCACTCGTGGAGATCTTTCATTTAGTTTTTTTTTTTTCCCCCAGAGTGTCTTGGCTTTCCATGCCTGAAATACTCTCATGGGCATTTCAGCCGGATCCGCATGCCTTAAGGGCTGATTCTGAGGCCAGAGTGCTGTTTAGGACATCTGCCATTCTATGGGTCTGCTGTGTATCTCACTTCCCATGGTGGATCATTCTCTCCCTTTTTGATTCTATCAGCTAGTATTTGCAGACACTATTCTTGTTTATGTGATCCCTTTGGTTCTTAGTCCTATCATTACGATCAATTGTGAACAGAAATTGATCACTGAGACTAGGGAGATGGCATTGGTACATGCCATCTCGATAGGATTGAACTCAGGGGGCTTCCATAGCCTTGGCAGCTCATGACAAGAGCCTAAGTTGATTACTGATGCCATAAACAAGAGTGTCAATTTGTTAAGTCAACAACAGGAGTCACTGTGCACTTACTCTTCATGTAGGATCTTTGTCCTTAGTGTGCTGTACATTGAGATTTAATGCTATAACTAGTACTCAAACAGTATTTTTCACTTTATGTTTCTGTGTGGGAGCAAACTGTTGAAATCTTTACTTAATGTATGCTAAACTGATCTTCGGTATATAAAGAGAAACAAAAATGAATCTTGATGTGAATGGAAGGGGAGAGGGAGCAGGAGATGGGAGGGTTGCGGGTGGGAGGGACGTTATTGGGGGGAAACCATTGTAATCCATATTCTGTACTTTGGAAATTTATATTCATTAAATAAAAGTTAAATAAAACAGTAACAAATAACATAAGGGGACTTGGAAAAGTTTGTGAAAATGGAATTAAAAGGTAAATTTACTGGAGTGCAAAAATGTCAATATCCATGAATAATTTTTTCTTAATGCATACTTTTCATGAACTTTTTGAAGACATCTCATATGCATAGATTACAAAATTTTCATGCACCAAAATTCCATGTTCCACAAACTTTTTGAAGTGACCTCATGGTTGACATTTATATAGCATTAGCACATACTAGCTCCTGTGCTAAGTACTTTACAAGTTTTATTTCATGCAATTCCCACAAAACACCCTCCCTATAAGGTGAAACCTATGTTTATTACCATTGTATCCGTGGAGGTCAAGTTGCTCATCCCAGATCACAGCCAGTGAAAGGTAGAACTGGGATGCAAACCAACACAGATTTCATACATAGATCCAAACCCTCACCAGTATCTATCCTCAGAAACTGAACTAGTACTTGAAGAAGTGAGTTTAAACTTAAATCAGTTACACACACACCCCAGCACATTCATGGTATTATAGGTACAACAGATTTCAATTAATTTACTTGCATGTTTTTGCATAATTTTGCTGGGGACTATTTAAGATATGAAGTTGAACAGATTTTGTTATTGCCTTTACAGATATTCCATATAGTGGGAACCCAGAATCCTGTGTAGCTAATTGCAGAATGAGACAACTGAAATCACAGAATGTACAATGGAAAAATGGAGACAGAAACTTTATTTTGTATGTACATTCATTAAAGTAATGAGGAGCCCAAAAAGCTAGCTACCATTTTTTATTATGCTTATTTTGTACATTCATGTAAACTTTCTTCTGTCCAAATTTCTTTCATATCCTGAATCTCTTTGAGTTACTGTAAAATGAATTTTCACCCATACAGAATTTGTGCTATTACCCTACAGAAATCCTGAGTCTTATCACATTTAGCTTTTATCCTCTAAAATATAAAACATAAAATTTTAAAACATAAAATGTCTTTGAAACTTCAATTAAAATGTTAAAAGTAGAAAGAGCAGTGTTCTCACCAAAATAAAACTTGGTTTAATTCTTTAGATAGTAATTATTTGATTAGTAATTTGGATTTCTACCAATACAAGGAAATTAGTCCATTTTTAAAAGATATGAGAAAAGCTGATGCCACCATGTTTTCTCAGGTGAGCATCGCTGGGCTGTCGGCCAGGGCCTTGCAACCTCAATGAGTCCAAGTTCGAAACATGGCAACTTTGAAAGACATTACCAGGTGACTAAAGTCAATTAAAAACATCCAAAAAATTACCAAGCCTATGAAAATGGTGGCAGCAGCAAAATATGCCCCAGTTGAGAGGAAGCTGAAACTAGCTTGAGTGTATGGAATAGGATTTTTTTGCTCTGACTGAAAAAGCTCATATTAAGGCACCTGAACTCAAGAAGAAACACCTCCTTATTGGTATGCCTCAGATCAAGGGCTTTGTGGTGCTATCATTCCTCCATTGCTAAACAGATGAAAAGTGAGGTGGCTACACTCACAGCCGCCAGAAGAGAAGTTTTGCTGGTTGGAACTGGTGACAAAATCAGGGGCATACTTCATAGGACTCATTCTGACCAGTTTCTAGTAACATTCAAAGAAGTTGGAAGAAAGCCCCCTACTTTTGGAGATGTGTCAGTCATTGCTCTTGAATTACTAATCTCTGGATACAAGTTTGATGAAGGGTCTATCATCTTTAATCGATTAAAGTCTGTAATCTCCTATAAGACAGAAGAAAAGCCAACTTTTTCCCTTAATACCATTGCAAGTGCTGAGAGCATGAGTATCTATGATGATGCTGATGCTGATGTGATGCAAAATTACCAAGAATACAATTTGGCCAACATCTTCTACTACTCTCTGAAGGAGTCCACCACCAGTGAGCAGAGTGTGAGAATGACAGCTGTGGACAAGGCCAGCAAGAATGCTTCTGAGATGATTCACAAAACTGACTCTGACATTCAACCGTAACCCACCAAGCTGTCATCACAAAAGAGTAGACTGAAATTATCTTGGTGCTGCAGCTCTGGCTTAATGAAATCAAGTTCCATCCTCAGACAAGAAGGAAAATTGAACCAGCTGATTTTATTTTTAGCTTACTAATGTCTCTGAAGAAGCATGGTGTACTGTTTGGTGTACTAAAGACAGCAAGATATTTGCAAATTATCTTACAATAAACAACTTCCAAGAAGAAATAAAAAGCTATGAGAAAATACTGTGTTTCTATTTAGGAAAATTTTACATAAGCCTCCCCAGAGCCATGCTTGTCCTCTACAGACAATATTACTACTTGCTAATATTCAAAAATCTAAATAACATTATCCCTGGATATATCTTTCCATGGAAATGCTTCCTATAATCAAAAAATCTAGAATGCCATATTCATCAGGACAAATAGTCCAGTCTCCTCAATACAAATACAAGAAACCCAAAAAGGATTGGAGAAACCTAAGAGTAACACCTAACAGATGCTATCAACCAATCCAATGTGTGGTCCTTACTTGCATTCAGCTTCAAACCAACCGACTTTAAACAAAAACCCTTTTGAGACAATTGAGGACATTCAAATATCGCCTGGACAAGCTGATGCTATCAGTGAATTACTTGGGTGTGATAACGGTATTGCGGTTACACTGATGGAAGGTTTATCTTTTAAAGAAATACTCAAAAAAATTATGGATGAAAGGATAGGATGTACAAGATTTGTCAGAGGGTAAAGAAGAAACTAAGGAGGCCCAGGCAGGGAACATGTAACTGAAGGTTAATCACTCAAACCTCCCTGCCACTGTACATGCTTGGAAGTTTCCATTTTTAAAAACAGTTTTAAAAGCTTACAAAGGAAAAAAAAAAAAAAGGAAAGAAAGAAAAGTAAAGAAACCCACTTTGGCATATGGCACAATATATCATACACAACAGATACCTTGGCTAACACAGTAATAGTCCCTTTAACTTTCAGAATTATCTGTCAGAATCATGACTTCATATATAGGATAGCTACACACGGCAAGACCACAGTAGTTGAAGGAAAGGAAATCTCCTAAACTTCATTTAATCCCCTTCTCTTTGCCTGGATTTTTGGAACTGACACTGCTTCAGTGGCTGAGTAAATCCTTACTGGCTCAAAACAGCCTGAACTGCTGATTTCAACAAACTCATGTTCGCATTCTGAGGACAAACAAGAAATCAAGTTTCTATCCAGGTAAATCTTGACTATGTGTAGGTAGTTGAGCAACAGGGAACTGAGGCTGAACTGAATTTCACAATGGGTCTTCAAATCCTTTGTCTTTCCCTATATATTTTTTGGAGGGTGGGGGAGATGGGATAAATGTTTATATTATTAGCTATCACCTATGTAAGATCCTTGCAGCGTATGTATATATGGAATCAGTAAGTGCTTAAAACGTACTTTAATAATCTGGAAGCTGCTATGAAAAACCGCCTTTAAATGTAAATTATTTTTGCAGAAATTCCAGGCAGGTGTCATTAGCAATGAGAGCAAGCTTACCATGTAGGCTGCAATCAGGTGCTAACCCCTGAACGTCTTTCCTAAACGTGTGGGAAAGACGATTCACGAGCTGCACACACTTCCAGTACAATACGGTGAAGGGCAGGCACAAATCCTCAGGAGACGCTACTTACTTCACCTGGATGCCCGCCTGGTTAAATCCGACTGCCTTTTATTCCATTCTTTTCTCCAAGCCCCTGGATCTTCTGCCTAGGGTTACTGAATCCAAGTCAACACGAAAGCAGCAGGGGCGTCCTACACGGACAGTCTGCAGACAGGGCAGAGTTCCGGGTCACGGGCTACACTCCAGCGTACGGGCAGGTACCACTCATGAGGTGCCGACGTGGACCGCCAAGACGGGGCGTTCTAGAATATTCCCGCCGCGCTGGAAACCACCTGCCGCCCCCGCTCTCCACCGCGGCCACCTGCAGGCGTCCCGGGCCCCTAGACCTGCACCGGCTCTCTCTTCCCTGTCCGCCCCGCCGGCCTCACCGCCCACTCCAGTAAACCCAAAACTTGTTAACTCGCCGGTAAGCCTCCCACTCCTCTTACCTATCGGGTCCTCGCCCCAGGTCTGTGCGAGAGGCCGAGCTCCCACGCAGGTTCCGGAATTCCCGCTGCCGGAGGGCGGCCAGGTAGCGGCTGTGCCTACGTCGAGGCTGCAGCGTTGTCCGGAACCACGAGCGGGGACAACGAAAATCCCGCGGAGGCGCAAGGCACGGGGCTGTCCCCCCACCCCACCCCATCCGTCGCCGCCTCTTTTCCTGAGGTAGAGGCCGTGCGTGGCCCGGGTCTGGGCTGTGAGCGTAGCACCACTGCCGCCAGGCACTTCCGTTGGTACGCAGAGGCCCAGCGCGGGCGCGTGCGTCCCGGAGCGCTTGCGGACCTCGGGTCGAGGAACCTGCCTCCCGGCCTGCAGGGCTGCGGGGCGGAGGGCGCGGGCTTCTGTGCCCGTGACCTTAGCCCTGATGGGATCTCAGCGTCTGCGACCCGTAGGAAGGCTCGCATGGGGCTTGCGATGCGGCTCAGAAACTACAGCCCGAGGGGCTTCGGGCGCGCTTTTAATTTCTATGGGCTATTCGCGGCCCCCAGGGCTCCATCCAGTCTGCCAGGGCTCAAGAAAACGAGTCCTCGACCGTGGATGCTCCGCACAACTCGGGAGCGATGTGGCTTTTAATCCCAGCCGCGGTGTGGACAGGAGCCCGGGACCCAACAGGAGCCCGGGAGGCTAGATACACAATCTCGGGGTCCGGGCCTGGGATCCCCAGCGGCTAACCCCGCGCTGAGCGCACTGCGGCCCGGCCTGGTCACGGCACGCGTACGAAGCGCTCCAGTCGCGCCCTCCGCACAGCCCCGCGCCGGCTGGCAGCCTAGTCAGCAACCGGGAGCCCCGCAGGTGCTAGATGTTAGGGGTGAGTTCGTATTGGCGAGCACCTGGTGACCGCGAGCCAGCCACCGGGCCATTCCCACCCGAAGACCGCACCTGTCCGCGCGGTCGTGGCGCTTCTGACTAGGTGAACCCCAACAAAGCACCCTTTACGATGGACTGGGTGACAGTGTTTACTCTGGCGCTTTTTAGGAATTTACTGTCCCCATAGTTCCGTTAAAATGAGGCGCTTGCGGCCGGCCTGGGCCGGCCCGGACCCTCGGTCACCTACGTTCGTGGCCGTGCTAAGCTGGAAGAAAACTCGCAGGGCGGTCCGCACGGGGCTCAGCCACCACCTTGGCCTGCGCCCGGATGTCGTTTGCTGCTGCCGGGGCCACTTTCAACAGGGAGCGGGAACCTGAGCGGGCGGGACCGTGGCGCGAAGGGGCCCCATTCTGCTCTGTTTGTCCCCAAACTCTTAGGTGAGTGTGCTCGGAGGGGTGAACTCGGGACCCTGGGCGACCCTCTGCGGGCGGAAGCAGCAGGTGCAGAGGTGACCGAAGCCTGGCAGGCTCGCGTCTGGGCAGCTACGCAGGGGCGGGTTTGTAGCTTTCCAGGATGGCCCTGGAACGGCCCGAGGCCGGAGCGGGTGGGGATGGCTAGGAAGCGCTCTGGATGAGAGGGCACGGGAGCAGACGTGGGCCCCCTCTAGGAAAGCGTTCCCCCGCCCTGCTGACAGGAGCAATGAATCGCAGCGAGTGGGGAGTAGAGAAGGCGGACGCCCAAGGGGCTCGCTCACGTTTTGTGGCCCAGAGGGTTAAGGCTCCTCTTGCGATGACAACTGGAGTCCTAGCTTCAGAAGATGGCCGAGAGCTCGGGCTCCTGCACCCACGTGGGAGACGCGGGTGAAGTTCCAGGCTTCTGGCTTGGGTCGTTTGGGGAGTGAAAGCTGTCGCTCTCTCCCATGCCCCCCCCCCACTCATGCTCTGCCTTTTAAATAAATATATGAAAGCAAACATTTTATTAAAAAGAAATAAAGAAAGCAGCGCGCGGTGAAGCTCGGGGCAGTGTGTGGATTGTAGAGATTCGCTTTCCTGCGGGCGAGTATTGCATGGAGTGCTTCTCACCTGTGTTCCTTCCCCTCTGCCACCTGAAGCCTAGTAACAGTGAAATCTTTCTGGTTGAAAACTACTTTTAAAAATTAACTTTTAAAAAATATTTATTTGTTCGAAAGGCGAAGTTAGGGAAACAGAAAGCGGTCCTCCACCCACTGGTTCACCTCCTAGATGGCTACTATGGCCAGGAGCCATCTGAGTCTCCCATGTGGGTGCAGGGGCCCAAGCACTTGCTTTCCCTGGCTATTAGCAGGGAGCTGACTCAGAAGTGGGTTCGCCAGGACTGGAACCAGCGCCCACATTTGATGCCGGCATCACTTAGCTGCCAAGCCACAACTGCAGCCCCCAAAGTGATCTTAAAGCGCTCTCCCGCTTATTACAGAAAAAAAAAAAAGAAGAAGAAGAAGAAGAAACCTTTAGAAAGATAGAAAATAAATGGAGGATTTACTTGCTCCAGTTATTTTTCTTCTAGCGGTTAATTTTAAATCTGTTCTAAAAACCAGGACTCTCGTACCACAGATATTCGTAATTATAAAAGCCATACCAAAAATAGTTTCCGTTATCTATAGTAAATATGAATTGTAAAAATAAATTGTATCATTTGAGGAAAGAAGATACGTTTTAATAAGGAGTTCCATTTAAAAAGCAAATAACGACAGGGTAGCACCGAATTTTAGTGTAGCATTTTTATTTCTTCTATAAAGCTAGGCGTATTGTCAACACGTCTCCGTGAAAGATGGCACGTCAGACACACAGACAAGAAATAAACGTTCCAAAATTAAAAATTCTACTTGTGTTAAGTGGCACGGGGGGCGTGTAAGCATTTTGCGCTTGGCTCCAAAGCAGTACTTGCAGCCCTGGGAAATGAAGACGGGGCAAGGTGTTTTGCACTGGAGACTGCTTGCTTTTAACACCGGAACGAAATACTGCACTAGCGTTCATAATTCCTAGGGAAATGTGCAAGTCGGAAAGGCCATGGAAGCCGCAATGAAGGTGGGAAAAGAAAAGGCGAGACTTACGTCCTCCAAAGGTTGCCCTCACGTTGTCTATAAGGGGTCGGAATCCGGTGTTCTTGTGATTTTTGCAACGAACAAAAGTAGCGGTTGCCCCAGCTGCGGGATTCAGACGCGCACACCCGGTCCTGGCTATGCTGAGACTTGCGCCCCGTCTGATGGCTATGGGAGCTGAACTTTTGAGTCAGTCACTCAGCTGTCTCGCAGTCTCCAGGTGCGCCCTGCGGGGCTTGGTAAAGGACGGGGACGGAGTACCCTCAGAACGCTGGCGAGGTTCCCTCCCCGCCGGAAGGAGCGGCCAGCGACATCAGTCTCGAGCCTTCTTCCGCGCGCTGACACTCCAGCAGCGCCGTGGCTGCCGACAGGTGCCGGCCCAGGGGCGCGCCGTCGCTGGGAACGCAGCCGCCGGCGCAGGTCTCTTCCTCCTCCCGCTGCTGCTGCTGCTGCTGCTGCTGCTGCTGCTGCTGCTGCTGCTGCAGGAAGGTCCGCGCGGCCGCGGCGGCTGCCGACACGTGCAGCAAGGGGGCAGCGGCCTGGGCGTGCACCAGGCACGACGGGCGCTGCAGCAGATGGCAGTAACTCCACGGGGTCGCCGGCAGGCTGGGCGCCGTCCCTGCACCCGCCCCCCTCACCCCTTTCATGATACTCTCGATGCTGAAGGAGGTGCAACCGCCCCCCGGCCGCGACCCCGGGCCTTTGCCCTCCTCCCAAGGCCGGGAACCCTGCGAGGGTTGCACCACCCGTAGGCCACCGGGGGCCGCCGCGTCCGTGCCTTCCGCCTTCCTCGGACGGTCCACGTAGGCCGGGGCCGACAGCAGCAGGTAGCGAAGGGGATGCGGGTGCAGCAGCGCGCACGGGCGGCTCCCGGGGACCGCGGTGGGGAAAGCTCCCGGGACGGGCGGCGGCGGGGCTGGGGTCCCAAGGAGGAGGCCCGGGTGGGGACCATGCAGAGCGGTGGGCGCGGGGGGCAAGGGGAAGGGGTGGTGCGGGTGAGCTCCAGGGGGCGGCTGGTGACGCTTGAAGCGCTTCCTGCGTCGCAGGAAGCTGCCGTTGTCGAACATGTCCTGGGAGGCTGGGTCCAGACTCCAGTAGTTGCCCTTGCCGGGGTGGCCCGGCTCGCGGGGGATCTTGACGAAGCAGTCGTTGAGCGAGAGGTTGTGGCGGATGCTGTTCTGCCAGGCGGGGAACTTGCGGCGGTAGTAGGGGAAGCGGCCGCTGATGAAGGCGCAGATGCCGCTGAGCGTGAGGCGCTTGTGCGGGCTCTGCAGGATGGCCATGGTGATGAGCGCGATGTACGAGTAGGGCGGCTTGGCGGGCTGCGGGGACTCCCCCAAGGCCGCCACAGACCTCGTCGGTGCTCTGAACTTGGTGCCAAACTGCGAGAGGTCGCTGTGGTTGCTGCTGCCTTCCGTGCGCTCTCCGGGATGCGCGCCCGCGCCTCGCAGAGCTCCCTGCAGCCCTGGCGGCCGAGGCTGCTCTAGGAAATTCTGGCTTCCCTCCGCCTCCTCGTCGTCCTGCTCGTCGTCGTCTTCATCTTCCTCCTCTCCCAGGACATCGATCTCACCTTCCTCTCCATCAGAGCCTCGGAGGCTGCGTGGCGGCGTGGAGCGAAGGCACTCAGCGCTCGCCAAGTTCATAAGGAAGCAGGTGCTGCCGACGCAGAGGCGTCGGACTGGGCTGGCAACCTGGGACAGGTGTTCCAAGAGGCAGGAACGTTCGTCTTCTGCGTGTTTCTCCTTTCCGACAGCATCCAGCAAAGAGCCCTTTTGCCTTGTGTTGACGCTTCTCTGTAGACGTAGCGTGCGGGACTCCCCTCTTTATAGCTCTGCTTCCCCTTCCTCCAGCGGCGCCCGGTTCTCCTGACTCCCTGACGCCGTCCAATGGTGAGGGTCCCCAGTGCAATCCTCGCCAGGAAGGCCCCCGCCCCTCCTCCCACTTCTCGCCACCGGCCAGAGGCAGGTGCTTCACTCCGCGGGCTTAGTCTGTCCAGTCGCTGCTTCATGAATGCGCTTTAAAAGCTGCGCCGAATAAAGACAAGGTAGAACTGGATACTCAACATGTCTGGTTCATCACGCACTGTCAACGGTGGGTGGATTCTGCCCGCATTCAGAATGAGGAGGGCTGGAAGTATTCTTAGTGTTCTGACTCTATCCTCAGCTCGAGGGCAGTGTCAGGAGGCTGTTGCGTTGTGCTCACTCCTTTCCACCTCTTCCCTCGACATGCTCTCCCTGACCCAGATTTCCTGAAAAGTCCTAGCACCAAGTTGTGGAAGTTCAGGGTTTGGAAGGAAAGCAGGAGGGGACAAGCGGAGTTCCCGGTCCCTTACAGCAGTGATTCTGGAACTTCTTTGTACATTTAACCCACAGTAAGAAATATATTTTATACCACAACCTTGAAGATACACAGACACATGCCTAAAACGGCTTGCACAAAAATAATATACCTGCAACAGGGAGATCATTGGTATTTAATGGCCATCACCAACTAAACTGGTTTCACCACAGAAACCCCATTTTCACAATGTGGCTCCACAACTGGAAGAGATGCACTCAGTATGGGCTCTGACTCCCTCTGATAAATGTCTCTAGTAAAATCACTGTGTCATTCAGTGTGCACACTGCAGAGGAAGGGATAATGGCAGTCTTTCTAACTCACTCATCTGGCATCCTTGGAAGTTAGCAAGGTCTTTAGATTGACTTCATTTAAAGGAGTAACTGAATAAGCTCTATAGTGGAATATAATTTGTTACAAAATACCAAGCCTCAGAACACAGTCACAATTTAAAACCCACACACTTGGCGAAACACATTGAGGTGGCATTCAATAAAAATGCAACATAAAAATATTATGCCATTGTCCAACAGTAAATCTTCCATTAGTGTTTGTGACATGACACTGAAGTTTCAGTGAGAAATCAGAAGCCATCTCTAAGGGTAAAATATAACAAAAGCTGCTTAAAGTAGTGCCTTCTGGATCAAATTTGGAGAACAGTTTCTTGCAAGTCTTTTTTTTTTTTTTTTTTTAAGCCTTATCCTCTATTCCTGAGGTTTTTACCCTCTTAGGCTCTCCAGTTTTATGCAGCTTGAAATAGGACAATTAACAGAAGGTTTGAGCCTAACAGCTTTGCTTGAATCTCAGATTTACCAGCAACTACTGTGACCTACTAAAAAGCTCCAGGAGGGCCAGGACAGGTGTTTAATTCAACCTCCCTTCCCTGAAGCCTCCTTTCTACCCCCTGCAGAAGAGGCACCTTTCCCCCATCAGCATAGGAATTCCATCCCAGGGCAGGCCAGTATGGTTAGTTGTCCTAAAGTTACCTTCTATGGGGATCTGGGTTATTTAAAAGTGAAAGGAAAGGAAAGATGTACTCAAAACAAAAAGTCCCATACCGATTGGGGTGTGTCTAAGGGAGCATGCCCAAGGCTGGGACACTTTAAGCAACAAAATAAAGTAGCATTGGATTATAACCCAAAGTATAAAATAAATATCCATGTGTACACAGTGATAATAAATAAATTAATACGGAAAAAGAGGCAAATCTCCTTTGCAGAAGATTTGCAAATCATGTGGCTGCTCCAGCCTCAAGGAGATGGAGTATGGGTTGCACACAGTGACGTCCTGTGTCCTGCCAAACAGTATGGTGTGCAGTGGAGAAAACTGACAGCCCCTACTGTAGCCAGGCAATCATGTGATGAAGGTCACCCTCACAAATTTTTTTAAAAAGATTTGTTTATTTGAAAGGCAGAGTCAGAGAGAAGCAGAGACAAAGAGATCTTCCATCTGCTGGTTCACTTCCCAAATGCACACAAAGGCCAGAGCTGGGCTGATCCAAAGTAGGAACCAGGAGCTTCTTCCGGTCTCCCACATGGGTGGCAGGGGCCCTAGGGTTGAGTCACTTTCCACTGCTTTCCCAGGCCCATTACCAGGGAGCTGGATCAGAAGTGAAGCAGCCGGGACTTGAACAGGCTTCCATATGGGATGCTGACACCACAGGCTGAGGTTTTTTTTACCCACTATGCCACTGCTCTGCCCCAATGGTATATACCCTCGATTCAATGTGATGAAATAGTCCTCTGTGACCTTCCTCCAAAACCCCTGGTCTAATCATGAGCAAAACATCAGACAAATTCCCATAGAGGAGCATCTTGTATCCCCAACCAGTACTATTTTAAACTGTCAAGGTCATGCAAACAAGTTAAGGGCTGTCAGAGCCAAGAGGAGTCTAAAGAGACAGGATAAAGTTGATGAGATTCTGGGATAGAAAAAGGATATTAGGTAAAACTAAGGAAATCTGAATAAAGTGTTAAATTTAGCTAATAATGTATCCATATTGGTTCACTAATTATAATAAATGTACTACACTATTTTAAGATGTTTTGGGGGGATATGGGAACTCTATACTATTTGATAAGTTACTCTGTAAATCTAAACCTGCTTTAAAAAATAATATTCTACTGGGGCCAGCGTTGTGCAGCGGGTTAAGCCACCACCTTTGACATCAGCATCCCATATCAGAGCAAAGGTTCATGTCCCGGCTACTCCACTTCCCATCCAGCTTCTTGCTAACGTGCCAAGGAAGACAGCAGAACATGGCCCAAGTACTTGGACCCCTGGCACCCATGTGGGAGATCCAGATAGAGTTACTGGTTCCTGACTTCAGCTTGGCCCAGCCTGAGTCATTGTGGCCATTTAGGGAGTGAATCAGCAGATGAAAGATCAATCTCTCTCTCTTTCCCTGTCTCACTTTGCCTTCCAAATAAATTTTTAAAACTTTCAAAAATATATACCATTAATTAAACATGGAGGGGGAAAAACCCATAATAGCCAAAAAGTTCAAATCCAAATGTCCATCAACTGATAAGTGGATAAACAAAATGTGCTACATACAATGGAGTATTAATCAGCAGTAAAAAGGAAAGAAATGGTGATACATGTTAAAACATGGACAAGCCTAGGCCGGCACTGCGGCTCACTAGGCTAATCCTCTGCCTTGCGGTGCCAGCACACCGGGTTCTAGTCCCAGTTGGGGCGCCGGATTCTGTCCCGGTTGCCCCTCTTCCAGGCCAGCTCTCTGCTGTGGCCAGGAAGTGCAGTGGAGGATGGCCCAAGTGCTTGGGCCCTGCACCCCATGGGAGACCAGGGTAAGTACCTGGCTCCTGCCATCGGATCAGCGCGATGCACCGGCTGCAGCACGCTGGCCACGGCAGCCACTGGAGGGTGAACCAACGGCAAAAGGAAGACCTGTCTCTCTCTGTCTGTCTCTCTCACTGTCCACTCTGCCTGTCCAAAAAAAAAAAAAAAAAAAAACACCATGGACAAGCCAACAAGCCTTGAAAACGTACACTAAGTAGAAAGTCTACATAGGTAAATGTATAGATAAAAAACTAGATTGGATCCAGAGGGCAGGGGAAACAGGAACTAATAGATACAGGCTTCTTTGGGGTGGGGGTGACAGAATGAGATAATGGTAATAGCTGTTCAACTTTGTAAATATACTAAAAACTAGGAATTATATGTTTTTTAAAGGATATATTTTATGGCATGTGAATTCTATCTAAATAAAGTTGTTATAACAAGAGTATCAATGGGACCAGCGCTGTGATATAGCAGGTAAACTCTCTGCCTGCAATGCTAGCATCACATATGTGTGCTGTTTTGAGTTCCAGCTGCTCCAGTTCGGTTCCAGCTCCCTGCTAATGCACCTGGGAAGGCAGCAGAGGATGGCCCAGGTGCTTGGGCCCCTTCACCCACATGGGAGACCAGGAGGAAGCTCCTGGCTCCAGGCTTCAGATGGGCCCAGCTATGGCTGTTGTAGCCATCTGGAGAGTGAACCAACAGATGGAAGATCTCTGTGTGTGTGTGTGGCTCTGACTTTAAAATAAATAAATATTATTTATTTTATTAATATATTTATTAATAAATTAAATTATTAATAAATCAGCATAAAAACAAAGCAAACTAAGTTGAATGCTTTGGAAAAACTCCATAATGGCACATCACTCTAAACAAGAATAATGAAAAAGAAAGGAACTCCTACCATCCTATCCCATCAATTCAATAGTGCTGCTTTAGGAATCAAGTCATATTTTGTAGGGGCCTGGTGCACTGTAGACACTGTTTGCTGATTATTTTTTCCTTAATACTGAATAGTTTGTTTCCAGAACACACACACTAGTTTGAAAAATAAGTCTTTCTAATATGATCTACAGAAAGGATGATAATTCCAGTTTCTTTCTAATTCACTCTAAAGATGAAAGGCAATCAGAGAATCCACAGAATTAAGAGGTAAGGTTGATTCTTTTTTATTTATTTTTTGGCAGGCAGAGTGGACAGTGAGAGAGAGAGACAGAGAGAAAGGTCTTCCTTTGCCGTTGGTTCACCCTCCAATGGCCGCCGTGGCCGGCGAGCTGCAGCCGGTGCATCGCGCTGATCTGAAGCCAGGAGCCAGGTGCTTCTCCTGGTCTCCCATGCGGGTGCAGGGCCCAAGTACTTGGGCCATCCTCCACTGCACTCCCTGGCCACAGCAGAGGGCTGGCCTGGAAGAGGGGCAACCGGAACAGAATCTGGCACCCCGACCAGGACTAGAACCCGGTGTGCAGGTGCCGCAAGGCGGAGGATTAGCCTAGTGAGCCTCGGCGCCGGCCAAGGTTGATTCTAACACTTACGACTTATTCTGAGAAACAAACTCCAGTGTATCTTTTTTATTTAAGCAGAGTAAGTTGAGCTGCCAGATATTCAAGGGCAGAATTCACTTCTTTCTACATCGCCTTCACTAGTGCATAGCACTTCTGGAACTGGGAATTTCAGAGCTATCTAAAAATACTGTTTTCCAATGTATAGCAGTAACCCAAAGGAAACAATTATTCAATTCATAGAAAGCAACCAGGTTTATAATGTTACAAAGTATTGATCATTATTTTAAAAGTCTTTTAGCTTTGTTTTGTTCATAACTGCCTTCAAAATTCACCACCTAGGGATTATACACTTAAGGAAGAAAGATATTTTTCTCAATTTTCAACTTCTCCCCAAAAGCATCTAAGACTTTAAAAATCAAAAACACTGCCTCTGATTGGAGCGAACCACCCAAAAAAAAATACAAGTCTAAGTAGCAAGAAAATAATTTAAAAGCCTGTCAAGACAAAATCTAAGCAGACATCTAACAAGAGCTATTATTTGGAGGATCTTTCAAGCTCATGAATTATTCACAGATGCTGAAAGGGGTAACCAAAAGGCATCAGCTTTTTTACCCAGCTGACTCCCTTCTACCTTCTACCGGCCCTTCAATAGCAGTCTTAAACCAGCACACTTTCACAGCACACCAGTGCCCCTTTCACTCACAGCTCAGTGAAAGAACCAATTGCTTTAAGGTGTACAGAAGCTTGACCTGTATATCAAGCCTTGCTGGAAAAGGGACATTTATATTTGTTGAGACTATAAATTTAAAGGGATCTTCAAATTTAAGCCCTGGAACAATCCAGAGAGATCTGCATTGTTATCTCTGTTTTACAAATAAAGAGGCAGAGGTTTGGTAAGATTCAGTAATTTATCCTGTATCCCTCAGTAAGTTATAAAATTTTAGGTGAACTGTGTCTAAATCCTGATGTTGATCATCACCTAAAATTATCGTCATCATATGACCCTGTAGGTCTTTTATAGCAAGCAGAATGATGGCCAACACGATAACTACTGTTGCATTGTAACAATAAAGTCTTCTTTTCAGGGTAATAAATGTAGCAAGTTTCAAAGCCTTCTGAAAGTATAGGTTAAACTATGACCTGATCACTAGAAAATAAAATACAGAATAAAAACATAGCATCAAATGCAAAATAAAACAGTGAGATGCCATTCCAGCCACACTAGCAAAAGTTAAAGGTGTTTGTAAGGTTTGGGAAAATGGGTACTTTGATATAGTACTGTATGAAAGCAAAAGGTGCAGTTATTTGGAAGAGCAATTAGTATCTTTTTAAAAAATGTATAAATCCTAGAAGCTAATGTTTCTATTTTTACATTATATATTTGGCAAAACATTCACACATAAGACAAAAAACCATGGACAATATTGATTGTTTCACTGTTCGTAATTTCACAAACTGATCTGCCACAGTGATAATACTTAAATCAGTTCCCCCACTTAAAAGCCTTTTCCAACATACTAGGAATAATCCAAATGTCTTTTAAAATATTTATTTCTTTATTCGAAAGGCAGAGTTATAGACACAGAGAGAGAGAGAGAGAGAGAGAGAGAGAGAGGGAGATCTTCCATTCACTGGTTCACTCCCCAGATGGCCACACCGGCCAGGTCTGGGCTAGGGTAAAACCAGGAGCCAGGAGCTTCATCTAGGTCTCCCACGTGGGAGCAGGGGCCCGAGCACTTGAGCCAGGTTCTTATGCTTTCCCAGGCATCTTTAATGGGGAGCTGTAAGGAAAGTGGAGCAGCCAGGACCTGAACTGGCACTCATATGGGATGCCAGCACTGCAGGTTTAACCAGCTACACCACCAGTGCTGGCCCCAATCCAAATGTTTACTCTGTCCTACAAGGAGCAACAAACCTGGCCCTGGCTCACAACCCCAATTTCATCTCATACCTTCTGCTACATTTTTTTCTTCCTGGTCTCCAAAGACACGGTGCTGGTGTCCACCAAAAGGGCCCCTACACTACTTGCCTCCTATACACAGAGCCTTCTCCTCGACTTTGTATGAATGACTCCTTTTAATTCAGCTCTCATGGGCCATTTTTCCTCAGAGAGGCTCTCTAGGGCCACTCATTCTGACACAGAACTTTATTTTTATCAGCCTGCTTAAGGCTACCTTCTATTTTCTCATTTATATATGCCCTTCCATCAGATTGTAAGCAACACGACAACCTGGCCTTCATTTGTTCTGCGCCGTTTTAGCCCCAGAAGTGATAGCTAGGCAAAATGGAAACTCTCAATAATTTTTTTAAGGAGATTTATTTATTTTAAAGGTAGAGTTATGGATAGAGAAGAGACAGAGAGATCCTCTATCTGCAGGTTCACTCCCCAAATGTCTACAATGGTCAGGGCTGGGCCAGGGTGAAACCAGAAGCCATGAGTTTCATCCAGGTCTCCCACATGGATGGCAGAGGCCCAAGAATATAGGCCATCTTCTGCTGCCTTCCCAGGTGCGTTAGCAGGAAGCCGGATCAGAAGTAGAGCAGCTGGGACAGGAATCCATGCCCATACGTGATGTTAGTATCACAGGTGGTGGCTTAACCTGATATACCACATGACTAATAATTTTTTAAATGGATGCATTGTATAGTATACTATGATTTTCTGTGTAACACTTAAAGAGTATCGTTTATATGCAAGAACATGGAAAGATCTAAGACTAATAATCGAATATTTTCTTTTAATTAAACTGTATTATAATAAAGAATGTTTTATTTAACACAGGTTACAAAAATAAACCTCTTGGAGATATCTGTGAAAAGTTTCTTGGTTTCTTGAAGAATCAGCTTAAACTGTGTCTCTGATTCCAGGAAAACCATTCATGTTGCAAGATAGAATGAGTGACTAGACATGTCTGAAAGGACAGAACGTCGCTTATCCCTCCAAAGGGACAGGGATGAAGGGGAAGGACCAGGGAAGACTGTCTTCATTTCTAATGTTTGCATTTTAACAACCTACACATATTCCTGCAACAGGTGTGTAACAAAAAAAATCACATCTTAGAAGAAAAAACATGTTCATCTGTGGGGAGCAATCCGGACTGGACTAAGTTACTGGAATTAAGACTTATTCTATGCATCTGCTCTCCCACAATATGGCGCTGGGAGAGAAGTAAACAGCTTCTACACAGCTGCCTCCAGTTCAGCTAATAAACTGTAGGACTTGCTCCTGATTGGAGAGCAGCGTACTCGGCGTGTGGGCAGCCGAGTTAGGATTGGCGGAGGAGGACTATAAAGGAGGAGAGAGACGGCATGCACCGGGAACATCTAAGGGGAACAGCTGAAGGAACACCTGTGCAGCCCCCGAGAGAGCCGGCCGGCGGAGTGCCGCTCCCCTGCGGAAGTGGGGAATGTGGCCAGGGGGAACCGCCCTTCCACGGAGGTGGAAGGGATAGTGGCCAACCCGGGAAGAACCAGCAGCAAACCCGGGGAGGGCCGAGCAGACGAAAGAACAGCGCAGGGTCTTGTGTCGTTCCCCCACGAAGACGGGGAGCGACATAATGGTGCCGTGACTCGGATAGGAAACCTAGGACGGATAGGAAACCTAACTCGGATAGGAAACCTAGGACGGATAGGAAACCTAGGACGGATAGGAAACTTAGGAGGGAAGAAACGGGAAGAAGCAGGAAAATACCGGAGAGAGAGACTAGCGAAGAGCCTAGGGGAAAGCCGGACGAGAAAGGTGCCGGAAGAAGCTATTGAAAGCCTAGGCATAGACTTGGATATGGACTGTGGGAAAGAAGTTAGGATTGAAAGCGAAAGTGAAACCTGGAGGAGGCTTAGACTCGGATACGGACTGTGGGGAGAAGCCAGGAGAAGTGAGAGGAATATTGTTGGAAGAAAACTTAAGGAAACATACCGGGTAGAGAAAAATGTTAGGGAGGATGAAGCCGTGAGTGCAGGCCAAGGCGGAGACATAAGCCACCTTGGAATTCTTCAAGTCACCCCGGGGAGCAAGAGGCGAAGATCTGGAACCAGAGGCAGAGACGTGGGCCGCCAGGTTGAAATTCGCCAGGTTAGTCCGGGGAACTTGGACTGAATGCCGGTGGTGGCGGAAACATTCGCGGAAGCCGCCGCGTGCAGAGAGAGCATGGGGCGTGAATAGATAGGGAACGCGGGGCTGGCGCGAGGCCGTGGTGCGGGCGCGAAGTGCGTGGAGACCGCGGAGCGTGCGCGCGAAGCCGAGCCGCGCAGAGCCGGGAGCCCGCCGGCGGGGCGAGGCGCCGGGAAGCCGCGCAGAGCCGTGAAGCTGCCGCGGGGCGAGGTGCCGAGAAGCAGCCTCGGGGCGAGCGCCGCCGGGAAGCCGCAGGGATAAGAGAAACAGAAGTTTAGAAGCAAAGTGAGAGAAATAGGAATGCTGGAAGATAGAAGTAAAATGGGAGAAATAGGAATGCCCGGAGATAGAGAAATAGAGAAATAGAAAGGCCTCCCCTCAACATGGCAACAAGAAAGCTTGGATTCGGTCTGCCTGATTAAGTGAGGCGATGAGCACCTGCGGCGGCTAGCAGCTTATGCGCCGCAGGTCACCGAAGATAGGCACGAACCAACACTAATAAGTCTCCCCCACAATAAGGCAATGAGAAGGCTTGGATTCGGTTTGCCTGATAGGGCTTGTAAGCCCCTGCGGGCAGAGCAGAGCATGCGCTGCAGGGCACCGAACACAGGCACGCATCAGCGCCTAGAAACCTCCTCACAACATGGCGAGGAGAGGACCTGGATTCGGTTTGCCTGATTGATAGGACTTGTAAGAGCCTGTGGCAACTCTAGCAAGTAGAGCAGAGTGTGTGCCGCGGGACACCGAAGACAGGCGCGTATCAACGCCAAAAATAAAAAGAAAGGGGGATCTGTGGGGAGCAATCCGGACTGGACTAAGTTACTGGAATTAAGACTTATTCTATGCATCTGCTCTCCCACAATATGGCGTTGGGAGAGAAGTAAACAGCTTCTACACAGCTGCCTCCAGTTCAGCTAATAAACTGTAGGACTTGCTCCTGATTGGAGAGCAGCGTACTCGGCGTGTGGGCAGCCGAGTTAGGATTGGCGGAGGAGGACTATAAAGGAGGAGAGAGACGGCATGCACCGGGAACATCTAAGGGGAACAGCTGAAGGAACACCTGTGCAGCCCCCGAGAGAGCCGGCCGGCGGAGTGCCGCTCCCCTGCGGAAGTGGGGAATGTGGCCAGGGGGAACTGCCCTTCCACGGAGGTGGAAGGGATAGTGGCCAACCCGGGAAGAACCAGCAGCAAACCCAGGGAGGGCCGAGCAGACGAAAGAACAGCGCAGGGTCTTGTGTCGTTCCCCCACGAAGACGGGGAGCGACATTCATCATCTTTACAAATACTCAAAAGTACACATTAATATTATTTCATACACTGCTTCCACAATAGGACAACTGATTATAACTTCTCTCATGATCTATAACAGATAGCTTTAGACATTTATTATTTGCCAAAGAATATTATTATTGTGACCACATTAATTATAAAACAACTTTAAATTGTTAGGAAGAATAAAATACTTATCAAGGCTCTGCTATGTGCCAGCAGCTGAGTTGGGTACATTACAAACCAATTTACTTCTTGAATCGTTGATATTATCACTATGCATTTTTTTCCTAAAGATTTATTTATTCATTTTGAAAGGCAGACTGGCAGAGAGAATCTTCACCTGGTTCACTCTCCAATGGCCCCCAATGGCCTTGACTGGTCCCAGCCAAGGCCAGGAGCCTGGAAGTCCATCTGGATCTCCCATGTGGATGGCAAGGGCCAAAGCACCAGTACTTGGATATGGAATTCTGGCACTGCAGGTGGCAGCTTAACCTGGTGTGCCATAATGCTGGCCCACTATCCATTTTATAAATAAGGAAACCATTCTCAGAACAAACACTTGAGATTATACAGCCAAGAGCCAGCAAAGAGGGAATTAAAGCAAAAATTTGACTTGAAGATCAATAGACTTTCTACAGGACAATACACTCTCACACAGTAAGAGTTATCTCTCAGGGCCAGCACCGTGGCTCACTTGGTTAATCCTCTGCCTGCGACGCCAGCATCCCATATGGGCACCAGGTTCTAGTCCTGGTTATTCCTCTTCCAGTTCAGCTCTCTGCTGTGGCCCGGGAGGGCAGTAGAGGATGGCCCAAGTGCTTGGGCCCTGCACCTGCATTGGAGACTGACCAGGAGAAAGCACCTGGCTTCGGATCAGCGCAGCACCGGCCACAGCGGCCATTTGGGGAGTGAACCAACGGAATGAAGATCTTTCTCTCTGTTTCTCTCTCTCATGTCTAACTCTATCTGTCAAATAAATAAAAAAATAAAGAGTTATCTCTCAAACATGAACTAAGAGAATAGTCCAGGAGACAACTGGGTAAACATGCAGAATTTAAGGACAGGATAGAGAAAGGCATTTGGCTGAGTGTTAAGACACTTGCTTCTCAAACTGGAGTGCCTGAATTTAATTGCCAGCTCCAGCTCCTGACTCCAAGTTACTGTTAGTGCAGACCCTTGGAGGCAGCTGTGATGACTCGGGTGGGTAGGCTGCTGCTGTCCATTTGGAAGACTGAACTGAGTGCTCACTTCCTAGCTCCAGCTGTTGCAGTCATTTGGAGAGTGGAACAGCTGAATGGAGCTTTCTCTCTGCCTCTCAAAAAAAAAATAAATAAAATAAATAAAATAAAAAGTACAGATGGAGAGGGAAGGGAGATCAAGATCACCACATTGGCATAACCAAAACAACACAATAGCAACACCAATTTGTGATAACTTAATCAATCAGCCTTCTGCCCCTAACCACTGAACTGTTCAAAACATACAGATGTAACTCCTTTATTTAAAATTCTGAGGGAAACTTTCAAAAGAAATTGGTAATTAATTTGGTGAAACTCTTCACTAAATTCCATCTATGCTCCTCTCTTACAATTTGATTATAGTGAAGGTGACTCAGCTTTTAGTAGAACTAGGAAAAACTTGAGCCACTGTAGACTTACACACTAACCATTTAAATAAAGATTATTAACTATCAAGAGTCATCTGCAGTTATAGTTGATATTTTGTACCTCATTGCTTTTTGAGCTTATACTAAAAACTAAAGAAGTTAAAAAAAAAACAAGATGAATTATCAGTAGTGAAATGTATTCTACAATTGAAATCTTCCAAATATATTACAAAATAAATGGCTGACGTTTCATTACCAACTATCAGTAAGACTTAGCTTTGATTAAAAGTAAGATTTCTGGGGCCAATGTTGTGGCAAACTGGGTTAAGCTGCAGATTACAATGCCAGAAGTACACACTAGAGCATGGCTGGAGTCCCATCTGCTCTGTTTCTGATCCAGCTCCCTGCTAATGTGCTTGGGTAAGCAGCAGCAGGTGGCCCAAGTGCCTGGGCCCCTGTCACCCACTTGGGAGACCCAGAAAGACATTTGGGGAGTGAACCAGCAGATGGAATCAGTGTCTGTCTCTGTCTCTGTCTCTCTTTCTGTCTCTCCCTGTTCTCTTTCTTTCCATTGTTCTGCCTTTCAAGTAAATAAATAAATCTTTAAGAAAAAATTAAGATCTCTTCTACTTTTAAGTCTCTAGTGACAAACCTTGTATTTAATAAAAATAGTGACACTGTTTTGTAAAAACTTTGTAATAACAACGTAATAATTGTGTTTCTTCAATCAGCTAAGAAAAATGACAATATTAAGGAAAAATGACAATATTAAAGAACATTTTATCATTATTTTTTAAAGACTTATTTATTTGTTTGAAAGAATTACAGAGAAAAAAGGGAAAGTCAGAAAGAGAGAGAGACTTTTCATCTGCTGGTTTACTTCCCATATGGCCACAACAGCCAGGGTTGGGTCAGGCCAAAGCCAGGAGCCAGGAGCTTCATCTGGGTCTCCCACATGGGTGGCAGGGGCCTACGCACTTGGGCCATCTTCTGCTACTTTTCCTAGGTCATTAGCAGGGAGCTGGATCAGAAGTGGAGCAGTCAGGACATGAACCAGCACTCACATGGGATGCCAGCATCAAGGGCAACAGTTTTACCTTCTACGCCACAACTCCGGCCCCTCTTATTATCATTATTATAACTAACTTCCATGGATGAGAAACTCTGCATATATAAGCTCCCAAACCAATTCCAAAAAATATTTTGTGGAACCCATCTCAAAAATAAATGAATAAATCTGGCTATTATATGAACAGCAAATGTTTTAAAGTGTTAATTTACTAAATTATAGGTCTTCTACAGAATAAACACCACTTTAAGGTACACTGGGATTTATCACAGAAATAATGAAAAGAATAGCTGTTTGAAATATGTGCAGTAGGAAACTTTTCATTTTATCAAACTTTTTGATAAGAAATGCTTTCAGTGTTACAAACTTGATCTTCTTTGAAATGTGTTATCTGCTGCTTTTCTGTTTCTGTTACAGTAGTTATAAATAGTTGTTTAAGGATAGTCTTATCTAAATTCCTCCCTGTAAACAAAACAAAACACAGCTTGATTATATTATGCATAAAATGACACAGTTCACCTCTCAATTCCCCATAACTAAATGCTTGATTATCATGAGACATTTACAAAAAACATTACCCAGTTTAAAAATAATACTTGGAATAATCACTTCTCTAAAATTGTTTGAAGAGGAGACAAAGACCTAACAAGTTTTTATGCTATCACATGATTAAGACAAACACTCACCACAAGCTTATTTAGTTACAATAGAGGGCCTGATTTGGCTAACCTTATTGCCCTTCCAAATATATTTTTTACTTTGCTTTAGACATGTAACCCTGTTACTTACCAATCAGGACCAATCGATTTGTTCTCTCAGTGTCATCTGCCCAGCTCACTGGAGTCTCTTCCAGATCATAGAGCTCATGGACACCTTGAACAATCACTTGCTGTGGTTTTTCTTTGATTGACACCAGCCCCTGCCAAAAGAGAAGGATCCGTGCTCTGTCAGCATCACAGAATGCAGATGGCCTTGCAGTTATAAAACAGCAGCAGGATCTGGCCTCATTCCTCTCAGTCAGGGTGATTTACAAGCAGATGGGATTGATTCACCTGTGTCTTCTGGAGAGCCAATCCCAGGTGGAGCCAGCAAGGGGAGTGAAACAATCTAAATATAAACAGGTTCTTGATAGTCTCAACCCCTGACATTCTAGGGAACCCCAGGGGAAGTAGCTACACTGGGTACAATAAGTGGTAATCATACAAACCTTATGTGCACGTAGGGACACATCCATACTCAAATGGCCACTGATTGGTTAATTATAAACAGAGAACTGCTACCCCCTAGAAAAAAAACACCCTTTGTGCCATAAATACCTAAATATCAAGTAAGAGAGATTGGGTTTCCAAACCCAGAACAAGAATTATTCTAGTGCTTATTAGTGTCTGTATACAAGGTCCAACCATAGCAGAACTTCATTACTTCTCTCTGAAAATAAGCTCTCTCAGAAAACTGAACTGTTTTCTCTAGGTGATCAATCTGTGAGCCAAGTACAGAGTTTGGTAAGAATCCAGCCATATATCTGCTTAAAACACCTGGAAGTGGAAACCAAGGGATAACATTTCAAGCAAACAGACTGTTTTAGCTGCAACATTAATCGAAGCTGTGCAAATAAATCATGTTTTATGCAGTAATTTCCAAAGCTCCTTTTTAGCAATAGAAATGATAAAGAAAAATCAAAGTAGACAAAAGCAACTTCTGTTTAAAACCAAACATGATTTGTATTTAGCAGCCAAGAAAGGGACTTTGCCCAAAAGTCTGAGCGAGTAAACCGAATACTACACCTTCAGCCGTATGACCTCCATGCAGTGCCGGTCCTTGTCTGTCACATTCTTTTCCCACAGGAGACTCTGCATCAGGAGACATGTTTCAGTAAGACCAAGCATTGCTAAGAGCACCAACCAGGTAACAAAACAGTTGATAAAGCAATGATCAGTTAAAAATTGCATTCACCTGAATAAATTCATTTAGCCTTTCTTCCTTTACATTTCCTGGTACCTCGAATGTAACTGTAGTAATACTCTGTAAATCAAGAAAAATAATTATGAATAATTTTTACAGTAATATCAATATATTTTTTAAAATCACAAGTTTTAAGATGAAAAGGATCATTTTCATGACATTTTGTTGACTAACGAAATATAATACGCATTACAGTTTTCCCCTTATATGTGATGATTTTGGGAATCAACTACTCCATTTTCTAAATTCTACAGAATTCATGAATGAGTTAGTATTTACACAAAACACTACTTCATCTAAAAAAATTACACAAAAAAAATCTTCCCAAAGGGTGCCGATGATTTAATTCACTCTTTCAGGGTTGCAGGGAGGCAGGCAGTGCTGTTCAATGGTTACACAAGATGAAAAGGTTCTAGAGACCTGCTTAAAAATAGGTTAAGAAGATACATCTCATGTTAACTCTTATTTTATATTAAAATTATTTTATAATAAAATATACTTATTTCGAAATTTTACTACTGTTTTGTTTTTCTTTCCTCATTCAAGGAATCACTATCTCAAAAATTCATATCAAAACATACAGCAAATTTAAAAACAGCAAAAGGTTGCCAAATGAAACAAAACCTGTCATTTTCAAAATCAGTAATTCAGCTTTCAAACATGGATCTTATTTAAGTTGGAAAAAATGGATCTTATTTAAGTTGGAAAACCTGGCTTTTAATAGTGAGAATGTCTCAATATAGGACTCCATATATTCGTATTGCTTTATTCTTAGCTTAATGATTTTTGTATCAGGAATGACTGTTGCTTTTGGCAAATTAGAACTATGACTTAACAACATCTTTAAAGACTACAATTAACTCCAGTGAGAAGCAAAAATATACCATGGGGTCAAGGAGAGAGCTCGATATTCTGGAATGTATGAATTGCTGCTCTTCTGCCTTCCACAAGTGCAGTGATATGTGTGTTTCTCTACCATCTGCTTCTCCCTCAACTCTACGCACCATGAAACCTCAGGAATGGTTTGTGGCCTGATGGGGGGAGAAGTAGGTAGACAGGGGCTGACACCTGATGAAAGAAAACATGTTCCAGGCAAAGCGGCGTATCTGGAGGCTGAGGAAAGAGGCAGTTTGAGGACAGGTACATAAAGGGGAGAAAGGTAAGAGACAAAGCAGGAGAGACTGGGAAACAGTGCTTTTCTATGCCAGTAAATTCTTCTCATATTAGAAAAACCCTAAAGAGGGGAAACCTGTAAATTCCCAGAACAGAAGAAAAGGGGCAGAAGGCTTGATTCATAATTGTCTCTAAGAATAACAACAACTAAGCACAGATTGCCACTTGAGTTTTCTCAGAGACCTTCTCACCTTCCAAACCCAGGTCCTCCTTAGAAGGAGTGAATAAGGAATTCATGAAAAGTAGAGAACTACAGTAACTATTATTCAAGGGTAAGACTTTATTTTTTTAAAGATTTATTTATTTGAAAGTCAGAGTTACACACAGAGAGAAGGAAAGGCAGAGAGAGAAAGAGGCCTTCCATCCAGTGGTTCACTCCCCAATGGAGCTCCCCAAAGAGCTGCGCCGATCCCAAGCCAGGAGCCAGGAGTTTCTTCTGGGTCTCGCACGTAGGTACAGGGGCCTAAGCACTTGGGCCATCTTCTACTGCTTTCCCAGGCCCTAGCAGGGAGCTGGATCAGAAGTGGAGCAGCCGAGACTTGAACCAGTGCCTATATGGGATGCTGGCACTGCAGGCGGCAGCTTTACCCACTACACCACTGCGCCAGCCCCAAGGGTAAAATTTTAATTAAATACATAATATGACCTTCTGGCCGGCGCCGCGGCTCACTAGGCTAATCCTCCGCCTAGCGGCGCCGGCACACTGGGTTCTAGTCCCGGTTGGGGCGCCGGATTCTGTCCCGGTTGCCCCTCTTCCAGGCCAGCTCTCTGCTGTGGCCAGGCAGTGCAGTGGAGGATGGCCCAGGTGCTTGGGCCCTGCACCCCATGGGAGACCAGGAAAAGCACCTGGCTCCTGGCTCCTGCCATTGGATCAGCACGGTGCGCCGGCCGCAGCTCGCCGGCCGCGGCGGCCATTGGAGGGTGAACCAACGGCAAAGGAAGACCTTTCTCTCTGTCTCTCTCTCTCACTGTCCACTCTGCCTGCCAAAAAATAAAAAAATAAATAAATAAAAAATTAAATACATAATATGACCTTCTATCACTCATTTTAGACTATTTTTCTAATTTATTTTCTTTTGAACTTAAAATTAACTCTCCTGCCATGTCTGATGCCACAGGAACAAAGTAAAAAAGTGAAGCAATAATTCAGAACACTAAAGCAAAATAAGGAACTGCTTGTAAAATAGAACTTGGAGAGGCAACAATCAGGGCTGGGTCAGGACAAGGTGAGGAACTGGGAACTCAACATGGGTCTCCCACATAGGTGGCAGTGACCCAACTACTTGAGCAATCACCTGCAACCTCTCAGGAAGCAAATTAGCCGGAAGCTGCAATTGGAAGCAGAGCTGGCACGCAAACCTAGGTGCTCTGATACGGCATGTGGCAATCCAAGTAGCATCTTTTATTTTAATGTTTATTTATTTTTATTTTATTTGAAAGGCAGAGATGGAGAAAGAGAGATACAAAGAAGAGACAGGGAGAGAGACAGAGAGAGAGAGAGAGCTCAATCTTCTATTCCCTCATTCACTCCCCAAATGCCCACAACAGCCAGGGCTAGGCCAGGACAAAGCCTAGAGCCCAGAACTCAATTCAGCAATCCCATGTGGGTGGCAGAGATCCAAAGCACTGGAGCCTTCTGCTGCCTTCCAGGGCAGGAAGTAGAAAGAGAAGTGGCACAGTCAGGACTTGAACCAGGCACTCTTGATATGGGACGCGGGTGTCCCAAGCAGCAACTTTAACCACTGCATAAAATACCCATCCTCCAAGTGGCTAGGTCATATCCTACCCACACTAGCAAAGATTTTTTGACTTTTCCTTGAAGCAGGTCATAAGACCCTCATGTAAGAAAGAGGTGCTGGGATTGGCATTGTGGCATAATGGGTTAAACCACCGCCTGCAATGCCAGCATCTCATATGGTCACTGGTTCGAGTCCCAGCTGCTCTACTTCCTATCCAGTTCCCTGCTAATGCGCATGGGAAAGCAGCAGAAGATGGCCTAAGTGCTTGGGCCCCTGAACCCATGTGGGAGGCCCAGAAGAACATCCTGACTCCTGGCTTTGTCCTGGCCCAGCCCTAGCTGTTGCAGCCATTAAGGGAGTGAAACACTGAATGGAAGATCTTTATCTATCTCTCCTGTCTCTCTCTGTAACTCTGCTTTTCAAATAAATAAAATAAATCTTAAAAAGAAACAAAGAAAAAGGTGCCCTGTATTTACCTGGAGAACATCTGTATGTCTGAACACACAGGGACACAGAGAAGAGTCAAAAATAGGACTTGCTAAGTTCTTCCCAGTTTAGTACCATTATATCATACTTTTAAAAAATCCAATTAGACTTTTCTGAAACTATTTCTATATCAAGCCAAGCTCAAAAAATAGTTTTACCCATTTTTTCAAGTCATTTATTTATGAAGGCTCCTGCATTACATAAAACTTAAATAAAACTGTATGTTTTTCTCTTGTTAATTGTTCTTTTCTTGTAGGGACTCAGCAATGAACCCAACAATGAGTGGGGAATAGATTACTTTCTTCTCTGCACCTCAGATCCCCAACCCAAATAAGACTGTTCATACCTCTGAATCTAACAATACTTTTTTTTTTTTTTTAAGATTTTATTTATTTATTTCTGAGGTAGAATTACAGACGAGAGGGAGAGACAGAGAGAGAGAGAGGTCTTCCATCTGCTGGTTCCTCCCCAAATGGCCACAACAGCCAGAACTGAGCCGATCTGAAGCCGGGAGACAGAAGCTTCTTCCTGGTCTCCCATGCAGATACAGAGGCCCTTGGGCCATCTTTCACTGCTTTCCCAGGCCATAGCAGAGAGCTGGATCAGAAGAGTAGCAGCCACGACATGAACTGGAGCCCATATGGAATACCTACACCACAGGCAGAGGCTTAGCCTACTACACCACAGCGCGAAACCCCCAACCTATGTCTGCAACACTAAATTTTGCCTTCTGTTTACGTATCTAAAGCAGGAAAGTGCTAAGAATCAGATTTGCTTACACTACAGCAAGGGCAACAGGTATAGATGTGTTTGCCATACTATGGTAGAGTTAGAAACATACCAGGGGACTCCAATTTAATCCCATCAAGGTGGCATGTACCAATGCCATCTCACTAGTCCAAGTGATCAATTTCAGTTTGCAATTGATCATAATGAAAGGACTAAGAGTCAAAGGGAGCACATAAGCAAGTCTAGTACCTGCTAACACTAACCGATAGAATAAATAAAGGGGAGAGTGATCCAACATGGGAAGTGAGATACTCAGCAGACTCATAGAATGGCAGATGCCCTAAATAGCACTCTGGCCTCAGAATCAGCCCTAAAGGCATTCAGATCTGGCTGAAAAGCCCATGAGAGTATTTCAGGCATGGAAAACCAAGACACTCTGGCAAAAGATCTCTGTGAGTGAGATCTCAGTGGAAAGAACAGGTCTTCAAAGAAGGAGGTACCTTTCTCTGAAGGGAGGAGAGAACCTCCATTTTGACTATGACCTTGTCTAAACAAGATAAGAGTCGGAGAACTCAGAGGGCTTCCATAGCCTTCGAAACTCATGACTGGAGCATAGGGAGATTACTGATGCCATAGACAGGAGTGTCAATTGGTAAAGTCAACAACAGGAGTCACTGTGCACTTACTCCTCATGTAGGATCTCTGTCCTTAATGTGCTGTGCATTGAGATTTAATGCTATAACGAGTACTCAAATAATATATTTCACTTTGTGTTTCTATGGGGGTGCAAACTGTTGAAATCTTTACTTAATGCATACTAAGCTGATCCTCTGTAAAAAAAAAAAAAAGAAAAGAAAAGAAAAGAAAAGAAACTATCAACTCCCAACTTGACTCTCACTGGGATTAAACATGACAATAGGTCTGATCTGATTTCATCATCATTAAAAAAAAATCATCTATTATTTTTCACTTTATGTTTCTGTGTGGGAGCAAACTGTTGAAATCCTTACTTAATGTATACTAAGCTGATCTTCTGTATATTAAGATAATCGAAAATGAATCTTGATGTGAATGGAAGGGGAGAGGGAGTGGGAAAGGGGAGGGTTGTGGGTGGGAGGGACGGTACGGGGGGGAAGCCATAGTAATCCATTATTCGTACTTTGGAAACGTATATTCATTAAATAAAAGTTAAAAATAAAAAAATAAAATAAAAAAAATAAAAAAAAAGAAACTTATGATTCCACATTAGTATTAGCTACCAATATTTAATTATGGTGGATTTATATTGTTTCAAAATCTAATAAAGTTCTATTTTCCAAAAAAAAAAAAAAAAAAAAAAAAGGCCTGAAATTTTCCACCTTAAAATGTTCTTTTTAAATTACATCTGAGGGGCTGGTGCTGTGGTGTAGGAGGTAAAGCTGCCGCCTACAGTGCTGGCATCCCATATTGGCGCTGGTTCAAGTCCCGGCTGCTCCACTTCCAATCCAGCACTCTGCTATGGCCTGGGAAAGCAGTGAAAGATGGCCCAAGTCCTTGGGCCCCTGCACCCGTGTGGAAGACTTGGAAAAGCTCCTGGCTTCAGATCGGTGCATCTCTGGCCATTGCGGCCAACAGGGGAGTGAACCAGCAGATGGAAGACCTCTCTCTCTCTCTCTGCCTCTCCTTCTCTCTCTAACTCTGACTTTCAAATAAATAATAAATAAATAGATAAATCTTTTCAAAAATTACATCAGAGGCCGGCGCCGTGGCTCACTAGGCTAATCCTCCGCCTGCAGCGATGGCACCCCAGGTTCTTGTCCCGGTTGGGGCGCTGGATTCTGCCATTTGGGGGGTGAACCAACGGAAGAAAGACCTTTCTGTCTCTCTCTCTAACTCTGCCTGTCCAAAAAAAAAAAAAAAAAAATCAGAATAGGTGCTGGGGAACAGATGAAATACAATCGGCAACATGTAGATTCTATTTAGACAAGCAATGCATACAAGGAGTTCATTTTGCTATTCTCTCCACTTCTGTATCTCTTTAAAATTTCTCTCAATAAAAATGTTAAACATACACAATTAATGTACAAGTATCTAAGCACCACTCCTGAAAATTTGAAAGGTAAGAAATATTGAGGATCCATTTCTTTAAAAAAAATACAAGTTATTCTGATTATACCACCAGCTTTATATTCCTTTAGCAAATATTCACTGTAGGTAGGTACCACAACCCAAGTTGTTAAGCAATGAAGAATTTATATTTAAGGAATTTGCAGACTAATACAAGGTAAACACATTTTAACTCAAACTATAAGGCATCCTGAGAGATAAGAAAGGGGGGTACAATCAGGATTCTATGGGTGCAGATATTGGTCATTATAAAGGTTCTTTTTTTAAAAGATTTATTTATTTATTTGACAGTCAGTGTTAGAAAGAGAGAGGGAGGCTGGCGCCGCGGCTCACTTGGCTAATCCTCCACCTGCAGTGCCGGCCTCCGGGTTCTAGTCCCGGTTGGGGCAACGGGTACTAGTCCCAGTTGCTCCTCTTCCAGTCCAGCTCTCTACTGTGGCCTGGGAGGGCAGCGGAGGATGGCCCAAGTGCTTGGGCCCCGCACCCGCATGGGAGACCGGGAGGAAGCACCCGGCTCCTGGCTTTGGATCAGCGCAGCACTGGTCGTAGCGGCCATTTGGGGGGTGAACCAAGGAAGAAAGACCTTTCTCTCTTTCTCTCTCTCACTGTCTATAACTCTACCTGTAAAAAAAAAAAAAAAAAAAAAAAAAAAAAAAAAAAAAAAGAGGAAAAGGAAAAGACAGAGAGAGAGAGAGTTTCTGCTGGTTCACTCCCCAAATGGCCACAAAGATCAGGGCTGGGCCAGGCCACAGCCAGAAGGCAGGAGCTTTATCTCGGTCTCCCACGTGGCTGCAGGGGCCTAAACACTTGGGCTTTCCTATGCTGCTTTCCCAGACACATTAGCAGGGAGGTGGATTGGAAGCGGAGCAGCAAGGGTTCGAATTGGTGCCCATATGGGATATTGGTGCTGCAGATGGCAGCTAAACCTGCTGCACCACAGCACTGGCCACTATAAATGTTCTTTAAGGACTACATTTTCTTCATCTTTTCATCCTTGTTACTCCTAATATGATATCCCTTTCCCAAAGCTCAGTAAGAATATGCTTCAAGTTTATGACTAATACTGGAAATAAAGTTAAATTTTCAAAAAAATTGTATGACCAAGTACTTTTATTGCTTTCAATCACTCATTTTATTTGTTTTAATGTTTATTTCTTTCATCTACCTGAAAGGCAGAGTGATAGAGTGAGAAAGAGAGAGAGACACACTCAGAGAGAGATCTTACATCTACTGGTTCACTCCTCAAATGGCCCTAACAGCCAAAGACAGGAACCAGGAGGTCCATCTAGGTCTCCCATGTGGGAGGCAGGGCCCCATCATCTGTTGCTTCCCAGGATGCAGTAGCAGTGAGCTGGATCAGAAGCAGAGATTGTGGGCATCCCAAGTAATGGCTTAAACAACTGCACCACAACACCTGCTTCTCACTCACTTTAAAGGTAAGTGAAGATGAACATTCCATTAAGAAATTGCTTAGAAAAGATGCCACAAACATGGCAGTATGACACCTGTAAATATCAGTCAAAATGAAGACAAATAAACAAATGCCTGCTGTTCTTGTGGCCTAATGCAACTAGTAAGGATGCAGGAACTCAGCATTTAGAGACAGAATAGGAAAGCCTGGCATGGTGCTCCCCCCATACTCCTGTCTCACTGTGATGCAGGTGGAACAAAGAAGGCACCCTCATCTTGAGATCTGATTACTGTTTATAGCCCTTGTCTATACTCCTGCAGAAAATGGTCTTTTTACTTTACATTTGTTGAAGTCTTTATTTGGTGGAAGATAAGCCTGTGACTATAAAGAAAATTGAAAGCATGTTATAGTAAAAATTAACAGAAAAAAAAAAAAAGGCAGGAGCGGGGAGGGATGGAGAGGAGGATGGTGGAAAGTATCATTATGGGCTTAAAACTGCATATATGAAATACATGAAATCTGGCCTGTCAAATAAATTGTTAAAAATTTAAAAAAAGAAGTCACCCTACAGCGTTAACATCCATTACACACTTAACAGAAACATGGTACGGCAGAAATATACTTAGCTGGTGCCTAACATCTTAAATACTGACTTCAGGAACTAGAAATTTAAAACATGCAAAATACCACAACAACTTTAAATTTAAAGTGCTACTTGAAGGTGAAATTCAAAGTCAGTTTATATTTTAATAAGCCACACAGTTAGTTCAATATAGTTAAAAACAGACTACACTTAGAATCCCCAGGCTGCTTTTCAGTAGTAATTTCCACCCAATGAACTAATTAACTGTAGAATGGAGAAGCTAGAAAACATGATCTCCTAAGATTCTCAACAACTATGGTTTGAAAATTTTCCATTGTATATCACAAAGTTGCACTAGATTATCTCAAAAGTATTCAAAATTCTAAAAACTGTCAATAGTCTAGAAATACCATTTTAAAAAGATTTCAAATAAAAGTCCTAAACACAGCCAACTTAAATAGATACACAGGTAACTTCAAGAGATACTTTAAAGACTTTTTTTTAATATAATTTTTTTTACCTGATCAAGATGAGGTTGTGTTGTTGGCACATGTTGAAGTTTTTTCTGCAAACTAAGAACAACTATTATCAACTCAAGAGATGAATATACTTCCGATTTAAATTTGTATATTACTTGGAGACATAAAGCTATATAAGGAAGAGATTTTCCATAACTAAATCTATTGCACACTCAAATTTTACATGCTATTTTAATGGAAAAGGCTGGCAGATTAAATTTTTAAAAATTCCTTAAAAATGTACACAATTTACATACATACATGTATACTTATAACAAAGAGAAAACTAATCCTTTGGCAGTACTTGTATATAGTTCAGTATGCAGCTATTTCAAAAAGTTTGTGGAAAATAGAATTAAAAGATAAGTTTATTTTGGTGCAAAAAAACTTGAAACCCATGCACAATTATTTCATAATATGCTTTCTCATAAACTTTTGAAGACCTCCATATGTCAGTAGGTTTCTTCTAATTTCAATATGTATAACACATGCTCAGAAAAAATATACATAATTAATCATTTTGGTACTGCTCAATTCTCCTCAGGCTCCCTAATATGAAAATAATGCTGGCACTTAAAGTTCAAAGGGTAAATTTTCCTTTATCAGTGTTTTCCCTAGAACATATCTAACTTATTAAGACACAAATAATGTTCATAAATATAAATCCTCAGTTACAGTTTGGAGAAATTCAAAAGTCAGACTCTTCAGAGCGAGAAGATCAATATGGCATAACAAATTACAACCCTAACAACTGTAGCATTGATGGAGACACTGATGGACACAGGGTGGGAAGGGGAAAAAGACCTTGCAGATGTTTTGCCCTGAGGAACAGTGAGGGGTAAATTAGTAACAGCAAGTTTAGGAGAGAAGGGGCATGGAAAACTATTGGAGGGAATGAGTCTCACTGGGGGGTCTTAGCAGGGGAAAGTGTCAAATTAAATCCTGCCCAGCTGGTTGCTCAGGAAAGGACTCTCCTGTGTAGTTTAGCACAAAGAAAAATTGTGCAAAGGCCTTATCTATACTGCCAGGATCACATTAAAATCTACTTTTTTAAGTGTCACTAAAGCATTATAAATGCTCTTAATCAAGTGTAGAATGAGATTACTTTTAAAAATCTTTGAAAAATTTTATCCTTTTTCCATATGTTCAATATCTAATGTTGAACAATGACTGCCTAAAACTTCATAAGAAGGAGTCAAAATTTAGCAATGAGCACTTTGGTTCCTGGTAAATCCCAGAATTTTATGCTTTTAATTCTTTCTGTATCATAGAAATAAAGGAAAATGTACTGTAGTCTAGAGGACAAACATATACTACCAAAACCTGAAATTCATGAATTAATTTTGCATATTTACTTGTAATCTTGGAACAATTTTTGTCTCTACACTAATAAACTATATAAATCTAAAATAGTTTAGCATTTGTACATATACCATTATATTCTATAATAATTTATTTCTTTTAATGGAAAATGGCACTAACAACTTTTCTATTTGTCCTATGTAAAAATACAGAATAATATGAAGAACTAGATGCTTTGAAGAAAGTACCTTTACTACAGCAAATTATAGCAAACAACATAAGTAGAAAGAGAAACAAACTGATACACTGAATTTCAAAGTGAAAAATCACTTTTCTAAGGAATCAAATACAAAGGAATAAAACATAAAAAAGAGAAAAAAAAAGATCTCAACAAAGAAATATTTTAGTGTTTTACATATTCAATGACAACCCACTTGCAAACTCAAACTCAAAAGGGATAAATTAGTTTAAGCAAGACAAATTTCCACAGTATTGTTTCATTTTTCCATCTTATAAATACATTTAAATGTATCACAGAATTTATAACCATCTTTCTACTCATTGCCTCAAATGAAATAAGAAGATATGGAAGGTAAGAAAAAAGGAGAATGAAAAAGTAGGAAATATTCAAATGAAATGTACTGGAGTCTTAAAGTGAAAAGAAATGGATCAATAAGACAAACTCAGGATGGGCTAGATTTTGGGTCATTTCAGAAACAGGTGGCAAAAAGACAAAGGCTCTTATTCCCAGAATTAGGTGACAGTCTCAGTCAACATTTCTTCCTACTAAAGCCAGAACTAAGAAGGGAGAAGAGATGATTTTTAAGATTTTTTTAAGGATTTCTTTATTCAAAAGGTAGAGTTAACAGAGGGGGTGGTGGTCAGTTCATTCCCCAAATGACAGGATACAGGAGCCTTCATAAATAAATGACTTGGAAAAAATGGGTAAATCTGTGTATTTTTTTGTGCTTAGTTTGATATAGAAATAGCTACAGAAAAGTCTAATGGGATTTTAAAAAGTATGAAATAATGGTAATAAACTGGGAAGAACTTAGCAAGTCCTGTTTTTGACTCGTCTCTGTGACCCTGTGTGTTCAGATACCCAAATGTTCTCCAGGTAAATACAGGGCACCTCTTTCTTTGTTTGCTTTTAAGATTTATTTTATTTATTTGAAAAGCAGAGTTATAAAGAGAGAGAGAAGGAGAGATAGAGAGAAAGATCCTCCATTCAGTGTTTCACTCTCTAGATGGCAGCAACAGCTAGGGCTGGGCCAGGCCGAAGCCAGAAGCCAGGAGCTTCTTCTGAGTCTCCCACATGGATGCAGGGACCCAATACTTGATGCATCCTCCGATGCTTTCCCATGCACATTAGCAGGGAACTGGATCAGCAGTCGGGCAGCCAAGTGTCAAACCAGCAACCATATGGGATGCTGATGCCACAGGTGGTACCTTTACCCACTATGCTACAGCACTGGCTCCAAAAAGATTTTTAAAGAATCAAACCAAGTTTATGCTTAAGACTTTATTCATTTAACAAAGGAAAGATTTTCATTTTAACATCAGAATATAAAAGGCTTGCATGAAAAAACAGCATATTTTGGAGTGATATTCTTATTTCATAATCAATCTTATTCAGCACATGAATAAGTGACAGTAAAATCTGACATTAGGGAAAATGGTTCAGGGTGAAGAGAGATTTTACAATTTTTGACAAAAGTGGCCTTAAAGGACCTATCTCTACCATAAAACAACAAGTATGCACTTTTACCTTGCATAATTTACAAGGATTAAAAAAAGTTAGGAATCATTCACACACAAAGGGAATTCAAAAAGTTCACGGAGGGGCATGTGTTTGGCCCAGCCACTTAGGACACTTGTATCCCATACTAGAGTGCTTAGATTTGAGTCCTGGCTCTGTTCTCGATCCCAACTCTTTTTTGATATATACCCTAGGAGATAACAGGTGATGATGGGTCAGTCATTGTACCCTTGCAACCCTAGTAGGAAACCCAGATTGAGTTCCTGGCTCCAGACTTTGCCCTAGCCCAGAGCCAGCTATTGTGCTCATTTGTGGAATGAACCAAGGGATAGAAGATTCATATTTCTCTCTCCCTCCCTACTTCCCTTCCTCTCAAGTAAATTAGTAAATAAACTTTTAAAACTGCTCTTCTCATTAAAAAACAAAATTCACAGAAAATGTGCATTATTTAATTCCTTTTGCCGTGAATTTTTTGAAGCTCCCTGGTATAATTTAGGAACATCAAACTCTCCAGCCTCCCTTTAAATGCAATTTGAAAGGCAAACACTGAGTTTGTGTAGGCATCTGGGAAATGTCTTCATAATTTAACACAATTCATTTAATTTTAACTTATTATCTGCTAACTTTAATGAGGTACTGGTCCAACACCAGAGGCTATAGGCTGACAAAAACAGCTCTCAACTGAAGACTTGACTCCTAGAGTCACTCTTGTCACTTAAGGTCATCCCCTGAGTTTCGGTGTCCAAACTGAGAAGGAAGAGATATCTGCCTTACTTATCCCACAC
The DNA here is from genome assembly GCF_964237555.1 of Oryctolagus cuniculus. Taxonomy (NCBI): domain Eukaryota; kingdom Metazoa; phylum Chordata; class Mammalia; order Lagomorpha; family Leporidae; genus Oryctolagus; species Oryctolagus cuniculus. The sequence continues at coordinate 162,218,870 of NC_091432.1, forward strand.
TTTCAGGTGCTGAAATATCCAAAAATATTTTTTTAAAGATTTATTTATTTATCTGAAAGAGTTACAGAGAGGGAAAGACAGAGGCAGAGAGAAAGAGAGGTCCTCCATTGGCTGGTTCACTGCCCAAACAGCCACAATGGCCAGGGCTGGCCAGGCCAAAACCAGGAGCCAGAAGCTTCATCAGGGACTCAAACATGGGAGCAAGGGCCCAAGGACTTGGGCCATCTTCTGCTGCTTTCCCAGGTGCATTAGCAGGGAGTTGGATCAGATGTGGAACAGCCCAGACTGAAACTGGCGCCCATATGGGATGCTGGCACTGCAGGTGGCAGTTTTACTATCTATGCCATAGCCCCTCAATTTTTTTTTATAAACTAAATGTGAATTTAAAATCTCCAATGTATACAGTAAAACAGGCCCAATAAAGTATCATCATGCCTTAACCTCAAAGGCTATTAGATGCTATTTTAAAATTTTAGATGCTATTTTAAAATTTTAGATGCTATTTTTAAATTGTGGACAATTCCAAAGACTGGGGTTTCTTAGATATATTGATCATCTGTGATCCAAAAATCTGAAATACTCCAAAATCTGAACCCTTTTGAGCAAACTTCACATCTGACCTCATGTGACAGGTTACAGTCAAAATGCATGTGCACTGAAAATACTGTATAAAATTACCTTCTACAAATTTTTAAAATAAGTAAGTAAAACAAAATTACCTTTGGGTTACACATATAAGGTGTGTTTAGACTTAGGTTTTGCCCCCAAGATAACTGATTTATGTACCTGCAAATATTTCAAAATATGAAAAAAATGTGTAATCTGAAGCACATCTGGTCCCAGGCATTTCAGATAAGGGATCCCCTGGCTATGTGTGTTTCTTGTCCTGCATGTGCAATGGGAATTAGGAGTTTCAAGTGCAGCACCACTTACCAAGCCCACGCCTAAGAAAAATGGCCTCACCTATTCAGACTATTCAGAGGGGTGTCCGCTTTCATGACCTTGCATGGGCACATATGAGATTTAGGAAGATACTCACTGCAGCATTATTCACAATAGCCAAGACACGGACACAATCTAAATGCCCTTTGACAGATGAGTGAATAAAGTAAATGTGGAAATACATAAGATGGAGTATTATTTACCCTTTAAAAAGAAGAAAATCCTGCCATATATGACAACATGGATGAGCCTTGAGGACATCGGGCTAAGTGAAATGAATCAGTCACTGAAGGACAAACACTGTATGATTCCACTCATTTCAAACTCACAGAGACAGAGTACAATGGCAGTTACCGGGGACTAGGAGAGGAGGAAACAGGGAGCTGCTATTCAACATATATAAGGTTTCAGTTACACAAGATGAATCAGTTTTAGAGATATGCTGCACATCCTCATCCAAACCTGCAGTTAACAATATTGTACTGAACACTTAAAAATTTAAGAGGATAGATTCCATGTTTAAAATGTTCTCACGATGGCCCAAGTGCTTGGGCCCTGCACCCCATGGGAGACCAGGAGAAGCACCTGGCTCCTGCCATCGGATCAGCGCAGTGAGCCAGCCACAGCACACCAGCTGCGGCGGCCATTGGAGGGTGAACCAACGGCAAAGGAGGACTTTTCTCTCTGTCTCTCTCTCTCACTGTCCACTCTGCCTGTCAAATAAATAAATAAATAAATAAATAAAAATAAAATGTTCTCACTACAATTAAAACAAAGATACTGATGTTCAGGAATAATTAATGTTTTTTACCTGCCTTATCAAAGATTTCTCCCAGAAGGAGGGAGAAAACTGATGTATCAAAAAGAGAAAGGGTAGTGTATGTCTCTGCAACCCGAGTTAAAAAGTTCTAAGCATTTCATGCACTTTCCCACAGAAAGAGTATTATACATAGTGGCTGGTGTAGAATACTAACATTAGCACTTAATTTTAAGTATCATTTAAATTATACTTTTTAAAATTTATTTATTTATTTGAAAGGCAGAGAGACAGACAGAAACAGAGACAGATACACAGCAAGATTGCCTATCTGCTGGTTTACTCCCCAAATGTCCACAAAAACCCAGGGCTGGCCAAACCAAAGCCAAAAGCCAGGAACTCAGTCCAGGTCTCCCACCTAGGTGACAGGGACCCAACTACTTGATCCATCACCTGCTGCCTCTCAGGGTACATATTAGCAGGAAGCTGTAATAGGAGTAGGGCAAGGACTGGAATCCAGGCACTTCAATACAGGATGTGAGTGTCTTAACCACTGTGCCAAAGGACTGCTCCTACATTATAATCTCTGTAAGAAAGTGCATTCCAGCCGGCGCCACGGCTCACTAAGCTAGTCCTCCGCCTTGTGGCGCCCGCACACCGGGTTCTAGTCCCGGTCGGGGCGCCGGATTCTGTCCCGGTTGCCCCTCTTCCAGGCCAGCTCTCTGCTGTGGCCAGGGAGTGCAGTGGAGGATGGCCCAAGTGCTTGGGCCCTGCACCCCATGGGAGACCAGGATAAACACCTGGCTCCTGCCATCGGATCAGCGCAGTGCGCCAGCCACAGCACACCAGCTGCGGCGGCCATTGGAGGGTGAACCAACGGCAAAGGAGGACTTTTCTTTCTGTCTCTCTCTCTCTCACTGTCCACTCTGCCTGTCAAAAAAATAAAAAATAAAATACAATAAAAAAAGTGCATTCCGATTAACAAAACATTAATTAACAAAACTTTCAAGAACCTAACTCATGGCCAGCGCTACGGCTCACTAGGCTAATCCTCCGCCTGCAGTGCCAGCATTCCAGGTTCTAGTCTCTCCTGGGGTGCTGGATTCTGTCCCAGTTGCTCCTCTTCCAATCCAGCTCTCTGCTGTGGCCCGAGAAGGCAGTGGAGGATGGCCCAAGTGCTTGGGTCCTACACCTGCATGGGAGACCAGGAGGAAGCACCTGCATGGGAGACCAGGAGGAGACCAGGAGGAAGCACCTGGCTCCTGGCTTCAGATCGGTGCAGCGCGCCAGCCTCAGTGGCCATTTTGGGGGGTGAACCAATGGAAGGAAGATCTTTCTCTCTGTCTTGCTCTCTCTCACTGTCTAACTCTTCCTGTCAAAAAAAAAAAAAAAGAATGTAACTCATTAAAAATGGTCTTATATGCCAAAGGAACAACAGGAAGCTTAAATTGAGGGCACAATTATGTGAATTACTCTTTTAATTGTGGAATAAAAGGTACACTACAAAAAATGACTAAAATATAGAAAACATACCTTACTCCAGAGAGACTATCAAAGGCATGAAGATCTAATACATTAGAGAGATCAACTCTAAAAGGGGAAAAAAAATATACAGTAAACAAAAATTCTGTGGAACACATCTAATTAACAAAAAAACTGTAAGACTCTTTTGCCAAAAAATGTAGACATAAATATTAAGCAGCATATCATACTGTTTGTGGAAACAGATAAAAAAATCATACATAAGGAACAAAAGACCACTATAAAAAACATATTCGTAGAAGTAGATGAACAGTGTAAGATCGAGGTCAAAAATCACCTGTACCTTCATAAGCTACACAGTTTTTATTTTCACTTTCAATTGATTTTTCAACTTTGAAATTTAATTTATGAGCTCATCAAATACATTTTAATAGCCCCTCCTCCCACAAAAATCAGCTGAAGAATGTAAACTTTTCCAATCAGCTTTTTACTCCAAAGATGAAACAAAGTAAATGGTAAATGGAAATTTTGTACTTCTTTTACTTCCTTCCCATGATACAACATGTCATATAAAGGTGTGGAGTCAATCAGGTAAAATACTAATTCTCTTAAGTGCATGTGGCTGAATGTCATTCATTCAGAATGGGGTTCCATAAACAAAGAAATGTCCCAATTAGTACTGTATCTGAATAGATATGATTTCTCTAGAATTATTTAGTGATAATTAATCCTTATTAGAAATGCAAATGATTCAAATCAGTTGGGAATAATATGGCACAATTACCATTAGGTTTGCTTTAATTTCAAGAAGTAAATTTACAGACTGATGATTGAGTTCTAGTTTTCACATAAAGTGATTTCTCCATAGTCAAAGCTAAAATGAAAGCATAATTAAAGAATATGTCAAAATATAATTAAATTTCAAAATCGGACTCCAAGGGCTTCCCAAAATTTATTAAATTTTCTCACAGGGGAAACAAAACTTGCCTTGTCAGACTTAGGACTATTTTTAAGTGCACAGACATGTAAGTTAAAACACCTCCTTCAGTGCACAGCTAGCTGTGCCTACTTTGCTCACTCTCAGCAGTCCACCACACACTCATACTTGTAGCAACAACACTGCTGGATTCTGAACACTTTTCCTGGCACAAGACAAATTCTCATCTCATTTTAGATTAGGAGAATCAGAAAAAATGATCAAGCAAATAAGTAAATGTCCTATGAAGAAATTTTTGAATATCAGTTTGCTCTAAGAGACCAAAGTTTTAACACTAAACAGTTTCTTTTTCACTCTCACTGTTGAACAAATATTGACAGACCAAATATGAATGAAGTAACAGCTTAACATTTAATAAACTGTCTACATACAAATTTTATATCAGTTATAAAATTCAAGCTTCTTAATAAACTACTGTTCACTGTGACAGAGTCCTTGAGAATATATGCCATTTAGAGATAATTCTGCTTTATACCCCAATTTTTTGATATTTCCAAAACAGACAGGATCAATAATAGATCTGTATAACAAATTACACTCTAGAGAGAAAAATAACAGATCAAAGCCTGTCATCAAATTCTCAGTGGAAAAGAGTAAAAGCGTAAGTTTCCAGATGCAAGTTTCTATATCTTTTCCCAAATCTAGTACTATCATGAAAACGAATTTCTTCACTCATCAAGGCATATTACTAGAAAGCAAATTTCCAAGCCACAAAATATATTTACTCCTTCAGAAATCAAAAAAGCAAATATTTTCTAAAACATTAAAATACAAATTAAAAAATACCATTATTATCATTTTAAAACTGAATGGGTGAATGAAATAAAAATACAGAAGGAATGATTTCAAAAATTCATTTCTCTCTTAATTTCTTGATCTACGCTAAGAAAACCTAATTGGGGCCAACCCTATGGTGTAGTAGTTTAAGCCTCCACCTGCGGCGCTGCTCCACTTCTGATCCAGCTCTCTACTATGGCCTGGGAAAGCAGTAAAGGAGACCCAAATGCTTGGGTCCCTGCACCCATGTTGGAGACCAGGAAGAAGTTCCTGGCTCCTGGGTTTCGGAATGGCCTAGCTCCAGCTGTTGGGCCCATATGGGGAGTGAACCAATGGGTAGACGACCTCTTTGTCTGTAACTCTGCCTCTCAAAAAATTAAATAAATTTTTAAAAAAAGAAAGGAAGGAAAAGAAAACCTAATATTTCTCCTTTGAACAGCTACTTTCAATTTTCCTTATGTCTAAAGACTGCTTTAGGCAGCCTACAATCAGGGACAGAAGAAAAGAAAGAGGTATAGGGTTTCCAGGGTGGTAAATGGATTGCAGCTACTACCCTAGGGATACTGTCTAACAAGCATCTTTTCAAGCTCCAATGTCTCACAGAGAGTGCATCAGCCAAAAGATACTGTCCAAACACTCAGTCACAAACTTGCCAAATGTGTTCCTCAGTGGCACCTCAAGCTCAAGAATGCCTACAAAACTAATCACCCCTTATAGTCCTACTTCTCACTACCCAATGTTCCTGTTTGAAACTCAAAAAAGAGCCTTGTATTGAACCCACCATACAAAGATCATACTGCCTTTTCTTGTTTGTCTTATGCTTATTTATTTATTTATTTATTTATTTTTTGACAGGCAGAGTGGACAGTGAGAGAGAGAGACAGAGAGAAAGGTCTTCCTTTGCCGTTGGTTCACCCTCCAATGGCCGCCACGGCCGGCGCGCTGCGGCCAGTGTACCGTGCTGATCCGATGGCAGGAGCCAGGTGTTTATTCTGGTCTCCCATGGGGTGCAGGGCCCAAGCACTTGGGCCATCCTCCACTGCACTCCCAGGCCACAGCAGAGAGCTGGCCTGGAAGAGGGGCAACCGGGACAGAATCCGGCGCCCCGACCGGGACTAGAACCTGGTGTGCCGGCGCCGCGAGGCGGAGGATTAGCCTAGTGAGCCTCAGTGCCGGCCTAAAGCACTCCTTTTTTTTAAGTCTTATTTATTTTGAAACTCAGAATTATGGAGAGGGAAAGAGACAGACAAAGAGAGAAAGAACAAGTGAGCCCAACCTTCTATCCACTAGTTTATTCCTCAGATGACTACAACAGCCAGAGCTGGACCAGGCCAAAGCCAGGAGCTTCATCTGGGTCTCCCACATTGGTGACAGTGTCCCAAACACCTGGGCCATCTTCTGCTGCTTTTCCCAGGTGCATCAGCCGGAAGCTGGATCAGAAGTACAACAACTAGGATGCAAACCAGTGTCCATATGGGAAGCTGGCATGGCAGGTAGAGGCATTATCACTATACCACAATTCCAGCCCTAGGATCCAAGTACTTGAGCCATCACCTACTCACTCTCCAGAGTGTGCATTAGCGGAAGCTAGAATTCAAAGTAGAGGCAGGACTTGAACCCAGGTAGTAAGATGTGGGACATGGGTGTCCCAAGAAGAGTCTCAACCATTGAGCCAAATACCTGCCCCTTATACTGCTTCTATTTTCTAAGTTCAGAAAAAAAAAAAATTAGGATTAATTTATGTATTTGAAAGGCATAATGACAGAAAGAGAGGGAAAGACAGGGAGAGAGAGATCTTTTACCACTGGTTTTCCTCTCCAAATGGACCCAAGAGTTAGGTCTGTGCCAAGCTGAAGCCAAAAGCCAGGAACAACTCCATCCTGGGTGGCAGAGCCCCTTGTACTTAGGCCATTTTTCATTGGCTCCTCAGGCACATTTAGCAGGAATACTGGATTGGAATCCCAGCAGCTAGAACTTGAACCAGCACTCAGATATGGGATGCTGGTATCTAAAGTGGCAGCTTAATCCACTGTACCATAACGCTGCATTCTCTTACACTTCTTTTAAAATCTTTTAACTCCTTGCAACCTATAGGAAAAAATCTACTGTATATATCATAACATTCAATATCTTTGAAGTAAATTCTCTCTTCAGCCATATGATTTTTCCTCTTTGTTACATAATACATACTGAAGAACATGTTCTAGTCATTCTCAGATATTCACAGGTTCATGCAAAATAAAGCCTACTTGGGCCATCTTCTACTGCTTTCCCAGGCCATTAGCAGAGAGCTGGATCAGAAGAGGAGCATCCAAGACACAAAACAGTGCCAATACAGGATGCTGGCACTGCAGCCAGAGGCTTAACCTACTATGCCACAGCACTGGACCCAAGGTGCTATACATGCTTATGGCAGTTTTACTACTGTCAGCATTTGTGGACCATTAAAGGCTAAAGGGAGTAAAATTTTTTTTTACAAAAACCAAACAATAAAATGAAACTTCTATCAGAGTGATTCAACTATTTAATTAAGAATCAAATCTTGGCTGTCAGCCCTATGGCACAGCGGGTAAAGCTGCTACCTGTGACGCTGCCATCCCATATGGGCACCAGTTTGTGTCCTGGCTGCTCCATTTCTAATTCAGCTCCTTCCTAATGTGCCTCAGAGGCAACAGAAGATCACTCAAATGCTTGGGTCCCTGCCACCCATGTGGGAGACCCAGATGAAGCTCCTGCCTCCTGGCTTTGGCCTGGCCCAGTGCTGGCCATTGCAACCACTTGGGGAGTGAACCAGTGGATGGAAGATGTCTCTGTCTCTCTTTCTTCTTCTCCCTCTCTCTCTGTAACTCTTTCAAATAAATAGATAAATCTTTCTTAAAAAAAAAAAAAAAAGAATTAAATCCTGGAGTGGGCATTGTAGTGCAAATGGTTAAGTCACCACACTTGGGACACCTGCACCCATGTTGGAGTGCCTGGGAAAGAGTCCTGTCTCTACTTCCCATCTAGCTTCCTGCTAATGCACAACCTGGAAGATAGCAGATGATGGCCCAAGTATTTGGATTTCTCATACCCAGGATGGAGTTCCTGACTCCTGGCTTTAGAATCCCTGACTGTTAGAGGCATTTGGGAAGTGAACCAGCAGATGAATGATATCTCCCCCCACCCCACCCCACGCTCTCTCTCTGTCTTTAAAATAAAGTAAAATAAACAAAACTTTTTTTTTTTTAAAGAATCAACTATCTAGTTTCTAAACTGGAAAGAAGAAATTTCTATGACTCAAGAATTTTGGGAAAATATTTAATATAAGATTCATGATCCAACTGAAATAATTCTACTATATGGATGTCTGATCTCCACTGAAAGGATTCTAATCCATTTCTATTTCTTACAGCAAGGAAGGACTATTTCAAAGTTCTTAAGTTCTCAGATCCACTGACAACACCAGCTACTAAAGAAACAGAGATCTCATTCACATGTCCTTTCATCTGCTTAAAGTAACAAAAATTAATCACTGCACGTTTACTGTTCTATAATAGGGCAAATGTTAGAGATGTCAAGCAAACAAAATTTATTATATAATAAATGAATCAAGATGAAACTTTTTCCAGGATACAGATTATTTCCAAAATTAGAATGAAGAAAACTGATTTAATATGAACTGAGTAGATAATAATTCAACAAAATCATAGCTATTTACAGATATGATTTTTAAAAGCTTATTTAAGCATTACACGTTTGTCTGTGTAACATTTTGTAAAGAAGAAAAAATTTAAGGAAAAAGAGACGTACAATGCAAAAAGGAGAAGACAGCTACTGTAGAATGGCTCATGGCATGAATTAGGTTATCAGAAATGTCTACAACGGAATGTGAAAAACAGGGAGCACATTTGCTGTCTGCCTGTAGAGGACTTAGACTAAGGGCATTCTTTTGCTACCTCTGCCAGGAGATGCATGGCTCCTGAGAATGCATACCACATTAATTCCCCAGCTGTTCACATGCACACAGACAGCTGCTGCTGTTACTGCCTCACACTTACAGTAGTCTGTCAGCACCTCTAATCTCTGCCATAGCAGACAAACCACTCAGCTAAGGCCTCTGCGGCCTCCCAAGGAAAGAATCTCTCAACAGGGAAATGGATGGCACTAGGCTGCCAGCTGTGAGCCTCAGAGGTGTTGGCTGCATGTTGCTGGGTTTATTAGCTGTTGGGCAATTCTCACCAAAAAATGAGCTTAATAAAATATCCTCAGTACAGAAATTTACTGAAATCTTAATACTCAATGAGAAACAGAATTTGATCTACAAAAATACAATTCACAGACATCTTGAGAATACATCTATTTTATAAAGTAGTTATGCATATCTAAATGAACAGAATAAAAAAACTAAAAGAAAAAGAAATAAAAATTTAATAAAAGAATAAATCAAGAATTTAAAGGCAAAGATTTTATGTATTTTACATGATTTTTTTTCAACTATGAAACAATCATAAAGTTTTAAAAACATTTAAAAAAACCATTTAATACCTCAAATTAAGGTAATATTCCCCTCTATACTTTCGGATTTCTGTATTAACTTCTAGAGTCTTAAAGTCTTTAAGTTTTTTTCTCATTAAACAGCTGCACAGTGTTATCACAGCTCTGTAGTCTTAGTTACAAAGAGAGGCCAACATACTAACTGAATATCCTAAACTAATTTATAAAGAACATCCAAAATCACATTCTTGGGTCCCACTTTTAAAAATGGCATCATATTTTATATAATAAAATTATATAAGTTTTATATTTTATATAATAAATCTTATATATAAATTCATATTTTATATACAATAAATTTTATATTTTATAATATATTTATCAATTTAATATTTATTATTAGTAACTAAAATTATTTGTTGTTAGTATTAGTAATAGCTTTCTAAAAGTACCTTGATCTTTGTGTTTCTAAAATTTTCCCCAGTCCATTTATTGATCTGAAATACATTTAAAAAGGAGAAAGGAAGGGTAAAAAAGTAAATGTTAAAATTTGTAAAATGCACACAAACCATATTCTTTTTAAAGCAGGAAATATACAAACAAAATATAACTACAACTTGCAAAAACAGAAAAACAAAACTTACATTTTGTTACAGATTAATCGCTTTCCTTTCAAACAATTATCAATCATAGATCATTCATACATTAAGAAAATATGCTAGCCAGCGCTGCGGCTCAATAGGCCAATCCTCCGCCTGCAGCGCCGGCACACGGGGTTCTAGTCCCAGTCGGGGTGCCAGATTCTGTCCCGGTTGCTCCTCTTCCTTTCCAGCTCTCTGCTGTGGCCTGGGAGTGCAGTGGAGGATGGCCCAAGTGCTTGGGTCCCTGCACCCCATGGGAGACCAGGATAAGTACCTGGCTCCTGCCTTCGGATCAACGCGCTGCACTGGCCGCAGCGCACCAGCGGCAGCGGCCTTTGGGGGGTGAACCAATGGAAAAGGAAGACCTTTCTCTCTCTGTCTCTCTCACTTTCCACTCTGCCTGTCAAAAAAAAAAAAAAAAAAGAAAGAAAGAAAGAAAGAAAGAAAGAAAATATGATACACAAAAACCTACTGGACAACCAGCAGCACAGGGGCTGCCTGTGATTTGCAAAACTATTCTGCAATTTAGAAAAAATGATTCCTAAGTTGTCAGGAATTCGAGAGTCTTTCAAATGAGTGGACAACCAAAATTTTTACTGATAAACAACTTTCTCTTTAGGCCAATACTATAGAAATGGCCATACATACAATAAAATCATGGAACATGGCTCCTTTTAAATGGCAGCCATTAAAAACTTCTTGTGAAAGCCCTTTAAACATTTTGTACTGCCCATCTATTTATCTTTATATCATTAATTTTGTTCTTTAGGGTACTTGCCCAAGATACCTGTTGCCTGTTCAAGATGTTCTCATGGGTAAGCCTTCCCACACAGTGCAGTGGTTCTGAGTCAAGTGTCTCTACTATTTACATTTTTAGCTACTTTACACAATTCTTAATCTCCTTTGCATATACTCTATAACTCGAGGGTTATCACCTCTCAAACATGTTTACTTTCTCTCACCTTCTCAATGATGATTTTGAGTTGGTCACAAGTGTTATGTATAATGAGAATAAAAAGGGTCTGTAATTTATCAAACTCTTTTTTTATTTGACAGGTAGAGTTATAGACAGTGAGAGAGAAAGAGAGAAAGGTCTTCCTTCCATTGGTTCACCCACCAAATGGCCACCACAGCCGGAGCTGCACCAATCCGAAGCCAGGAGCCAGGTGCTTCCTCCTGGTCTCCCTTGTGGATACAGGGACCCAAGCACTTGGGCCATCCTCCACTGCCCTCCCGGGCCACAGCAGAGAGCTGCACTGGAAGAGGAGCAACCGGGAATAGAACCAGCACCCATATGGGATTCCGGCGCCACAGGCGGAAGATTAACCAAGTGAGCCACGGCGCCGGCCCTCAAACTCCTTCTAAAGTTTAGGTAGGCAACAAACTCACTAATAGTCAAACTTGCCAGTGTCAGAAATATAGCTTAGAAAGTCAACACAGGGATATTAAAGGAAGTAATAATAGCACTCATTTTACCCCAAAAATATTTGCTAAACAGTTTCTACCTAGCAATTAATTGGTACACAAGATTTTGAAAAGAGAAATAAAGCTTTAGAAAACCAGTGTCAAAAGAGGAAGGGGCTGGCATTGTGGCACAGCAGATAAAGCCACCACCTTTGACACCAGCTGATTCCAGCTTCCTATAATTGTGCTTCCTTGGAGGTAGCAGATGATGGGTCAGTAATTGGGTTCCTGCCACCCACATGGCAGACTTCAAGGAGTTCCTTGCTCCTGGGTTCAGCCAGGCTCACCTTTGGCCATTGTAAACTTCTAGGGCAGGAACCAGAAGGGAGTTCTATCTGTCTGTCTGTATCTCTTTGTCTCTTAAATAAAATAAAATTATTAAAAATTAAATAATAATGATCATCGATAAAAGCTACTGGATGTCTCATTATAAATAGCACTTACTAGTTTAAGTTTTACAAAATAATTCAAAACAAAGTCCCTGAACTATAATCTCATTTGAAAAGACCATCTCAATTTTCAAAAGGAATGGGAGTCTCCAGAAAAGTCAGCAAAAATGGCTACTGGATTATTTATCACATATCTGAGTATTATTCATATTGCGCTATGTTACTCAGCCTTGGCCCTGGACCCTGAAGACATTAAAGGAAGCCGGAAGACAAGGCATAGCTGGCAGTTAAGGGAAACATAAAGTCAATAAGAATTCAGGGAAAAGTGAGATCACCTGAGTCAGGAAAGACTTCCTAGAGCACATGGAGGAAGGGAGAGAAAACAAGCTCTACAGAATGCATAAAATTGCTGAAAGGAAAAAAAAAACTCAAGATGAGGAAATTCAAGGACTGGCAGAGTGAGAACATGTTATGAGAAAAGAGGGTATTTGGCAAGGCACACCCATGGGAAAGTAAATTAACCATCCTGGACAAAGTTAGGGAAGCTAAAGAGAAGACAGGAAAAGAAGGACTCAGTTAGAGGACCTTGAATATCAGCCTACAAATTTTGAACTATATTCTGCAAGGAACGGGAATGATTTTTTTATTACTATTTACACCAGCCAATTATCCAACAACCTTATACATAATTCCCTAATGGTCCTTGAAGCAGATCAATTTTGAATCTTAAGTTTCCTTAAGAACAACAGTCACAGCAAAAATATTTTGTATAGAACACCTGTAATATTTTACCTAATGGTTGTTCTTAATTTGTTTAAATCTTCTTCTGGAACTAAGTCTGTTTTATTCATGAGAATAATATCTGCCAGAGCAACTTGCCTAAAACAGCAAACAAAGAACAGATGTCAAAAGGAAAATGTTAAGAAACTAGAATACCAACAACTTATTCAGATAAATGTATCAGTTAAGAATTATACAGTGCTTTACAGCACTGATTCAGTTTACTCTTAACCTATTTAGTCTTCAGATAGTACACATGATTTATATTTACCAGTATATAAACTCAAATTTCATATTCCAGTATTCCCTGAAAAAGTATTCACAAAACCATCTCACTACTCTAGAGCTACAAAGACAGGTCTCAAAAAGTTAATAAATGAGAGGTTAATTTTCAACTCATACTTTTCTTTGTAAAGAAAGCATAAAATTAAGATAACCAAAACTGCAGGAGAAAGGATAGCCTACTAACTCAGCTATTCTTGCAATATTCATTATAATTTTTCACAGAAATACAAAGACTAAGCTCACTTAACATTACATAGGTTTTCTGTAACTACATTTTAGAAGATATGTCTGCTTCATTATGAACACACATTATTTCTGTGTTACTCAAGTTAAATAATCCAGTTAACAGCATGCTGTACAACAAAGCAGACTGTTAAAATTAGAAGTTCTATCTTCTATTAGTAAGAGTAGTGAAACTGAAGATCCTTTCCATTATTCTCAGTCTTCAGGAAACTAATCACTGGACTAGGTGTTTCTGTCTTGTACTGCATTTCAAATAACACAAATTCTCAAAAACAAATGGACTTTCATTCACTGAAAAAGCAGCTTTCAACAGAACATACATTACAACCTCATTCAACTATGAGTAAAACTTGCATGAACAAACACTAAATGTACCTATCTCAAACTATAAACAATCGTAACCTTTAATAGGAGGACTTTTATATTCAATTTTCTTTTAGCTTTTATATTTTATATATTCCTTTTTCCTATTGGATTCCTTATGTTTTCTATAGTAGTTATTTTCATAAGAAAAAAACACAGAAATATTTAAGTTCATTTTCATCTGAATCATAATTATATACAAAAGGCAGTGTTTAGGCATGACAAAACAAGAGTATCAACTCCCAAATGCTAGGGAATCAATTGTTTGCTATAGTATTTACTACTTAGGTCTGCATCATCTGCAGTAATTCCCAAGAGGCATCACTAAAAACTAGCCACAAATTTAGTGATTGTCATCTGTCCCCAAGCCTTAAGGGGCCACTAGCAAGAACTGCTTGGAAGGGCTGGCACTGTGGCATAGTGAGTAAAGGCTGCAGTGGTTCAAGTCCCGGCTGCTCTACTTCCGATCCAGCTCTCTGCTATGGCCTAGGAAAGCAGTAGAGAATGGCCCAAGTACTTGGGCCCCTGCACTCGCATGGGAGACCAGGAGGGAGCTCCGGGCTCCTGATCAGCACAACTTCAGCTGTGGTGGCCAATTGGGGAATGAACCAGCAGATGGAAGACCTCTTTCTTTCTCTCTCTCTCTCTGCTTCTCCTTCACTCTCTGTGTAACTGTGACTTTCAAATAAATAAATAAATCTTTAAAAAACAAACAAAAAAGAACAGGTTGGGGTAGGCAAGCTAATTTAAAGATCTAAAAGTCTAAAAACAAATCAGGAACATAAAGGAACTTTCTAAAAAATAATTAAGACTGTTTCTGTATTTTTTCTCTACTGTTCACAGTTAACACAAGTTAAATGAATTATTGTTTTTAAAAGGCAGTAAGTGAGCCAAGTGTTTTAATAATAATCTTTAATCTCAAGGAAAGTATGAAAACAAGAAAATACTTTTAAAATTTAATATTCCCCAAATACCTCACAAAGAATTCTCTTTGTGCTACAATAAAAATAGATTTAAACAAAATTTAAAAAAAAAGATAGCAGTAACTCATCTAAGGGGAAAAAAATTTTCTTTGAATATGCTTTTATATTTCTTAAGTCTTCATAGTAATGATTTTCTTTCCAACTAGCCAGTAATTAAAATATATATACTTTAAATATGAATACCTAGTAGCTTCATTGATAAGGCCATCAGGTTTTTCTTCAGTTAAATGCTAAATGAAAACAAAATTATAAAAAAGTTACTGTGTTGTAATACAAAAGCTAATGTCAATGTAAAGGATTTTACTGTAAAGATTTATTCCTCACTGCTAATAAAATCTACAAGTCCCATTACGGATATATGAATTCATGAACAGTTTTTCTAGGTGAAAACATTTTTCTTCAACCTTTGGAATTTTTTTCCTACAGTGAACCTATGGTTGGGGTCAGGGAAAGAGCAGGGGAAGGAGTCAGGGGAGGGAGAGGAGTGTGAAGCAGGGTGTAAGAATTTATTCCCCTGGGGTCGGCACAGTAGGTTAATCCACAGGCTGTGGTGCCAGCATTCCATATGCACTCTGGTTCTAGTTCCGGCTGCTCCTCTTCCAATCCAGCTCTCTGCTATGACCTGGGAAAGCAGTGGAAGATGGCCCAAGTCCTTGGGTCCCTGCACCGGTGTGGGAGACGTAGAAGAAGCTCCTGGCTCCTGGCTCCTGGCTTTGGAATGGCACAGCTCCGGCTATTGCGGCCATTTGGGGAGTGAAACAGAGAATGGAAGACCATCCTCTGTCTTTTCCTTTCACTGTCTGTAACTCTACCTCTCAAATAAATAAAATCTTAAAAAAAAAAAGTATTTATACTCCTGCTATTTTGTTTTTCTTAAGGAGTGAACCAGATTGTTCTGTATCTGCTCTGTGTTCTCCCTCTGCCTCTCAAAAAATTAACTTTAAAAAAAAAACACAAAAATCCTCAAATTTAAATAATGTCATTAAAACATAGAAAATTGCCGGCGCCGTGGCTCACTAGGCTAATCCTCCGCCTTGCGGCGCCGGCACACCGGGTTCTAGTCCCGGTCGGGGCGCCGGATTCTGTCCCGGTTGCCCCTCTTCCAGGCCAGCTCTCTGCTATGGCCAGGGAGTGCAGTGGAGGATGGCCCAAGTGCTTGGGCCCTGCACCCCATGGGAGACCAGGAAAAGCACCTGGCTCCTGGCTCCTGCCATCGGATCAGTGCGGTGCGCCGGCTGCAGCGGCGGCCATTGGAGGGTGAACCAACGGCAAAGGAAGACCTTTCTCTCTCTGTCTCTCTCTCTCACTGTCCACTCTGCCTGTCAAAAATAAAAAAAAAAAAAAAAAAACATAGAAAATTATAGTTCAGATTTGGGGCATTTGCCCTTTTATAAAACTGTCCTTTTAATGAACATTCATTATCACTTTTTTAAAGGGATAGTCACTGAAATTGTCCTTTCCTAAAATCAAACATTCTTCCCACCATTCCTACCCCTGTGGCCCAAATTTCCAAACCTATGTCACAGAAAACATGAGCTCAACACTTGGTCCTTCAAACTCCTTGGAAATAAATAAGGTATGGGAAGGATGCAGTCCTGATTCTAGCCTAAAGCAGTTTATCACTCAGATATTCACACCCACACCCAGAGTGATCTGGCCTCTCAGGGCAACTGTGGATTTTATTGGCCTCTCCTGAGAAAGGTTAAATCAAAAACAATAACAACAACAACAAAAACCACAAAACACTATTTTGGCATTAACTTGGTGGCCCATGAGATAGCTTTCATTTCTCAGCTTTTATCTTTCATCTTTACATTTGAATTGAACTTTTATAAACTATAAAATCTTATATACGCATTATTTAATTTAGGCTTTATAATAATTATAGGAAGTGACTTCCCACTTTAGAAAGGAAAAATGTATCATCTTCACCATCACAGGTGGTCATATTTTTACATACCATTACAAGGTTTTTTTTATTATTATTGAAAACAGGCTCTACAGAAGCAAAATGAATATAATTTTTAAATCTTGGCCGGCACCGCGGCTCACTAGGTTAATCCTCCGCCTTGCGGCACCGGCACACCGGGTTTTAGTCCCGGTTGGGGCGCCAGATTCTGTCCCGGTTGCCCCTCTTCCAGGCCAGCTCTCTGCTGTGGCCCGGGAAGGCAGTGGAGGATGGCCCAAGTGCTTGGGCCCTGCACCCCATGGGAGACCAGGATAAGTACCTGGCTCCTGCCATCGGATCAGCGCGGTGCGCCAGCCGCGGCGGCCATTGGAGGGTGAACCAACAGCAAAGGAAGACCTTTCTCTCTGTCACTGTCCACTCTGCCTGTCAAAAAAAATAATTTTTTTAAAATCTTCCTGAAAGTTTTATATGTCATATAAAATCAGTGTGTATGTATATAGTGCTACACAAATGTTAACAATCACATAAGAGTATATATATATATACCTAAAAATCACCTAATAATTACATTCAAGATTATTTTAGCAAAGCAGTTTCATTATTCATGGAGAAGTGGTCACAGAGATCCCTGGATTTTCTGAAGCATAACAGCAAACTCGTAACTCAACTTTATACCCTTGGGAAGGTCTAGAGTGGAAAACAACTTGTCAAAAAGTTTTACAAATTTTATTATGAAGGCAACAAAAACTAAAACCATAGCAATGATATATTTATTCCACTTTGTTCATAATCCTATAAATTCAACAGCAGAACCTGCAAATATGGAATTCAAGAATTTGGGAGATACTGTATCAAAAATTCCTCCATGCCTCAAGACCATGTTGAGTATTTTTTCCTAATTATCCTTAGCAAAAGGCTGTACAAATCCCATTATTATGTACTCTGCCACTGTTCCTAGACCCAGGGATAGTACCTGGTAGACAGGCTCAACAAGTATTTGTTGAATGGACTGTAGTTAACATCCCTACTTGTTGACACAGGTACATAAATGTGTTATTTATCTTTTAAGGTTCATTTATTTATTTATATGGAAAGTTACAGAGAAAGAAGAGGGAAAAGGGGAAGAGAGAGATCAATCTTCCACCTGCTGGTTCACTCCCCATATGGCTGCAAAGGCCAGAGATGAGCCAAGCTGAAGCCAGGAACCAGGAGCCTCACCTGGGTCTACCATCGGGGTAGCATAGGCCTATGCTTGGGCCTTCACACACTGCTTTTCCCAGGCCATTAGCAGGGAGCCAGACTGGAAATGGAGCAGTCGGGACACAAACCAGTGAGTGCCCACACAGGATGTCAGTGTTGCAGGCAGTGGCTTTACTGGCTATAACGACGCTGGCCCCATAAATATGCTATTTTTAAAATGCCATTTAACACGCAGCCACAAATCCTTTTCCATTGAACAGTAAATTTACTTAAAAATGATACACTGGTAGTAAGGCAGCTGTCTCTGAATGATAATGTAATACTGAACACTCTTAAAAATTAAAACTATTTTTCTAGACATTGTAATTTTGACTTTTTGGAGGCTTTCTTTATATAAGAATTTGGAGCTATTTGGCTGTGACACTGGTGAAACACAAATAAGATATAAAAGGAGAATCAGACTTGTTCTTGAATTTCCATACCTAAATGGAACTAATAAAATTGTATTTTTACCAATCCATTTTTTGCTCCTGAAGATTAGAAATATTTACTCAAAGCTAACTAGGGTGGTAAGCAAAATTTATCCCAGGCAATTTGAAGTATCAAATACAAAAATAAATTAAAACCCTCAGAATAAAAATTGTCAATACGTACAACTCTGTTAAGAACATTATAGTTGTCATTTGTGTTTATAGCAAAGGAGAAAAATATTCTGTTCTATGTACATATGAAAGCCATACAAACATTAAAAATAATAAATTTATACTAATGTTTTTCCTGAATATCAGCCCAACATTTCACTTACACAATTTCCTGATTTCCTAAGCCAAACTTCACAATAAGACTCAAACCAATGTCTACAATTCAAAAGAACACTGTCTAATAATACATTACACACCATTTGCTCAGACATCTTCCATTTATAAAATAAAAGCAAAATGAAAGTTTGGCATTCTATTCTACTTGTATAGGTATATAAAGAAAAAATTTTGTGGAATGTTTTTTTCAAAATATTGTATATATGTTCAAATAATGCCTCATCTTTACTTAGAGATGATGCTTTTGCTTATATATCAAAAAGACAAAAATTATTTTGGTATTAATTAATCTAATATATTCAAAAGTCTAAGGTTCAAGTCCTCAATTTAGCCTACCACAAAAAATAAAGGGGAGAAAAAAGAAGATGAGATGTTGGAAAACTGGTACAAAGTTTCAGTTCTATAAGATGAATAAATTCTGGAAAGCAAATCACAGCATGGTGATACAGTTAACAGTACTGTACTGCACTGAAACTTGCTAAGAGTACAGATCTTAAATGTTATCACCATATCCCCCGTCCCAAAATAATAATGACATGAGGTGATGGAGGCATTAATTAGTTTGTTTCACAGCATGTTTCACAATGCATACATATATGAAAATAGTACACTGTATACCTATATATACAATTTTGCGGGGTCAATTATATCTCAATAAAGTTGAGGAGACAAAGAAACAAAGGAAGCTTTGAAATAACACAATTACGGATAACAACCTCACAAATAGCTATTGTCTGTTCTTTTTTGCAAAAATAGAGAAACTAGTTAGATATTCCTACCCAACCTCCCCAAAAAAGGGAAGAAAAAACCATAGTAAACTTACTAGCTAAGAAACAACACTGCTGTTGATCAAAGTGGAAATAAATCTAGTGTCAAAGATGTCAGATGTCATTTTAAAAAGAATCAGCAGCAGCAGCCAATTCTTTTAAATGGATTCGTTATAGATCGAACACTATTTTAGTTTTAAAAAAATTATTGCATAATGTCAATCTACTTGTTTTTCTGTTCTTTTTCGAAGTCAAACTGCTTTCTGACTGAATTATTTCAACACCTTGTGCAATATAACAGAAGAACCAAAAGGAAACCTCTCACTTGACCTTTACTGTGTAACTTCATTCATTGATTCCATTGCATTAAATGCTGTCACATTTGTAGAACTGAAAAGAACAATGTCAGTAGTCAAGGTGTCAAGTCCAGGAAATAGAGAGCTGTCATTTTAAGTTGTCCAATTCTTTGCCCATGATTAAAAAATGAATATTTCAGATCAATGGGTGACAATCCCATTAGAGTGATAGCCCATGATATCAATTACCACTTCAGTTTCAATTTGGCTGGCTGGCCACAGGGTACCATTTCTCAGCTTTACTTGTGATGGGCTGGCTCTGTGAAGCATGACACCCCTAAATTGCTGCCCATTATCCAAGTGTCATTACTTGTACTGCCTCAGAATTCTCTGAATCACAAGCAGCCACTGAGGTCAAGCTTTGCAACCAAAGGAATTGGACAAGTTAGCAAATTCTTTATATAAAGGCAAAGTTATTTATCTGGTATCCGACTTAGAAAATCTAAAATTTCCATTATCTTGACAGTATGTCAGTTTTGTGTAGGTATATTGATTTAATAATTTAAGAGGTTTTATCAAGGTGGCAGGGGGTTAAATGTTGACTATGTTTGCATTATTCAGAATGCTGTTTTTTTTTTTTTTTTTTTGTTTCTATCATACTGGTAAATAGATTTCATTTAAACCCTCTCCATACCCAACTACACAGATATAATTATAACTATAATCATAAAATACAGAGTTGTACTTTGGGTTATGGTACTTAAAGTCTAACAACAAAAAATGTCCTAGCTGCCAGCTGTTCCATAGGTATCTGAAATTAGGTGAATTTACAGAATAAATGGATTCAAACATGCCTGTGAAAACATTTAAAATGAAAAAGTTTGGGCTTTTTCTAGTTATTTCCACAAACATTTTGCTAGGAATATCATAATTTCAGAAAATCCACTGGAATTTTTCAGACTAATCTGCAATATTCAGGAACTTCCTTTGATTCAAAAGACTATCGACACACTTAGATTTAAAACCCTGAAAAAAAAAAATCTTCAAACTTCTCAAATTAGGGCATTGTATCCCTGAAGGAACTAAAGATCCAGTGAAGGGGTATTAGTCACTTAATAAATTGGACTTCTTTCTAAGCATAATTTCATTGAAGATTTGGGGAAAAATAAACTTTAAAAATTAACAAGTTCATATACATTATGGAGAATATAAAACTGACAAATTTTTTTTCAAATCCTAAGTTTATTTACAAACATAGCTAGTATGAGTTCAAGAGTTTGATTTTTCAAAGACTGCACCTCTTAAAATATTGTTATCTGGTAAATGGATGGCCTAAAACATCCTTATTTCTTAAGCAGTTGATGTCATTCTATGAAGAAAGGTGCAGCAAATCCAGATCTAAGATATAAAGTCATCATAACTAGCAACCTCCACTTGTTTTCCACTGAAAATGGCAAATTCTTCCTGGGCCCTCCTCATAGTGGCTCCTACAGACCTTGGAGACTGAGAACCTCCAGATGCTCTGTCTCAACATGGCGCTGTTGGAAGAGACATAAGAAGGGAGAAATGGCGGCACCACAGCAAGCACGACCTTCCTGACATAAATTTTTAAACAGTGAATTTAAACTTCTAAGAAATTATTACTTTGGACCCTTATCCATATCCCTATATTGAGGCAGGTTGGGGTAGGAGGGTAGAAATGGAGATAATTTCACTATCTGCTGCCTTTAGTGATATTTCACTAGGCAAACTGAAAAATACTACTTTATTTTATAAAAAAATACACTTTTAAATATCTTTTTGTTATAACTTCGGTTCCATTTTCACCATTTATTTGGAATACAGGGCATCATTAAGAGTTTCAGATCAATAAGGGAACAAACTTGGCAGTAGAGTATTATAAGCAGGACCTGAATTATGGGAATAAGTATTTTTCCAGTTCAAGAGATAGAAGACAGAATAGGTGCGAGATCTCCAAAGGAGAACAGGCTCACATTACATAGCCCCACCAAAAGGTTTTGGCTTCTACTCACTAAAGGACAGAAAGAGTGCCAGTCTTGATCAACCATCTATGATCTTCACCACAACAAATCAGAATCTCCAATTTTTCAAAAATAATTGTAGATAGAAGACAGGGAAACTCCAGACTGACTTATAAACTGATCTGGATGACCACTGACCAGTCCTCCTTCCACGGGCTGGCAACATTTTCAGAGTGACCACTGAAGCAAGGAGCCTTTCATGTGTTCTCAGTTGTTACACAGAGCACAGAGGCTGGTGTTAGTCCTGCCAGACCACCTCAGCCACTCCTCCTCCAAGAGCACCTGTGCATTTATACAACATGCCCGTCATGGTTCTGGCTGCTACTGTGCTGTCATCTTCTTCTCCTTTCTCAGTGATGACACCAACTGCACTACAGAGCAAAGCCAGAGATCCTAGAGTGTTAACCCCTTTCCTAGTCACCATATTCCAAATCTGTACGATTCTTGGTTTGGACCAGGCCAAATTCTGTGTTTCCTTTAATCCTAGCCAAAGACTGACCCAAATATAGCCCTGTCATGCAACATCCTCCAATGGCAGAAAAAGCCAGTTCAAATCTGCCCTGGCTTTTATCATAAAGCTCCTGACAGTAAAATAAACTCATCTGTATCCTGCATGAGGTACTATGGATCCACATTTAATTTAGGAGACAGAAAGTACATACCAGTTGGCAGGATGCAGGTCAACTTTGTGTGTGACTAACCCGCTCCCGCTGGCTCTAAAAAGCCGGCCAAGTCTTCTGTGGTTTTGTTGCTGTGTCCTCTGCTGCCCTCCAGACTGCTGCAGCAAACTGCCAGTCTGCTTCCCTCACAGCTGTCTCTCGCCAGGAACCCCTGGAGACCTGAGATCCCACTGCCTCCTTCATATGCTGACTGTTAAAGAACTTACTAAGTGCATTTTATACATTCAAATCCATTCAAATACATTTGAGGATCTCAGTAGATAACAGAAACATGCAAAACAGGACATTTTTCAAAGTAAAGTGTCTCCTCGCTAATTCTACTTATAATTCCTGACATTTTCAAAACAAAGAAAAGCAACATTTTTAAAAAATTAATTTCCAGCCTGCCTTTGATAGCAGCTTATCAAGAAAAATAAAATCTCACATGCTTTATCAAGCTTACTTTTCTCAGTTAAACAAAAAAGGTCAATATTGGAGGTGAATCCTAGTGAAGAGTTACACAAAACCAAACTTTCTCTGGATTCTATATGCTCACTATAAAATATTACAATTCCAAATTTTATTACCACAGCAATCAGAGTAAAAGAAAAGAAATATTTGATTTAAAAATAAAATAATAATGAGAAAACATATAAATTTCATCTATAGTTCAGGATATTTTTTGAAAGATATTTAGGTAAAAAAAATTTCAAACAGATACAAATAAAAGAAAATAATACAGACAACCCTCCTCATGTTTCCAGCTCTGAATAAACAATCAGTAACTCATAGCAATCTTTCAACTTACTTTAAATCCATATTTTGAATCCACAACAGTTATGATACCTAGGAAGGAATAAACATTTTAATCATCCTTTGTAAAAAAAAAACACCTGTTTATTAATATGGCACTATATTTGAGAATGAAACTTAAAAGCTAATATTTCAGTTCACAATGCTACAATAAAATGTTTATTTTTCTCTTGACAGTGCTGCAATTTAATTCAATTCCAGTAATAAGTCAGTGTACATAAAATATGTACTAGGTGATTACTGTTATTTTAAGGTATTAGACAGGATATAAAATAAATGAACTTTTAAAATGAAATAAACAAAAAAATAAAATTTTCCCTGGTGTTTAAAAACTTATAAGCCAAAACACAGCAGGAGAAATTTCATATATGAAGTCAAATGTGAAAAATTATGTTAATTTATAACTTATTTTTACATAATCAAAATTGGGCTTAACAAGTAAGTTACTGCTTAACAAATCTGAGACATTTTAGGATATCTCATTACCAACATCTCTCATCAACTCTAACTCACCAAAATATTTTATACAACATGTACCTAAGTTTCCAAATGAGCAATTAGTTGAACTATTTTGGAATAAATGTTAAATAATTTATTCAACTGATAACAGCTAAATGAGTTTAATGATGCCTAGAGAGTTCAACCAGCTACCTGTCACACAGAGAGTACAATGACAGTATCCACTTACAATGATTCCTAAATTTAATCTCCTAGCTTTTGAAAGACTGGTTTAAAAAAAGAAAGGGGGAAATGGAGAACAAAAAGAGAAAAGGAACCCAGCTGTTTAACTCAGGAAGTTTCTTGATGTCTAAAGTAAAGACACAGAAAATTTATAAATTAGATTGCCCAAAGTGCTCAAGTATGGGGTGCGTGTGTGTACTTACTCTTATCTTCAATGGAAAATGAAAGCAGAATTATGATCTGTCTGATTAAAATGAAAAGCTCTAATATTAAAAACATAAATCAGAGAATATAAGAAACCTACATAACATTCCAAAGGCAAGCCTTAGTGGAAGTACTAACTTGGGAGGAAGATTAAGACCCCACATCCCATTCTACCACTGCCTGAGGCTATAGTATCCAAGTAGAACAAAGAATGACTTCATCATCAAACTAATTAAATTTAAGAAGAGTAATGCCAGGATTTAAATTGTGATATGAACAACAATGATCTTAAATCATAAAAACAAAAACTTATTTTAAAAGAAAACAATGCTTCACTTACCATCAAGATAAATATCACTCCCCAATTCAGCATCAACCCAAAACATAGAAGCAACTGCACCTGAAAATATATAATATTCATGAATAAAAATATTTCTCTAAACTAAGAAACTTGGCCCTATCTATTTTTTAATTTGTCCCAATGGAATCTGAAGGTAAACACACACACAAATCAAATCTGGGTGTCCAATTTCCTTATGGGAATTACAGTGATAGAATTTTTACTATTTATAATCATTTTAATCATTTCTCTCTCTCTCCCTGCTTCTCTAAAAAAAAGATCAACTCTTACCACTTACAAAGTTTCTACTAATGCTTTGGTAAATAATAATTTGCCAACATATTATTAAACAACTTGGGCACTATGTACAAATGACTTATTTTTATTTTCTCATCTCCTGAATATGATAATCATACAGTTCACAAATAATGAAGTAAATCAAAATATCTAATTCTAAAATCAGTTGCCCAAAAGTAATCAATTTTTGTAGAATAGAAAGAACAAGAAGTAAAATTATATATTCTATGGCATTACTAATTAATCCTTGCACTATTTACTTGGTACAGGCAAAAAATTTGGGCTGGGGTGGGCATTTGGCATAGCAGTTAAGATGTCACTTGGGATGCTTCCATCCCATTATCAGAGTGCCTGGAGTCAAGAGTCAGGTCTGCTCCCAACTCCAGCTTCTTACAAATGTACACCCTGGGAGGCAGCAGGTGATCCCTGCACCCACATGGGCACCTTAGACTGAGTTTCCAGCTCCTGGCTTTGGCCACTGCAGACATTTGCAGGGGCGGTGATCAGCAGATGAAAGATCTCTGTGTCTCTTTGCCTTTCAAATAAATAAAATAAATAGCAAAAAAAAAAAAAAAAAGTCTGAGGAAAAATTATTTCTAAGTGACTAATTAAAACTTGTTTTTGACAGAAATTGGTTCAATACTAACCCACATACCCTGATTAGTATGCCACAACACAAGAGAAAGAAAACTAACAGCAAGGAAAGTATTTGATTGTTCAAAGCATCACAGACCCAGTTAGTGACAGTGCTGTCTAAAAGAATGAGCACAGAGGAAAAACAAGGATAACTGAACTCATTCCACTGTCTCAAGCTGTCCCCCTGCCCTGACAAGACGCAGCCCGCACGCATCACTCTGTGTCAACGGTGCAATACCTGTCAGCAGCTCCCAGTGATTACTCATGCAAGATATAGCAAGGACCACCAGATCTAATGGTTTCCTGATACCTATTGATTTTTTCCCAAAAACTTAATAGTTTTCCAATTTGACTGAAATAGGATTTGTGAGTAACAGGGGCTAAATCAATGTCTGTCCTTTTCAAGGAAATTACTTTACCATGACAATTATTTAGCTTAGAACTGGAGAGTGTCAGTCCTCGGAACAGGAAACAAGTGAATTGCCAATATGAGTTTTCTTTACTTTCTTGGCCAGAAACATGAATTTAATTGATAAGGGAAAAATGGTGAATATACTATCTCATTACCCTATACAACAAGTCCTGTTTTTTTCAATAAAATACCTAACATCACATTGGACATAAAGCACTTTACAGTATTTAAACATTTGTTGATTTCTAGTCACATAAATAGTTTGTAAATCCTAGTGAGAAAAATCACCCCAGTTTGACAGCTACTGATTGACTTCATTTGCTTATCTTAACTCTTCCTGCTAAACAACTACCTCCAAATTGTACATAATTCTTTCTTGTGTAGCCTTGCAAGTATTATATCTAAGAAGAGCATCAGATTTTCAATTCAGCTGTCACTAGGCAATGTCTCATCTGGCAACATCTGAAGACCTTCTTGGTTGTCTCAGCTGGGGAATGCTTCTGACATGAGTAGAAGCCAGGGATATACTGTCAAACATGCTACAATGCTCAGGAAAGCCTCCCTAGCAGTAATTACCCTACCTAAAGTGTCATTTGTGCCAAAGCTAAAAAACCCTGAGCTAAGGCACAGGGTCTCTCTTCTTCAATAACTAATAAAAGAAATAGTAAATGCCAAAAAGTGCCAAAGTTTTATCAAAAACAAATATAAAAGGACATATAACCTCCCACCATAAATTCTGACTAGTGATAGTAAAAATAAGAAATAACATTCTTTTTTAAAATAAGATTTACTTATTTGAAAAGCAGAGAGAAAGAGAAAAAGAGAGACAGAGACACAGAGAGAGAGATCTTCAATCTGCTGGTTCACTCTGCAAGTGGCCAGGCTCAAGTCAGGAGCCTAGAACTCCATCCGGAGCTCCCACATGGGTGTCAGAGGTTCAGGCACTTGGGCCATCCTCCGCTACATTAACAAGGAGCTGGATCAGAATCGAAACAGCCAGAACCCCAATACACGTTCATATGAATGCTGGACCAAAGGCAACAGCATAATCCACTGTGCCACGCTGGCCCCAAGAAACAAATTTCTACGTGACTTACAGACATTCTTAACTCTATCTCCAGAGTAAGAGATTATAGGGAAACAGTTTACAAAATCCTAACAACAGAAATACATCTCCCTTGCAAAAGGCAAGATGAGGAACCGAGGAAGTAATTAGCACTATAGGCAAAGGAAACAAAACCAAAAACAAAAATTTTGGGCAAAAAAGTAAGTCACCTTTAAGGACAGAGGAAATGAGACTTTTCCACATAACACTGAATGTTCCAATATAATATATAGTGACAAGCGCCAGTGAAAGTGTTCCTAAAGGATATTACTTTCTGCCAAATTATTTTTCAAGAAGGAAAGCAACTGGCAGACCTTCTCAAGAAAACAGCAGGTACTGAGACATGGCACTTACAAATTGTTACTAATAAAGTAAAAAAGAAAAAAAATGGAAAAGGAAACCCAGCCAACTCAAAACACTGAACCCCCCCCCCCCAAAAAAAATACCTAGGAGATTATGGAGCAACAGTTGCAAAATTCTAAGAAAAAAACTGATGCAGAAATTGTATACCTAGCCAAGTAATCCTTCAAGAATTAAAACAAAAGACAAATATTCTCTAGCAATGAAGTCTGTCAGAACTCAGAGAAGGTAGCACCTATAATCTGAAGAGTATCTGACCATTAAATTCAATCATCTGGAAAATTAGATTAACTCAGGACTGAAGAAGCCACAGTACTGGCAATATGCACTAAAACCAACTGAATATAGAACTCGAAGAATTAAGAATAATAAAATGTTATGAACTTAACAACATAAAGAATGCAATCACCCAAAACTAGGAGATAGGAGAAAGTATTGATTTCCTCTTTTTCATGCCAGGAAGTCAATGGAATTCCCTTAAAAAATCAAAACATGTAGTTTTTTAAAATGTCCATGTTAGGTTTTTTTTTGTAATCTTTTTTCCCTCATAATTCCCACTTCTTTCAGTAAAGCAACACTTATCAGAAATTCAGCAGCTCCGGGATTGGCGCTGCAGCATAGCAGGTAAAGCCACTGCCAGCAGTGCTGGCATCCCACCTGCATGGCAGTGCAAGTCCCCGCTGCTCCACTTTCAATCCAGCTCTCTACTATGCCCTGCAAAAGCAGTAGGAGAATGTAGCCTCATTTTTTATAACATTATTTCTGTATTTTTAAAATGAATTTATTTATTTGAAAGGCAGAATAACAAAGAGAGAGAAGGAGAAACAGAGGTTTTCCATCCGCTGGTTTATTCTCCAACTAGCTGCAACAGCCAGGTCTGGGCCAGGTAAAAGCCAGGAGCTTCATCCAGGTTTCCTATGTGAGTTCAGAGGTCCAAGTATTTGGCCATCTTCTACTGCTTTCTCAGATGCATTAGCAAGGACCTGGATTGGAAGTGAAGCAGCTGAGACTAGAATCAGTGCCCATATGGGATGCAGGCATCAAAGTGGCAGCTTAACCTGCTACACCACAATGCCTGCCAGTATTTCTGTATATTTAGAGAGCTTTCAGAAGTATGTAGGGCAGAGCTTCCCAAATTTATACAAGTATAACAATAACCTGGATGACTGACTTAAAACAGCTTGCTGGCTCCCCAACCTTAAAGATTCTAAGTAGATCCAAGTTAGGCTCAATAATCTGCACTAGAGCAGGTAGTTAGCCTAGCAGTTAAGACAGGTGTCCCACATCCAATTGCCTACGTTTGATGCCTGGCTCCAGCTTCCTGTTAATGCAGATCTGGGAAGCAGTGATAATGGATCAAATAATTGAGTTCCTGCCACCTACACAGCAGAAATAGATTGATTTCCAGTTCCCGGGTGCTGTTCCCACAGCCCAGTGGGTCTCCTTATATGTTTCTATTGCTCTGTTGCTCTCTCAAATAAAAAGAAAAAAAAAAAGAATTTGCAATTCTATCATGCTCCCTGCTGAACTTGTTGCTAACAGACACCATATTATACCAAGTAGCACTGACATAGAGAGATCCCAAGGATGAAATTTACCTACTTGCAATTCACAGTGTTGACATATAGGATGAGTTTAAAAAAATTAAGCTATTATCTATATTTTTTAAATAATAAATGTTTGGGGGGCCAGTGCTGTGCCACAGCATGTTAAGCCACCATCTGCAGTGCTGGCATCCCATATGGGCACCAGTTCGATTTCTGGCTGCTTCCCTTCCAATCCAGCTCCTGCCTGGAAAAGCAGCAGAAGATAGCCCAAGTGCTTGGGTCCCTGCATCCACATGGGAGAGCTGGATAAAGATTCTGGTTCCTGGCTTCATCCCAGCCCAGCCCTGGGCCGTTGCTGCAAACTTCAAGAGTGAACCAGCCATTTGGAGAGTGAACAAGCAGATGGAGGATCTCTCTGTCTCTCCTCTCTCTCTCTCTTAAATGACTTTCAAATAAATAAGTAAATCTTAAAATAATAAGAATAATAATGAATATTTGGAGCCAGAGTTGTGACACAGTGGGTTAAGCCATTACCTTCGACGCCAGCATCCCATACTGGAGTATTGGCTCAGATACCGGCTGCTCCACTTCCAACCAAGCTCCTTGCTAATACAGCTAGGAAGTGGGACACAAAGGCCAAGTATTTCAAGTATTTGAGTCCCTACCACCCAAGTAGGAGACCTAGATGGAGTTCCAGGCTCCTGGCTTCAGACTTGACCAGCCTTCTGGTTTTAACCAGGCGATGGAAGATTTCTCCCTACCCTTCCCTCCCTTCCTCCCTCCTCCCTACCTCATTTATGTCACTCTACCTGAGAAAGAAATGGAAAAGAAAAAGAAAGTCCTTCTTTCTAAAATAAAATTAATGTTCTACCACTGCCCAGCCATAAAACCATTATTCTAAAGAAAGAAGAAAAATTAATCTATTTTTTAATACTTACAATAGTACAAAACCTTTCTCTGAGACCTTTAACTTTTCTCCCTTCCTCTGAGAAGCCGAAGCATGTTTTATTAAACTCAAGTTTCTCAAAGAAAAGGAACAAGAGTTTTTCTCTATGAAGAGGCAGAAATGGCCACAATGAAAAAATTATTTGCTGGGGCTGGTGCTGCGACATAGTGGGTAAAGCTGCCGCCTGCAGTGCTGGCATCCCATGTGGGTACTGGTTCAAGTCCTGCCTGCTCAGCTTCCAATCCAGCTCTCTGCTATGGCCTGGGAAAGCAGAAAATGGCCCAAATCCTTGGGCCCCTGCACGCACGTGGGAGATCCAGAAGAAGCTCCTGGCTTCAGATCGGCACAGCTCCAGCCATTGCAGCCATCTGGGGAGCAAACCAGCGAATGGAAGACCTCTCTCTGTGCCTCTGCCTCTCTGTAACGCTGCCTTTCAAATAAATAAATAAATCTTTTTAAAAATTACTTGCTATTTCAAAAAATGGCATACATTTTTTTCTGACTTATCAGATTCTAGTTACTTTAACATTTAACTTTAACTAATACTAGTCCAAGTGCTATCATCAGAAACACCTATCAGAAAAGCACAAAAAGCCTGGCCTACTCTAAGGCCCAAAGCAGCCGCAATTCAATGCTGTTTTGCAAACATGGAGACAACGTGATTATGTAACGCCTTTAATTACAGTAGGCAATGGTTATATTTGAATCCTCCATATACTTCAATATTTGTTTTGGACCACCTTGGTCCTTTCAGAAAGTTACTCCCAAATACATTAATACAGTTTTATAAATCAGCCCAATGCCATAAGAAAGAACAAGAGTTTGAGTCACACTCATGGAATAAGCACTAAATGTTATGAAAACTGAGAATAAAGACTTTACCAAAAATTATTTGGGGAAAATAATCAGACAGTAAAGTTTGATTTTGGTAAGAAGGTAACAGAAATCTATTCTTTGAAACAGGTAAACTTTGTGTAACTTTCAAAGTTAAGTTCAGATGTATCTCATACTGTATGCACAATTATTAATTCACACTAATAAAATGACCCATTGGCTTGATTTCACTGTGTATTCTTTGATACCTTATGAAAACACTCAAAAATAAAATTACTTCAATTTTAACAGTAGAAAATCAAGATGCTAACAATAATATGAAAGGAATAAGTACTGGTATTTAAGTCCAAAAGGCTTCATTTCTTCATGATCTTCTGAAGAAGCTGAATTAGCAAGTAAACAGAAATAAAGTCTCTATATAGTAAAACCAACCAACTGTATATTTAGAATGTTTCTACTTTTCCTAACCTTACATATTTTTTTATTTTATTTTAATTTTTTACAGGCAGAGTGGACAGTGAGAGAAAGAGACAGAGAGAAAGGTCTTCCTTTTGCCGTTCGTTCACCCTCCAATGGCCACTGCAGCCGGAGCGCTGCGGCCGGCACACTGCGCTGATCCGATGGCAGGAGCCAGGTGCTTCTCCTAGTCTCCCATGGGGTGCAGGGCCCAAGCACTTGGGCCATCCTCCACTGCACTCCCTGGCCACAGCAGAGAGCTGGTCTGGAAGAGGGGCAACCGGGACAGAATCCGGTGCCCCGACCGGGACCAGAACCCAGTGTGCCGGCGCCGCAAGGCGGAGGATTAGCCTAGTGAGCCGCGGCGCCGGCCCCTAACCTTACATATTTTTAACAAACTCTGTTCTTACCAATAACTCTAAGTTAATCAATAAAACTTCAAATTCTATTAACAGTTCAAAAGCACCAACAAGTCCTATAATCATCATTCATCTGTAATGACAACCCTGAATATTTTCCTTTGAACCAAAAGAAATTTTAAATCCAAAGTAAAGCTTTAATACTCATTTTAGACATTATTCTAATACGTCTCTTGAAAATGAAAAACAACTATATTTGGATTATTAATAAATAATGCCATTTCTTACCAGGATCTGCTAACCCAGTGGTCTCTAACAATATGTAATCAAATTTCCCCTTCCTCTGCATTAAATTCTCAATAGCTCTAATGCCATTGTCCCTGGAAAATATCAAACATAATACATAATTGATTACCTGAATAATTTTAAGTAATCATTAGAAAAAGTTCTAAATATATTAAATAACCCAACAATAACATATGTTTAGTTACATAAAAATTTAACTCCTTCCTAAGCTTCTAACAAAACTTTGCTTGTCCAATATTTACCAAGCATCTAGAAGAAACAAGCATCCATGCTGATAGGTAAAAAGAAATATATGATGAACTAATACTTTATTAAAATTAAAAAGAGGGAACTTGATGAAACTAATGTCACAGTCACACTGGTTATTTTTAGAATTTTATAAAAGGAAAAAACCAACAAACACTGATGATAAAATATAGTAACTACAATAGTTTAACATAATAGCTAAAGGAACACTATCACGAAATATCATTTAATTCTATTCTGAACTATGATGCAAGGTTTAATTTCCTTTTTTCCTTAAAATATCAAAAGTAAAAGAAAATACTTCATAGATTTTATTTTGATTTTCCAAGAAATTGTTAGGATTTTATCCTTTCTAATACATTTGACTCAGAGGCAAACACCTAAGGTAGTAAATGATGTAGAAAAAATGTAATTCACTAGAACACTCAAAGTCAATAGCCAGGGCCAGCGTGTGGCGTAGCGGGTTAAGCCACCACCTGCAGTGCCAGCATCCCATATGGGAGCTGGTTCGTGTCCCGGCTGTTCCACTTCCAATCCAGTTCTCTGTTATGGCCTGGGAAAGCAGTAGAAGACGGCCCAAGTCCTTGGGCCCCTGCACCCGCGTGGGAGATCCTAAAGAAGCTCCTGGCTTCTGACTTCGGATCAGCGTAGCTCTGGCCATTGTGGCCATCTGGGGGAGTGAACCAGCGGATGGAAGACCTCTCTCTCTCTCTCTCTCTCTGCCTCTCTTTCTCTCTGGGTGTAACTCTGACTTTCAAGTAAATAAATAAATCTTAAAAAAAAAAAAAGTCAATGGCCTAATGAACACAGCAGGCATTCTATCTCAAAACTTAACTATCACTGGAACATAATATAAGGTTTTTCTCCTTTGGACAGTCATTTATTTCTGTTTTTTGGAGGGCTTGAATGGTAAATAGTTGGAAATAAGACCAAAAATTTACTAAATTCAAAATAACCACATTTTTACATAGGAAACTTCTACATACAAGAGATCATTAATTAAATAAGCACTGACATCAAAAACAACAGAGACAGGCCCATGGCCCAGCAGTTAAAATGTTGCTTGGAATACCCAAGCCTGTACTGAGCCCCAGCTCCACTCCTAATTCCAGTTTCCTGTGAATATGCACCCTGGGAGACAGCAGGTGATAGCTCAAGTAGTCAGGGCCAAGCCAGCCACTTGAGAGACCCA
Source organism: Oryctolagus cuniculus (assembly GCF_964237555.1). Classification (NCBI taxonomy): domain Eukaryota; kingdom Metazoa; phylum Chordata; class Mammalia; order Lagomorpha; family Leporidae; genus Oryctolagus; species Oryctolagus cuniculus. Next base: position 162,251,871 of record NC_091432.1, read on the forward strand.
AATTGACTTCCTGGCTCCTGGTTTCAGTCTGACAAGTTCTGTCTATTTCTAGCATTTGGGGACTCCCAGGGGATGAAAGATAGTGTCTCTGTCTGTCTGTGTCTCTCTCTCTCCTTATACCCTTTAAATATAATTAAAATAAAGAAATAGATTTCTTTTTTTAAAAATTCAACAAATGGTTCAAAGCCTTAGTGCAAATTAAAAAAAAAAGGTGATAAAGACTCTTGAAGAAAATGAACCCTGATATGTTTAATTTCTATTTGAAAATACAATGAAGCAAGTATAAATTCAGGGAAACTGCATAAGCAAATAAAAGCTGAAATATAATCAATCAATGTTTCTCAAAAACCAACAAACATATTCCTTACTTCACTGAGCAGCAGAGGCAACCATTTCCAAGTTCCAGCCATTCTTCATAGAGCTCCCCACCTTGGCTGATGGCTAAGGATTTCTCCACTGCACTTCCTGGAACAGTTAACAAGGAGCCCTCTTCAGCCTTTGTTCACTAACCAACTCAAAATAAGCCTGAGAATACTCAACAAGGGATCAGATTTCAAAGCAGAAATCACACTTTGTAACTTTCATTCTATTCATGCAGCCCCAATGTTTAAATTATAGTACTCTAAATTATTTTAGTTTTAATTTCTCTCCTTACGAGGACTTAAGCTCCTAAAAAGGTAAATGAAAATTAATGAATATACCCTACTTCCTTTTTAGGCCTCTTAACTTGCCCACTCTTAGCTCTCAATAAAGTAGCCATAGGAAGGCATATTTTCTTGTCCATGTTAAGTGTTCTAGATGGACCAGTATATTTAGTTCTATATGCCCTTCAACCTCTTCAGAGCACCTTAACTTTCTTTTCCTTTTCATTCTGCCTCTAAATTGTTTGTTTCTAGTAGACAGACAGGCAATGCAGTATTCCCAATATGAGTAAAAACCCTAGCTCATTCTGAGCAAGGTATATGGCCAGAGTTTCATATACTTATTCAAAATATAAACTTTTAGTCAAATACATCTAAGTATCCCAATAATGCTCATCTGCTTGTTATCATATAAGAGTGATTTTAAGTGTTTTACTTTTCCTCCAGTAAGGCAACATTCCAAAGTCACAGAAGAACTCTAAATGTTCAGTAAAGTAAATGGCCAAAGAAAAAAAAGTAAGCAATTTTTCATTTATGCATTTTTTGGTTCATATTTCAGTTAAATGATAATAAAGAGTTTTCTACAGGGTTGTTATAGAGTTCAGGCTACCCAGAATATTAATACACAAACATAAAAGAAAGTACTGAGAATGCTATGAAGGAAGTAACTGTGAAAATGAGTCTGAAAAATAGTAAGAAATAATAGTAAATGCAATCAATGCACAACAAGAGGTCAGTTAATAATAATTAGGGCCGGTGCCGCGGCTCACTAGGCTAATCCTCCGCCTAGCGGCGCCGGCACACCGGGTTCTAGTCCCGGTCGGGGCACTGGATTCTGTCCCGGTTGCCCCTCTTCCAGGCCAGCTCTCTGCTGTGGCCAGGGAGTGCAGTGGAGGATGGCCCAGGTGCTTGGGCCCTGCACCCCATGGGAGACCAGGAAAAGCACCTGGCTCCTGGCTCCTGCCATCGGATCAGCGTGGTGCGCCGGCCGCAGCACGCCGGCCACAGCGGCCATTGGAGGGTGAACCAACGGCAAAGGAAGACCTTTCTCTCTGTCTCTCTCTCTCACTGTCCACTCTGCCTGTTAAAAAAATAAAATAAAATAAAATAAATAAAAAAATAAAAAAATAATAATAATAATTAGGAATACTACTAACAGAAATCTTAGTATTGTCTAGAAGAACTTTTTAGTTTATTGAGATCAGAAACCAAATTTAGTCTAGTGGTTAAGATGCTGACATTCCACACTGAAGTGCCTGGATTCAATTTGCAACTCCATCTCCCGACTCTTGTTTCCTATCAATGCATACCTTGGGAAGCAGTGGTGATAGGTCATTTCTTTTTTTTTCTTTTTTTGACAGGAAGAGTTAGACAGTGAGAGAGAGAGAGAGACAGAGACAAAGGTCTTCCTTCCTTTGGTTCACTCCCCAAATGGCCGCCAAGGCCAGCGCACCGTGCTGATCCGAAGCCAGGAGCCAGTTGTTTCTCCTGATCTCCCATGCGGGTGCAGGGCCCAAGGACTTGGGCCATCCTCCACTGCCCTCCTGGGCCACAGCAGAGAGCTGGACTGGAAGAGGAACAACCAGGACAGAATCAGGTGCCCCAACCGGGACTAGAACCCGGGGTGTTGGTGCCACAGGCGGAGGATTAGCCAAGTGAGCTGTGGCGCCAGCCAGATGGTTCAAGTTAATTAGTCTCCCGACACCTCTGTGGAAGACATAGAATGTGCTCCTGGTACCTGGCTCCAGATCAGCCCTAGTCCAGCTGTTCTGGGCATTTGGTTAGTGAACCACCAAACGGGAGCCTTATTTATTTGTCTATTTGTCTCTCTCTTTCAATGTGTCTCTCTCTCATCTCTGCCTCTCAAATAAATAACAATTTTTAAAAATTTTTTTCCAACGAAATCAATTTTAACACCAGGCTTCTCTTTAAGCTAATAAAAACTAGGTCTTCTATTCATCTGCAACTGAAAAATAGAACATTTACAAGAAATACTCTGATAAGAAATTATATTTTTTGACGACTAAAAGTGACCATTTATTAAAATTATACTTGTGAAGAAAATCAACAAAAGTAATCAGAGTAGTGTGTCTAACACTGCTATAGAGATTTACCTACATCTTAGCATCAAGGGCAAAAAGTTAAAAATTGCATACATTTTTCGAGATATTTTAGCTACTTTAAAAAATGTTTTTAATTTATTATCTGTTTCAGAGGATCAGAGACAGAGCTAGTGGGACAGGGCACAGAGAGACAACGAGAGAGAGAGAACATGCACTCTATCTGCTGGTTCACTCCCCAAACACCTGCAATGGCTGGGACCTGGGTTGAAGCCAAGAAGCAATCAAGGTGGCAGGAACCCAGTCCCATGGGCCATCACCACTGCCTCTTAGGGTCTGAATTAGCAAGAAGCTGGAGCCAGGAGCTGGAACTGGAAATCGAACCCAGGTACTCCAATATGAGATACATGTATCTTATCCATTAGGCTAAAGACCCACTCCTTAACTTTAAAAACAAAACAAAACAAAACAAAAACTTCAGTTTTAACTGGTTTGTAGGTAATAAACATTCAACCAAATAAACATAATTTTATAATTGAAGCATTTTTCAACTTTTGTGAGCTGCAATAAATAAACAGTCAATACAGAAAGCACTTTTCTGTTTTTTAAAAAAACTCTAATGTGTTTAGCTTTTTGTTTCTGGAGTCATTTATTTCATTTAAAAATCTAATTTAATTCTGTTCCTATGATTTCCAAAAGTAATACAAAATAAAATTTTTAGAAACTGATGTCTGTATCACAAATCCATACAAAATAAAGCATGACAGAAATTAATACAATTTTTCCAAAGCTATCCACATCAACTTGCTCACATTATAGCACTTGGCATTTCATTGTCAAATATAAAACACCAGCCCACCAGTGAAATAATTCATATTACACAGTCTTGCAACAAGACATTCATTGAACCCTACTTACCTTCCCCAAATTCATTTAAAATAACTGCTATTCTTTTACTATGTTGCTCTGTCAAAATATAGTTCAGAAGTGTTGTCTTCCCAGCACCTATAAAAATATATTTGTTTTAAATAACGAAACTCAAAAACTAATTGTAAAATCCAAAAAAAATACAGAGCCCTAGTGTTATCTTTCATACACTTCTATTAGAAGATTAAATGATCCTTTAAAAACTACTACAAATGTTTTATGTAGATATAAAATTTTATGTTTATAATACTCCTACAAGCAGAATCAATTTTTCTTCAACCTTCCTTATAATTTATAAGCAATGTAAGGATTTCTAAATTTCCTATTAAATGAGGAATTAATAAAGTATTGTCTTCCAAAGATATGCATATAGTTTATAAAACATAAAATATTTAAATCTCCTTAAATGATGAGAATGTTTCTGGATCACAAATATATGTTTTACTTCTCTAAAATTTATATAGAAGATTATCAGTTGCTTTAAAATCCAACATTAACCATACACAAATTCAGACTGACTATATGGTTACCTTTAGTGTGGTTAAAACAATCTATAAAGTTGATTTTATGAAATGGGGAACCAAGGTAGGAGGTGTTAGCAATGGATAGAATACTCAGTTTCAGAAAATTCCCAAAGCTACTCTAAATTTCATCCAGTAGGTGGCGCATTAAACCTAATAAATTAATCTCAAGTAGAAAAACATCTGGTATGTGATTCATAAATATCAAAGTTCAAAGAGGCAAAAAAGAAAACTAATTGTTTGGAAGAAGTTCAATTGTATGAATTTATCATGTATTTATCTATTTTTCTGTTGCTAGATATTTGGGTTCTTCCCAGTGTTTTCTATCGCAAACAGCACTGCTAAAAACTTTTGCAGGTAGTTTATACATTTTCTAAAACACATTTGCAAATTCTCCATGTTATAACTAGAAGGGATTTATAGAGTACTAGGATTTTTTTTTTTTTTGACAGGCAGAGTGGGCAGTGAGAGAGAGAGACAGAGAAAGGTCTTCCTTTGCCGTTGGTTCACCCTCCAAAGGCCACCATGGCCAGCGCGCTGCGGCCTGCGCACAGTGCTGACCTGAAGGCAGGAGCCAGGTGCTTCTCCTGGTCTCCCATGGGGTGCAGGACCCAAGCACTTGGGCCATCCTCCACTGCACTCCCTGGCCACAGCAGAGAGCTGGTCTGGAAGAGGGGCAACCGGGACAGAATCCGGCACCCCGACCGGGACTAGAACCCGGTGTGCCGGCGCCGCAAGGCGGAGGATTAGCCTAGTGAGCCGCGGCGCCGGCCCGAGTACTAGGATTTTAATACATTCAATACCTCTAGGTCATATTCCTTTAAAAATCTTTTGATGAAATGAAGGCTTACATTGAGAGCATTTTAGGAAGCTCACAATTATAATGAAGGTGATACACAGAACAGAGGGACAGACTTTAAGAAGACAGGACAATGAGATTCTTGAAACTAGGCCAAGTATGCCTCAGAGGCTCTGAACATGAGTGGTGCACAATGCAGTGACTGAAAAAAATGAGTGGATGTAAGAAAACTAACGAAAGAATGATTAGGCCTTAATGCTCATAATTAGTCATATTACGAAGACAACAGGCTTTCAGACCATTCATTCATTCAAAAGCATCTATTATGAAGAATTTATGTTTGGCCTTGATGAAAAGCAAACAAGGGCAAAGACAGTCTCAGCCTTGATATAGCTTAGAAATATTAAGGGAGTGAGAGATGAATTCAGACAAAGCTACAATTACGTAACAGAATTCAAGAAAAGATGTACAAGATACTATGGAGAAACTAAGAGACTTCTAGCCAGAGTAGTAACATTAAAAAATGGATTCCAAGGAGCTAAGATCTAAATATAATTCAATGCGCTGGGCCACAGTTGGTCAAGAAAGAGAGACTGACAAAATCCACATCATACAAGACTTCCTAATTCATGTTAAGGGATCTGAAATTTAATTTGAATAGGAGGCACTGAAGGGTGTTTTATAAACCATATGACATTTATAGAGAGCTAACATATAGAAAATATAATAAAGAACAGCAAGACTCAAAGTTAGGAGGCTCTTAGTGTGTGTAGGTGGTTTTGGTTACATTCAGAAAGATGTTTGTAGAACATCAAATAGAACTATATGGGTTCGGGGCGCCGGATTCTGGCCCAATTGGAAGACCAATCCAGCTCTCTGCTCTGGCCCAAGAGTGCAGTGGAGGATGGCCCAAGTCCTTGGGCCCTGCACCTGTATGGGAGACCAGGAGAAACACCTGGCTCCTGGCTTCGGATCAGCGCGGTGTGCCGGCCATAGTGGCCATTGGAGGGTGAACCAACAGCAATAGGAAGACCTTTCTCTTTGTTTCTCTCTCACTGTCCACTCTGCCTGTCAAAAAAAAAAAAAAAAAAAAGAACTATATGGGTGTGAGGGTGTGAAGCTAAAGGATGGAGGAAGGACTTAAAAAGAAGCCAGAGAACAGAAATATCAAATAACAACATAACAGGAGTCAAATGAATAGTAACTGAAAAAGAGAAAACAGCCAAGGATAAGAAGTGAAACTATCCCCTAGACAGAGCAACAGGAAGGCTCCCAGCCTAAGTCTTCATTCTTGAGCTTCAAGCCTTACTTCCAATATTCTGCTGAGCAAAACGGGGAAGACCAGAGGCGCATGGCCAAAATATACCATCTCAAAGAACGAGCTCAACTTCTCAGTGAAGCAGCCACTACATTACAACAGGAAAATACCAAAAACCAGTTATTTTATAAAATTAGTCCTGAGGAAAAACGGAAATAAAATACCGTCTCAACAAAGAAAAAAAGAGGAAGGGGGAGGGAGCATCATGATCTAATTCTCATTTTTATATAAAAGACCCTCAGGTGTCCCAAATCCATACTTGTCTCCAGCAGCATCTAGGAATAGCATTAGTTCCTCGAAATAGTATTACTCTATCTACATCTCTTAACTTTTTCCGCACTTTTAATACAGTTCTGTGTTTATTCTAGCCCTGCTACTTAACTGCACGGTTTTAAAACAGTTCTCAAACTTTCCCGACGAAGACTCTCTGGTGTGAGGACATAAACTGCGTTTCGGGAAGCCGTTCCATGTTCTTACACCTGGTTTCAGGTAGCCCTGTGCTTTCCCAAATGTCTTCAGTTTGAGACACAGTCCTGGAGGCGAGATTTTAATTGTATTCTTACTCTTTCTCCCATAGCTATCGGCAAACTGACCTCAAAAATAAATAAATAAATAAATAAATAAATAAATAAATAAAAAAAAGCCTGAGAAAGGAGTGTGTACTTCCCACCATCAGCTGCTCGAGCGTGGAGAATCTCTTGAGGAACCCCCATTTGTCGGGCTTAACAACCAGGGCCCTTTAAGGGCAACAGACCTAGTAGGTAGGTGTCCTGCCCGCACCTTGCATAAGAGAAAACAAGCTCAGACAGGTGATCGATAGAATTTCATGTTCGGGTGAGAGCAGATGAACTTCAGAAGCGTAAGGCGACTGGCCAGAGGTCACAAGGATAATTAGGGGCACTAACTACTGCAATGGCAACAGCCTGATTTCAAAACATAGGCTAGCTTTCCGTCTAACTTGAGAAATGTGAACCTACCGCGGACGGCTCTGGACATCACTAATACCCGGACAACACAGGCAACCCACGAGGAGCAACGGACCCAGGCCCTGCCTGACAACAGCTCTCGGCCAGGGGGCCACAGGGCCGAGTGGACAAAAGGCACCGGCAGCCCCCAAAATCCCGAGGTCACGGCATTTTCTGACCGGGATGGTTAGTTACCTAAATACCCTGTGATAATTGTGACTGGGATCTTGGCGCCGGGGCCATACTGTTCCTCCTCCTCCTCCCTTTGCTTCGTCTCAATGGGAACCAACTCAGGACAATCCTCCTCCGCATATTCCTCTTCCTCATCCACAGCTCTCACAGCCTGTAACATCTCCGACCTACAGCCCGAGTCCAAGAGCTGGGTCCAAGTCCGAGGCCTCAGCGGCGCGCGCGGAGCACTCGCTGCCAGGCCCGAGCCAGACGTCATCACACCGCGACGCGTAGCCCCTCCCGTACCCGCCCCATTACCTGGGCTCCAGTACGGGTTCCCATGGCCACGCCCCCAGAAGAGCGAGGCACGCCCCTGTGGAAGCTGGTCCCGCCCCCGGGGCGTGTTCCCGGAACCTGAGCGAGGCCGCGCGCGGTTGCTAGGGCGCTGCCACTGTGGCCCCCGCAGTCTCGATGACTATTGGCTGTTGGTTAAGGACGAGGACAAGCTGGTTGGAACCTGGAGTGGGAGGCTCTCTATTAAAAACTTTGTTTTAATTCATGAGGGAAAGAATAGAAGGTTGTAACTCTACAATTTTAATAGTAGTTTTTCTACCTGAAAGCTAACAGGGAAACTTTTATAATATATATTATTTATAATATATTATATATTGTTTACAAATATATATTTATTATATATTATATATTTGCTATAATATGTAATATGTGAATATAATATTCAAATTTGAATATAATATATTCAAATTGTTACACACATTACTTTTATTTTTCTCTCTCTTTTTTTATCTGGACCTCAAGGAACCTGAGTTCATGAATCATATTCCTTGGTTTATGACACTCCCCCTTGCCTAACTGATGAAGAGCATTCCTTTAGATTTATATGTGTGTTATCAGTGGGCTCTTTGGCTTCATCCCTAACCCAAGAACATCACAGTAAGTTACACCTCCCTTTGTGTCCCTCCCCTATCCCAAGCCTAGTCTCTCCCCCAAGATAGCAACCTCAGCATGAATTGGTTGCTGATCACTACCTCTCTGCTGTTTAGTTTATCACTTTTGTATATATTTAGACAATACACTGCTTAATTTTGCTTGTTTTTGAATTTCAGGAAAATAATACAGTATGTAATCTCCGGAGGATTTGCTCTGTTTTTCAACTCCACTGCTGTATTATATTCCCTGTGTGACTCTACAGCAATTTGTTTTTCCATTTCCTGTCAATTGTTTTCAGTTTCGCTCTTACAAACTGGGCGGCCGTGACCATTTTTCCAGGTGTATGTGTGCTCCAGTTTCTCTTGTACATCTAAGTAGGAGTGGAATTGCTGGGTCTTAGGCAATACAAATGCTACACTTTACAAGGTAATGTGCAATTACTCTTTCAAAATACAAAATTTAAAATATGCTTCCTCAAAAAACTAAAAAAAAAAAGGGAGAAGGAAAGAAGGTGGGAGGGGAGGAGAGGGGACAAAAAGGGAAGGAAGAAGGAAAGGGATAGCATTATGTTCTCAGAATTGTATCTACAAAGCACATTGAATCTGTTAAAAATTAAAATGAAAAATTTTTTAAAAATACAAACTTGTACAAATGCATACATTTCCCCAACACTGTATGAGACATCTCTTGATTTATATGTGTGTCAATATTGTCAGATGTTAATTTTTTACCAATCAGTTGAGTACAGCATAATACTCTTGTGCTCTTCATTTGCATTTCCTTGATTACTAACAAGTTGAGCATATCTTCATGTATTTTGCCCATAAATTATTCTTAGGACAACCTTAGGAAGCGTGATTATCCCCCTTCTTTTTTTTTTTTTTTTTCTTACAGATTTATTTATTTACTTGAAGGTCAGAGTTACACAAAGATAGGCAGAGAGAGAGAGAGGTATTCCATCTGCTGATTCACTCCCCAGATGGCTGCAATGGCTGGAGCTGTGCCTATCCGAAGCCAGGAGCCAGTAGACTCCTCTGGGTCTCCCATGTGGGTTAAAAATTTTTTTAAGATTTATTTTATTTATTTGGAAGACAGAGTTAAAAAGAGAGGTAGAGCCAGAAAGAAAGAAGGTCTTCCATCCACTGGTTTACTCACCAGATGGCCACAACAGCCGGAGCTGCACTGATGCAAAGCCAGGAGCTAGGAGCTTTTTCTGGGTCTCCCACGTGGGTGCAGGGGCCCAAGGACTTGGGCCATCTTCTCCTGCTTTCTCAGGTCACAGCAGAAAACTGGATCATAAGTGGAGCACCCAGGACTCAAACAGGTGCCCATATGGGATGCGGGCGTTGCAGTCTGGGGCTTTAATCCACTGTGCCATAGCACCAGCCCCATAAATAAATCTTAAAAAAAAAAAAAACAAAAAAAAAACAAAAAAAAAAAACTTTCTTCAGTCTTTTTCTATATTCCTTTTCAGCAAAGTAGCATCCATTTTCCTTTCTGACTTTACAGAACTGACCAGCACCGCAGCTCACTAGGCTAATACTCTGCCTCTGGCACCGGCACCCCGGGTTCTAGTCCCAGTTGGGGTGCCGGTTCTGTCCTAGTTGCTCCTCTTCCAGTCCAGCTCTCTGCTATGGCCCGGGAGGGCAGTGGAGGATGGCCCAAGTCCTTGGGCCTGCACCCGCATGGGAGACCAGGAGCAAGTACCTGGCTCCTGGCTTCGGATCGGCACAGCAACGGCCGTAGCAGCCATTTGAGGGGTGAACCAACGGAAGGAAGACCTTTCACTCTGTCTCTCGCTTTCTCACTGTCTAACTCTGCCTGTCAAAAAAAAAATAATAATAACTACAGAACTTAGCAGTTTGAAAAGGTGAGTGTTTTTATTTGCATAGGACTGTTACTTGTAAACTCATTTCTCCTTTGCTGAGTATGACTTTTTTTAATTTTGACACATTGCCAGTTATATCTATTCTGAGTGAGACTTTGCCTTTGCTATTTAATTCAAAATGCCTTTTAAAAACTGTAGAAAGAAATTCCTAAGTATACTATGATAGAATCGATTACAGCTTCTAACATAGCTTAAAATTTCCTCCCCATTTAGCTTTGCTATTTTGCTTATTCTTATTCAACTTATGGTAAAATAATAACAACAGCAATAAGAATATGTTAAACCCTTACCATTTGGTAGGCGTTGTGGTAAAATAAACATGTTAAATGCATTATCTTCATTTAACTCTTTCCAGGAAATAGTGTTTGTATGCCCATTTTATAGATGAGGAAGCAGAGGCTTACTACAGTTAAATATCTAGTTCAAGGTAATATGCTCAGTAAATGGTAGCCCTTTGGCTCAATCCAGATATGCCTGACACTAAATTCCATGTGCTTTGAAACAATCCAGAGATCTACAAACATTTTCTGTAAAACCAGATAGTAAATACTTTAGGCTTAACTGACCAAAAGCTAATTTGAGCATATTGGGTAGATATTTGCTAATAAGAAAATAAATTTCTGTAAAGTTTGCAATTTGAATATCACAAAATCTTAAAGTCATGAAATAATAATTTTCTCTTAATTTTTTAACCTATCACAGATGGGAAAATATTCTCAGCTTGCAGAGCATACAGAAAAAAAAAAGGAAACAGGCTGTATTTTGCCTAATCGTGATCTAAACTAGTACTTATATAATGCCCTGTTTTGTTAAGATGAATTAAATGAAATTTTGCAGAAAATGTAGATCATCCTTGCTATGTTAAACTCAGTTTGTAAATCATTCACCCTTGCAACAATCCCATATTCTCAGGGTGTTAGGTACCAGAGTTGCCATAGAACTGATACCCAGAGAAAGGTGGAAGATAAGAAACTTCAACTGTTTGTCCAAGGCACTGCCACCTGGCCCGAAAGAGACCTGAGGCAACACTTGGGTCTTGGCGTTGTATTTGGACCTCTCACGGGTGCAGAGCAGAGCAGATAAGCCCCCCGGCTGTCTGGGTTGCAGCAGCCCAGTTTTGTGCCAATGACCGTACCGGTGCCTTTGGCAGAATTCCACGCTACTCCTGCCACTTGGTTTTCCCCTGGAGTGCAGATGTTAGCTGCCATGAGAGACCGTAATGACAGCAGATACCTCCAAATCCGAGGACAAATAAAGAGAATGCCATATTGGTTTTGTTCTTTTCTCTTGCTTTTGCAACTTCCTGCTAAGGAAAGAACACACTAGTGGCCAGCAATAGTAACTGGTTAGAGAAAAGGAAACAGTGGGTTTCAAAATTAATCCACTTCCTCTTCTCTAACTGAAGCGAACACTTTCTAAATGTTTAATGTGTGTTAGTTATTTGATGTTTTCATTAAACACATGTGAAATTGTTAGGAAGGTATCTGAAAGGCGAGGCGAATGACTTGCATTACTGAGACTGTTTTACGTAAGGCAGACTGTACACATATCAGTCCCCTCTAGTCCTCTGTGAAGACATACAACCACTGCAAGGACTTGGAATAACATTCTCTCTGCAGTTTACTGAAGGTAACTAGCAGGTGAAATAGCATTTCAGTGTTTTTAGGGAGCGTGATTTTTCATTTCAAATCTATCAGGAATGTTCCTTGAATTCATTATCTTTGCACAGCTAAACCAGGCAATTAAGACTTTGCGAGTGGTCCAGTCAATTGTGAATTAGCTTTCCACAAAATAAAAAAAGGCTGACCAAATTGAGTGGCACAATATTCTCTCTAAATATACTATCAAACCAGGAGTAGGGATTTAGCAAAACCAAAACAAACAAAACCAAACAAATTGTGCAATGATTTATGTTGTAACAGTGTAGGAGACAGTCTGAAGAGTATCCTCTCCTTTCCTACCGTCAATAGAAACTTAAAACTGACATTTGCAGCTCATTTGAGTTTCATGTTCCAATTTTTACAATTTTGGAGAAGTGTACTCCAAATTCTACAGGCATTCACTTGTGATTTCTTAACTGTAAATAAAAGAACAGAAACAGATGAAACACCTCCTTCCTCCTTCCTCTTGCCATTCTGCCCAGTTTCCTCAAAGAGTGTTTGACTGCACCTGACATGCTGAGCTGTTGGCAAAGTCAGTTGTTGCTGGCTTCAAGGACACTGTATTCTGGTTCCCACACCTCTGTTTTTCAGTTTGTCATCGTCTTGGTCTCTTTATGCTTCTACAACAAAATATCTGAGCCTGGGCAATTTATAAACAGTGTCGATCTGTTTCTCCCAGTTCCAGATACTGTGAAGGCCAATATCAAGCATCCGCAGGCTCACCGTCTGGTGAGGGCCCAGCTCTGTTTCTAAGATGGCACCAGGAACACTGAGAGCTGGCAGAAGGCAGGGCAGGGCCCCAAGGGTTGTCTTGAGCATCCTTTGTCAGATCATTAACTCCATTCATTGGGCTCCATTCTCATGATCCAATTACCTTCTAAATCCCCACCTCTTAATCCTGTCAGGTTCCAGCAGTCACCACCATTTCACTTAATGAGAAAGATTCACGGATTATTTCCATGCCTTGGTTTCCTTCCTTTCCTCTTATTTAATGTTGCCTTTCTGACTTTGAACTCAGTGGAGGCTGCTACAAATACATGGCAGCATATGTGAGTATTTTGGAAACATCATTGAAATCGACATCCTTCTGCCTCCCTACTCTTCTTGCAAGGCCTTTTCATTATTTTATCAGTCCTTCCAAGCCAGGTCTATTTCAAAGTGCCTGAAGGAGGGACCCTGATCCTGCCCCTCTTGAACAAGAACAGAACCTTGGTTTCCATGCCAGGTGTGATCTCTAGAGGTGAAGACCTAACATCCCAGTCTGGAGCTGGACCTGGCCATGCGATGAAGTTCTGGTAGATGGGATATTTGCAGGATTTTCATGGAACCTAGCATGGCTGTTCATTTTTCTCTGTCATCCTGCTGCCTGATATGTGGAAGTGACAGCTGGAGCGCGTCTTGGTCACTGGGGACAAGAGGCACGTGCTGGAGGAGGTGGAGCAGGGACCCACAAGCTCCTGCACACTGAGGACTTCATGGAGTAGAGCTGCAGCAGAGGGAAAAGGATTTGTGTGTCATTCAAATTTCTGTTTCTACCACTGAAAGTAGTCCTAACCAGTACAGGGTTTTCACTAGTTAAGTGTTTTGGTTTTTTTTTTTTTTTTTTTTTTTTTTTTTTTAAGACTTATTTATTTATTTGAAAGTCAGAGAGAGAGAGAGCTTCCATTTATTGGTTCACTCTCCAAATGGCAGCAACAGCCAGGGCTATGCCAGGCCAAGCCAGGAGGCAGGAATTTCATATGGTCTATCACATAAGTGGCAGGAGCTCAAACATCTGGACCATGTTGGCTTGCAAGTAGAGCAGCTAGGACACGAACCCATGTCCAAATATGATGCCGGTATCACAGGCAGCAGCTTTACCTGCTACACCACAGCACCGGCCCCTTAGCTGGTTAACGGTTTTAAAACTAATACAAATAATACTTGAGTGTATTGTAATTATAAAATTTTCATGAAATGCAAAGGTATTAAGGTAAAAAAAAATGGAGTCCCAGAATGGTTGATGTCAGTTAGGATTGTGCACCCCATATCTAAGTCACTGGTTCAAATTCTGGCTTCACTCCCAATTCAAGCTTCCTGCCAGTGTGGACCCTGGGAGGTGCAGGTAATTGAGTTCCTTTCACCTGAGAGACTGGATTGGGTTCCTGGCTCCTACCCTGGGCCTGGCCCAATCCCCACCTTTGTGGGATTTGTGGAATAAACCAGAGACCTGAAGCTCTTCTATCTCCTTGCCTTGTTTTTTTTTTTTTAAATGGGAAAAGTTCATCGGCAGTTCAAGTGAACAATTTAATCGCCTATAGCATTCATATCCTATAGACTAAATAAACAAACATGTTTTAAGTTTTATGGTCATTAATTGCTTTAAAGTTAAAGGTTACATTCCTGGGAGATTAAATAAAAACTCTGAAGTTAAAAGCTGATTGCCTGGAGTGTTCTTTCTCAGTAAACACTGAAGAGAGAGATTTTTTAAGGCACACACATGATATATATGTATATATGTATGTATGTATATGTATATGTGTATATATCATAATCATGATAGAGCTCCCATGGACCTCTGCTCCACCTGGCTAAGCTCTTGGCTTGTTGTGCTTCTGAGATCACTGGACAGTAAGCACTTGTTCCACTATTATTACTGAGCAGAGCAAAAACAACAATAATAACCTGGACAGTTCTAAGATTCTAAAAGTCCTCGAATCTAAGATTTTGTCTTTCCAAGGTTTGCATCAAGCATTATTATGACCTCCTATTTATCTTTTAATTTTAAGCAATACTGGGGTGGGCATTTAGTCTAGCAGCTAAATCTCTGGTTAGGATGCCTATGTCCCACATCAAAGCACCTCAGTTCACATTGCAGCTCAAACCTCCAGCTTCCTGTGAATGTACGCCCTACGAGACATTAGCAATGGCTCAAGAAACTGGTTTCAGCCACCTATATGGGAGATCAGGATTGAGTTCCCAGCTCCAGGCTTCAGGATATTTGGGAAGTGAGCCATGGATGGGCTCTCTCTCTTTCTCTCTCTCTCTGTCTTACTCACTCTCTCTTTGTCTCTCACACTCTGACTCTTTGGCTCTTAAATAAATAAGTAAATAACTTAAGAAAAAATACTAAGCAATAGTAGATCAAAATTTTAGATTTAAGATGTGAGTCATTAAAAAGATATATTGTTAATCAAAACCACAGTGAGGTATCATCTCACTCTAGTTATCATAACTAGTTATCATACACTATTGGTGGGAATACAAATTAGTACTGCCATTATGAAAAACAATGTGGAGATTACTTACAAAACTGAAAATGGACCCATCATATGACCCAGCTATGCCACTCTTCAGACTACATCTAAAGGAAATGATGTCATCATATGAAAGAGATACCTATATTCCTATTTTTATAAAAGATTTATTTATTCATTTATTTACTTATTTATTTTTGAATCCCAGAGTCACACACACACACACACACACACACACACAGATCTTCTATCTACTTGTTCAGTTTCCAGATGCCTACAGTAACCAGGCTGAAGTCAGGCTAAGACCCACGAACTCCAGCTGGATCTTTAACATGGGTGGCAAAGACAAAAGTACTTGAAGCCATCATCTGCTGGCTCCTAGGATATTGTGTCAGCAGTGAGCGTGGAAGACTAGAAGGGGAGGTGGGACTCAGAACAGACACTCCAATACTGGGCGTGGGTGTCCCAAGGGGCAGCTTAACCCACTGAATCACAATACTCTTCCCCAGCTCAGTGAATTTTAATACTTTTATACAGTTGTGTATCAAGCACCACAAGTCAGGGTTTTTTATATATATAAATTTTTTAAAAAGGGAACACCTTTTTAAAAAAAAAAGATTTATTTATTTACATGAAAGTCAGAGTTACATAGAGAGAGAAGGAGAAGCAGAGAGAGAGAGAGAGAGAGAGCTCCCCCATCCGCTGGTTCACTCCTCTATTAGCCACAACAGCTATAGCTGCGCTGATCCAAAGCCAGGAGCCAGGAGCTTCTTCCAGGTCTCCCATGGGGATGCAGGGGCCACTGCTTTCCCAGGCCATAGTAGAGAGCTGGATCAGAAGTGGAGCAGCTGCGTCTCAAACCCGCACCCATATGGGATGCCGGCACCGCAGGTAGCAGCTTTACCTGCCACACCACAGTGCAGGCCAGCCCCACACAATTCAGGTTTAAAAGACTTCCATCATGTACAAAAGTGCCTTTGCATCTGTTTACAATCAATCTCTCTCTCTTTTAAAGGATTTATTTAATTGATTTTCAAGGCAGAGTTACAGAAAGAAAGGAAGAGAGAGAGAAAGAGAGAGAGAGAGAGATGAATGGATAAAGAAAATGTATTTATACACAGCCATTAAAAAGAATGAAATCCTGACATTTGCAACAAAATGGATGGAATGGCAATCACTACGCTAAGCGAAATAAGTCAGACATGGAAAAACAAAAACCACAGGTTTTCTCTCATATGTAGAAACTAATATATAGTAAAAAAAAAGTGTGACTGCTATATTACATGGTACCTAGACATTTATAAATGAGCCTTTACTGAAATGTACCTATTATACAATAATATACCCTTCTTTCCTCATTTTGTGATCTTTGTCATGAGTCTCACATTCTGTGATATTAATATATCCACTCTCCCTTTAAAGAAATAGTATGTGTATAAATATATGTATAAAGTTTATGTAGGAAGCAAAAATGACAAATTAGCAAAAAGTGTTAAAATTAAGTGTGTAAATGGAACTCTTCTTTACACTTTTTAGCTTTGTTTGAAATATTGTAAAATAAAAAGACAAAGACTATATTTAATAAGTACTAAAAATAAAATATAAAAATCATCAAAGAGATACATTGTTAAAGTAGAAAAAGAAAAATGCAGAACAGTATTTGTAGCGTGGTTCCATTTGGAGAGGGGGAAAGGAAGGAGACTGGGTGTTAACAGTAAAACTTTATTTAAGAATTTCTCTAGAACCACTTACATTCTTACTTGTTGCCCAGTAAGCAATGAATAGAATTCTGGTTACTATTCAGCATTAATTTCTGGTTATTAATCCATTGCCATTTCTGAGCTAAAAGAGAAAATTTGCTTTTACTTTGTCCACTTTTCATTTTGAAGTTGTTTCAAGTTATAAAAGCTGTAAGACTAATCCCGAGATTCTCATATACCTTACATCTTGCTATCTCTGAAGTAAGTGTCTCACAATCACGGAATGACTGCATAAGCAGGAAACTGACATCAGTATCATATCATGAACCAATCGGCAGATCTTATTCCAAGTTTGCCAGCTGTCCCACACTGAAGTCTTGTTTCTGGACCATTTGCTTTCACATGTCAGTTTTCTTCCATCACAGGTCTGCCATGACCATGACACTCTTGAAAAGTACCAGTCAGTTATTTTGTAGAATGTCTCTCGATTTGGGTTTATCTTGAGCTTCCTCATAATTAGATTATGGTATGCATTTTCAGCAGGGATGCCACAAACTGATGCTGAGTCCTTCTGTGTGTGTCGCTTCACGGGGCACATGATATCCACTTACACTTGACTGCTTGACTGGCAGTTCTCCCTTTAATTAGTGGTCAGAGTGATGTCTGCCTGGTTCCTCCATCTGTAAGTTGCTGTCTCTCCATTGTACCTAGTGGGGGAGATATTTTGAATCTATGTAAATATCTTGTTTTTTTTCATTTTACAATAGACCACTAATTCTACCACCATTTTTCTTTTTTAATTACAGCTTTATTAAGTCATAATTTATGTAGCTACCTATTTTAAGTGTACAACTCAGTAATTTCAAAGAAAAATGTTTATTTATTTGAAAGATAAAACATCAGAGATGGGGATAGAGAGAGAGAGAAAGGGAGAAAGGGAAAGAGATCTATCTACTGGTTCATCCTCCAACTACCTGCAATTGCTAGGGCTAGGCCAGGCTGAACCCAAGAGCCAGAAACTCCATCCATGTCTCCTATGTGGATGGCAGGGACCCAGGTACTTGGACCATTATTATTATCTTCTTAGGTGCCTTACCAGGGAGCTGGATCAGAAGTGGAGTAGCCGGCACTCCAACAATGTGGGATGTCGGTTTGCAAGTGGCAGCTTAACCCACTGAACCACATGCTCTCCCCCAGCTCAATGAATTTTAGTACATTTATACAGTTGTGTATCAGGCACCACAATTCAAGTTTGTTTGTTTGTTTGTTTGTTTGTTTTTTTTTTACAGGCAGAGTGGACAGTGAGAGAGAGAGAGACAGAGAAAGGTCTTCCTTTACCGTTGGTTCACCCTCCAGTGGCCACTGCGGCTGGCGCGCTGTGGCTGGCACACCACACTGATCCGAAGCCAGGAGCCAGGTGCCTCTCCTGGTCTCCCATGCAGGTGCAGAGCCCAAGCACTTGGGCCATCCTCCACTGCCTTCCCAGGCCACAGCAGAGAGCTGGACTGGAAGAGGGGCAACCGGGACAGAATCCGGCGCCCCAACCAGGACTAGAACCCGGTGTGCCGGTGCCGCTAGGCAGAGGATTAGCCTATTGAGCCGCAGCACCGGCCCACAATTCAAGTTTAAAAGACTTCCATCACGCCCGAAAGTGCCTTTGCATCTATTTACGATCAATCTCTCTCTCTCTTTTTAAAAGGATTTACTTAATTGATTTGAAAGGCAGAGTTACAGAGATAAAGGAGGAGAGAAAGAGACTCCCATCCACTGGTTCACTTCTCAAATGGCTGCAATGCCTGGGGCTGGGCCATGCCAAAAGCCTGAGCCTGGATCTCCATCTGGGTTTCCCACATGGGTGGCAGGGGCCCAAATACTTGGGACAGCCTCCCATGTCTTCCCAGGCACATTAGCAGGGAGCTGTATTAGAGGCAAAGCAGTTGGGATTTGAACAGGTGCTCTGATACGGGACTTGGGCATCTCAGACGGCAGCCTAACCCACTTTGCCACAACAACGCCCATACAATCAATCTCTTTTCTACCAAAAGCATCAAGTGAACACTGATCTGCTTTCTGTCTTTGTTTATTTAATACAGTAATTGTATCTCATTGTTTATGTGTTTTGCTTTCTATTCTTGTTCATCTGCATATGAGCCAACATTAGTTCATGATGCACAGACAACACTGACCAAGACCATGCAACGACACAGCCAGAAGACAGGCATCCACAAGCCAGGCAGAGAAGCCTCAGAAAGAAAACAACCCTGCGGACAGTTTTATCTTGCTTTGCAGCCTCCAGAACTGTAAAAAAATAAACTTCCCCTGTTTAAACCACCGAGTCTGTGACTGTTCTGGCAGCTCCAGCAGGCAAGTAATGCAGTGTTTTGAAACCTTACAATAAGCCTGAGGATAGGTCTAATTTCAACATTATCTTGGCATTCAGTGAGCTCTTAGAATCAACCTTGAATTTTCTTACATTATCTTATGAATGATTTCTCTGCTCCTTTTCTTTTGTCACTCTTTGTGGGACTTCTTTTTTTATTTTGGTCATCTAATTTTCTTTTTTTAACCTCCAGTTCTTTGTCTTTTTGCTTTCCTTTCTGTGAGATGAACCCCAATTCTTCTCTAAACTTTCTTTGGGGTGGTTGTTTTGCTTAGCAAATAAGTCGCCTGCATCGCAGTGCCTCAGTTTCATTCCCAACTCTGTAATCTGACTTCAGCTTCCTGCAAATGCAGACCCTGGGAGGCAGTGATGGTGGCTCAAGTAATTGGGTTCTTGCCACCCACAAGGGGAAGACCCGGACTGAGTTCCCCTCTCCTGGTTCCTGATGTCAGTCTGGCCCAGTGCCAATTGCTTATGAGAACTCTTATCTCTTTCCATCTCTCTGTGTGTGTCTCTCTATTTATTAAATAAAAATTAATTTTAATTTTTTTCTTTAAAAGTATCATATCATATTTAAAAATTTTCCGTGAATGGCCAGTGTTGTAGCAGAGTGGGTAAAGACATTGCCTTAAATGCTGACATCACATGTGGGTGGCAGTTGTTGTCCTGGCTGTTCCACTTCTGATTCAGCTTACTGAGAAATCAGTAGAAGATGGCCCAAGTCCTTGGGCCCCTGCTACCCATGTGGGAGACCTGGGAGAAGCTCCTGGTTTCAGCCTGCCCCAGACCAGGCTATTGCAGCCATCTGGGAAGTGAACCAGCGGATGGAAGATCTCTTTCCTCTGTCTCTGTAACTCTGGCTTTCAAATAAAATAAACATTAAAAAAATTCTTTCCCTGAGCTCCTTTTTTGTTCTTTGAATATTCCTTTTTAAAGTAACGTAAGTTGGGGCTGGCGCAGCAGCATAGCTGTTAAAGCTGCTGCCTGCAGCGCCAGCATCCGATATGGACACCAGTTCCAGTCCCGGCTGCTCCAGCTCCAATTCAGCTCTCTAGTATGGCCTGGGAAAGAGCAGAAGATGGCCCAAGTCCCTGAGCCCCTCCACTCACGTGAGAAGACCCAGAAGAAGCTCCTGGCTCCTGGTTTTGGATAGGCGAAGCTCCAGCCATTGCAACCATTTGGGGAGTGAACCAGTGGATGGAAGATTCTCTCTCTCTCTCTCTCTCTCTCTCTCTCTCTCTCTCTGCCTCTGTCTCTCTGTAACTCTGCCTTTCAAATAAATAAATAAATAAATAAATAAATCTTTTTTAAAAATAAAATAATGTAAGATGTTTCATGGGTGCAATATTTCCTCCTATCCCTCTGTATATACTAATGGCAATGTTCTTCTCCCAGAATAGTTTTTGTGTCACATCTAGATTTGTTTCTTTTGGTCTCTGCCTTTCATGTTTGTGATTTTCCTTAGAAGTCTGATAATCTTGGCCGGCACCATGGCTCAATAGGCTAATGCTCCGCCTGCGGCACACTGAGTTCTGGTCCCAGTCAGGGCTCTGGATTCTGTCACAGTCGCTCCTCTTCCTGTCCAGCTCTCTGCTGTGCCAGGGAGTGCAGTAGAGGATGGCCCAAGTGCTTGGGCCCTGCACCCCATGGGAGACCAGGAGAAGCACCTGGCTCCTGGCTTCGGATCAGTGTGGTGCGCCAACCACAGCGCGCCGGCCGCGGCGGCCATTGGAGGGTGAAGCAACAGCAAAAGGAAGACCTTTCTCTCTGTCTCTCTCTCTCACTGTCCACTCTGCCTGTTTAAAAAAAAAAAAAAAAAAGTCTGATAATCCTTGGTTCTGTACTCAGATTTAGGAGTGAGGTAGTGAAAATTCTTGGAGGTTTTGACACATAGGAGAAACTTGCTTGTAGCCTACTTCAATTCAGAAAACTCAACTGGGCATTTAGTTGAGACACTTTTTTTTAGTTGGGACACTGCTTTCCCAGGCCATAGCAGAGAGCTGGATCAGAAGTGGAGCAGCCGGGACTCGAATTGGCACCCATATGGGATGCTGGCACTGCAGGTGGTGGCTTTGCCTGCTACCCCACAGTGCCAGCCCCATTGGGATGCTTTTCATGTCAGTATTTTTGTATCTTTTGTCTGAGGGTGGTCAGATACCCCAGGGAAGAATTTTCTAATTTTCAGTAGTGTGGGATTATAAGAAATTATTGGCATTTTACTGGGTGACATGTTTTCATAAATGTTCACGGAACTTCCTTCCAATTTATACAACTCAACCCCATTCCCAAGTGTGGCATGTATTCTCCAAAAAGTGTCTTTCTCAGTGAGGGGCTGTCGTTTACTGTAAAACAGTACCTCACAAAGTTCACAGGAAAATAGAATTAAAAGATACATTTACTTTGGTTCAAAAAACTTTTAAATCCATGCATAGTTTTTTATATCTTCCTTTTCTGTGAAGTTTTTGAAGATACTCCCTACATGGTGGAAGAGGGATCTAAGAATCTAACCCCTTCTTGAACAGATTATTACCCACGTTTCTGTTCCAACCCCATCTTTACCCTTATGACATTCCCAAGCCCTTGGGAAGGTCTGTGATGCAAGCAGGTATTTCCCTGCTTTCTCCAAGGCAAGACTAGAGGTCATCTTTCTCAGTCTATTAAATAAGTTACCTATTTATCTATATGGGCTCTAAATTCCACAGTCTTGTCATTCTTGTCCTCCATCCTGATCTCATCATCATTGTAGTTTCTGCCTTAAAAACAGATATCTTCACTGTCATTTTATTGGGTTTCAGGAGACAGCCAAAGTTAATGCATATGTTTAACCGAGGACTTCTGCTCGGAATTCCATTTTGCATTTTTACAATGGAAGGAAAAGCTGGCTCAGGAATGTTTGAAGATGAACAGCACTGCTTTGTAATTTTACCACCAATTCCTGCAATTCCTGCACTCAGTGTATCTGGTCAACAATTGTGCCCCTGAAGCAGAAATTACAACTCTGACACCTGCTTTTATCCGAGGAGCCACAAGTTCAGTCACGTTCATGGCTCACTCGTCATCTGGAAAGGAAACTACCTGCTGGTAGTTCTAACTATAGCTGAGGGAATT
This sequence comes from Oryctolagus cuniculus, assembly GCF_964237555.1. Taxonomy (NCBI): domain Eukaryota; kingdom Metazoa; phylum Chordata; class Mammalia; order Lagomorpha; family Leporidae; genus Oryctolagus; species Oryctolagus cuniculus. The sequence goes on from NC_091432.1 coordinate 162,274,194, forward strand.
TTCCAAAACTCTTCCTATCTTCCTGGATTTAGTCTTAGAAAATGATTCCTGGTTACCGCAAATCCTGAGCCCACTTCACCCCCACAACCCTGATTTTCTTCTCAAACAACAGAATTCAATCAGAATTCTCAGTGTGTGCCTGGGGCTAGCACTTTTACATGCTTTATCTCATTTCATCTTCCTTACAACTCTATAGCACCCATGTTTTCATTCCCATTTTACAAAGAGGGAAACTGAGACTCTAAAAAGCTAACAGGTTCATTCAGCTCCGCCCACCTATTAAACAGTGAAGCTAAGGTTTGAACCCAAGTTGGCCTCACTCCCAACCCCTTTCTCCTTTACTACATTGTCTTAATGATGACTCATCTTCTTAAATGTTCATTTTGATGTCCCAGGCTCATGTAATTATCTTCCCTTCTCCTTTTCTAATCTAGTCCCCCATACTACTCATATATTCCTTGTGTTGATCAGTGGTGTCCAGCGGAACTAGCTTTTGCCAGTATCTAGCCCTGCTTCCATTTCAACATATAAATGGCTACCTTGCTACCCACCTTAAATATCACTTCCTTGGGAAAGAGTCCATGACCTCCCAAGGATTGATTCTGTGCTACTACACAGAACTGTTTTCCCTATCAAAGCAATAATTAATCTGTATAGAGATTACTGATTTGCTTATCTATTCTGTAATTACGTGAAACTACAACTCCTAAGGACTAAGGCAATATTCATTTCATTCATGTGATGATGTGTTTATAGCCTAGTACAGCAGTCAGCTTTTTGTTGCTACAACAACAGTTCAGCTATGAAAGCTTTTGTAAGCTCACAGTTTTGGAGGTTAAAGGCCCAAGATTGAGTGGCCCCATTGGTTTGACCGCTGATGAAGGAGAGAGGACAGAGCTTGTACAGTGGAAGGGTCACATGGCAAACCAGGAAGCAGTGCTGGGATCCACCTGGGCTGTATCAAGCTTCTCAGAGGAACTACCTTCCCAGGGCCCTCAGTGGTCTCAGGGCCTTCCACCAGGCCACGTCCTCAACTCAGTTATGAGACAGTCACTCTCCTAGTACCACTCACTTACAACTTTGGGATTTAAACATATACATAGGATTGGGAGTCAAATCTTATTAAAACCATAGCACATAGTACAAAATTGGGCACATAGGAGGTGCTCAATAAATATTTTATTGAATGAATGAACAAATGAGTGAAATTGTACACATTGCTCTGTCGGAATTAAAATACTTCCTCATTTAAAATATGTTCTTAGGATATTTTACTATTTATCAAGTAAGATTTCATAAAAAGAGTTTTAGTGCTTTTCATTTAATATACAAAGCATAGACATTGTTTTAATTTCTATAAAATTGCAGCATGGATATTAATTCATGAGGGTAAATTTTAAAAACTTTAAAGTGTCAAATTCTATTTAAATATAAATTAAAAAGTTATCTTATTCTCAGGTGAAATTCTATCATGCTTTGAAGGCTTTCATTTGAATTGAAAGAATATATCACATAGTTAGAAAGTACAATGCAAGAAATACCTTATTTATTTACTTATTTATTTATTTGAAAGCATGACAAAGAGGAGAGACATATATAGAGAGATCTTCCAGCTGCTAGTTTATTCCCCAAATGGCTGCAACAGCCAGGGATGGGCTAGGCTGAAGCCAGGAGCCAGGAGCTTCCTCTAAATTTTCCACATGGAAGACAGGGGCCCAAGGACTTGGGCCATCCTCCGTTGCTTTCCCAGGCACATTAGCAGGGAGCTGGTTCAGAAGTAACAGAGCTGGGACTTGAACCTAGGTCTGCATGGGAAGCCAGCACTGCAGCTCAACCCACTGTGGCAGCACTGGCCCCTAGAATAGTATTTCTGATCTCTAGTTGTTACTATAAATAGGTCTGTTACAATTTTTCTTAGGGCCTAAGTAACAAAATTTATCATAAGGAAGTAGAAATAAAAAATTCAACAGAAAATTGAAATTCATACATTGTCATCAGAATTTGGATGGGTCCAGAGGCCCATGTGTTAAAGATTTGGTCCCCAGGGTGGCGTATTCGGAAATGGTGAACTTTAGGTAGGTGAGGTCTCATGGGAGGTCCTTAGGTCATTAAGGATGTGCCCTTGGAAGGTAGTTTTCTGGAGAGAAGTTTGTTATAAAAACCTGAGCTGGGCTTAACCTCTCTCTCTCTCTCTCTCACACACACACACACACACACACACTGCTTTCTGACTCACCATGTGATCCTCCCTCTGCACATACCCTACCATTGCCATCTGCTGCACTCACAGAGGTCACATCAATGGTGCCCGCCTGATGTTGGACTTTGAACCTTTGCTACTGCAAGCAGGCTAGTACAGAATGCATGCAAAATACTCTCAGACAGTAAAGCTTTCTCTGGCTCAAATATCCATTTACTCTAAGCCAAATTTAAAAGGATGGATGACACAAAATAGAAAGAACAAGGAAAAATAGCAACTTCTTTTAAGAGCCTTTTTTTTTTTTAAGATTTATTTATTTACTTCAAAGGCAGAGTTACAGACAGAGAAACAAATAGAGAGGGAGGTCTTCGATCCACTGCTTCACTCCCCAGATAGCCACAATGGTCAGAGATGGGCCAAACCAAAGCCAGGAGCCAGGAGCTTCTTCTGGGTCTCCCAGAGTGGTGCAGGGGCCCAAGCACTTTGGCCACCTTCTGCTGCTCTTCCAGGCCATAGCAGAGAGCTGGATTGGAACAGGAACAGCTGGGACATGAACTGGCGCCCATACGGGATGCCGGTGCAGCACAGATATTTATTTATGCCATGGTGCTATCCCCCATAGTTTTTTTTTTTTTTTTTTTGACAGGCAGAGTGGACAGTGAGAGAGAGACAGAGAGAAAGTTCTTCCTTTTTCCATTTTTTCACCCTCCAATGGCCGCCGCAGCCGGCGGGCTAAGGCCGGCACACCGCACTGATCCAAAGCCAGGAGCCAGGTGCTTCTCCTGGTCTCCCATGGGGTGCAGGGCCCAAGTACTTGGGCCATCCTCCACTGCACTCCCTGGCCTGGAAGAGGGGCAACCGGGACAGAATCCGGCACCCCGACCGGGACTAGAACCCCGTGTGCTGGCACCACAAGGTGGAGGATTAGCCTAGTGAGCCGCGGCGCCGGCCTCCCCCATAGTTTTTACAAACTGTAAAGAATCCAGTTGCTTTGTCCTGCCATTCAACACAAGCCACAAGAGAGATCTGAGAGTTGTTCTGTGGATTCTTTTGGAATCAGGGATGGCCTGGGAAGAAAGTCGTTGATCAAGTGTTCGCTCTTCAAGTATATTCACACCTTGGCCATCTAGTAATCAGAATGAACTGGCTCCAGCTGGAGGCAACAATAGGGATGAAGTTCACAGACACGATGTTGACTGGACAAAGGCTCCACTTACATAAACTTCCAAAGACAATAAGACTGCTCTATGGTGTGAATAGTCAGGGTATTCATTACCTTTAGGTAAACTCAATTGGCAATTCATAGGATAGGGGCTTTTGGAAGCTGGTAGTGTTCTCTTCCTTGATCTCAGAGCTCATTACGTGCATTTGTTTACTTTCTAAATTAATTCAGAAATTTATGGGGGGGTGATAAAAAAAGGGAAAGCTAACCCTTCCTTCCAGGGATTCTAATGTATTTATCACTAGGTACCTATCTCCAAGTATGTGGTGCACTGAAAAATATTTTACTATTAGAATAAAACAAAGCATAGCTTTAACTGCTCATTCCCAAAAATCTACTCCTTTCTCCAAGAGGTTTCCAATCTAGGGGAGAGAATGCTCCTAAATATGGAAATGGCAGGATATCTAAAGCTATAGCAATAGAATATGGAAATTTAAGTTGGCCTGGGATGACCAGAATAAAAAAATAGAGCATTCCAAAAACAGATCATGGCAGAATTTGTCAAGGTAATTCTGAGAAGCATTCCATAACTTTCAGATCCCACAGGATTTTTTTTTTTTAATTTTTAAAGGCAGAATGAGAGAGAGAGAGACAGAGAGAGAGATAGAGGTCATCCATCCACTGGTTCACTTCCCAAATGGCTGCAATAGCTAGGGCTGGGCCAGGCCAAAGGCAGTAGCTAGCAACTCCAACCCAGACTTCTACATGGATGGCAGGGACCCAAGCCCTTGGACCATAATCCTCTACCTTCCCAGGTGCATTAGCAAGAAACAGTATCAGAAGCAGAGCATCTGGTACTGGAACCCACATCATGATATGGGATGTTGATTACAAGTCCCCACGGGAGTTTTGAAGAGATGTTTACTTAGAAGAGTTCTCATTTCTGCTAATGGGGGGGGGGGGCAATAAAAAAGGGAAGGCTAAAACTTCCTTCAGGGATTCTAAAATATGCTTCAGAGAGCTTGAAATGTCCATTTTCCTGTCGATGTGACTTGGAGGAGGCAGCCTGACTCTGGCCTGAGGATGTTAAAAACAGTCTGGGGCACTAGGGCAGAGGCTGTACTGGAATCAACCAGGATTGTTTAGAACAAGGCTTATGAGCATTTTCAATGACCAAACTTAGATCACATGAGACCAGATAAGGGTCATTTCTGACCAGGCCAGTGGGGTTGCTTAGAGGACAGAGGATTCCAGCAGCTAGGTGTGGGGAGCAACTCGGACTAGACTAAGTTACTGGAATTAAGACTTATTCTATGCATCTGCTCTCCCACAATATGGCGCTGAGAAGGGAGTAACAGCTTCTACGCAGCTGCCTCCAGTTCAACCAAGAAACTGTAGGACCTGCTCCTGATTGGAGGAGAGCAGCGTACTCGGCGTGTGGGTAGCAGAGTTGGGATTGGTGGAAGAGGACTATAAAGGAGGAGAGAGACAACATGCACGGGGAACATCTATCTGAAGGAACACCTGTGCAGCCCCCGAGAGAGCCGGCCGGCGGTGTGCCGCTCCCCCGCGGAAGTGGGGAAAGTGGCAGGGGGAACTGCCCTTCCACGGAGGTGGAAGGGACAGTAGCCAACCCGGGAAGAACCAGCAGCAAACCCGGGGAGGGCCGAGCAGACGAAAGAACAGCGCAGGGTCCTGTGTCGTTCCTCCACGAAGAGGGGGAGCGACATAATGGTGCCATGACTCGGATATGAAGCCTAGGCAGGGCTTAGTGTCGTTCCTCCACAAAGACGGGGAGCGACACTAGGGACTGACGGGGGACTTCATGTGAGTCACATGAAGTCACACAACAGAAATGCATGAATCCACTGAAATGACCGAGGGAAAAGAACTCTTCAGGAATGCAGTCTTTCAAAGGTCCCAAGAAAGTCCCAAGAAGAATCGACTTTGAGTATCCACCAGCCACAGAAAGAGCAAAATCTGGACATTTAACTTGTGTCAGCTCTGTAAGAGCTTTCTTAGTTTTTTTTTTTTTTTTTTTTTTTTTTTTTTTTTTTTTTTTTGACAGGCAGAGTTAGACAGTGAGAGAGAGAGACAGAAAGGTCTTCCTTTTTCCATTGGTTCACCCCCCTCCAAGTGGCCACTACTGCTGGCGCATTGTGGCTGGCGCGCTGTGCTGATCCGATGGCAGGAGCCAGGTACTTCCTCCTGGTCTCCCATGCAGGTGCAGGGCCCAAGGACCTGGGCCATCCTCCACTGCCTTCCCAGGCCACAGCAGAGAGCTGGACTGGAAGAGGAGCAACCAGGACAGAATCCGGCACCCCAGCTGGGACTAGAACCTGGGGTGCCATCGCCGCAGGTAGAGGATAAGCCTAGTGAGCTGTGGCTGCGGCCTAGAGCTTTCTTAGTCTTAACATTTCTGCTATCTCGATGTCACAAACTGCTGGAGCGAGAGAAGAAAAGACATTTGGCAGACCAAGTCGGGAGGAGCCAACCACACACCTTCCCTTTCTTTTCCACCACAGACTGACAGCCTGAAGCACAGCCTAGCTGGGGAAAGATTTTCCATGAAAGATAAGGAGTTTTGGGTAACGTCTGGTTGGACAGCCTGGCCTCAGACTTGAAAGTCTGTTTGTAACTAAGGCCTTACGTAAGAGTATGGGATCTAGCCATATTTCCGTATGAGAAGAGCCAAGGTTACTTCCCTGAATAGACTCCAGTGAGAAACCATAATAAAGGTGTGTTTGTTTGATTTCATCTTCCAGTTATATACATTTACTGCCTGGGTTATGTAGGCTTTCGTACTAGTAAACTCAGCTGTTGTGTTTTTTTGTTTTTTTGTTTTTTTAAGATTTATTTATTTATTTGAAAGTCAGAGTTAAACAGAGAGAAAAAGAGAGAGGTCTTCCATCCGCTGGTTCACTCCCAATTGGCCACAACTGCCGGAGCTGCGCCAATCCGAAGCCAGGAGCCAGGAGCCAGGAGCCTGGAGATTTTTCCGGGTCTCCCATGTGGGTGCAGGGGCCCAAGGACTTGGGCCATCTTCTACTGCTTTCCCAGGCCATAGCAGAGAGCTGGATCGGAAGTGGAGCATTTGGGTCTTGAACAGGCACCCATATGGGATTCCAGCGCTTCAGGCCAAGGTGTTAACCCACAACACCACAGCGCTGACCCCTAAACTCAGTTTTTTACAAGCCAGTTTTTAAAAGATGACCTAGTGCTGGGGAGAGAAGCATTTCAGCATCCTGAGTTCACAGTATGACAGCTGTGTTAGCAAAAATTCCTCTTTGGTTCTGTTTCTCCTGTCTCAGCTGTCATCTCCATTTTAGGTACCCTGCCTCTATTTTATCTGCCATTTATACAAGTTATTCCTCTTAACTCTGTTAAAATGATCCAAGACAAAACTCTAGTGAAAAATGTTTTTAATCACAACCTTAGGAATATTTCAATTTATTTGATAGCTGAAACATTGAGAACAATTGTTCTCAAACTTCGGTATGTAACCGAATTGCTCAGGGAAGTTTGTTTGTTTGTTTGTTTGTTTGTTTTTTGACAGGCAGAGTGGACAGTGAGAGAGAGAGACAGAGAGAAAGGTCTTCCTTTTTCCATTGGTTCACCCCCCAGTGGCTGCTGTGGCTGGCGCGCTGCGACCGGCGCACTGCGCTGATCCAAAGCCAGGAGCCAGGCACCTCTCCTGGTCTCCCATGGGGTGCAGGGCCCAAACACTTGAGCCATCCTCCACTGCACTCCCAGGCCACAGCAGAGAGCTGGACATGAAGAAGAGCAACCGGGACAGAATTCGACCAGGGCTAGAATCCGGTGTGCCGGCGCCGCAAGGCGGAAGATTAGCCTATTGAGCCGCGGCGCCGGCCTTCTTAGGGAGCTTGATAGAACTAGAGAGATCTATACCTTGCTCTAGTTCAATGGATCTGGGCCTCTGTGTTATCAGCTCTCTAAGTTATTATAATACTCTCAAAATTTGAGAACTTCTGTCTTTTAAGACACAAATTGCTAAGGGGTAGGCCACTGATTTGGGAACTTGACAGTCATGTCTCTTGGATCTAACATTCAAGTTCTATCTCTTGGTTTGCACCACCACCACACTGCTGATTTTTTTTTAAAATAAGAATCACAGAGACCACACAGTTGGGCTGTACCATGGTATGATGATGAGTCAATTGCTCAGTCCATTGTGTGCTAGGACTAGGAGGGACTGAGCCAGGGAAGTCTGGCCAGAGATCACTACATAGTTTGCTTTTCCATCCTCTATAATTGTCCTAGTGTCTGTCTGTCCTAGACCTTCATTGGCATGGTGATATGTAGGGATGTGAGTTGAGAAGTGAACTGGGAAGACATTGGAGAATTTAGAAAGAGGTGATCCAAGTGCTTGGGTCCCTGCCATCCATGTAGAAGTCTGGGTTGAATTTGCTAGCTCCTGCTTTTGGCCTGGCCCAGCCCTAGCTACTGCAGCCATTTGGGAAGTGAACCAGTGGATGGAAGACATCTCTCTCTCTCTTTCTCTTTCTGTCTTTAAAAAGAAAAAAGAGGAAAAAAGGATATAAACTTTGGTCTGATGCTATATGAATCAATGGCTACCAAATTTCTAAAGATTCCATAAACGTGTCTGACTTTCATCCTTCTCCAAAGAACTCACATTATTTATGGAGATCTTAGTTGCTTAGAGACATATCTCATAATAGTGTCATACAATTATTCTTAAAAGGTAAATTCAAATGAATAAGAAACACACAAAGACCGTACTAGACTATTAGGAAAAGGAATTAATAGGCACAACAGAAAAATATGATTATGTGTTGGACTAACATGAAAAACACTCAACTCAGCTAATGAACACATAAAAGGAAAATTTTAAATGTAGTTTTAGCATATTAAAGTTGGAAAATTTAAAACAATATAATATTGTTAGTGAGGGTGTTGTGAAACAGGATGTCATAAATTGGTAGGCATCAACAAAAGCAGAAATTACAATTGTGGTATTTTGTCCAACTTTTTACTGTGAAAATGTATATATAGCATCAACTTCTGCATACTCGTCATCCAAATTCATGAATTGTTTTTTTAATCACCAATTATTTTATTATTATTATTTACAGGTTTATTTTAATGCGATTGATATTGCTATCATAATAATGATGATCATCATTGTTGATAATCATCTAACATCATTCCATTCTGTCCTTTTTTATCTTAAGTAATTCATTGTGTGTGTGTATAGCCTAAGAAAAAATATATTTCCTTAATTAATTGCAAGGTACGTATCACATTCAGGAAATATAACTTTCACATAGAACTATTATCAAACACACAGTCCAGATGTAGAGTTTGCCAATTGTCCAGTATTTTTTGTAGTACATTTTCTTGATTCAAGACCTAGTCCAGGAGCCCTCGTTGCCTATGTTCACTCTGCCTCTTCATGCAGTCTCCTTTATCTGTACCACTTCCTTACATTTTTTTTTTGTCTTTCATAGCATTGACACATATTGTATATATATTTTTCTCCAAGAGTATAATCAGGGGCTAATAAAATGTCCTTCACTTAAACTTGTCTACTATCTCCTCATGATTAGATTGAAGCACTTTTTAACAAGAGTTCACAATGTTTTTTAAAAAAATTATTAATTTATTTGAAAGGCAGAGTTACAGAGTGGCAGAGGTAGAGGGAGTTCTTCCATTTGCCATTCACTCCTCAAATGGCTGCCACGGCCGAAGCTGGGCTGATCTGAATCCAGGAACCAGGAGCTTCTTCTGGGTCTCCTATGTGAGTGCAGGGGCCCAAGCACTGGGGTCATCTTCTACTGCTTTCCCAGGCACATTAGCAGGGAGCTGTACTGGAAGTGGAGCAGCTGGGACTAGAACTGGTGCCCATGAAGTATGTCAGCACTGTAGGCAATGGTTTTACCCTCTACATCATAGTGCTGGCCCCAAGAGTTCATAATTTTTTTTTTTTTTGACAGGCAGAGTGGACAGTGAGAGAGAGACAGAGAGAAAGGTCTTCCTTTGCCGTTGGTTCACCCTCTAATGGCCACCGCGGCCGGCGCGCTGCAGCCGGCGCACCACGCTGATCCAATGGCAGGAGCCAGGAGCCAGGTGCTTTTCCTGGTCTCCCATGGGGTGCAGGGCCCAAGCACCTGGGCCATCCTCCACTGCACTCCCGGGCCACAGCAGAGGGCTGGCCTGGAAGAGGGGCAACCGGGACAGAATCCGGCGCCCCGACCGGGACTAGAACCCGGTGTGCCGGCGCCGCTAGGCGGAGGATTAGCCTAGTGAGCCGCGGCGCCGGCCAAGAGTTCATAATTTTTTTAAAAAATTATTTATTTATTGGGGCTGGCACTGTGGTATAGCAGCAGGTAAAGCTGCCGCCTGCAGTGCAGGATCCATATGGGCGCCTGTTTGAGTCTTGGCTACTCCTCTTCTGATCCAGCTCTCTGCTATGGCCTGGGAAAGCAGTAGATGATGGCCCAAGTCCTTGGGTCCCTATGCTCACGTGGAAGACCTGGAAGTAGCTCCTGGCTCCTGGCTTTGGATTGGCACAGCTACGGCCATTGCGGCCAATTGGGGAGTGAACCAGTGGATGGAAGACCTCTCTCTCTCTCTCTCTCTTTCTGCTGATTATGTTGTGGCTGCTTGTAGTCACGGAAGCTGTCTTGTGACCAAGAAGCCATAAGAATGATGACAAGAGACCAGCATTGTGGCAACAGGATAAACCTCCAATTCCGATGCTTGCATCCTATATAAGAATGCTGGTTCAAGTCCTGACTTCTCAGTTTCCAATCCAGCTTCCTGCTAATGTGTCTGCAAAGGCAGCAGAAGATGGTTTAAGGACTTGGGCCCTTGCCAGCCATGTGGGAGACCCAAATGGAGCTCCTGGATCCTGGTTTCAGTTTGGCCCAGCCCTGGGCTGTTGCAGCCATATGGGGAGTGATTTCTAATGGAAGATTTCTCTCCCCACCCCCTTCACCATCTTGGTCTTCCTTTAAAAAATAATGACAAAAGGCCAGTGTGCTAAGGATGCAGATTGAAGGGACAGAGAGAACTCTAGTTCTTAGTGGCATTACTGAGTTTCTCACCTAGTTCTGGGGCATCCTCCTCTGCTTTCTTTGGATAATAAATTTAGATATTTAAGGCAATTTTAATTGAGGTTTCAGTATCTTACTGCTACAGACATTACTGATGGATACAGATAGTAATAATAATAAAGTGACATGTCATTCACCGGAAATGCATATATTCTTTAATCTTTATCACAATCTTGTGAAAAATATGTCACTGTTAACCCCATTTTATAGGTGAAGAGGTTGCTCACAGACATTAAGTAACCTTCCAAAATTTCTAAAACTGGAATTCAGGCTATAAATTCAGGTGCTTTGACTTCAGAATTCAAACTCTCACCACTATGTTATCTTGTCTCCTCTCAAGTAAGTATGCCGTTGTTTACATCCTGAGATATGCGAGGCTACTTTGGAGAGCTCCTGGGAAAGTGGGATTAAAAGATAACTTTATTTTAGTGCAAAAAATTTGAAATCATGTACAGTTTTTTCATGATATGTATTTTCTATGAGCTTTCTGAAGACCTCTCACATAATCAACAGAAAATTGGTAACAAAGAGTAAGTTGAAATGCTCACAAGAAAATATCATTCCTTTTAAATTTTTTAAAATTAATTAATTTATTTGAAGGGCAGAGTTACAGAAAGAGAGAGAAAGAAAGAGAAATCTTCCATACACAGGTTCACTCCCCAAATGACCACAATGACCAGGACTGGGTCAGGCCAAAACCAGGAGCCTGGAACTCCATCCAGGCCTTCCATGTGAGTGCAGGGGCCCAAGAATTTTGACCATCCTCTGCAGCTTTCCCAGGTGCATTAGCAGGGAGCTGGATCTGAAACAGAGCAGTCAGGACTTGAACAGGAGTCCACACAGGATGATGCCATTGCAATCAGGGAATAAACTATTGTGCCACAATGCTGGCCCTGTCATTTAAAAAAATTTATATGTTTTTTTTCCTGTTTCATTTTACTAGTGGAGTCTATTTGCAAGTCACTACCTGAAGAAAAAAAATTATCAAAAGGCAGTGTAGTGTAGTTACTGAAAGGGTTAGCTCCTGTGCATCAATCCTGACACCACTAACTGGCCGCTTTGTAACCCTGGGCACATAACTTTATCCGTGCCTCAATGTTCTCCTTTGTAAAATGGAGCTAAAGAGAGTGCCTATTTCATGTTTTTTTAAAATGATTAGCAGAAATAACACATTCTTTAACAATACCTGGCATACAGCATCAGTTGACGTTAGCTTTTATTATTTACTCACATAACTGAGATTCCATGTGTGCTCAAGTGGAGTTGATCAAGAGTCTGTCTCTGCTCAGCTCTGTCTCCGCCCCTCAGCTCTGCTTTCTCTCCACCTCAGGCACCTGTCCCTGCCAGTGGGAGGGGCCGCCACAATTCCAGGCTGTCTCCTTCTCAGCAGATTGAGAAGGTCTCTGTTCCAAATGTTTCCCACAAGGTTCTGGATGTGAGGTCCACCGTCCCTGACTTAAGTGTGGGGTCAGGGCGCAATGTCCCAGGCTCCTCTGGGACACCCATGGTTCACACCTAGTGTAGTGGCAGCTTAGCTCAGACCTTGATCTGAACGGGAAGAAAGCCTGTTCCCCATGGAAAACGGAGCTGCTGTTTGCATCAACATGGCAACTTGTCTGCTGTCCCCACCTCATTCCACAGAGCCAGTGGCAACATGTACACTCACACAACAAAAACGAACAAAATAAACATCTGAAGGTGTCAAGATAAAATCAAAGGACACAAAAACCATAAATACAGAAGTAATGTTAACAGAAAAAGGAATAAGTTCAGCAAGTGTAAAAGGCAAATATGGAAACTTTATAGTGATGTGACCATAACATGAACAATGAACACATTTTCTATAACAAAGAAAAAAGAATTGGAAGGAGATAGTGTAGCATGCTGACTGCTTTGTCATGTTACCAGGAGGGCAGAGGTGGGTGGGCATGAGTTTCTCTATTAGTGTAATGAGGTCCACACTCCTAACTTACCAGCAGTAAGGTCGAAATCAGTGAATGGGAAGAACATAGTCTCTTTCTATAGAATTGACAGGGGATTCAAAATAAATAGTTTCTTTCCTTAAGAGAATATCAGAGGCTACCTGGACGAGAAGGAAGCCCACCACCATCCCCAAGAGTGGATCAGAGCTCAACTTTTCCAATTGTAGGGACAGCAGAAACTAGGGGAAGTTGGGGTTCACTGACAATTGGTGAGTTGTCCAGGCCTAAGAACCAACCAAAGATTGGGTAACTTGTTCTTTCTTTATGGAGAAGAAAGTTGACTGATCAGAAAAGCCTTAGGGAAGTGCTGGGAGAAATGGGAGTCATGTGCATCGGCAATTAATGGCAGGAGTAACGGCGCAGAGGGCAAGTGCTGATGGTCTGGTCCCCATAGTCTCCTCTCTGTGATATAGGCTTTGGGAATATTATCTACAACATTCTGCAAAGATCTATCTGTTTCTTCATTAGTGCCCAGCATGTATGCCCAGGTTTCAGAAGGAGGGATTGGCAGAACCAGGTCTCCAAGGCATAATGCCTTCTCCCACTGCACTGGGCTCCTACTATGGACTACCAGGTGTCAGGGGGCCTCCCCCAAGAGACCGTGACCTAGATACAGAGTCATCCTCTAATGGTGGCCCTCTATGGCCTGTAAGATCAAGCTGGAAGTCCTTGGTGGAACCCTCACACACAGGCACCGCCTGCCTCCTTGGCTTCACTCTGTGTCCCTGGGCTCCTCTCGTACTTCCAATACCCGGGTGGGCTGTGGCAACCCTGTCTCCCTACCTTTGCAGACAGTGCTCCTTCTGCCAGGAATATCCTGATGACACCCTTCTCTGCCTGGTGAGCCTGCGGTGTTGGTTAAGTCATTCTTCCTCAGCGTCACCATCTCCACAAGCATAGATCATTTCCTGTGTGTGCTTCCTCCCTCTCCCAGAGCTCTGTGGGGCAGAATGTTTCTGTGCTGTCATGAGGAGTTCAGGCCTCTTCTTTGCTCCTTTACAAGTGCTTCATTCTTGGACCATGAGGTCTGAGAAGTCAGGAAACCAGGATCATTAACTGTCATGCCCATGCTACGGGGACAGTGCTACTTGGTTAATGTTTGTGGAACGAATAGAAGGCATTTGAATGAACTCACACATTCACTGATGAATTAATGATAAACTTGTCCTTTTAGTTATAAAATGCTATGACATGAATATTGCTATTGAATATGAAATATCATTTTACACTAGAATATGTCCTAAATTCTATACTTAAAATACTAATTGTACATATTAAATCATTCACATGAAAATATACATTGTGAGCGCATATACATAAAACATGATAATTTTTCAAAATTTTTATTTATTCTTTTCATTTTAGAGATTAAGAGAAAGTTCCAAGCATTTGTCCACTCCCCAGATGCTCCTAACAGCCAGGGCTGGCTGGGGCTGGAGCCAGGAGGCAGAAACTCATGGATGGCAAGAACCCAGTTACTTGAGTTTTACTGCTTCCTCCCAGAGTCTACATTGGCAGGAGACTGGAGTCAAGAGCCAGAGCCCAGAATCAAATTCAGACATTCTGACATGTCAGGCAGGTATCTTAACCACGAGGCTACATACCTGCTCCCAACAACAACGTTTAAAAACTTCCTTCATCTTTATTCTTCCCATGTTCACAGATTTCTTGTGACAAAACAAGGAATGAAGTGGATAAAATAAGGAATTCCAAGTTCTGTCTAAACTGTGGCTGGTTTTCAATACAATCAAATCTTTCCATATCAGCTTCCAACTACAAGATACATACTTGCCTCTTTCTTTCCTCCCTCTACCAACCCCTTCCCTCTCTTTCTGCCTCTGAAATAAATGATTATAATAAAAGGAGCAGACAATTAGCTAGTGGTTAAGATGCCCACGTCCTACATTGGAGCACCTGCGTTCCAGAATAGCTCTGGTCTCTTCTCCAGATTCCAGCCAGTGCAGGCTCTGGGAGGTAGCAGTGATGGCTTGAATATTTGGGTTCCAATCCCGCATCTGGATGCCTGGATTGAGTTCTTAACTCCTGGCTCAGGCCACTGCAGGTACGCGGTGAGCGCAACAGCAAATAAGAGCTCTCTGTCACTGTCTGCCTTCCAAACAAAATAATATCAATTCAGAAAGATACATAAGTACTAGTAATAATCTATGTGCTGCTTTTCAACCCAAGAAATAAATACAAAACAGAGCTGGAAGATATTTAAAAGAAAACAACTAAAATATTCAAGGGAATAAAAAATAAAGTTCTTTCTTCTGATTGACATATCAAACATGGCCATTCCTTTTCAAATTCACTGTAACAAATATTTGTCGAATGCCTGCTGTGTGTTCAGTATTGAACCAGTTATTCATTCACTTATTCAATGGATCCTTACTGAGGATCTGCTATGTGCCAAGCATTCTTCTAGGCACCAGAGAAAGATTAGTGAACCAAACAACAACGTCAAGGCTGGCGTTGCGTCACAGGGGGTTAATCTGTTGCTAGCAATGCTGGCATCCCGTATTAGAAAATGGCTTTAAAAAAAGATTTAGTTATTTATTTGAAAGTCAGAGTTATAGAGAAAAGGGAAGAAAGAGAAAGAGAGGGAGAAGAGAGAGTGTGTGTGTGTGAGAGAGAGAGATCTATCTATTGGCTCACTCCCCAAAAGGCTGTAATGGCCGAAGTCAGGCCAGGCCAAAGTCAGAGCCAGGAGCTTCATCTAGGTCTCCCACATGGTGCAGGTGCCCAAATGTAGGACTTGAACCTGTGCCCTTATGGAATGCAGGCATCGCAGGTGATAGCTTGACCCACTACACCAAAACGCTGTCCCCTGGAAAATGGTTTTGAGTCCCGGCTGCTCCTCTTCCAGTCCAGCTCCCTGCTAATGTGCCTGGGAAGGCAGTGGAAGATAGCCCAAGTGTATGGACCCCTGCCACCCATGTGGGAGATCCAGATGGAGCTCCAAGCTCCTGGCTTCGATATGGCCCAGAACTGGCCGTTGCAGTCATCTGGGGAGTGAACCAGCAGATGGAAGATCTCTCTCTCTCTGGTCCTCTCTCTCTGTCACTCTGCCTTTCAACCAAATAAAATAAACCTTTTTTAAAGAGTGAAACAGAAAGACCAAAAAATTTCATAGAACCCGTATGCTTAGAGGCATGAGAGATACTAAACAAGGAAATAAGTATAAAATATGCTAGATGATGGTAAGACTATGGAGAAAAACAAATTTGGAAAACAAATTAGGAAGTGTGACTAGGGAAGTGGATATTGTAAGTAGACATTGTTTAATAGGTGGTCATGCAAGGTGACATTGAACAAAGCGTGTAGAGGTTTTGAATGGTTTTTAGGAGGGAAGAGATGTATAAATCATCACACTGCTCCCCCTATAGTCCTGTTCTCACGAATCTTACATTCACTGGGTATGTTTATTGGTGATGATTGATACTTCTTGACTAATTAAAGGATGTGTTGCACTGAAAGAGATATTCCTTCCGGGGGAGGTGGGACATGACAAGGTAACTAAAGCTTTGAAGCATGCGGAGAGGTGGCATGTGATCGAGGGAGGGGCCGGCAAGGATAACCCGGGCAGGGAGAGGAGCATTGCTTTCCCTAGAGACGAGTCAGACATGTTTCCTGTTTGCCAGAAAGCTGAGGGATCCATCTGGTGGACCATAGGTCCACCTAGGTCATACTTGGTCCTAGACGCTATGAAGGCCGCCAAGGCTAAGTGAACAGGGGAGAGGCATAAGGAAGCGGGTGCTGTAGTAAACTTAACTCAGCAGTAGGCAGACCAGATCGGAATAAGAAGAGGGCGAGGCATTAGGTGCAGCAGTGAAGCTGCCATTCGGGAAGGCTGCATCCATATCAGAGGGCCTGGGTTGAGTCCTAGCTCCAGTGCCCATTCCAGCTTCCAGCTAATGTGCACCCCGGGAGGGAGCAGGTAATGGCTCAAATACTTGGGTCACTGCAACCCATGTGAGAGACCCAGATGGAGTTTCCGGCTGTTGAGTTTGGCCTGGCCCAGCCCTGACTGTTGAAGGCATTTGGGGAGCAAACCAGTGGATTGGAGAACTTCCTCTGTTTCTTTCTCAATCTTTCTTCTTTTCAAGTAGAATGAAAATAAATGCATGCAGATTTTGAAAAAAGAACAAGGAGAGGCTACAAGCAGAAAAGGCAGCTAAAATCTTATTTCTGTTATCCACACATTAACTTGTAAGGGCTAGATCTGATGGGAACAGTGCGACTAGTGATATTTATAAGACAGAGGGTTACAAAGAGTGGCAGGCCTTGGTAGGTGATCAGATTTGAGCAGTCAGGCAGATGAAGAAGTTTCAGCTGATATACTCATGAAGTAAAGAGAGATCAGCGGATAGTGCTGCTTCAAGGCTAGACCTCTGTGATCCCAGGAGGTCTGTGATCCCACCGGTATCACACAGTCAGCCAGAGGTGAAGCCAGAACCCACTTAGTCGATTCCAATGTTTAAACATAAGAAATGGGGATGTAGCATGAAGCAGGTGATTGTGGAGAGGCAGGTGGCTTCGGACTGAGTGTCAAAGATGCAGTTTTAGTTTTTTATTAGTGGAATTTGAAAATATTCAAATGGGGGCAAGTGCTGGGGCTTAGTAGACTGGGCCTCTGCCTATGGTGCCAGCATCCCATATGGGCACTAGTTCAGTCCCGGCTGCTCCACTTCCAATCCAGCTGTCTGCTAACGGCCTGAGAAAGCAGTAGAAGATGGCCCAAGTGCTTGAGCCTCTGCACCCGTGTGGGAGACTCAGAAGAAACTCCTGGCTCCTGGCTTTGGATAGGCCCAGCTCTGGCCATTGTGGCCAGTTGGGGAGTGAACCAGTGGATGGAAGACCTCTCTCTGTCTCTCCTTCTCTTGGTCTGTAACTCTGTCTCTCAAATAAATCAATAATAATAATAAAAGAAAATATTCAAGTAGAAATATCTTGGAGATAGGCAAAACTTTTTTTTTTATTTTTTTTTATTTTATTTTTTTTTTGACAGGCAGAGTGGACAGTGAGAGAGAGAGACAGAGAGAAAGGTCTTCCTTTGCCGTTGGTTCACCCTCCAATGGCCGCCGCGGCCGGCGCGCTGCGGCCGGCACACCGCGCTGATCCGATGGCAGGAGCCAGGAGCCAGGTGCTTTTCCTGGTCTCCCATGCGGGTGCAGGGCCCAAGCACCTGGGCCATCCTCCACTGCACTCCCTGGCCACAGCAGAGGGCTGGCCTGGAAGAGGGGCAACCGGGACAGAATCCGGCGCCCCGACCGGGACTAGAACCCGGTGTGCCGGCGCCGCTAGGCGGAGGATTAGCCTAGTGAGCTGCGGCGCCGGCTGAGATAGGCAAAACTTTAAGACAGGAATTGGCTCTGCTCTTTCTAGTTTGTCATCTTATACAAGTCATTAAGTCCCTGAGCCTCAGTTTACTTCAGATGCAAAGAGGGTATAACATTATTACTTAACCATTGATATGAATGGATTAATTAATATTTGTAAAAGATTTGGGGCAGTACCTAATGTAAAGTAAGTGTTTTTTGGTTGTTTATTTATTTATTTGAAAGGGAGAGCTAGAGAGAGAGATGGAGAGGCAAAGAGAGAGAAAGCTTCAATTTGGTGCTTCATTCCCCAAATGGCCACAATAGTCCAGGCTGGGCCAGGCTGAAGCCAGGAGCCTTGAACTCCATCTGGGTCTCCCATGTGAGTGGCAGGGTCCCAAGCACTTTCTGCTGCTTTCCCAGGCACATTAACATGGGACTGGATCAGAAGTAGAACAGCCAAGACTCAATTAAATGCCCAAATACAATGCTGCTATCAGAGGGATGGCTTACCCCTATTTAGTTGTTTTTTAAACTAAATAGTTAACTTGCAAGAATGAGATTGGTTTTCCATGGAGTAAAGGAAATGTGGAGAAAACTGGGAGAGAATTTAGGATATTGATGTAGACTCTGTCATAGAAAAGAGAAGAGTCTTACACAGGTGAAAGACAAAGTCAAATAACACACAGGTGCAGAGAAAGCCGAAGGCTTGAGAGGCCACTAGCCTCAGGAAAGAGGGCTCCCAGAGTGCATTTCAGGTGGGGGGAAACAAGGAGTGAAGTCTCACTATTGAGAACCTGGAAGCAAGGCATTTGGGTGGCTATTTTTGCAAGTTGTCCTATGACCACCTTAATGGGTAACATATTCCTGGTGAATTGTTAAAAGGCCTCTGAGAACCCTGGGGTTACTGTGAAGCAGCACAGGGTTGACAGCCCCGAGGACCAAACCTTCACAGCGGCGTGCCTGGTAGTGAGTTGGATGCGGTGTGATCTGGGGAAAGACAGAAAAATTTAGGACACCCACCACCCACGCTGGGTTTTCCTTCATTGCCAATTCTGAAAATCTGAAATGCTCTCATTACATTGCATTTGTGTTCTATGGTTTCATAAACCAGTATGTTTGCTCTCCACCCGAGTATATGTCATAATCACTCAGAAACTCAGAGAGAAGCCCCTCTGAGAGACCCACTTGCGCACAGTGGACTCAGGACTCTGAAATCACAGTCTTGAAGAATTACTCATGTGCTCCCCATTTGAAGAAGTACGCGGAATTGTTTTTCAGTATTTTCCTAGTCAAATGTTTATTCTTAAATTCCAACATAGTAAATACATTTGGGAGAATTTTCAAAGTCAGACACAATACATTTAAAAAAAAACTTTCTTTTTTTAGATTTGTTTGTTTTCATAGTCTATGTAAGGTAACTTATGAACTTTGTCATATATGCTTAAAGGCATTGCTACTGGGCAGGGAAGTAAGTTACCTAGCCAGACCTGCAGTTACTAAGCCACCTGATGCATCCCAAACTACACAGAGAAAGGACAATGGAGCAGAGACCAAATTCCGTGCTGGGGAATTTTAGTGTTAGGGTGTAAATTACTTTGTTTGGACTGGCACTATCCCAACAGGAATATAACATGGCCCACAAAGGCTAGCCACATACTTAATAGTACATTTTCTTCACGGCAAGCCAGATTTTACAAACGGAAAAGCCAACAGGTGAAATAGATTTTAATAATAGAGATCTTATTTACTTTATAATATATCCAAAGTATCATTTTAACATGTCATCGACATAAAAATCACTAACAAGTTATTTTTCATCGTCTTTCTCTGTGCTGTCTCTAAAGGGCGGTGTGTGTTTCACACTTCCAGCACTCAGACCAGACTACCCACAATTTCAAGCACTCACAGCCACACGGGGCTAGTGGCTGCCACAGCAGACAGTGGAGCTTTGAGCCAAAAATACACTGCTTCGGTCCTTTTTTTCAAGGGCAGGTGGACAAATAGAGCCCTCCAGCGCTGCACGGCTTGCAAGCAACAACTTGAAACAGTGGCTTTCTACCCCAGTCAGGGCTGGGACTTTTGTGATTTTGGTCTTGAGTTAAGGCTGGGCATTTTAGAAGACCTGTCAACCTGAAACTGAAACGGGGATGCGGTGCACTCTTGAGTTACAGGAATGCTGTGCGCCGTGTTTTCCCAGAGAAAAGCATTTCTTTCAGGTTGCAAAAAAAAATTTTTATGTAACTCGTAGTATCTCTTCCTTGGATGGATCCATTATACTTATTCAAAGCGTTCGAGCAGGGTGGTGGGCATTATCTTTGGCAAAGGTCATTCGTACGCTCAGGGATTTCACCGATTTTTAAAATTTGCCTTCTCCCAGGAACGCTGTCGACCTTTCCTAAAGAATGCCAGGGTTCGTTTCCCGACCTCGCCAGCTTCGTGCAGCGCGCGGAAGGCGCGGGCTCCCCCCGCTTGCGCCCGTGCCCTGGCAGCTTCGTGGCTCCGGGCAGATGGAGTTTCCGGCCTGCGCTCCGCGGTCGCCGGGTCAGTCGCCCGCTCTCCTCTCTCTCCTGCGGTCGGAGTCCCGGGAAGAGCACGCCGTCGGCGGGAGGATCCGGAGGGCAGTTCAGCGCGGCGTCCACACCCTCCTGGCCCGCCGCTGCTGCGTGCCAGACCGGGCGGCGGGCGTCTGGGCCGGGCGCCGCAGCCCAGCGCGTGGGCCCTCCCCCCGGGGTGGTTTCAGCGCAGAAGGTGGAAATGCGGAAGTTTCCAGGCCGGTCTGACAGATGAGGCTCGCGCCGGGCTCGGCATGCGCTCCAGCGGCTCTGCGGCGCGCCGGGCCCCCGCTCTCCTCACCCCGCGACCCTAGAGGGCACCAAGCCGCCGGCGGCCATGGCCACGCTGCCGAGCGCCGAGCGCCGCGCCTTCGCGCTCAAGATCAACAGGTAAGACGCGCTTCGCTGCGAGGGAGTCCGCGGCCGCACTGCCCGGCCCGCAGAGCGCCAACCTCTAGGCGGCTGCGGAGCGGTAGCCGGCGCGTCCCTGCGAGTCCGCGGCAGGGCGCGCCTGAGCCCCGAGGCTGCCGCGGTGGAGCCGCCGAGCGCGCGACGACCCGCGCGCTGCGGGCTCAGCCCCGTCTTGGCTGAGAGTAGCCGCCTTCTCGGTTGTCTTCAGCCATCCGTGTCCCTGCTCGGAACCCTCCACCGCACGTCGTCCGCGCGGCCCTCAGGGCTCTGACAGGTGGCCCGGAGGGTGAGGCGCGCGGGGTTAGCCGGGTTGGGCGCGCCACGCAGGTTCTCAGGCGTTGAGAGTGGAGAGAATGAAGTGGCTGCGAGGAGAGCTTTGCTTTGAGAGGCAGCAGCTTCAAGACTTCTGATGTCCTGAGTAGGGCTCTTCCCCCTCCCCACCCCCACCTCGTTTTATTATGCCCAAAAAAAAGTTTGGCTCCTGTAACATCGCTATTTTTAATCCCTGGTCCAGAAAAGCCATGGAGTGGAAAAAGTGATTTTTAAAATAATTCTCCATTTCAATAAACAAAAAGGAATGCCTGTGGCTGGCATTTTTGGAGCTACAGCCCTCCAGCAAGGGACTAAGGTCTCAGGGCTCCCAGCTTCCCGTCCAGTTCGCAGTCAGAATTGCACGTGTATGGAAGCGCAGACACTGTGGAACGTTCTCTGCACAGGTGCTCTCACTGCAGCTTTTCCTCCACTGAAAACTGCCGACAAGCATTTCGGGGCAGCTGTGTTTTGCCCGGAGAAGTCCAAGCTATCTGGTTAAAAGATAACGTGAAACTAATCCTGGGTCTGCAGCGCTAGGGTCTGTTAGTGTCCTTTTCGCTGAGTCTGGGGAAGGCTGGTGTCACCTGCTTCGTGCTGCCGGTGTCCAGAGATTTGAGCTGTAACGAACTAGAAGTCCCGCGAAACTAGGCGGTAAGGACTTCCAGGGGGCATACTGAGCTTTACTGGAGCGCTTATTTCCACCTGCTGTGTAGCTGGGAGCAACATCTCCCTCACCTTCGTGTTTCTTCATCCACAACATGACTTTAATTATTAATGTGTCCTGGATGTTAACGCTGAAGGCCTAAAGGCACTGGTCCGAAGCCATCAAGTGCGTCAGGGAGTTTTTCCCGCGTTGGGTTTCCTGGTGGTTACATGCTAGGAGGGGCAATCCATTTGGGGAACATGGGGAAATCAGAAGTCACTGGTGGTTTCGCCACGTGTCATGGCCACTTCTCCTCCAGGCCTTGTCCCTGTGGATTTGGAGTCCGGAAGTGTGGGTTAGAAGAAGGATGTTGCAGACTGTGGGCTTGATCTGGGGGAGCGAGCAGCACCAGGACTGATCTCTGAGGCAATCTTGCAAGCAACTCGGATTCCTGTGGCCGAAGGGTTAAGGAGAAAGGCCCTGTGTGGAATCAGTTCTGCTTGCAGGTTGGCGCTGCTACAAACTGTGACGCTGGCCATGTCATTTAATTTCTCTAGACTTTCGTTTCTTTGTATGTCAGATGCCTCCTAGGACTGTTTAGAGGATTAAGTGAAATGATAGGTACAAAGTGCTGATAGTGCGTGGCTCACAATGAGTGTTAAAGAAATGTTGGCTTTCACCATCAGTCTCGTCGTCATTTCCATCATCACCATCTTGGTGCTGTTGTTGAGAGCTGAAGTCAGAGTTCTTTCCCCAGGGAGGCCAGAGTGGACTGGGTTCAGAGACGCCAGTGGCTGGTGGGGCCGATGTGCTGCCTTCCAGTCCGGTGCCGAGAACACCAGCCACACTCCATGGAACAGAATGTGTGATGGAGCCTGACCAAGAAGGACCCACATATGTTCAAGAAGATAAAAAGTGTTCCCTAACCCTCAGCCCTGAATAGAGATGGGCTATTTCTGTTGCTAGAGTTCTATTTTCCCTCTTGAAGCATTGTGTTTTGTATGGAAGAGTTATACTAAGGAGCTTGGCAGAAGTTAGTGTTTAGAGGAATGGATTAATGAAAATTTGTTAATATTAGAATGCATCATTTATTGATCATTTACTATACCCCAGACACTGTGTTATATCCTTAATGGATTATATCACTAAATTCTCACCAAAGTCCTGTGAGACACAGGTGAAGTTTCATGTGGAAGAGGACAGCGAAGCTTGGAGACATCTGTGCACAAGGCTGGGTGGTTTGTTCAAGGCTATGCAGCCAGCAGTGGCAGAGCTGTGACTGCAAACTGTTCCAAACACTGTGCTCTTAACTGGGCTCCTGCTGGTGTGATCCATGTAGCTGAAAAATTTCCTTTGAAAGCAATTATTATTATTTTTCTAAAGTCATCATTTCAAGAGCAGCACTGACAAAATTGTTCTGTTTCTGATCTATGTTTAAGATAAAACAGGCAAAAAATGTGCTTTGTCATTTTTAAGGTGCAAAAGAAAATATTTTCCTTGCATGCCTATGTAGTAGTTTTTAAATTACTTGTTCATTTCAATTAATTAGATCAAATTACAAAAGTAAGATAGTAATAAAATATGACCATTAGTGCATTAAGTGCGTGTTCATGGCTTCTCACTTTTCTGGTTAGGATGATATAAACAAACCCTTAAAAATAATTAACACCAGTGTGCTTCCTATTAATGAAATAGTCAGAGCTGATATATCTAAAACTGCGCTTACAAAGAGCTCTTTCTACATGAACCTCAAGAAGGAGTGAGCAGACTCTTACAGTCCAGGAAGAGAGCCCCCCACTGTTTGTACATTCTGTGGCTTCCTGCACACAGCATTGCCTGCTTCAGGAGCAGTGCCAAAGCCAAAGAGGAACCTGCCACCGCCCTCCATGACTGCCCGTGTTCTCTTGTGCCCCTACAAAACCTACAATCTACTGTTGGAGATCTTTGGGTCCACTTGCTTTGATCACCCAGCCTGACTGTGTAACTTGTTACAGTGAAGCATTTCTCTGGAATCCACAACTCAGGAAGATGTAAGAAAAAGACCCACCCCTGAGCTTTTCTGAGTTAGAAAAGTGAAATTTGATTTCTCCTAAGTGTTATGTACTTGTGTTCATTTCAGTTTAGTAGTTGGTGAACGACTAGATGTTAATTAGGCAGTTCATAATAACGTCTGTGCTTGGGAGTTCAGGCACTGCTGCATTAAATGTCATATTACAGTCCTTATAGGCACACCTAGTCTTGTTAGTTTCCTTCCTTCCTTCCTTCCTTCCTTCCTTCCTTCCTTCCTTCCTTCCTTCCTTTCTTCCTTCCTTCCTTCCTTCCTCTCTTCCTTTTCTTTCTTTCTTTCTTTCCTTTTACAGAGGATAAAATACACTACTAATACATTGAAAATTCATTAAATAAAATCTTGGTTTATTTCCAACACAAAATAGGTCTAGGTCTTGATCAAATATTAAAGTAAGAACCTTGGAAAAGTAGAGAGTATAGAAAAAGCATTAATGATTAGTGTTGGAATCCTGGCTGCTCTACTTCCAATCCAGCTCCCTGCTAATGTACCTGGGAAAGCAGTGGAAAATGGCCCAAGAACTTGGCCATCCACGTGGGAGACCCAGATGGCTCCCGGCTTCGCCCTGGCCCAGCCATAGAAGTTGTGTCCAACTGAGGAGTGAACCAGTGGATGGAAGATCTCTCTCTCTGTAAAGCTGCCTTTCAAATAAAGAAATAAATCTTAAAGGAAAAAAACAAGGTACTAAGAAAAGAGGATAGAGTTACATAGAGATTGCATTCAAGAGCAACCCTGATAATTTTGGGCATTAAGGGCCAGAACAGGAGGAGGTGTAGAGGCTTCCTGAGAAGTGCTAACTAATTCTGTGTGTGGAGATAATGCACACATGAAAACGTGTGTGCTCACACATACAAATGTGACTCTGCAGTGGAAACAGTGCTGTCTTTTAGCAGCGAGGTTGACAGGTTGGAGGAAGTAGTGGTGCTTTCGGGAATTGCTTCATTTGTGTGATACGTTCTACACCAGAGTCCAACAGAGAGTCACAGGCAATTGAACTCGAAATATTTGGTCTTTCATGCTTGTTTCCTTCTAGAATCTTGGTAAATCTCTATTTGAACTGCATGCACCTAGTGGTACTTCCAGAACACACATATTCTGTGAGGATGAAGTTTTCTTCAGTGGGAGCTTTTTGAGCTTCAGCAGTATTTGTGAAGCTAGTGTTTATTACTTCATGGGCCTGTGGCAAGAAAATATAATAACATCATGTGATTATCTAGGGAAAGAAGTAGAGCTCAGGGGACCAGGTCTCCTGTCTCAATTCCTCATAGAGAGCCAGAGGTGGAATGAGATGGTGTTAGAAACACCTGCGGCGGGTCTTTTTGCATCCCATATCAGAGTACCTGGATTCAATTCTTGGCTCTGGCTCCTGGCTGTAGTTTCCCACCAGTGCAGACCCTGGGAGGCAGCAGTGTTGGTCCAAATAATTGGGGTTAACCCATGTAAGAGACCTGGGTTGAGTTTCCAGCTCTGCACTTCAGAGCATTTGGGAGGGAAGATTTTTTCTCTCTCTTTATCTGCCTTTCTCTGTCACTCTGCCTTTCAAATAAATTAATAAAAACTTTAAAAAAATCATGATCAACTCTCCATGCAAATCAATGTAGCTCTGCCTTACAATTTACCTAGATATATGATGATTCATTGAGTTAATTCTCTATTATTGGATATTTGGAAATGATTCAGTTTTTCACAATAACGTATAGAGCTTGATAGAACAGTCTCATATTTATATGTCTGTGCTAGTGCACACACCTCTTTACAAATGTCTTTTTTGTGTTGTTTTTGTTTATTTGAAAGGCAGGGTAACAGAGAGATATAGATAGATAGATAGATAGATAGATAGATAGATAGACAGACAGACAGACAGATCATCCATCCATGGTTTACTCTCCAAATGGCCACAACAGGAGCCCAGAATTCCATCCAAATTTCCCAAATGGGTGGCAGGGATCCAACTGCTTGAAATATCATCTGCTGCCTTACAGAGCGTGCATTAGCAAAAGCTGGAATTGGAAGCAGAGGTGGGACTTGAACCCAGACAGAAATGGTAAATCAGCTGTGCCATAACACTGGCAACCTATAACTTTGTGATGGTAGAGCTTTGAGCCAAAGAAAAGAAATGTTCTTCAAGCTTTTGACTGCCTAGAATGGACTCCTAGAAGCGTTATATCTATTTATGCTCCCACATGACCCTAAGAACACTCATTTCCCCTCATCACCTACTGCCAGACCCTGCCGTGGGCTCTGTCCTCTTTCAAATCCTGACCCCTTTTCTTCAATGTCTCTAACCTCTTCCTGTTTAGCTTTTGTCCTAGGTTGCTGAGTGACCACTGATGTCATTCTTTAGGGATTAAAATAGTTATGCATTCCTCCTTTTTTGTTTGCTTTATATTTGATGGAAGATGGTGATAGCCTCTATCTTTTTTACTGTCTGCCCTGTTCCTTGAACAAACTTACTGATAAAGGTACTAGACTATTCAGACAACTTCTTTCTTTACAGATTCTTTTGTAAAATCTAGTTGTCAGACCTTGAACTTACTTTGCTTAATCCATTCTAACTTTCCTCAGGGGGTGTAATCCCAGTGGCCAATAGAAAACCAGAATCCCTTTCTACTCCAACGTGAGGTTCCAGATTACATAAATCACCATATGTTTTCTCATGTGGACGAGAAAATAGAGATTATGGATTTATTTCATACTTTCTTCTGGTATTAGCTTTTGGGGCTAATCTAACACAGTAGGGTCACTGTTCTCAGGAACCTCAAAAAACCTCACAACGTCTGTCTTTCTTATCACTCAAGGGAGAAATTTCATTGTTCTCCTATAGTAGATACCAACAATACCAATAATTAAACTGCACTAGATAAATACAAAAATCTATTAAACTCCTCTCTCTTTCTCACATATCAAGATAAGTTAGGCTTGTAAACTCGTCCTCGTTGGTTCATCCACTCACTCCAGCTAGTGAGGATTAATATGTGGTGCTATGCAGGATCCTGTAAATACAAAGACAAGCAAGTAATGGGCATTGCGAGCGTGGAGATTAGGCCACAGTTATGTACTGTTAAAGGAGGGAGTGTTCCCTTGCCTCCTAGCCCTTTAAGCTGGGTGGTTTGTGTCTTCAAAGCAGTCATCAGTTCTCGTCTCCTTTCTGCACCCTCAGAAGTGAGCACTATCAGAAAGTTGTGCTTTGAGGGTGTGTGTGCATGTGTGCAGGTGCATATCCGTGAATAGCATATTGCACAGTTTCTGGAAAAAGACAACGTCATTAGCATTCAAGCAAGCCTAGTAAGTTAAGTAATATCATTTTGAGTTAAAGATAAATTGTAACAGTAAAATAATGGAGCTGTTTTTTAAAACACTTCTTCAAATAACTCTAAGGGCAGTTGCAAAGAAGAGCTACAAAGTGATTTCAGGAAGACAACTTTATTAGGATAAATTGAATGGTGCTACTCATGTGAAATGATAAGGAACAAGTTGTTTAGATGTGTGCATTCTGGTCATTTTTCCCAATCACTCCAAACATTACAGGCCCCTTACTCACTTCCTGGGACAGGCAGGAAGTCTTTCAAAAAAACAAATTTTCTCCCTCGGATGAATGTACCCAAGATTGGTATTTGACCTGAGATAAGCCCTTGAGTTGGTAAAATGTTTATTTTAAAATAGATGGTTTCATTTATTTTGAATTTTTATTTTTTATTTATTTTCATCTACTTGAAAGGCACACACACACACACACACACACAGGGAGATACAGAGACCTTCCATCTGCTACTTCACTCCACAAATGCTACAAAAGCCAGGGCTGGGCCAGGCCAAAGACAGAAGCCTGGAACTCCATCTGGCCTATGTGGGTGGCAGGGTCCCAAGCATTTGAGCCATCATCTGCTTTCTCCAAGTGTGCACATTAGTAGGAAGCTGAATGGGAAGCAGAGTAGGTGGACTCAAATAGGCATTCTGATGGAATGCAGATGTTGCAAGCGGCAGATTAACCTGCTGCACCCCAACTCCCACTCCATATATATGGTTTGAAAAGCATGGAATAAAGATTTTGTCTCATTGCCTGGAGATGTAATTAGGAAGTACATGTATTAGCACAACAAAGGGTGGCATTTGCTCAGATGTCTTTTATTTATTTATTTATTTATTTATTTTTTGACAGGCAGAGTGGACAGTGAGAGAGAGAGAGACAGAGAGAAAGGTCTTCCTTTGCCGTTGGTTCACCCTCCAATGGCCGCCGCGGCCGGCGCGCTGCGGCCAGCGCACCGCGCTGATCTGATGGCAGGAGCCAGGAGCCAGGTGCTTTTCCTGGTCTCCCATGGGGTGCAGGGCCCAAGCACCTGGGCCATCCTCCACTGCACTCCCGGGCCACAGCAGAGAGCTGGCCTGGAAGAGGGGCAACCGGGACAGAATCCGGCGCCCCAACCGGGACTAGAACCCAGTGTGCCGGCGCCACTAGGCGGAGGATTAGCCTAGTGAGCCACGGCGCCGGCCCTGCTCAGATGTCTTAGTGTGGGCCTTGTGGACTTGGTATGACCAGGTGGCTGGACTTGATTCTCCCCTTTTGTTAAGGGGGCATATCCCTTATAGCACCATAGCTCGAATCAGACCAGCTGGAAAGAATGGCTGTGGGTAGAAACGCTTTTCCTCCACTGTCTGCCTCCCTTTGTTGCCGCACCAGGCCATAGCCAGCACCCAGCAAGCAGCTGCTTTGGTCCGACTGTTTGATCATCTGTACTTGGCCCTCTGCTGTGTAATGGGAGCACATGAGAGAAGCCAGGCTCTCAACACAAAGTTACTACTGGGCTCCATGATCCACTAGCCAGGCAAAATGGACTTCTTAACAGTTACTACTCATCATACAATCATACTACTCATACATACTACTCATCATACATCATAGTGTATTTTCCATTCACACTAGAATGACATTCTGCTTTGCCTTTTGCTAGTAGAAAAAAACAGGTTCAGAGCCCACTGACAGTGCAGGAGTCCTTAAGCAAATGGTGTTTCTTTTTTCTTTCTTTCTTTTTTTTTGACAGGCAGAGTGGACAGTGAGAGAGACAAAGAGAAAGGTCTTCCTTTTGCCGTTGGTTCACCCTCCCATGGCCGCCGCGGCCGGCGCACTGCGGCCAGCCCACCGCGCTGATCTGAAAGCAGGGGCCAGGTGCTTCTCCTGGTCTCCCATGGGGTGCAGGGCCCAAGCACTTGGGCCATCCTCCACTGCACTCCCTGGCCACAGCAGAGAGCTGGCCTGGAAGAGGGGCAACCGGGACAGAATCCGGCGCCCCGATCGGGACTAGAACCCGGTGTGCCGGCGCTGCAAGGCAGAGGATTAGTCTAGTGAGCCGCGGCACCGGCGCAAATGGTGTTTCAAGGCAGGGTGCCCATCTATTCTTGGTGGGGGTAAAACTAATGCCTCCCTGTTGACATTCGGGTGGGCATGCTTCACCTTCTGATATCTTGCTTTCTTTTCAAATCTACCTATTCTCACCGTATCCCATTAGAAGAGGTGTCTAAGTTATCTGCTGTATTGTGTTCCCTATCCAGTAATTCCAATCAAATCCACAAGATTGTTTTAGATTGCCAGGCATTATGGCAGGTTAACAAATAGTGTGTGCCCTCAGCATGAAGGCTGGAGAGCGGAGGGTAATGTGAGTATATGAGCTAGAGACTCTAGCTGGTGACAGTGGTTGAGTGGCTGCTTGCATGTTAAGGGCTGGAATGGCAGAACTGAGCGGGGGCAGACGCTCGCAGCCCTGGGGTAGGGACACTGAGGAGGTGAGGCTTCAGCCAGGCCCGGAAGGACAGGGTGGTAGCCGACAGCTGAGACTGATCTGGTGGGAAAGCAAGCTTGCCCTGTGCCGTAGGGACTAGAGGGCATTCCTTGAGAGCTGCAGTCGTCCTAGTGCCAGGCACTGAGATCTGGGATAAGGCCCAGGGGCTGGGGATGCCAGAAAGGGGCCTCCTCTGCACACATTTCCCAGGGAGCAGCTGGACACATCACACGCATAGATCGCAGCCTACTGTGTGCCCAGCACAGTTCTAACGTGGAAATTGAGCTATGAATCAGACGAGGGTCTTGTTCTAAAAGTTTATTCCAGTAGGGAGACAGTAAAGGAATAACTCAATAAACACAAGAGGAAATAGCAGGAAAAACAATTGCTGTGTGGAGTACAAGAAACGGCTGAATAAGGGGCCAGCGGCTTTGCATAGGATGGCCCAGGAAAACACTTGGAGATATAACCCGTGGGCAAGACCAGGCAGGGGGAGCAGCGAGTGCTGTGGCCGAGGCAGGAAGCAGTCTGGCAGGCTGGAGGACAGTGGGGGGGCGGGGGGTTGGTGTGCTCAGTGCATGAGCCGAGAGGAGTTAAAGGGAGAAGTCTGGAGAGACCCAGTCTCACAAAGGCACCACAGGCAAGGGAAAGGTTTAAGTGTTATTCTAATGCAGTGGAGTGGTTTTTGGAGCTGGGGTGTGATGGGACTGACTGGTGTTTAAAAGATTAGGCTGGCTACTACTGTATATAGAAGCAAGGCGATAGAGTGAGGATGCCAGCTGGGAGGTAGCACTGTATCCCAGGATAGGTGATACAGGTGATGGTGGCAAGACCAGAGAGCTGAATGGAGACACACACACACACACACACACACACAGAGGTGGGGGGAGGGAGGGAGAGACAGAGAAAGAGGGAGAGAAGCAGACAGCTGTGGGATACGTTTCGGAGCTAGGGCTGACAGATTAAATGTGGAATGGTGAAAATGAGAGAACAAGAGAAATCAGGGTACCTCCATGGTTGAAGTTGTGTTGTGAGTGAATATGCCTTTAACAGAAATAGAAAAGACTGGAGGAAGAGCTGCCACCTTTAGGATGAATTGAGAGGTTAATTGGGGACATATGAAGTCTAAGATACTTACTGACATTCAGATGGAATTACATACTATGCATTGTATTTAGGAATCTGAGACTCAGAGAAATCAAAGTTAGCTACTTAAATTTGGAAGTTATTATCATACAGAGTGCATTTTAAACTCAGAATGAAAGGAAAATATTGAAATGGTAAGTTAACAGCCACAAAGCTATATGTATAGCATAGGATCATTTTTATTAAATATACATGTTCTCATATTGTTCTCAGTAGATGAGTAGAGCAATACATTTTATGGGGAAAGGACCAGAAAGACACAGACACCAACATATTATGAGTGTTTATTTGTACGTGGGGTATGGATATATGTATGCATGTATGTGTATCCTCTAAGTTTTCTTCCAAGAGTATTTTTGTAATTAGGAAAAGTAATAGTTATAATAATGCCAAGATTTCCATCCTAGAAAAGTGGGTTAAAGACATTGTCATGAGAAACTATGAAAATTGGGTATTGAAGTTGGTTTTGGAAGGATAATTTTGTACTTCCTGTATTAAGGTTTTGTTTTAGAAAATCTAGTAGACTGCACATTTTTCTTTTAAAGATTTATTTATTTGAGAGGTAGAGTTATAGACAGATACAGGGAGAGACAGACAGAGAGATCTTCCATCTGCTGGTTCATACCACAAATGGCTGCAACTGCTGGAGCTGGGCCAATCCAAATCCAGGAGCCAGGAGCTTCTTCTGAGTCTCCCACATGGGTGCAGGGGCCTAAGCACTTGGGCCGTCTTCCACTGTTTTCACACCATAGCAGAGAGCTGGATCGTAAGTAGACAGCTGGGACTTGAACCGGCACCCATTTGGGATGCTGGTGCCGCAGGCAGAGGCTTCATCTCCACCACAGCGCTGGGCCCAGACTGTACAGTTACAAATATTTACACATAGTTGCTTTCCCTCTCTGGGGCAAGATTTTACTTGTTGCCTTGTAGAAGGTAACCGGTCACTTGAAAGAGAGGCTGTAGAGCCATCCCTGGGCCCGGCCTAGTGGTTTCCCTATTCTGTACGAGCAGCAATGTTTCACTCATCTGTCAGCCTGCATCCTGGAGCAAAGCACTAAAGTAAAGGCCTATGAGGCCTTTCTGTAAACCTCTAAGACTTGGAGGCTCCTTGTGAGCACAGCATACCCTAGCCTAGCCTGACTGATCTGGTGGAGCATAAAATATGTCACATTTCTATTGAGCAGCTTGAGGTGTAGGCTTAGGGTAGAAAACACTAACCAGAAGTCATCTGTGGAGCAGGGGGTGGGGTGGGGGACTGGGGAGTGGACACATTTTCTGGGAGGAACAGCATGGTGGGAAGAGCAAATGAATGGCTTGTGAAAAGGTCACTGCCAAAGGTCACAGTACAAGAGGGAAGAGCTATAAAGAGAGGAGGAAGTGCTTGTCCACAGTGTGGCAGATGGCTGTAGTAGCAGAAAAAGCAGCCAACGGGGCACTTACAAGGGTCAGATGCCTTATTATGTGGGAAAAGAGCCACTGGATTTCTCTTGAAAACGAGTCCTGAGAACTTCGGCCGCAGCAGTTTTGGTGGAGTTGTGGGGAAGGAAGTCGGATTTCTTGAGGTTATGGAGGGAGTTGCTGTAGAGGAAAGAGAGGAAGCTCTTGCAGACCCCTCCTTGAAAAAGTCTCCGTGAGGCAGAAGAGAAGTGGGACAGTGGTAATCAGAGGCTCTCTAAGGTTGTGGCTTTTCCAGAGACTTGGCACACGGTGTTGAACAAGGATGCTCTCCCCTTAGGAAGAGTGGGTTTTAGTCCTATAAAATCTCTCTTAACTTGTGGGTAAAGTTATTTGGAATACGTGGTGCTGTGTAACATGTAAAAGATTTTGCTTTGTACTGGCATTCAGGCATCTAACAGTAGGGGTGGATGTCTGGTGCCGTGGATAGGACACCACTTGGGACACCCATATCTTATATCACAATGTCTGGGTTCAAGTCCTGGCTACACTCCCAATTATAGCTTCCTCCTGCACACCATGGGAGGCAGCAGCTGATGACTCAAGTAGTAGAATCCCTGCCACCTACATGGCAGATTGAATTCCTGGCTCCTGGTTTCAGCCTTGCCCAGGTCTGTCTGTTGTGGGCATTTGGAGAGTGAACCAGCAGAAGGGAGATATCTGTCCATGTTTGTCTCTCTGCCTTCCAAATAAATAAAATTTTAAAAATTTATAACAATAGTAAAAGATTTTATTTAGATACCATCTTCATTGGAGATCTTTTTTAAAAAAAATTATTTGAAAGAATGAGTGACAGAGTAGCAGGGAGGGAGGCAGAGAGAGAGAGAGAGAGAGAGACATACCTGATCATCTATTGGTTGTTCACTTCCCAAATGTCCAAAACAAGCCAGGCTGGGCCAGGTTGAAGCCAAGAGCTGAGAACTCCACCCAAGTTTCTCATGAGTGTGGCAAGAACCTAAACACTTGGACTATCATCCACTGCCTCTCAGGCAAATTAGCAGGAAGCCGGGTCATAAATGCAAAATGTCTGGCACTGGAACGAGCATTCTGGAACAGCAGCTCACCTGGCTGCACGGTGACACCTGTGAAGCTCTCAATCACACTGTCATCTTTAAAGATTTTGTTATTTTTAAACTTATCTTCATGTTTGAAACAGAAAAATTATAGGAAAGAATGCTTTTTAAAACATTTTATTTATTTGCTTTATTTGAAAAGCAGAGACAGTGTGTGTGGGAGGGTGTGGGCAGAGAGAGAGAGAATCAATCTCCCATCCACTGGTTCACTTCCCAAGTGCTCACAATAGCCAGGGCTGGGCCAGGCTGACACCAGGAGTCAGAAACTCAATTTGGGTCTCCCATGAGGGTCACAGTGACTCAAGTACTTGAGTCATCATCTGTGGCCTCCCAGGATGTCCGGTGGCAGTAAGCTAGAACGGAGAGCAGAGCTAGGACTCAAAACCAGAGCTCCAATGAGATGCAGGCATCCCAAGCAGTGTGGTAATCACTGTGCTGGATGCCTGCCTGGGAACAGGTACTTTGATGGCTATATTTTGCTGTTTGAAAACCACTTGTTATGGGCTAAATGGTGTCGCCTCTCAAGATTCCTGTGCCCCTAGTTCTTGTGAATGTGATCATATTTGGAAATAGTTTCTTTGCATATGTCAGCAAGTTAAAATGAGGTCACACTGGATTAGAGTGGGCCCCACATTACATTCCCTGCTATCCTTATAAAAGAGACACATAGAGACAACCACATGAGGACAGGGGCAGAGTCTGCAGTTAGGCAGCTGTAAATCAAGGGGCATAAGGGACAGCAAGCAGCCGCCAGAGCTAGAAGAGGCAAGGAAGGATTATTCTTAGCACCTTTGGGGGAAACGTGACCATGCTGACATTTTGACTTCCAGATATGTTAGAGAATAAATTTGTGCTTTAGGCCATGCAGTTTGTGGTAATTTGTTGTCGCAGTCCTAGGAAACTAATGTACCATCCACAAGTTATTGATTTAAACAACAGTAATTTGCTGTTTTTCATGATTCCAAGCATTTTGGGTTGGGTCGGGTGGACAGTTCTGGTCTTCCTGTGGTCATTCCCATGGCTGCAGTTAGCTGATGGCTCAAGTGAAGCTGTAGGGTCGACAGTGGCCTCACTCACAGGCCCAGGGCCTTGGTGCTCACTGTCAGCCAGGCCTGATCCTCTTCCCGTGATCTCCCATTATAATGCAGCCTTGCTGTGCTTTTTTACATCCTTTCTCAGAGCATGAAAGTGGAAGTTGCAAGGCTTCTTGAGAGTTGAGCTCTATGAGGTCATGCCCACCGTATTCACTGATGAAAGCACGTCATAAAGCTACTCAGCTTCAAGCAGTAGGAAAACAGACTCGACCTGTTGATGGGAGAAGCTGCTAAGTATATGACCACTTAAAATATTTTTTAATTTATTTGAGAGAGAAAGAGAGAGCGAGAAAGAGAGAAAGGAAGTCTGGTTCCTGGTTCACTCGCCAAATGCCTGCCATGGCTGAGACCAAAGCTGGGAGCTGGTGACTTAACCATCGTACTCTGATGTGGGATGCAGGCATCTGAACTGGTAGCTAAGCAGCGTCCCTATTTGGCCATTTTATCTGCCGCAGCATAAGCCGAAGGTCATCTTGTTCCCTGCTCCCATCACAATACCTATTTCATTAGCTGAGAAACTGAGAACAGATTAAACTGCCTCCTTCAAAATTGCCAAGTGAGTCACACTTTGTCCGAGACCAGCCCATGGAAGACAACTCTCAAGTGTCTGGAAGAGCTAAACACGGCCCTGCCTGGAGGCAGGTGAATGGAGTTAATACCTTCTTGAGTTTCTCTTAAATCTCATAATTACATGGATGGAGCCCAGATGGCAGAGCTGTCTGGTCCAGAGATGAAGAAGCAGTTTGAGAGTCTCAGAGAGAAGGTGCCTGAAAATTGCCATGTGTCACTCAAAGGAGGACATAGGACTCAATTGATTGACTAGGCAAAAGGCCAGCTAACACATGAATTTCCGGAGTCACCAGATGAGCTTAGAAATTTAATGACTGCTGCAGTCCTGTGTCTGCTCTGGGATGGGAAGAATTAAAAAGGAGTTGAAGAAGTGAAGTGGGTGGGGACATAGACTGACATGCCAGGAAGATGTGTGCTGTGGGCAGTCTTGGGTCACTCCAGTATTAGCACTGTTTATAGGTGCAGTAAGTAACAGTCAAACCATGAGGTGGCTTGAACAAATTAGGGGTTTATTTATTTTCCCTTACATAATAAGAATTCCAGTGGCTGATAGTTCAGGTCCAAGGTGCCCCTGGAAACTTGGGTTCTCTGTGTCTGTCTGTCTCTTCTTTTGCATGTGGCTTCAACCTCATGGTTGTAAGATGGCTCCTGGAAGTTGGTACATTGAATTTATAGCAGAGACAGAAAGAAGCAGGAAGGCAAAAAGAGACATGCCAGCTGTTTGCTCCCTCCAGAAGTTTACATGAGTTTTGTTACCTCTTTGTACAAGGGAGGTTGGCAGATGTGGTTTGTATTAGCCCAGCATGTTATCCCACCCCAGTGCTCCCAGGATTGAGTTACAGTGAAAGGACTCAGGGATCCTGATCACCACTGTGGGTCTCTGAAGGAGCTTCAGCTCCTGCTGCAGCCCCCAACAGTCGTTGTGGGTATGAATTGGTGACAGAAGTTGTGTTTTGGCATCATGGCACCTCTACCCTGTTACTACTTGTAGCAGATTGTAGCTCATAGAATCCTAGAAGCCCGACCTAATGAGGTGAAATATCGGGCTGTTCCAATATTAAATCAAGGTAGGCTAGTTGTTAAACAATCCCTAGATCTCAGTTTGTTAACCCAACAAGGACTTATTTCATATTCATATCCCTCTTATGCAAGTCAGGTGGCTCTCTCTCTCTCTCTTCTCTTTCTCTCTCTTAAGATTTATTTATTTGAAAGGCAAAGAGAGAGGAATACTTCATCCACTGGTTCACTCCCCAATGGGTTTCAACAGCCAAGGCTGGACCAGGCTGAAGCCAGGAACTCCATCTGGGACTCCCACGTGGGTGGCAGGGACCCAGCTACTTGGCTTATGTTCTTGATTTTCCCAAGTGCTTTGACAGGAACCCAGATACAAAGTGCAGTGGCCAGGACTCAAATCTGCACTCTGAAATTGGATGCCAATATTGCAAAAGGTGACTGAACCTGCCTTGCCACAATGCTGCCCTCAAGTAGCTCTTTTCTAAGCAGTCACTCAGCGACCAAGGCTGCTTCCATCTCATGGCTCCACCACTGTGTGATGCTCAGGTGACTCTGCAATCATTCAGCCCGTGGCCAGAAAGAAGAAAGAGTGAATGACTGCGGATCCAGTTCTTTAAATTCCTCAACTCCAAAATAGTGCTCATGACTTGCATTCACATTCCGTTGGTGAGGACTACCCACAAGAACCATGGTCTGGAGTCAGTGCTGTGGTATAGCAGGTAAAGCCACTGCCTGCCGTGCCAGCACCCCATATGGGCACTGGTTTGAGTCCTGGCTACTCCACTTTCAATCCAGCTCCCTGCTAATGTGCCTGAGAAAGCAGCAGACAATGGCCCAAGTGCTTGGGCCTCTGTGCTCATGTGGGAGACCCAGAAGAAGCTCCTGGCTCCTGGCTTTGGATCGGCTCAGCTCCAGCCATTGTGGCCATTTGGGGAGTGAACCAGCAGATGGAAGACCTCTCTCTCTCTGTCTCTACCTCTCTCTGTAACTCTTTCAAATACGTACACTGAGGGCATATGTGTGGCAGCCACTTTCCAGCAGTGATGCTTCATGGTGACAAGGGAGCATTAGTGTTGGGAGGTCAGCTAGCCTTCTGTGCCACCAAGTCTCAGTCACCTTTAATTGCTGGCCACTAATTTCAGTGCATTCTGTAAGTATGCATAGGCCTGTTTGGTTTGCTTTTGGCAGATAGGTCTAAGTCACTGGGTTATGGGTGACGGGGGTGGGAACTACAAGGGAAGCAAAAGCTAAGAGTCCATCCAAAGCACCTGAGATTTTAGGTGACAGTAAGAATACCCAGGAACTTCAAAAAGTTTGTTGAAACATAGAATTAAAAGGTAAGTTTATCTTATTGCAAATACACCTCGAAATCCATGCATAGTTATTTCTTAGTGTATGTTATCCATGAACTTTTTGAAGACCCCCTTGTACAAGTTATAATTAAACCATAAGGAAGCATAGCATAGCAGCATAGCAGGTTAAGTCACTGCCTGTGATGCCGGCATCCCATGTGGGTACTGGTTTGAGTCCTGGCTGCTATACTTCTGATCCAGCTCCCTGTTAATGTGCCTGGGAAAGCAGTGGGAGATGGTTCAAGTCCTTGGGCCCCTAACCCACTTGGGAGACCCAGATGAAGCTCCTGGCTTTGACCTGGCCCAGTCCTGGCCATTGCGGCCACCTTGGGAGTGAACCAGTGGGTGGAAGCTCTGTCTCTCTGCTGCTTCTCTCTAACTCTACCTTCCAAATAAATAAAGAAATCCAAAAAAAGAGGAAGTAAAACAGTTGGTAGGAGGGAAAAAATTTAAAATCTTATTATAATTAAGGATACCAGAAATATGTGCAATTGGATGTGTTTGGAAATCCTACAAATTGATAAAGATCCGGATTGCTCATTTTTTTTATTAAAATGACCAATGTAAAATATTTTAGGAAAAGCTGGAAGGTTGAGATATTTTTAGACAAGTTCTGTGTGATTAGAATCGGTATTGTATCTGGGAGGAAACAAGAGCTTCTGATCCAAGAGACAGCAGCATTCTCTGAGGTTCACTCCCACGTGGGGAGTAACTGTGTCACAGTCCATGCTCTCCCTGAGAGGGGAATTTATGCAAGAAGCTGACTCACTTTACTTGATGTCGTTGGCTCACTTTGGGTTTGTTGGTGCCTCTTGTTTTATTTGTCTTTTAATCATTTAACAAGCTGTGAAATAGGTCCTTCTTACTGATGTCTGTAGGTGCAGTAACAAGATCATAACCACTCGGTGCAGAGAGGAGCAGTGTAGACAGAGCAGTGTAGCAGTGAGTCAGAGTCGTGGGAGGCACACAAGTCAGATTCCCATCCCAGCTCCACTGACCTCGGTGGGAGGAGCTGTCACAAGTTCTTTAATGTTCCCAAGTCTTGGTTTTCTCACCTGTAAAACAGGAATATTGGCGATAGCCAATCAGAAGAGTCAGTGAATGAATAAATAGGAAAATACTACACAAACGAAAAATCGCTAAACACACAGTGAGGAAACACCTGTACCATGGGGAGAAATGCCAGATTTCTGTCATTATTAAGTAAGGTAACATATAATTCACCTAACATAGGGTCTCATACTTGGTAGGTACTCAAAAAAGAAAAAAAAAAAACACAAAGTAAAATAAAGTGGTTGTGAGAGATGGAGAAGTGTTAGAACAACGGACAGCCCAACAACACAAAGAAGGGTTTCAATTCATTTACAAGTCACAGGGCTTATATTCAGAATTGACAGAAGTCTGTCCCCCTAAAATGCATACACACACACATTCATACACATACACACATACATACACAAACACATACACACATGGCACACTCACTCACACATACACACACACACACACCCATGGCACACACTTAATGCTGAGCTTGTAAGAAAAGAGGTATAATAGCAAAAGGAAAATTTGGACCTTAAATTTCACTAAGACCTCAGATTTTCTGAGCGCTTAAAGAGCGGTTGCTTTTTCCAAAAGGTGACTTTTATGGGAAATTCTGACAGTTATGAAAGATGACAGAGAGGACCTGAAGGAGCCACGTAAGGAATACCTGGGAAGCAAGCATCACAAATGTTCAGATGAGAGATGGGAGAGGGACACAAGTTGAGGAGCAGCAACTGAGCCTGAAGAACAGAACTTCGCGTGGGTGTTTGGCCTTGCTGGTGTGACTCAACTTAGGAGCCTGCGGCCCATATGGGAGTGCCTGGGCGTGACACTCAGCTCCAGTCCTCACTTCAGTTTCCTGCTAATGCAGACCCTGGGAGGCAATGGTGAGGGTTCAAGTGACTGGGTTCCGGCCACCCACGGGGGAGACTTTGCTGGAGTTCCCCGCTCCTGACTTCACCCAGCTCCAGCCTGCTGCCTGTGTGGGCCTTTGGAGAGTGAACCAGTGGATGGGAGCTCTCTCTGTCTTTCAAATAGATAGATAGATAGATAGATAAATATTTCAAAAGAATAGCACTATAACTATAGATTGGAGACCTGCAGACATTTTTCCTATTCTTTTCAAACATGAGGGATAGCTTCTTATTATAAAAGCTACCATATTAATTATAGAAAAAGCAACAGTGTAGATAAGCAATGTTTTGTCAGATACACACACATGCATGCTTATTTTTCTAAATCATTGGAATCATGCTTACATGCAGTTTTATAATGTACTTTGTTTAAAAATATAAACGACTTTTCAAGTCATTAAATAGTCTCATGTTATCTTTATTTTTTTCTTTTTTTTTTTAAAGATTTATTTATTTACTTGAAAGTCAGAGTTACACAGAGAGAGAAGGAGAGGCAGAGAGAGAGAGAGAGAGAGAGAGAGAGAGAGGTCTTCCTATCCATCTCCCTGCTGATAACCTGGGGAAAGCAGCACAGGGGACCCAAATACTAGGGGCCTTGCCACCCATGTGGGAGACCAGGAGGAAGCTCCTGGCTCCTGGCTTGGGCCTGGTCCAGCCCTGGCCTCTGTGACCATCTGGGGAATGGATCAGTGGATGGAAGATCTCTCCTTCTGTCTCTCCCTATCTCTCTCTGTCTCTGTAACTGTCAAATAAGTAAATAAATCTTTTTTAAAAATTAAAAAATATAGTGATCTGAAATCATTATTAGAATTGAGTCAGGTAAACTAAAGATATATTTGATTTGGACAACTATTATTAATTCCTAAGGTTCCCTGGTGGCCACTGATTTTCAAATGAACAATTTTGTGGGTAATCTTGGTCCTGTTTGAGGCCCCTTCATATGAATTACCAACATTTCCAGCTATACTCAAGAACCTATAATGTAGTTCTTGTCAGGCAATTAAATGTGTATTTTCTTACAGCAAGTAAATTAAATAAGTATACTTAGAAGATAAGAGTGCAGTAAGTGTACCTGAAAGAAACTATTAATTTGTTATACAGAATTTCATTTTCATTGCGTTTACATGCTACCTTCACTTAAATTTATGTTATATTCCCTTATTAATTTATTGATCCATTATATAACACTTATGAGCACTTACTATGTGCCAGGCTTTGGTGAGGTAGAAAGACCCTACTGTTCTGGCTGGTGTCAAGGCACAACAGGTTCAGTCTCCACTCACGATGCTGGCATCCCATATTGGAGTGCCAGTTCAAGTCCACGCTGTTCTGTTTCTGAAACAGTTTACTGCTGTATGTCTGGGAAGGTAGTGGATGACTACTTGGGTCCCTGCCATTCACATGGGAAAACCAGGTGGAGTTCCTGGCTCCTTGCTACAGCCTGGCCAGGCTGTTGTGGCCATTTGAGAAATGAAGCAGTAGTTCAAGATTGTGTTTTTGTGTGTGTGTCTTCCTCTCTCTGTGTCCTCTGCTTTTAAATAAGTAAAGAAAAAGAGGGGCCGACACTGTGGCACAACAGGCTAAAGCCCTGGCCTGCAGTGCCAGCATCCCATATGGGCACTGGTTCGAGTCCTGGCTGCTCCACTTCCAATCCAGCTCTCCGCTAATGCGCCCGGGAAAGCAGTGAGGATGGCCCAAGTGTTTGGGCTGGTGCGCTCATGTGGAGACCTGGAAGAAGCTCCTGGCTCCTGGCTTCAGACAGGCCAACCTCTAGCCACTGTGGCCATTTGGAGAGTGAACCAGCGGGTGGAAGACCTCTTTTTCTCTCTGTCTGTATCTCTATCTGTAACTTTGCCTTTAAAATAAATCTCGAAAAAAAAAAAAAAGGAAAGACCCTACTGTCATGGAAGTTGCATTCTAATGCACAAAACATGTGGTCAATAAATGAATAGAATGTCAGATCAGGCCTTAATTTCCTTATCTGTTCAATTAAAAGATAGTATTTTATTGCAGAGGGCTGTGATGAGTACTAAAAGATTCTGTGGAGATTATTTACCACAGAGGTGTTTAATAAATGTTATTTATCTTTTTTCTTAGGAAATTAGAAAGTGATTTAATATGAAGATATTAATAAATTCTGTATTCCACTATGAGTGGTTTGTATCATTTTCTGAGCCAAATTACGTAGCAGCTGCCACCCTGCAGAGAAGGGCAGCATAAGCCCTCAAGTCAGGGAGTTGTGCTGAGCCAGGTTTTCATGAGCCATTTCTTGCACACAGATGTCTTGTGTTGCTAGGGCCTCGGAAGAATCGTACCTTTGATATCTGGCTCTCAGTTTTCTGCAGAGATAATCTGTTAGGTGGTTTCTAAAGTTCCTTTCAGACCTAAAACACTTTTTCTACTCTTTTTTTTTTATTATTATTTGAAAGTCAGAGTTACACAGAGAGAGGGGAGAGGCAGAGAGAGAGAGAGTGGTAATCCATCCGATGATTCACTCCCCAATTGGCCACAACGGCCAGAGCTGTGCTGATCCGAAGCCAGGAGCCAGGAGCCTGGAGCTCCAGGTCTCCTACGTGGGTGCAGGGGCCCAAGGACGTGGGCCATCTTCTACTGCTTTCCCAGGCCATAGCAGAGAGCTGGATCAGAAGTGGAGCAGCCTGGTCTCAAACTGGTGCCCTTAAGGGATGCCAGTACTTCAGGCCAGGGCGTTAACCCACTGTGCTCAATTTGCATTCCCTCTGTGTTCCCAACCCTGGAGCTATGTTTTATCTTGTCTCCTACATTTGCCCCTAAAGCCGCAAGTGGCTCCAGATGAGCGGGAATTGGCTGCATGGTATTCTGTGGATCTCATTGCCTGAGTTGAGAAGACTCTGATTCCCAAATGTGTCTTTGACTTTACCCTTTGGAAGAGGATGTCAGTGCAAGGGACCCTTTGGTCCATAATCCCTTGTTCTCTCTAGAACTCCCTCATCACTACCCTCAAAGACAGTCTGTGGTACTACTACTCCAAATCTTATAAACTTGGTCTTTACCTTTAGCTTTCAGAATTTGTCACTATAATCCATGGAATGAAATATACTTTGCAATATCTCTTGCTGAAACAAAAGTTTCAAGAAACCATCAAGTTAATTGTACACTTGCCAATTCATTTTAGCATTTGCTATTCTATTATATTTTTAAATTTACTGGTTATATCCCACTAACTTCATCTCAGGTCATATGTTAATAAATCAGATCCATTCTTTACACACACGGAGTACTCTACCTACCACCTATCACATCCGTGACCTTTATTTCATGTGATTGCTTCCTGCTGTCCCCTATCAGCTGCCCTGGTGGGCTGTAACCTTTAGGTCTTGCTCACATTAGAGCCTTGCACATTGCAGATGTTTAATAAATATTTATTAAAATAATAAACTAATGCATGTGGCCAGATTTCCCAAGGTCTGCATGTTTCTTCCCCAGAATTCTGTCACAGTTCTCGAAGTCTAAAGTTTTTTCCCAGATGTGTGGAAGTTTGAAGCTCAAACTTGCTGGAAATACTTCCATCCACAGCCCCTGAAGTCTCCACTGGGATTCACTCCCCAGTCCATCTGTAGATGACCCATCAGAGATGGACCAGTACTTTTTAAAACATTTTAAAAAAAATATTTTATTTATTTATTTGAAAGAGTTACAGAGAGGCAGTGAGAGAGAGAGAGAGGTCTTCCATCTAATGGTTCACTCCCCAGATGGCCACAATGACCAGAGCTGTGCCCATCCGAAGCCAGGAGCCAGGAGCCTCCTCCTGGTCTCCCATGTAGGTACAGAGGCCCAAAGACTTGGGCCATCTTCTACTGCTCTCCCAGGCCATAGCAGAGAGCTGGATAGAAAGTAAAGCAGCTGGGACTTGAACCAGCACCCATATGGGATGCCAACACTGCAGGTGGCAGCTTTACCCAGTATACCACAGCGCTGGCCCCCTAAAACATTTTTATTTATTTATTTGAAAGGGAAAGTTACAGAGAAAGAGACACACACACACACACACACACACACACACAGAGGGATCTTTGATCTACTGGTTCACTCCCAAAATGACTGGAGCTTAGCCACACTGAACCCAGGAGCCAGAAGCTTCATTTGGGTCTCCCACGTCGGTGGCAGGGACCCAAGTCCTTGGGCCATCTTTGGCTGCTTTCTCAAGAACATTAGCAGGGAGCTGGATCAGAAGTGGACCAGCCGGGACTCAAACCGGCCACGTGAGGGATGCTGGCATCACAGTGGATTAATCTGCTGTGCCACAAGTGCTGGGCCCAAGGGCATTTTAAAGAAGGCTTACTGCTGCCTTAACAAGTTCTTGGGGCCAGTGCCTCTGTTCAAGGGAGCTGAAGGAAGGGCTCTCCAGGGCACATAGCAGACTCATGGAGGAAACAGAATATCTGGGTTTCATGACTGCTGGCCACTTGAGTTGGCCATGTCAGGCAAGTTTATCATTCCATACAGATACAGAAGACTGAGTTTTCCAAAGGTTTTGAATGCCCTGAATATTTTCCTTTTGACAGTTAATAAAAATATTTTCACTCTTACAGCCAAAATAGAAAAATAGTTCTGCATAAATTGTTATTCACACCTGATATGTGGAAAGAAGTGTGTTTCTGTATTTATCATACTATTAATTTAAATTCAGTATTTTCAATTGTCTATTTAAAGTCAGATAAAAAAATAAATTGCTATTTTATATTTTTTCTGTATTCAAATTTTGTGTTAATCAAATATTTTAAATAAATGAACTCATAGAATTTACTCATCTTTTCACTAAAAAGATTTTTTAATGAATTAATTTTATTTGAAAGGCAGTGTTACAGAGAAATGGATATAGGATATACAGAGAGAGAGAGAGAGAGAGAGATCTTCATCTCGTTCACTCCCCAGATGGCTGCATCGACCAGAACTAGGCCATATGAAAGCCAGGAGCCAAGAGCTTCTTTCAGGTCTCCCACGTGGTTTCAGGGACTCAAGCACTTGGGCCATCTTCTGCTTACTTCCCAGGCACATCAGCAGGGAGCTGGATCAGAAATGGGACAGCTGGGACTAGAACCAGCACCCATAAGGGATGCTGGTGCTGCAGGCAGCAGCTTAACCTGCTATGCCACATCACTGGCCCCAAAGATACTGTGTTTTTTTTTTTTTTTTTTAAAGATTTATTTATTTGGAATGCAGAGAGAGGGAGAGACACAAGGAGATCTTCCATCTGCTAGTTCACATATGAAACGGCTGCAATGGCAGGATTGGGCCAGGCCAAAACCAGGAGCCTG
Organism: Oryctolagus cuniculus; assembly: GCF_964237555.1. NCBI lineage: Eukaryota > Metazoa > Chordata > Mammalia > Lagomorpha > Leporidae > Oryctolagus > Oryctolagus cuniculus. Next base: position 162,318,672 of record NC_091432.1, read on the forward strand.
GAACTCCATCTGGGTCTCCTGTGTGGGTGGCAGGGGCCAAGTACTTGGACCATCTTCTGCTGCATTCCCAAGTGCATTTAGCAGGGAGCTGGATTGGAAGTGGAGCAGCTGGGACTTGAACCGGCACCCATGTAAATGCTGGCATTGCAGGTGGTAGCTTAACCTGCTGTGCACAACACTGGACCCCTAAAAAGATATTTTTTGACAGTAAACCTTTTTTGATGTCCATTTGTCAAACTAGTCTCATGGCGAGAAGTCTTTGTTTCAAAAGTGTGGCAGGTTCTGGGGCATAAACATTTCCAGTCAAAGTTCTAAGTATTATTACTTGTAAATTGGCTAAGAGATTTCTAGTTATTTTTCCTTGTTCTAATGCACGTTGTATTAAAACATTCACTTTTCACCTAAACTGTTAAAAAAAAAAAAAACACAGGTGGTTATGTGGTGCAGCAAGCTAAGGTGCCACTTGGGACGCCCACATCCGACTCACGACTCAGAGTGCTAGTTAAGTGGCTCCTTGGCTTTTTTTTTTTTTTTTTTTTTTTTTGACAGGCAGAGTGGACAGTGAGAGAGAGAGACAGAGAGAAAGGTCTTCCTTTGCCGTTGGTTCACCCTCCAATGGCCGCCGCGGCCGGCGCACGGCGCTGATCCGATGGCAGGAGCCAGGTACTTCTCCTGGTCTCCCATGGGGTGCAGGGCCCAAGCACTTGGGCCATCCTCCACTGCGCTCCCTGGCCACAGCAGAGAGCTGGCCTGGAAGGGGGGCAACTGGGACAGAATCCGGCGGCCCAACCGGGATTAGAACCTGGTGTGCCGGCACCGCAAAGTGGAGGATTAGCCTAGTGAGCCACGCGCCGGTCGGCTCCTTGGCTTCTGATGCAGCTTCCTACTTATGTGCCTGGAAGGCAGTGGAATATGGTCCAGGTGCTTGGGCCCCTGCACCCATGAGGGAGACCAGGGTGGAGTTCTTGGTTCCTGGCTTCAGCCTGACCCTGGCTTGTCTATTGCAGGCATTTGGGAAGGGAACCAGTGGATGAAATCTCTCTCTTCTGTGTATATTTCTGTATCTCTCTGCCACTCTGCCTTTTAAGTAGATGAAAATATACAAACATAAAAAAAGAAGCAAAGCGGAGTAAACTTCGTGTTGCAACTCTGTTACATTGAAGAAAAGGAATGTTATATTAAGCACATGACAGGGTCTGGCCATTGGTGGGGTTGGAGACCCCTGTGAGGGGAGCTTCCGGAGTACACCCTCACAGAGGTGTCACCCACTGCCACATCCTCCGCCTTGGGCCTAGAGCCCAGGACGGGCTCACTGCTCTTGCCTTGGTTTTTTCCACCAATACCCTTCTTAGCCTGTGCCTTTCACACAGAGCAGATAATACCCTTCTTTAGCGTCTGACATAGAACTTTCCATCATTGTATGGCCTGGCTCATTACCACCATTCTTTGTTCAGTTTTTACTTTTCTTCCTTTCAGAGAAACACCATTCACCTTTGTTGGGTGCTTTCTCCTCCTCCTTCTCATTTCTTATATCTGATTGGACTATCAATGCCTAGAGAAAATTGTGACAAATGTGGTGTTGCCTTTAGATTTTCTCCTTTCTCGCTTCCGTTTACCATTTCCAGCATGTCTGAGAGTCTCATTCAGATGTGGTCTTCAGGGGTTCTCCTTGTACCTGTCTGTCTTCTCCCCCCAAACCGCCTTGAATATCAGCCTTCCCTGGGTCCATCTGTCAGTAGGAATCAGCTGTGGCTGGCAGGTGCTCAGTGTGTGATTGCTCATGGACCTAGTGGCATTTTCACTGAGATAACAGCACTGAGAAACATAAGGTCACTGCCAGAGAAAGCAGAACTAACTCTGGAAAACAGGGACTTCCCAGGAATGTACTCATCTTATGGATTCTTTGTGGCTTGCTCTTGTTACCACATGCTAGGTGACAGAGTAAAGTGAGAACGAAACTAAGTATGGGCTCACAGAAAGAGGACTGTGTGGACCACAGGCAGGGAGCAGGATGTGGCCCTCTCCCAGGCTGGAGGCAGCATCCCATCTTCTCACGTCTCTGTACCTGTTACTTCCCTTACCTGAGACCTCTTACAATGGGGTGGAGCTGTAAGCCAAAGACTGCTAGGAAGTGTCCCAGACTCTCGAGTCAATGTTAAGGAATGGCAGGCATCCAGGTCCCACGGCATGACTTTCGGGGACATGACTGCCTTCACCAGAGCATCCACATTGTTCCCAACTTGCCACACTGACTCTCCCATCTGGTGACCAAGTCTGTGCTGCATTTCAAAGCAAGTCACATCCAAGGCTCTGCCTGCCCCTTGCTCCATAAGCTAAATGAAGAGAGAAGTTAGTGTGTTTATACACTGAGAGCACCCATCTGACAGCCTCAGGGACTTTACCTTCCAAAGTTTAATCTCCAGCCTTTCTGCTCTGTTCCTAAGAGTGTATCCCATCTGCCAGGCCACAGCTGGCCTCTCAAAGGATGTCGCATTGTTGTGAATTGCGTCTTGATGGTTCCTCCAGTCTGACAGCCTTCTGAGTGGCTGTGGGCCCAGGGGCCATGGCCCTCATGTTGATCACATGCTTTGTCAGAGGCGCTGTGCTGGCGACAGTCTCAACTCTGTGCCTGGGTGCCACGCACTGAGGAGCTTCCTGCTTGTCATGCTGTCCCGGCACAAGCACTTACCACATTGTAGGAAGCATGTGGGGTTCAAGATGGGGCAGCAAGAGCAGGCTGCGTTGTCTCTTATTAAACTGGCAGGAAGTGGCCAAGGCTCGTGTGCTACTGATTTCAGTCGGGCAGAAGAGGATAAAGTAATTGCTTTATAAGAATTTCTTTCTGCATTTTTTAGGGAGGATTTTTCCATGTGAACTAAATGACCAGAAGGAGTGATTGAGGCTCAAAAATTTTGACATTGTCCCTTGAAGGAATGAGATAATTAAACTGATTTCCTTGGCGGAAAGGCCTTTTTAAATAGTCTATGTTTTCTTCAGAAGATATTTCCAGTAGACTTATCAAAACAGGACACTGTAAGGGCTGGCGTTTGACCTCATGGTTAAGACACTGGTTAGGGTGCCGGCATCTCATATCGAAGTGCTGGGATTAAGTGCTGGCTGCTGACGTTTGCTTCTTAAGTAGTGTGGACTCTGAGAGGCCTCCGTGATGACTTAGACATTTGGATCCTTGCCACCCACATGGGAAACCTGAATTGAGTTCTTGGCTCCTGGCTTCCACCCAGCCCAGCCCTGGCCATTGCAGACATTTTGGGAGTGAATCAGCAGAAGGGAACTCCCACACCCCTCCCCTATCACTGTCCCTATCTCTATCTCTACCCCTTTCTCCCCCTTCACAAAAATAAGTAAATAAACAGTGCCCTCTAATACCGCGGGGCAAGATTGCTCCTTGCGGTCATTCCCCTGCCCTGCCACATTTTTTCTTGGTTATTTCCCTGTTTTAGGAACAAGAATTCCTTACCTGGAACATTCTACCCTGAATTCCAAATGTATCCAAGTGCTACTATTTGGTAATAAAAACTACATTTAGGAGGACTAAAGGGGATGAAATTCAATTCAAGATACCAAGGGCAATTGTCTAGTAGGGTAGATAGAATATGTATGTATGTATGTATGTATGTGTATATATATATCTATCCCAGTGGGAAGTTTCGTGAAGGAGACAGAAGTTCTACGGTGTCTGGGGCAACAGAAAGTTCAAGTCTGAACAGGACTGGCTAGCAGTCCTTGGCTGTCCAGCAAAAGGACGTTAGTGGCTGTATCGAGAGCAGCTTCCGCAGGGGGTGAGGGTAGAAGCCCAGGAGAGCTGGATTAGGAGAGAGCAGCAGTGGAGGAAGTGAGAAGCATAGACAAGGAGTTCAAAACAGGCCACCTGATGAGGGAAGGTTTTCTTCTCTGATGGGAGTGAAGTAAGCAGTCTTATAGGAAGCAGAGGGGGCATCTGGAAAGGAAGTGTTTTTGTTAAGATAACATATGAGGAACCAGCACTGTGATGTAGCAGGTAAAGCTGCTGCCTGCAGTGCCGGCATCTCATATGGGTGCTGGTTCAAGTCCCGGCTGTTCTACTTCCGATCCAGCTCTCTGCTGTGGCCTGGGAAAGCAGTAGAAGATAGATGGCCCAAGTCCTTGGGCCCCTGTACCCACATGGAAAACCCAGAGGAAGCTCCTGGCTCCTGGCTTCAGATCAGTGCAGCTCCTGCTGTTGCGGCCATCTGGGGAGTGAACCATTAGATGGAAGACCTCTCTCTCTCTGTCTCTGCCTCTGCCCCTCTGTAACTCTGCCTTTCAAATAAATAAATAAATCTTAAAAAAATATAATATATGAAATAGGTGACATGGACAAATCTTGAATAACAACTTGAGTAAAATTTCTGCCTTCTTTATCCTGTGTCCTGGAAAAATATTAGACTCATTAACAGATTTTGGACCTCAAAGGGCTCAGCTTTTATTGTGCTTCAGATTTGTTCTTTTGTGAAACACAAAGAGGTACAACTCTACTCCAGAAGAGAATTGAGGCAGGTGTTCAGCCTAGCAGTCAAGAAGCCAGTTGCTGTGCCCCTGTCTCCTACTGCAGTGCCTGAGTTCAAGTCTCAGCTCTGCTCTCGATTCCTGCTTCCTGTTAATGCACACCCCAGAGAGAGCCAGTGATGGCTCAGGTACCTGGGTCCTGGCCACCCATATGGGAGACCTGTTTTGTGTTTCTGCCTCCAGGCTTTAGTCCTGCTCAGTCCTGTCTATTGTAGGCATTTGAGGAATGAACCAGAGGATGGGAGCTCTTTCTCAAATAATCAAAGAAAAGAAAAAGAACCGTAATTGATAAAAAAAAAAATCAATATTCAGCAGTTGCTTCTTAAAATCTTACCCATTGCTAATATGGGTGTTTGGATTACTTTTGGAACATGTTCCAGGACTACTTAATCATGAAGGGATTAAAGATATTGGAGTTGGGTTCAAAGTCTCAGTACCAGGCTAAAACCTGTTCCTGGCAGTAGAGAGGGTAAACCTTAACAGCTTCTCTTTGGAATGCTTTCACGTGCTCGGCTTTCTGCTGTTAAGCTCTCAGGGAAGGAAACCAGCAGCAGCTGAGCTCCATGAGTGACTTTTCCTGAGATGCTCGGAGTGGTGACGGTGTTTGAGCAGAGCTGTCACTTTTCTGTGCTCACCAGCAAAGTCTTGGGCAAATTACTTACCCTTTCTTCACCGCAGTTCCAAGATTCATCAAAGGGAGGTAATAATACCAACTTCACAGGGTTGTTTAGAGCATTAAATGAGCTAATTAGAATAGTCTCAGGCAGTAAGCACTCATGGTGTGTGACTAGCATTGGTAATTGTAGTAATAGTAGTTATGGTAGTAGGCTTTTCCAGGTTATGTGGCTTGTATATACTCTCATTTTGCCTAGTGAATGTGCATTATTTTATTTTTTTAATAGTATTTTTTATTTGGAAGGGAGAGAGGGAGAGATGTCTATGTATGTGTGTATGTATGTCTCTTCCATCTGCTGGCTCACTTCCTAAATGCCTGCAACAGCCAGGCTGAGTCAAATCCAAGAGCTGGGACCTCATTGTGGGACTCCCATGTGGGTGTCAGGGACCCAAATACTTGAACCATCATCTACTGCCTCCCAGGAAACCCATCAGTAGGGGGCTGGATCAGAAGCAGAGCCATTACTCAAACCCATGCACTCTGATAGCGGCTGCAGGTGTCTTGAGCACTGTGCCAAAGGCCTGACCTGGTGCATGGCTGTAAGGATACATCAGGAAGTAAGGAGAGCTGGAAACTACTGAGCCAGCATGTTGGGTCTGTAGACCCCACGGCGATTCTTACAGCCTGACACAGTTAGGACTCTGGGTTTCCCTCTATCTTTCCTTTCTTGATCTGTTCCCCTCCCCTACTCTGCCAGCCCTCCCATGGCTTCTGCTCACTTGTTTCTTCTACTGTTTCATAGCTTCTGCTTCCTGCCTCCTCTCTGCATATCTGTGCTTCTGCCCATGCCAGCTGGGTTTAGCAGGGTCAATTTATTTGCCCAAGATCACACCATTGGTAGATGATGAAGCAGGACTTGAACCATGGTTATTATTGGAAAATGATTTTTATGTGAATTAGCATAGAGATATTAGAGGTAGTTTCTTATTATATATGCCTATTTTTTAAAAAAACAAATTCCTGTGTGTACGTCCTTGTATACATTTGGAGAGGATTTGTTTTTAACTTCTATTGGTAGCCGACATGCATTGCAATGATTTGTTATTTTCTAATATGGAGAGAACTGGGAACCAGACAAAGCTGATCCTGGGGTATCCCAAGGCACAGAGTGTGTAAATCTGTCCTGCGGACGGAGGTTTGATTCAAAGTGACTTTTGTTCCGAGACCGGTCTTTAATACCTGATTTGATCAGTTTTTCTCTCTATGCTTCCTGGATCCCTATTCCCACCATTGCCTTTGGGTACCCATCATCTTCCTTAGCTCTTTATGACTCTACAAAGTGGCCTGGACTTCATTTCTTCAGTGGTTTTGTAATAGATTGAATGAAATACCAGGAGATTGATCTGCCACTGCAATAGGGTTTACTTAGCATATTAGTCTCTCAAGCAACTTATCATCCAACTCAATTTAGCACTTCCTTTGTGCCTTAGGATGGTAGGAATTATAAGCATAGCAATTACAATAGCTCTGGGGTTTCCTTCCCTTTTAAATCATGTTGGAGATTCCTACTCATTGTTCCTACATAAAGCAACATTCTTTAGGGAAAAAAGACCACAGTCTGCTTTCCTGAGCATTAGGAGAACTTCTTTCTTTCTTTTTTTTTTATTAAATTTTTAAAACATCACACTTAAAAAGAAATACAGATTAGTAAAAGTGTATGAACATAGAACACAGAATGTAGTTTTTACTTAAGCACTTACATGAATGAGGCTGTTTTTGTTTCTTCACTGAAAACCCCATTTTAACCATTGACCAAATTGTACTTAAATTAACAGTAAAAATGTAAAAAATCAAATTTAAACATGAAAACATGGAACAATGACAAAAAAAAAAGGACATATCTTCATTACCAGACAGATTAATAAATTCGCAGACACTCAGATACTTTCTGAGGCATATCAGAACACCTACATCAAATGTTGCTGAGACTATTTGTAGCACCTATAGTATATACACACCAGCATTAGACTACTGTGGTTCACATTTGAGAAACACAGATTTAAACTTTATGCTACAATTTGCCAATTTAACATTATAGCTAATGCAGTGACAATTATTCATTTCATTTTTTCTTCTGAAACTCAATAAGCAAGTTATGATTTAAGCACATGGAGTAATGCCATGTCTTCTCCTTATAATAGTAAATTTTAAAATCCAAATACTTTGTATCATGGAAACTTTACCTAGCTGTACAAAGGCTCCCAAATACAGTCCAGCCATAAGATTTCTTCTTCATAGATTCCATTAACTTCAAGTTATTATAGTACAGATAAATGTAGGATGGTACTCCAGATTATTGGGCAACAAAAAATGTCAGTGTGTCACTACCTGTATTTAAGTATGAACACACTACAACCACAACCATGGCAAGTAAATGCCCCTCACATGTCCTCCACTGCTTCCGGTTCCTTTCCGTATCACAGGAGCTAGTTTAATGGATGCTGTCAGGTCTCGACCTATCTCTGAAAGTTCCTTTGTTAAAAATTTTGAAATTTAGCTACTGGAACATCTACAGTCTCAGTAAGCTAGTTTCTTCCCTTACTCTTCACTCATTCAAATAAATATGTAATGTTTTAAATTTTTATAGATACCTTATTAAAATGATTAAAGGTAACTAAAATGCCATTAGTGGGTAAGATATTAACCAAAAAATGACACTAAGAGTGTTTTTGAAACTTTTTTAAATATTTATTTATTTACTTGAAAGTCAGAGTTAGAGAGAGAGAGAGAGAGAGAGAGAGAAATGTCTTCCATCTGCTGGTTCATTCCCCAACTGGCTGCAATGGCCGGAGCTGTGCCAATCTGAAGCCAGGAGCCAGGAGCTTCTGGTTCTCCCACTTGGGTTCAGGGACCCAAGGACTTGGACCATCTTCTACTGCTTTCCCAGGCCATAGCAGAGAGCTGGATCGGAAGTGCAGAAGCAGGGACTTGAACTGGCACCCATATGGGATGCTGGCACTGCAGGTGGCGGCTTTACCCAGCATGCCACAGCGCCGGCTCTTTTTAGACTATTTTTTTTCCTAACTAGAAAAGCTATAGGATTCATAATGAACACAGATATAATGACACTTTAACCCTGCTGTTTTACAACATCAATCATAAGAGTAAATGCAAGAAGCACAGAGAAGAGCAGGATTTCAGGAGAAAAATCTATAAACACTTGAATTTTGGATGCCTCAAATACAAAAGGGTTCACATGCTTATAAGCACTATTGTCATTTCATCTTTAAGTAGTTCAAATTTTTATTTCATTTCTACTTTTATCCAGAAATAAAAACCCAATTCATTATATAATGTATCTTATCAATCTCAGTTTTCAAGTATTCAAGCAATGCAAACCCAAGTATTTTCTCTGTGGCAACAACGCACTAATGGACTGAGCTTCAAAGACAGGGGAAAATTCATTTAAAATAACTGATACACTCTTCTGCCCAAAGACAGAAGAACTAAGACTTAACACTGTATAAGAGAAGGAAAAAAAAAAAAAAAAAAAAGATGGTCCAATATAATCAATGCCTTCTTTTTAAAAAGATTCAAAAACAGATTCCCAGTAACAGGATATTCTGAAGTCTAAGGAACTGCAGAAGAAAAACCAGAGTAAGTTCAATTTCCCTGCTGTTTTCCATAAATGTTCTGGTTGTTTACTTTGGATTTCCTTTGTACTTTTAATGGGAGATTTTCTGCCTTTACATTCTTTCATAGTGATGACTATGTTTCTGGGTGTAGCACATCCTTAAGCATCTTTTGTAAGGCTGGACAAGTGGTGACAAATTATTTCAGTTTATGTTTGTTATGGAAGGTCTTTATTTAACCATTATTCATAAATGAGAGTTTTGCAAAGTACAGTATTCTGGGTTGACTTTTTTTTTCTCTTAAGACTTGGAATATATCTCACCATTCTCTCCTAGCTTGTAGGGTTTCTGATGAGAAGTCAGCTGTGAGTCTAATTGGAGATCCTCTGAAAGTAAACTGGCGTTTCTCTCCTGCACGTTTTAGAATCTTTTTTTTTTTTTTTTTTTTTTTTTTTTTTGACAGGCAGAGTGGACAGTGAGAGGGAGAGACAGAGAGAAAGGTCTTCCTTTGCCGTTGGTTCACCCTCCAATGGCCGCCGTGGCCGACGCGCTGCGGCCGGCGCACCGCGCCGATCCGATGGCAGGAGCCAGGAGCCAGGTGCTTTTCCTGGTCTCCCATTGGGTGCAGGGCCCAAGCACCTGGGCCATCCTCCACTGCACTCCCTGGCCACAGCAGAGAGCTGGCCTGGAAGAGGGGCAACCGGGACAGGATCCGGCGCCCCGACTGGGACTAGAACCCGGTGTGCCGGCGCCGCTAGGCGGAGGATTAGCCTAGTGAGCCGCGGCGCTGGCCTAGAATCTTGTCTTTATGTTTTACTGTGGAGAGTTTGACCGCAGTGTGTTGTGGTGAGGATCTTCTCTGGTCATGTCTACTAGGAGTTCTATGTGCTCCTGTACTTGGATGTCCCTTTCTCCAGATTAGGGAAGTTTTCTGTAATTATTTCACTAAAAAGGCCTTCTGTTTCATTCTCTCTTGCCACAGCTTCAGGAACTCCTAAGACCCATATATTGGGTCATTTGTTAGTATCCCATAAATCTCCAACACTGGTTTTTAGTTTTCTAACTTGAATATTCCTTTTTCTGCTTCACCGAGTCTTTTAAGACTTTCCATTGCATTTTTTATTTGTTCTATTGAATTCTTCATTTCCAAGATTTCATTTTGATTTCTCTTTAAAATCTCAATTTCATGGAAAAGATATTCATTCATGCCATGTATGGATTTCTTTAATTCATGGATTTGCTTCTGATTACTTCTAAGTAATCCTACAATCAATATTTGAATTCTGTTTTTGGGGAGGCAGTCTCTCAGTCTGTGCTTGTTCTCAGAGAGGCTGTAGGTGGGCTGCAGCTGAACTCCCTGGGCTGTCAGGGTGCTTATTCTGGTTCTGCTCAGACCAGGGAAGCAGAATCTCGAGGTGGGGCCCAAAAACCTGCATCAGACTACTTTCTGGCTGATTCTTACGGATCCTGAAGTTGTAGGAAGAAAAAGGATTTCATGACAGGCCTGCAAAGGAGGTGTCCAAAGTTTGCTAAAGTTAGCCTCGGCACAGTACTAGCTTGAGTATCAGTAACGTTTGTGTTTAAAATCTGTTTAAGTGTAAAAAGAAAAAGTCTGATATAGTCTTAATATATAAAAGGAAAGATTGTTGTATATGTGCCAAATTATAAGTATCTTGCATAATTTTCTAGGAATCTCAACAGAATGTCTATAGGTACTCCTTTTAATGATTCCAAGACTCTCTGGGCTGTTTTAAGATGTGGTAAGAAAGAAAAAAATCATGATCAATTCATATAATTTTCATTATATGCCATCTTCGCACTTGCATACGTCTCTCAAAAGAAGTTCATATACATGTACCATTCCCATCCTCTGGTCTCTTACCATTTCTCAGACTTACGAGCAATTTAGACTTCATAGTATAATTTTTGCTATACTTTTACATAATGATTATGTTATTCCAATATTCATATTTCATATGGAGAAAAATGCTTCATAAGATCAATCTTCCCAAAAAGTTAGGAGAATTGCAGTTTTTACTCAGATTCTTGACTTAAAATACTTCTTGGTTCATAATTCAAGACAATTTCTACAAAACAGACACCATGGTAACTGTTATCTTGAATAGCTGTTTAGTGTGCAGAATATACTCTTGTTTAAGGAGTGATTGAAGGGATTTTCACCTCTTCATATGTCACACTAACATGACCAGCACTTTAGTAGAGGATGAGAAAAGGAATTTAGTTTTGCATCTAGATAGAAATTTTTAAAAAATTTTATTCACGGGCTGGTGCTGTGGCCTAGAGGGTAAAGCTGCCACCTGCAGTGCTGGCATCCCATACGGGCATCCCATATTGAGTCCCGGCTGCTCCACTTCTGATCCAGTGCTCTTCCATGGCCTGGGAAAGCAATGGAAGGTGCCCCAAGTCCTGGGCTCCTGTGCCCGCATGGAAAGACCCAGAGGAACCTCCTGGCTCCTGGCTTTGGATTGGCGCAGCTCTGGCCATTGCAGCCAACTGGGGAGTGAACCAGCAGATGGAAGACCCCCCCCTCCCCCGCCTCTCCTTTTCTCTGTGTGTAACTTTGACTTTCAAATAAATAAACCTTTAAAAGTTTTTATTTAAATTATACAAGTTTTATGTGTTTTTTTTTATTTTTTTAAGATTTATTTATTTATTTGAAAGTCAGAGTTAGGAGAGAGGAGAGGCAGAGAGAGAGAGAGTGAGAGAGAGAGAGAGTGAGAAAGAGAGAGAGAGAGTGAGTGAGAGAGAGAGAGAGAGGTCTTACAACTGATGGTTCACTGCCCAGATGGCTACAATGGCCAGAGCTGTGCCAATCCAAAGCCAGGAGCCAAGAGCTTCTTCCCGGCCTCCCACGTGGTTGCAAGGGCCCAAAGACTTGAGCCATCTTCTACTGCTTTCCCAGGCCATAGCAGAGAGTGGGACAGAAAGTGGAGCAGCCAGGTCTCGAACCGGCGCCCATATGGGATGCAGGCGCTTTAGGCCAGGGTGTTAACCCACTGCGCCATAGCGCCGGCCCCTAAGTATTTTATATATATATATACAGATTCAGGAACATAGTGATACTTCTCACTCTACCCTCCCTCCTGCTCATGCTCCAACCCTTCTTCCTCCTCCCTCTCCCACTCCAACTCTTAATTTTTACAAAGATCTACTTTCAGTTAAAGATCATAAAGTTAACTCTATACTAAGTATAAGAATTCAACAAATAGTATGAAGAGAAAAAAAACTGTTCCTCAGCAGGAGAGATAAGGGCTGTAAACAATCGTCGAATCTCAAAATGTCTATTTCACTCCAATACATTACACTTTATATACTCTATTAGTTACCCTGGATCAGGGAAAACATATGGTGTCTGTCTTTTGGGGACTGGCTGTTTCACTAAGTATAATGGTTTCCAGTTGTGCCCATTTTGTTGCAATAGAATTTCTTTTTTATTTTTGCTGCTGAGTTATATTCTATAGTGTATATATAACACAATTTTTTTATCCAGTTATCAGTTGATGGACATCTGGGTTGATTCTGTATCTTAGCCATTGTGAATTGATCTGCAGTGAACATGGGGGTGCAGATTCTTTTTTTTTTTAAGATTTAATTTTATTTATTTGAAAGGCAGAGTTACAGAAGGGCAGAGAAAGAGAGAGAAAGGGAGAGAGGTCTTCCATCAACTGGTTCACTCCCCAGATAGCCACAATGGCAGGAGCTGCGCCAAACTGAAGCCAGGAACCAGGAGCTTCTTCCAGGTCTCCCATGCAGGTGCAGGGGCCCAAGCACTTGGGCCATCTTCTACTGCTTTCCCAGGCCATAGCATAGAGCTGGATTGGAAGTGGAGCAGCAGGGACTGGAAGAAAGCCTCTATGCCACAGCGCTGGCCCCAAGGTTACTCTTTCATACACTGATTTCTTTTGGTTTGGGTAAATTCTCAGAAGTGGGATGGCTGGATCATATTGTATGTCTATATTCAGATTTCTGAGGTATCTCCATACTGTCTTCCACAATGGCTGCACCTAAATAGAAATTTTAAAAAGGATGTGTTCAATTTTTAAAATTTTTTTATTTAAAAAAAATACTCATTTGTTTGAAAGGTAGAGTTACAGAGAAAAAAGGAGAGGTGGAGAGGGAGAGAGACGACTTCCATCTGCTGGTTTACTTACCAAATGACCACAATGGCCAGGACTGGGCCAGACTGAAGCCAGGAGCCAGGAGCTTCTTCCAGATCTCCCATGTGGGTGCAGGAGCCCAAGCACTTTAGTCATCCTCCACTGCTTTCCCAGGGACATTAGCAGGAAGCTGGATCAGAAGTGGAACAGCTGGGACTCGAACCAGTGCTGATGTGGGATGCTGGCGTTGTAGGCAGTGGCTTAACCTGCTATGTCACAATGCCTGCTTTTGATTTTTTTAAAAAAAGAAACATATATTTTATTTATTTTAAAAGCAGAGACAGGGAGAGTGACACAGAGACAGAGAGCAAGAGATCTCCCGAGCACTGGTTCACTTCCCAGGAGGCCACAACAGCCAAGACTGAGTCAGGCCACAGCCAGGAGCTGGGAACTTAATATCGGTTTTGCACATGGGCAGCAGGGACCCGGCTACTTGAGCCATCTCTGTTGCTTCCCAGGATCTGCATTATAAAGAAGCTGAAATTGGGAGCAGAGCCAAGACTTGAACCTAGGCTGTCCCATATGTGCTGTAGGAATCTCAACCAATGTTTTGATCACTGAGCCACATACATTCCCTGCATCAGGTTTTATATGGCAAGAAGTGGATAGAACACAAGAATGCGGCTCCTTCTGAGCCCAGCAGGAAAGGACATTTGCAGAAATGATAAAGGATGTGGTGGCTTCCTGGAAAATATTGGCAGAGAATAGGGTCTCACTTCCAGAAAAGGGTAAGTACTCCAGTTCAGTGAACATAAATGTGCCTATCTGGGCAAAAACGGTGTGGGAGAGGAAGCCATTAGGTCAAACAGGCTCTGCTGCAGAACCATGTTTCTGCACCTCTGTCCTTTCTGTGAGAAGGAGATACTGTGTATCCCAGGGGAGAGCTCTTGTGTGCTTGGGTTTGGCCTATGCACTACGCATAATTCCTGGGACACATCAAGGTCAAAAATTTGGAATCCCTAGGGAAATTTCCTTTGCAATTGAAGACAATGCTGGACTGGGGTGGCACATGGATATGCAAAGTTTTTGAACAGTTTTCCCTCATGTCAGTGGTGTCTTCCCCTGCTATGAGGGAGCCCATGGCTTCTCTTGCCTCAGCAACCTGCTGTCATGAAATGGCATGAACTGAAAGCTGGCTAGACGGGGCGTTGCTTCACACACCAACACAGAGGCAGCTTGGGCCTCAGTGCACCTGGGGATATGAGGATAAGCTTCCTGGAGGCAAGGGTGTGTCTGTCTTCCCCACTGCAGGATACCCAGAACATTCCAGGCTCATAAATCTCCATTCAGTGTCTGACATCTGGGCTTCATTCTTTCCTTTCTATGCTTCTCAACTAGGAGGTTCTCTATATGACTTTCCTAGCCTTTTGTCTCCAAAACAGTCACCCTTGTAGGCTTTGATTCACCCCATGTTAGAGTTTTTCCCTGAACTATGTTAACCAAAAATAGAAGCAGTGTGATTTTCTTGGTTTAAGAAGCATTGTTGGGGGCCACCACTCGTGTCCCTGCTCCTCCACTTTTGATCCCTCTCCCTGCTTATGCACCTCGGGAAGCAGCAGGGGATGTTCTGAGTGCCTGGGCCACTGCTGCCCACGTGTGACACCCGTGGTGTTCTAGGCTCCTGGCTTCAGCCTAATCTAGCTTGGCCATTGCAGCCATTTGGGGGATGAACCAGTGGATGGAAGATTGAGCACTCACTCGCTCTCTATCCCTCTCTGTCACTCTGCTTTTCAAATGAATAAAATAAATTAAAAAAAAGAAAAGAAAGATGAAGCATTGTTTTCATCCTCCAAAAGTAGAATAAATTTTGAGAAAAGAGGCAAGTGATTGTTTTGGGTTACATTAACTATTTGTGTGAAAGTGGGATATCTTAATTAAAACCTAGCTAAGTAGAAAATACAGGCATCATTAAATCTGTTACGATCTTGATCTTCAACTTAAATACCAGGCAGGGTTAGTTAGGTTGAGGAGGGTGATTACACAGCTGAGTCCTAAGTCCCTGAGGGGGATGGGCAGTGGTCCAGGGAGGACTGGCAGGTGGCGCTGGCTTTTATCTGCCAACGATAGACCAGTGGCTCTCTAACTCGAGCGCACATCAGAATGATCTGGGGGCCTTTTAAGACACAGATTGCCAAGCTCCCATTGGCGTTTAGGATTCCACAGGACTGAAGGAGCCCCGATAATTTTTGTTTCTCACTCATGGAGGGGGTGTTGATGAGACTGGCCCTGGGTCACCTTTTGTGAATCATCACAGTTCAGGTGTATGGACCTTTCTGCTGGTCCTCAGCTTAGTCCTCCCGTCACTCACAGACCCAGGGCAAACAAAAGTTGTCTCTCAGCGATCTCAGTAAGTCGTACAATTTAACAAAGCAGACACAAGAAAGGAGCAGGTGAAAACCACTCCACTCCCCTTTCAGGGAGAAGCATTTGTATTGCTCCACTGCAATGAGGGCAGAGGGCTGTGCAGGTCCTGCTGAAAGCACCTGGGCAAGTCCCTCGCGTGCTGCTCCCTGCCTGCCTCGGCCAGTGCCACCAGAATCAGACAGCCTCATTGTGGTGGCCCTTCATGGATGTGTGGCATGTGGCCTCTGAGTGGCCACAGATCTGGCCACGCTGGGACAAACAACTTAGATGAATCACCAGTCAGCGTGGAGAAATAAGATGGTCTTTTTTTAAAAAAGATTGATTTTATTTATTTGAAAGAGTTACAGAGAGAGGTAGAGACAGGTCTTCCATCCACTGGTTCACTCCCCAGATGGCCGCAGCGGCCGGAGCTGAGCTGATCTGAAGCCAGGAGCTTCTTCCAGGTCTCCCAAGTGGGTGCAGGGCCCCAAGGACTTGGGCCATCTTCTACTGCTATCCCAGGCCACAGCAGAGAGCTGGATTGGAAGAGGAGCAACTTGGACTAGAACTGGCGCCCATATGGGATGCCAGTGCTCAGGCCAGGGCTTTAACTTGCTGCGCCACAGCACTGGCCCCAAGATGGTCTTTTAAAAAGATTTATTTGTTTATTTGGAAGAGTTAGAGAGGGAGAGACAGAGGGAGATATCTTCCATCTGATGGTTCACTCCCCAGATGGCCAAGAGCTACTTCCAGGTCTCCCACGGGGGTGGCAAGGCCTCAGATACTCGTGCCATCTGCCATCTTCTGCTGCTTTTCCCCAGGCCATTAGCACGGATGTGCATCAGAAGTAGAACATCCAGGACTTGAACCAGCCCCCATATGGGAAGCTGATGTCGCAGGAAGCAGCTTTACCTGCTGTGCTACAACAGCAGCCCTGGAAAGAAGGTGTTTTTAATGAATGTCATCTAACAATGGGTGCTGAATTTAATTGAACCCAAGTGCATCAGGAAGTGGGTGAAAGGCTGAGAATGTTCCGAGAACAGTTTTCTTGAGCACCTCCAGGAGAGTTAGAAACAAAATCGTAATGATGAAAGAAGCCCTCAGGAGACTCTTAAGATGCTCTTGTGATAGGGTAAAAGTGTGTGCGTGTGTGTGTGTGCATGTGTGAGCACTTGCACATGTGCACACAGTTTCCATCAGTGGTTCTCAAAATCTAGTCCACAGACAGTGACATCAGCATCCCTTGGGCTGGTTGGGAATGTACATTATCACACCTCCACCCACACCTGGTGAATCCTCAGTTTTGGAGGTTGGGCCCGGGCATCTTGTTTTAACAGGCCTCCAGATGATCCTGGCGGGCCCTCAAGTGTGAGACTCTCTGGTCCATCCCTGACAGACACATGCAAGCTGCACAAGAACATCTTCAGAGTCCCCCTGCTTCCTGCTAGTACACCCCTGGGAGCAGCGATAGGATAAATCGTTCCGTCCCTCTCACCCTTGTGGAGACCTGGATTGAGTTCCCATCTCCTCGCTTGGGCCCGATCTGACCCAACTGTTGGAGGCACTTGGGCAGAAAGCCAAATGATGGGAGATCTCTGTCTCTTTGTCTTTCAAATAAATAATTTTTAGAAATGTCTTCTGTAAGCAGTATATTATTTTTTTTAAGATTTATTTTTATTGTTACTTGAAAGGCAGAGTTACAGAGAGGTAGAGGTAGAGAGAGAGAGAGAGAGAGAGAGAGAGAGAGGTCTTCCATCTGCTGTTCATTCCCCAGTTGGCCCCAATGGCTGGAGCTGGGCTGGTCTGAAGCCAGGATCCATGTGCTTCTTCCTGATCTCCCACGCAGGTGCAGGGGCCCAAGGACTTGGGCCATCCTCCATTGCTTTCCTAGGCCGTAACAGTGAGCTGGATCAGAAGTGGAGCAGCTGGGCCTTGAACTGGCATTGCAGGCAGTGGCTTTACCTGCTGCGCCACAGCCCCAGCCCCTATATAGTTTTTAAAGTATAATCTGATGATATTTGCCTTTTCTTTGGAGAATTTAATCTACTTACATTTAAGGTAGTCACTGATCTATTTACATTGAAATATACAATCCAACTGTGGATTTTTTCCTACCTGTCTTTTATTCCCATAGTCATTACAATAATACATGCTTGACTTATCAGAATTCTACTATAGATTAGTACTGTTACCTTATCTCAGATAACACAAGGACTTTCTCTTTTTTTTTTTAAAGATTTATTTACTTATTTGAAAGTGTTACACAGAGAGATAGGGAGAGGCAGAAAGAGAGAGAGAGAGAGAGAGAGAGAGAGAGAGAGAGAGGTCTTCCATCTGCTGGTTCACTCCCCAGTTGGCCGCAGTGGCTGGAGCTGGGCTGGTCTGAAGCCAGGAGTCAGGAGCTTCTTCCAGGTCTCCCATGCAGATGCAGGGCCTAAGGACTTGGGCCATCTTCTACTGCTTTTTTTCCCAGGCCATAGCAGAGAGCTGGATCGGAAGTGGAACAGCCAGGATTTGAACTGGCATCCATACAGGATGCTGGCACTGTAGGCAACAGCTTTACCCGCTATGCCACAGCGCCGGCCCCACAAGTACTTTCAAACATGATCTCTATTTACCCCTCTTGCCTTTTGTGTTATTGTTGACATGTATTTTAGTTCATGTATATTTTGAATTCCACATAATTATCATTACATTTTGAGCCTTCATAGTCTTAAAATACAAAATCCAAATAGTGCTCTAAAATATGAAGTTTTTTGATCAGTGACATGATGCCACACGTGGAAAATTCCACACCTGAACTTTTGTGATGGATTACGAAGTGCAGGTGTACTAAAATATTGTATAATGTTACCTTTGGGCTATATGAATAAGGTGTATATTAAACATAAATGAATTTTATCTTTGTACTTTTATTCCGAGTTATCTCATTCTGTTTATACAAATGTTCTGAAATCTTGAATACTTCTGGTTCCAAGCACTTTGGGTAAGGAGTATACTGTCTATTATATTAATACTGTATAGTCACTTTGATGTAGATTTACCCTCCTGTTTGTTAGTATACTTCATTGACTTCAGCATTTCTGTGCTTCTGTTGGGAATGCTTTCCTTCTGCCTAAGGAACTTCTTCACTGTTTTAGTATGCTTCTGCTGATAATAAATTCAGGGTGTTTTTCATTGCCGGATAGTCTTTACTTCTCCTTTATGTATGAAGGGTATTTCACTCGCAGAAAATTCTGAGTTGGTAGTTGTCTTCTTTTGGCACGTCTTCTTTAAGACATCATTGTATTCGTGTTTGGCCTTCGTTTTATGGATTGAAAAGTCAGTGATCAGTCTACTGTTAACCTTAGAGTTGATGTGTCCTTCCCTTGGGGGTTTTGAAGATTTTTCTTAGGACAGACATTTAGCCTAGTGCCTAAGATGCCAGTGAAGACGCCTGCCTCCCAGGTCAGAGTGGCTGGGTTTAACTTGACCCTTTTCCTGACTCCACCTTCCTGCTAATGCAGACACCAGGAGGCAGCGGTTGTTGATTAAATGACTGGGTTCCTGCTATCCGTGTGGGAGTCTTGGATTCTGTTCCCAGCTCCTGACTTTGGACCTGGCATTTGGGGAGTGAACTAGCAGGTGAGAGCACTTGCACTCTCTCACTCTCTGTCTCTCTGTCTCTCTCCCTCTGACACTCTTAGAAACTAAAACATTAAAGTTGAAGGTTTTCCCCTTTTATTTCCAGCATGTTTCTTTTTTTTTTTTTTTTTGGACAGGCAGAGTGGACAGTGAGAGAGAGAGACAGAGAGAAAGGTCTTCCTTTTTCCATTTTTTCACCCTCCAATGGCCGCCGCGGCTGGCGTGCTGCACTGGTCTGAAGGCAGGAGCCAGGTGCTTCTCCTGGTCTCCCATGGGGTGCAGGGCCCAAGCACTTGGGCTATCCTCCACTGCACTCCCTGGCCACAGCAGAGAGCTGGCCTGGAAGAGGGGCAACTGGGACAGAATCTGGCGCCCCGACCGGGACTAGAACCCGGTGTGCCGGCGCCGCAAGGCAGAGGATTAGCCTAGTGAGCTGCAGCGCCGGACTCCAGCATGTTTCTTATACTGTGTCCAGGTTTGACTTCTGGCTTGATTCTGATGGGTGTTTGCAGAATTTATGAGTCCATATCGTTGGTAATTTTTGCCAGCAGTGGTTCTTTAAATGTCACTTCTGCTCTTGCCTTGTCTCTCTGCTTCTGTTCAGGGACTTCCCTTTACATGGGTTAGATCTGTTTTTCTTGCCACACATTTTCGGGAGAAATTTATTGTTATGATTATTATTCAAACAGTTTTGAACAGAGTGCACTCAGGACTCAGAGGCGTTGTGTTAAATGATTCTGCTGCCTTGTCGGTAGGTGGTGATTCTGCCAGGAGGGACTCTGAGTGCTGCACAGGGAAGCTGTTTTAAACAGACAAGGAACACACTGAGTAATGCGTCTGCTCTAGGCTTCCTGCTGGAACCTTCGAACACTTAGGCCATCTGAAAATATCTGTCTGTTGTCACAGGAATTTTCCCAGTGAAGGGGATTCAGGACTCCCCAGTGAGGAAGAAACTTAAGCTCCACGACTTCTTAATAGGAGGAAACTCCTCTCTGGAGTTGTGTTTCCACCTGCTGAATCAGAAGTTTACATTTATGGTGTATCCGTTTATGGGAAGGCATGGAAAATATGAGGAAAACCCAAAATCATCTATTATGAGGTCTCAGGGTGAAGACCTTTTAGGAGTTCATTACAGCCTTTATTGCTCAGAACATACGTGCATGTGTGTGGATGTAGGTTTGGGTGCACACACACAGATATGTGTGTGTGTGTATGAATAAATGTATACATGGGCAGATGTTTGGGGTGTGAAGCCCCTGGTTTTAATTACTGCCCCTCTGCTTCCAATCCAATTTCCCGCTTTTGTGCACCCTCAGAGGTGGCAAGTGACTGCCCCTACCACCCATGTGGGAGACCCAGATTGAGTTCAGGCCTCCTGGCTTCCGCTCGGTCCAGCCTGGATGTTGTGGGCATTTGGGGAGTGAACTAGCAATGGAAGATCTCTTCCCTCCAGTTTCCTCTCTCTCTCTCTCTCCCTTTCAAATTAAATGAAAAAATCATAAATAATATTATATATATAGTTTGCTACAGAACTCATTTTGTGGCCCTTTAAATTTAAAAGTGTACTTTACTGAAGTTATCTAAGAATGCTTCTGAGAGAAAGCGTTAACTCACTGTTGAATGGTTAACTCAAGGAGCAACTCAGTCTTTGTTTGCAGACTTTATCCAGGCCATGCACTTCAGATTTTCTATGTACGATACATTTCAAAAACTTGCTATTTTAAGAAGTGCATTTCTCTAACTTGGAAATTCAGGAGGTTTGGGGGGTAACATTCTTTCACTATTTATTGTACAAATCGTTTCTTGTCTTAAAACGAGAGCTATTTTGCGAGGTTTAATTATACCATATGCTTAGGGGTGCATCCACATACGTGCCACCCACAAGTGTTATAATTATTAATTATTTGCTCTGTACCTAACCCTTTGCCTTTTTTTTTTTTTTTTTTTTTTTTACTGTTTTGAGTGTTTTATAGAGAGAGAGGGAGAGACAGAAACATATTTCATCTGCTGGATCAGTGGCTGCAACAGCCAGCGCTGGGCCAGGCCAAAGTCAAGAGCTACATCTGTGTCTCCCTTATGAGTGGCAGGGTCCCAAACACTTGGGTTGTCTTCTGCTTTCCCCAGGCCACTAGCAGCGGGCTGGATAGGAAGTGTAGTCAGGACACAAATCAGTATCCATATGGGATGCTGGCATTGCAGGTGGAGACTTTACCTGTTATGCCATAACACCAGCCCATTACTATTGTTTCATGCATGCCAGATTCAGGAAAAACCTCAAGGATTCCCCAACATGTTGAAATCCTCATGCACAAGGTTTTTCCATGCAAGAGGTTCATTTTCATTTCACTATGTACCAGCGTGTGGTGAAGCCTGAAAGTCAGAGAGAAGACCTCCTGGGTCAGTCAGGTTTCCTAGCACAGCTGCTGGTGTGGATCATGGTGCTGATTGTTCTGCTGGGAGGTTCTTTGGCATCTTTGCCAGCTGGAGCTAGAGAGGTGCCAGGAGATCAGAGCACCCAGCCCCTTCTGTTTATAAGCAATGAAACACCCAGCCTGTAAACTAATGTTTAACTCAGACACCTGGCAAGTGGCAAAACTGCAGTCTGTGTTGCTGAGTTTTCACTTTTTTTTTTTTTAATGATTTGTTTATTTATTTGAAAGGCAGAGTTACACAGAGAGGAGAAGATCCTTTATCCATTGATTTACTCCACAAATGACCTCAATGGCCAGGTCTGGGTCAAGCTGAAGCCAGGAGCCTGTAACTCCACCAGGTCTCCCATGTGGGTGGCAAGGGCCTAAGTAATTGGACCATCTTCTGCTACCTTCTGAGGTGCATTAGCAGGGAACTGGATCCTAAATGGAGCAGCCAGGACTCGAACCATCACTCACATGGAATGCTGACATCACAGATTGCAGCTTAACTTGCTGTGCTCCAACACCAGCCCTTGAATTTTTACTCTTAGCCCTTCTAATTTCACGTCCACAGTAAACAAATAGGGCAGAATGGTGGTTAAAATGGTTGAGGTAGGGGACAGTGCTGTGGCATAGAGGGTAAAACTGCCATCTGCAGTGCCAGCATCCCATATGGGCTCTGGTTCAAGCCTCAGCTGCTCTACTTCTGATCCAGCTCTCTGCTGTAGCCTGGGAAAGCAGCAGAAGATGGCCCAAGTCCTTGAGCCCCTGCACCTGTGTGGGAGACCGGGCGGAGGCTCCTGGCTCCTGGCTTCAGATCAGTGCAGCTCTGGCCATTGTGGGCATCTGAGGAGTGAACCAGCAGATGGAAGACTCGCTCTCTCTCTCTCTCTGCCTCTACATAACTGCCTTTCAAATAAATTAATTAATTAAAAACTAATAAAATAGTTGAGGTAGGAATGAAGAAATCTGTCATGAGATAGTAAAAAAAAATTAATTAATACATTGTCTTATTTTCCATCAGGCTTTCTTCTCCTACTGTTTTTTTCCCCAAAATATGAGTCAAAAGGTGTTTGTGAGGTGTTTTGTTTTTTTTTGGGGGGGGGGACAGGCAGAGTGGACAGTAAGAGAGAGAGACAGAGAAAAAGGTCTTCCTTTTGCCGTTGGTTCACCCTCCAATGGCCACCATGGCCGGCGTACCGCGCTGATCCGATAGCAGGAGCCAGGTACTTCTCCTGGTCTCCCATGGGGTGCAGGGCCCAAGCACTTGGGCCATCCTCCACCGCACTCCCGGGCCACAGCAGAGAGCTGGCCTGGAAGAGGGGCAACCGGGACAGGATCCGGCGCCCAACCAGGACTAGAACCTGGTGTGCCGGCACCGCAAGGCGGAGGATTAGCCTAGTGAGCCGCGGCGCCGGCTTCAAAAGTTTTATCATTCCAGAACCTTCCTAACTATTACCAGGATGAATTAGTGACTCCTCTTTGTGCATAAGGAACTGTGCCCATTCCTGTATTCTGCTGTTTAGCATGTTGTACTTCTAATTATTATCCACTCCTGCCACTCATCCGCTGTGCCAAACTTCTCGGGAGCAGCAACAGCATCTTCTGCCTCCATCCCTAGTGAAATGCGGAGAGCCTGGCGTTTTTTTGTGCCATCAGCATTTGATGAATGAATAATGAACCAACCACTCTCGCACAGTCTGGCAGTTTCAGTAAATGTTGTGTTTTATTGCACATGAAAATCACCTGGAGTTACTGGCCTCAGATGTAGTTTTCCAGGCCACCTCACAAAAGATGGTAATTCAGGCCTAGGGTAGGGTGTTAGAATCTGCATTTTTGTTAAGTGGCTGAGATCACACTTGGCTAGTTCTGTGTTACTATTAGTTCCACTGATTCTTGGTCCAGCTGGGTATCACAGTTATCTCTTTTTTTTTTTTTTTTTTTTTTTTTGACAGGCAGAGTGGACAGTGAGAGAGAGAGACAGAGAGAGAAAGGTCTTCCTTTTGCCGTTGGTTCACCCTCCAATGGCCGCCGCTGCAGCCGGCGCACTGCGCTGATCCTGGCAGGAGCCAGGAGCCAGGTGCATTTCCTGGTCTCCCATGGGGTGCAGGGCCCAAGCACCTGGGCCATCCTCCACTGCACTCCCTGGCCATAGCAGAGAGCTGGCCTGGAAGAGGGGCAACCGGGACAGAATCCGGCGCCCCAACCGGGACTAGAACCCGGTGTGCCGGCGCCGCAAGGTGGAGGATTAGCCTATTGAGCCACGGCGCCGGCTCAGTCACAGTTATCTCTTGATCTCACTAAAAACATAGAGTGGCTCTGTCCGCCCCTACCAACAATGCTTCCTCACCATTCTGACTCCCCAATATGGGCACTGGCCTTTTTCATAAGCTCTAAGGCTGCCTTCCCGGAAGACTTGTGAAATGAAGAAGATAATCGTTATAAAACATCTGGAGTTCTTTAGAAGAGGGTATCTCAGCTCATTCAGGGAATATCATCACAGTGTAAATTGAGCCTCTGAGGCTCATCAAATTCACTCTGAGAATCAAACACAGAGGGGAACAAAGCCCACATGGAGTTCCTGTGTGGCCACCTGGAGGAGCCTGTGTGAGCTCTCATCCTGGTGCTGTGTAGGCAGATGTCTCTTTCCTGAGGACCAGGGGAGAGAAGAAGAGGGTTGATTTGAGCACTGAGTGCGAAATGTTCTTTTGGGACTGAAGTTCCCGATTTTTAGATTTTTAAATAATATTTACTTATTTGAAAGAGAGAGGGAGAGAGAGAGAGAGACAGAGAGAGAGAGAGAAAGAGAAAGAGAAAGAGAAAGAGAAAGAGAAAGAGAAAGAGAAAGAGAAAGAGAAAGAGAAAGAGAAAGAGAAAGAGAAAATCTTCCATCCTCTGGTTTATTCCCCAGATGGCCACATTGGCTAGCACTGGGCGAAATGGAAACCAGGAACCAGGAGCTTCTTCTGGGTCTCCCATATGGCTGGCAGGGGCTCAAGGACTTGGGCCATCATCTGCTGCTTTGCCTAGGCCATTAGCAAGGAACTGTATCAGAAGTGGAACAGCCAGGACTCAAAGTGGAGCCCGTATGGAATGCTGCTGTTGAGGGTGACAACCTTATCTGCTATGCCACAATGCCGGCCCCAAATATAAGTAGATTTAATAGCTGATGTTTACATAACTTTTAAGAAATTCTAAGTAGCACATCCTATCTGCATGATATATGTATCCATTTATGCCGGCCCCAAATATAAGTAGATTTAATAGCTGATGTTTACATAACTTTTAAGAAATTCTAAGTAGCACATCCTATCTGCATGATATATGTATCCATTTATTAAAATTAGAAACTTAAGTGATTTCGCAGAAGGAAGTTGAATGAAGTGATCATTAAACTCCCTTGAAAAGATTTATGATCCTTGTGCTATGTTTCCATATACATGTGGTCCATGACTTACAAATGGTTTGATGTAGGAATTTTGGATTTAGCAATGGTGCAAAAATGAAATGCATCCAGTAGCAACCGCATCTCAGATTTTGCATTTGGATCCTTCCCTGGGCCATGGGTTGGCGGTGTGCCCTCTTGAGTTGCGGTGCAGGGTAGCAGCACTGAGCACTGTGCCCAGACAGTCCCACCATCAGGAGGGAGATGCTCAGTGCCCTGCACTGCACTGTGTTGCCAAGCCAGCTGTTGGGGTAGGGGGCGAAGGCATTTCTGACTTACAGTATTTCCAGGGCACAATGGGTTTGTCAGGATGTTGCCCCATTGTAAGTTGAGGAGCATTTGTGTATTGTTTTGTGTTCATATTCAGTTCCTTATACTGTTTTCACTTGTCGCTTGTTTTGTATGCACATTTCTGTAGGTCAACATTGTGTTATTTTAAATGGTAAAATGATATCCTGTGTGTTTTATGCCCTTATTTGTTCAATGTCCTCCCTGGTGTTGGATGCTTATGTTGTTTTCAGTGATGTGCTATCATGCTGTTATATACAGAGTTCATATGCTCTTTTCTGTTCAAATTATATTTTTATGGGTATGAATTCCAGGGGGCTCTGCTCTCCATAGTGGGAAGGTTTTATCATTCTTCTTCTTCTTATTTTTTTTTTTGACAGGCAGAGTGGATAGTGAGAGAGAGAGACAGAGAGAAAGGTCTTCCTTTTGCCGTTGGTTCACCCTCCAATGGCCACCACGGCTTGGCGCGCTGTGGCCAGCGCATCACGCTGATCCGATGGCAGGAGCCAGGTACTTATCCTGGTCTCCCATGGGGTGCAGGGCCCAAGCACTTGGGCCATCCTCCACTGCACTCCCTGGCCACAGCAGAGAGCTGGCCTGGAAGAGGGGCAACCGGGACAGAATCCAGTGCCCCGACCGGGACTAGAACCTGGTGTGCCGGTGCCGCTAGGTGGAGGATTAGCCTATTGAGCCACGGCACCGGCCTAGTTTTAGCATTCTTGATGCGTATTACATTGTTACTTTCCAGAGACCCTGAGCAAATATATAACCCCACAAGGCGTCTGCGACATGCTAGTGTCCTTGCAGCATGACCAACAGGAAATTGTGTCATTCCAGTTTATTTCTGCCAGCTGATTATGTGCAGGGGCTCACTACAGATAGCTTATTTTGAAGTTCTTTAAGTGATACAAAGTGATTCTTTCCCACATAGGATGACTCACTGTTTTCATATAGGGAGTCAAGTTATTTCATATTTGACAAGGTTTTTTTAATTAATTTTTTTGAAAGGCAGAGAGAGAGAGAGAGAGGTCTTCCATCTGCTGGTTCACTCCCCAGATGGCCACAACAGCTGGAGCTGGGCTGGTCCAAAGCCAGGACCCAGGAACTCTATCTGGATCTCCCATGTAGGTGTAGGGGCCCAGGCACTTCAGCCATCTTCCACTGCTTTCCCAGGTGCATTAGCAGGGAGCTGGATCAGAAGTAGATCAGCCAGGCCTCAAACCAGCAGTCATATGGGATGCCAGCACTGCAGGCAGCTGCCCCACATGCCACACCACAACTCCAGCACCAACAGTTTTGATATGACAGGCTTCACTGCCTTTTGTGTGGCTGATTGTGTAGATGTTGGGTCAGGCGTGAAGTCTCAGGGGAGGTCAGTTGTATAACTGAATAGGAAACTCCTATGTAGAAGACTGGAGAGTGGAGACATTCTTGATGAAAAACATCCTGGCTCTTCAACAGATTTTGCTGCGCATGAAAGCGGGAACCTGTCCCTTTTGCCTCTGAACCGCTGCCAAGGCCACTTCCTTTTGTGATCCTTCTCTGGTTTCCCCATTTCAGACAGACTGTTCTGGTTTAGGACAGGATGGCCTTTAGGGTGGCCATGAGGAGGGTTGGGGAAGGACCTGGGGACAGGAGTCTCAGGGAAGTCGCTCTTGTCTGTGAACAGGTCAGCGTGAAGGTCAGGAGAGATCAGAATCCGTCCTTTGCCTGGTTGCCTTGGCCCTGTGTGCCTTGTGAGCATCTGCTTAAGTAAACAGATTCTCCTAAATGCTCCTAGCTTTGGCTTGAGTTCCTGTGTTGCCAAATGCAAGATACGTTGTTGTCTATGCAAGTGGGCTTTTTGTTTCACACAGTGGTTCAATCTGCTGATTTTTTAGAAACTGTCAAACTTGTAATTAAAATCATTTATCAAATACTTGGAGATGAAATTGGAAGGTTTTCCTCCATTCCTAGTTGTCAGCATAATGTCTGTCTATCTTGAGGCAGGCCATTAAGTGCAGTGGTTATATACTGCTTGGGATGCCCACATCCCATATCTGATTGCCATATCTGAGTCCTAGCTACTCCACTTCTGATCCAGATTTCTGCTAATGGGCACCCGAGGAGGCAGGTTTAGGTCTGGGTCCCTAGCTTTGGCCTGGCTCAGCCTTGACTGACCAGAGAATGGACAATATCTCTGTCTCTCTCCATCTCTTTCTCTCTATGTATGTGTGTGTGTGTGTGTGTGTATGTGTATATATATATATATATATTTCTGCCTTTCAAATAAAATGAATTTTAAAAAAAACCCATCTATCTTGTTTAGATATAATTCACAAATGACACATTTTATTCACTTAATGTGTACAATTTGGCGATTTTTAATACATTCAGGGTTGTGTATCCATCAGCGTAATCAAGTTTAGAACATTTTCATCACCCTAAGAAGAAACCTGTGCCCATCAGTAGTCACTTCCTGTTTCTCTACTGTAATCCCCTGACCCTAGGCAACCAGTACTCTGCACTCAGTTTCCGTAGCGTCCCGTCCTGGGCATTTCATGTAAGGAGCTGTATCAGGTGTGGTCTTTTGGTTTATGTTGTTTCCCTCAGGTTGCTTTCCAGGCTCGTCCCTGTTGTGTGTGCTGGTGCTTCATTCCTTCCTGTTGCTGAGCAGTAATCCGTTGTTTGATACGTTTTTTCTTCATTTGCTCCTCAGTCGATGGTATCTGGGCTCTTCCACTGTTTGGCTGTTGTGAATAGTGCTGCCATGATCACTCAGGGTTCAGTTTTTGTGCTGGAGTTTTCACTGCTCCTAGGTCTCTAAGAGTGGAGCTGCTGGGACATGAGATCTCCCCGGGCTTAGATTTTGCAGATGCAATTGCTTTCCAGATTGAGTACACTGTTTTACATTCATGCCAACAACATGTGAGTGCTCCAGGGTCTCCACAGCCCTGCCAACACTTGCTATGGCCCATCTCTTTCCTTATAGCCATCCTGGAGTTGTGAACTGGTATGTCCTTGTTGTTTGAGTCACTTTTCCTTGAGGACTAATAGAATACTTCTTTTTTTAAAAAAATTATTATTTATTTATTTGAAAGTCAGAGTTACACAGAGAAAGGAGAAGCAGAGAGAGAGAGAGAGAGAGAGAGAGAGAGGTCTTCCATCCAATGGTTCACTCCCCATTGGCCGCAATGGTCCGAGCTGCACTGATCCGAAGCCAGGAGCCAGGAGCTTCTTCCAGGTCTCCCACGCAGGTGCAGGGGCCCAAGCACTTGGACCATCTTTGACTGCTTTCCCAGGACATAGCAGAGAGCTGGATGGGAAGTGGAGCAGCCAGGACTTGAACCAGTGCCCAAATGGGATGCCGGTGCCACAGGTGGAGGATTAACCCACTGTGCCACGGCGCCGGCCCCAATAGAATACTTCTTATCCTAGTATTTTCTTGTATTTAAAAGAAAGAAAGAGAGAGAGAGAGAGAGAGAGAGAGAGAGAGAGAGAGAGAAAGAAAGAAAGAAAGAGAGAGAGAGAGAGAAGAGAGAGAGAGAGAGAGAGAGAGAGAGAGAGAGAGAGAGAAAGAAAGAAAGAAAGAAAGAAAGAAAGAAAGAAAGAAAGAAAGAAAGAAAGAAAGAAAGAAAGAAAAGGTTGTAGGAAATTAGGCAATGCATTTCTTGCCGGCGGTGACGACTTCCCCCGGGACTTCACGCTTCACTGCATCCTCCTGGGTGGGCTGCCACAGCATGCTATGTCTCCCCCATTTTCTTCCGTGGTTGCAATGCAGTCATTGCTCAGCACCCTGCGTAGGAGAGACAGCTGTCCTACCTTGGGTCATGCGCCCACTCTTTTATTTATATTTCTGCTTTTGCAGTCCACAGCTTGAGTCTGGGCATCCTGAAAGCAAAGGGAGGTGCTCTTGAGGAGAGAGAGTGGGCACCAGAGTTGGGACTAGAATCCAGGTTTCCTGCCTCTCCAGGTATAGCAAATGGCCCAGGATGGGAGTCGAAACAACCATGTTAGAAAACTCATCAGGCAGAGTATTTCATAATTATGCCATAGCACACATTACCAAGGAGAAAATGTAAGAATCTGTATATATAGTTATATTTAGTACTATAATTTTATTTATAATATTTAATACTATGCTTAGGGGTAGATGTTGTGGTGCAGCAGATTAAGCTGCCACTTGGGGTGCCTGCCTCCTCTATTTGAGTGAATGGGATTGAATCTTGCCTCTTTTGTTTTTTAAGATTTATTTATTTATTTGAAAGGTAGAGTTATAGAGAGAGGACACACACCCACATACACACTCACATAAACACACAGAGCTGATGTCTTCCATCTGCTGGTTTACTCTCCAAATGGCTTCAACAGCTGGGGCTGGGCCAGGCTGAAGAGTTCAGGAGCCTGGAACTCTATCCTGGTCCCCTACAAAATAGCAGAGGTCCAAGCACTTAGACCATCTTCTGCTGTTTTTCCAGGCACTTTAGCAAGGAGCTAGATCAGAAGCAGAGCAGCCAGAACTTGAACAGGCACTCTCACGTGTGATGCTGGTGAAGCATTGCAGGCTTCAGCTTAACCTGCTGTGTCACAGTGCTGGGCCCTCCACCTCCACTTCTGATTCAACTTCCCGCTGATGCACACCCTGGCAGGCAGTAGATGATGGTCCAGATACTTGGGTTCCTGTTATACATGTAGGAAATCCAGATAGAGTTCCTGGCTCTTGGCTTTGCCCTGGCCCAGTTTCGACTGCTGCAGGCATCTGGGGAGTGAACCAGAAGATGGAAGATTCTGTCTGTCTGTCTCTCTGTTACTCTCTCTTTCTCTCTGTCACTCTGCTTTTCAAATAAATAAATAGATCTTAAAAATACATAAAATTATGTTTGAAATTTATCTAAGAACTTGTTGTTAGACACGCAACATGTTTCAGATATATGACTCCATTTGATCTTTGGTAATCTCTGTTAGTCTGATTCTATGCACTAGTGGTATTGGTGTTATATGCTGTGGCCTTATTGTGGCTAAATATATTTTTGTAAATGGGCCTCCGAGTCCAACCATGAACATAATGATGTAATAGGAAAATGTGTTGTGAGTTCCAAACCAGTGGCTAACAGATGAGTGCCCAGTAGTCAGCCTGTTACTGAGCCAGGGTCATTGGCTAGTAGGGTCATGACAACAGGTGTGAGTAACAGTGGAAAACAACTTGCTCGCATAAGTGTGGTTCTTGGCTACCAGCATGTTGGCCGAGAACTCAGCAGTGTCAACATGGTGATAGAAGGAATCATTCTACTAGTTCAGTTGGAAAAAACACAGTCCTTGGGAATTCTGGGTAGCACCTGTGATGCCCACAGGAAAGTGTAGTGTTCGTGTATCAGTACTGTGGCATTCTCTGTTAGAGCAGCCAGATGGGCTCAGCTGCTTGAAATGGGAGAGGATGGATCGAAATGGCAGCTCAGGACTTAAAGGACTCTTGTCACAGACCAGATGTCCTCACAGAGGGCCAGTGCCCTGGACTGGCCTGGGATCTCTTTCTCGGCCTCAGACTTCATTCTCCTGCCATCCTCTGTCCAGTGTTGAGCAGGAGTCAGATTACATGGCCACTGAAGGCTACTGGGAGCGTTTTAGTCAGTTCTACCACTGTCCAGCCAAGAAATTGGTTTAATACTTGACATCAGAGACTGCATCTATAATTGCAATGATTTTTTTACAAAATTTTTTTTTAAATTCATGTCGATTATTTTCTATTTTAATCCCAGGTATTCTTCAGCAGAAATAAGGAAACAGTTTACCCTTCCACCAAACCTTGGCCAGTACCATCGACAGAGCATAAGCACCTCTGGCTTCCCTTCTCTTCAACTAGTAAGTATGTGTTACAGCACTTTTTAGCAACTGGTCAGGTACACAGATGCCTGGCCTGTGTGCTTGCTTCCTGATTTGTCTTAGGTCTTCTCCCTCCTACCTGAGGCTCTCCAATACCAGTTTATAACTCCTTGCCTGCTTTTTTACAATTTTTCTGTCTCTGCTTTCTTTGACCAGGGCTTAGGGTGCAGACAGGACCTCTCAGGGCTGAAGTTCTGACATCTCTGGACTTAGCTGGTTTCTAAGCTGCTCACTTCCCCCTAAATTGTAGTTCATATATAGGGGGGAGGGACTAGCTTGGAAACTTTCCACTATTAGTAGCATTCATTGTTGGAAAAATTTCTATTCCAAAATCTGAAAAGCTAGGGCCAGTGTAGTGGTGTAGCAGGTTAAATTGCCACCTGCAATGGCCATTATCCCATATGAGTGTTGGTTTGAATCCTGGCCACTCCACTTCCAGTCTAGCTTCCTGCTAATGCTACTGGGAAAGCAGCAGAAGAGGCTGAAGTACTTGGGCCCCTGCCACCCACATGAAAGACCCAAATGGAGTTACAAGTGCCTGGCTTCAGCCTGGCCCAGCACCAGCCGTTGCAGCCATTTGGGGAGTAAATCAACAAATGGAAGATCGAAGCGCTCTCTCTCTGTCTCTCTCTCTCTCTCTCTCTCTCTCTCTCTGAATATGTCTTTCAAATAAATAAATCTTTAAAAAACAATCTGAAAATCCAAGTTAAAAATCTTTGTCCTGTAAAGTCATTTTCTTGCAAGTATAAATTAAATATGGTAAAATTTACCCATTTTAGGTATACAATTTGATGCATTTGGTTAATCTGTAGTCTTCTGTCCTCTGCTCAATCAAGACATAAAAACTCCCTTTATCTTAAGAAGTCCCCTTCTTAAGATAGCCACCTTTCGCAGTGGCTCTACTCTGCCAGCCCCAGACCCTCATCCCCACCCCGACAGCCCCTGTCCCCTTGTTCCCCTTGTCAGTATGGTTTTGTCCTGCAGCCACACAGTTAGGTGCCAGCACAAGCCTTCATTTTTAAGACATCTTCCTCCTTTTTAGGTTGAAGATTGCCTGCATTTGTTTTTATATTGGCACTAATTATTGAGTGTGCATGTATGTGTCATATGATTTGAGGTGAGATCAATCTGACTTGGATGAGATGGTTTATAAAACCAGCAGTTGAGTCCTGACTTCCGCTGTGAGCGAGCCCCAGCCCTCCCTCTGCTCACTTCCTCACGCCCAGCACAGCGGCACTTTCTGGCTCGTTCTAGCGGTTATCTTGAGGAGGTTAGAATACTTTTTGTTTCTGCATATTACTTCAAAACCACTTCTGCTCTTAGAAATTTTGTAACCTTCCCCTCTGTTTCCGGTAACCGCCATTTTGCCTCCTGTAACAATTTACTCGCCGTGTAACTGTAGCTTTTAAAGGTATGTTTTACTGGAGTGATTTGTGGTTATTTCTGAAGGATAATTTCTGTGTTGTATCATTACTGAAACAGCAGTACAAACAATACGTAGCACCTTTTACTGCAAGAAGTAACTTGCAATGACATTTATTCAGAAAAATCTATTTATGACTTCCGTGGCTGGCTAGCTTGCCATTGTTACTTGTACGTTTCCTATCTGTTTCAGAGTTACAGATGACAATAAAAGCACAAGGAGTGCATAATGTCCATGTGTTCAGCTGTGTCAGATGAGATTTAAATCTGCATCAACTAGGTGTGCTTCTTGGTTTCATTGGGTACTAATAAGTATTTCATTGAAAACAAAACCTTTTAAAACATTTATAACTGAAACTTTGTTCCGAAATATGAAAATGCAGTTTAAAAGTGACTAGCTACATGTTTAAATTTTAGATAAGGTGGGATGTTTGCTTTTTTGTGAGTCAAGAGTGCAGTGGCTGTCTTGGAAGTAGTGTGGACTGGATTTTGAAGAGACTTTAGGGAAGTTTAGCTAACGATCTTTCACCTCTTCCTTATCACCACAGGAGCATTGTGGTTTTGTTGTTGTTGTTTTACTGAAATGCTTTTTTTTAATGTAAAGTTACAAAGTTAAAAAATGCTTAATGTTTGCAGGTATTCTTACGATAGTTTGTTGTCTCTTCAGTAAGTTTTGACAAAAGTGAATTTTTTGATGAGTTTCTTCCTTAACTGGATGGTGGGTTAACACGTGGCTTAGCTATGTATTTTCTAAGAGAAGATATCAATGAAGTAGCGAAAATGTAACACAAGAATCAGTCATGTGTTCTTACCTGTCATCCTTTACCCCTCACCCTATTTGTACATGAGTATCCTTTAGAATACGTTACTATTGGTTGCTCCAAGTTAGGTTTCTGAATCTCTCTCCCAAATCTCTACTCAGCTACAGCATAGTCTCTTGGCCCTGTTCCTCTGTCAGAAGAGCAGATGTGTGAGGAAGCAGGAGGCCTGGAATCTATTCTTTTTTTGTATTTTATTTCAATAGATGGTCTGCATAGAACATTCCATCTCCTAATCCTTACGTTCCTGGTGTGTTGTACTATCAAAATGCAGCAGCTGTCCTTGTCCTTGAGTCATCTCCTTGAGTCAGGTCTCCCCAAAAGGAATCATAAATTGAAAAAAAAAAAGTTCAAGCACAATTTGGCCTTTGTTTCTTACTTTTATTTATGTAGTCACCATTTTAAACAAGTATACTTGCTAACACAAATCGGTCATATTTTTAAAATACATAATCAAAGTCAACTTATTTTTTTAAGATTTATTTATTTATTTGAAAGGCAGAGTTACACAGAGAGAGAAGGAGAGGCAGAGAGAGAGAGGTCTTCTATCTGCTGGTTCACTCCCCAGATGGCCGCAACAGCTGGAGCTGGGCCTATTTGAAGCCAGGAGCCAGGAGCTTCCTCCAGGTATCCCACAAGGGTGCAGGGGCCCAAGGACCTGGGCCATCTTCTACTGCTTTCCCAGGCCATAGCAGAGAGCTGGATTGGAAGTGGAGCAGCTGGGTCTCAAACCGGCACCCATTTGGGATGCTGGCGTTTCAGGCCAGGGCGTTAACCTGCTGCGCCATAGCACCGGTCCCAAAGTCAACTTATTTTTAAAGCCAGTTGTTCACATGTTTATTGTTGCTGTTTTTGTAAGAGTGACAAATGAACTTGGATTCAGATGGACCTGAGTGAGGTGTAGCTTGAGACTAACAAGTTAGCTAATTTCTCTGAATGTTTTGGTTTCCCCTTTTGCAAAATTGGGATAATAATGCTACCTCATTTGGGTCAACATTGGATTGTGCCATAGATCCTGTGTAAAGAAATGCTATCATTGCTGTCATACATGCTTGGCTCAATGGAGACCCTGTGGGAGATGTAAGGAGCAGATGAATAGGGACTGGTTGGGGAATGAAAAGCTGTGTAATCTATTTGGGAGAACAGATGACAGACTGGCTTCACATGGTGGGAGGCATTCAGAAGAGAAAGGAAGAAAACCAAAATAATCATAAACATTCTAAGAAAAAAAATAGTTAGCAAAAAAGATGATAAAAGGATGCCTGCTATGATCAGAGGTAAGGGCCGGACAGAGGAGCTGGGAAGACGTGGAGAGGGACCCTAGTTCTGACTGTATCTTGGCATCACCTGGGACCTGTAAAACACATCTGCAACCTGGCACAGCTTAGAGCAGTTGCATCAGAATCCCTGAGCATGGGGACCAAGCATCAGTGTTTTTAAGTTCCCTGGGTACTTTATCGTCTGGCTCAGGTTGAGAATCACTTAAAGGACCAATATAGGTAGAAATATTCTAAATAGGAGAAAGAATATAAAGAAAAGTAAAATTTTCTCTTGTTTTGTGTGCTCTGGATTGCAGAATTTGTGGTAGGCAAAGACCACTTGCTAACCCTGTGCATTTCTGCTTATCTACCTGTAGTGGCTTCTCTCATAAATCTGATAAATCAAATGACAGGAAGGGTGTGTGCTTGCTCTTATTTTTGTTGTTTAGTGTTTTTTTTTTTTTAATATAACTCTACTTGTAAATGTTAGATGTGATGATTGTGTGTACACATTTTTTTAAAATATTTATTTATTTATTTATTTTTTTGACAGGCAGAGTGGACAGTGAGAGAGAGAGACAGAGAGAAAGGTCTTCCTTTTGCCGTTGGTTCACCCTCCAATGGCCACTGCGGCCGGCATGCTGCAGATGGCGCACCGCGCTGATCGATGGCAGGAGCCAGGTACTTATCCTGGTCTCCCATGGGGTGCAGGGCCCAAGCATTTGGGCCATCCTCCACTGCACTCCCTGACCACAGCAGAGAGCTGGCCTGGAAGAGGGGCAACCGGGACAGAATCCGGCGCCCTGACCGGGACTAGAACCCGGTGTGCCGGCACCACAGGCGGAGGAATAGCCTAGTGAGCTGCGGCGCCAGCCAATGTGTGTACACATTTTTAATGTAGGCAAACAGTTGGGCATTTGACACTGCAGTTAGCACACCACTGGGAATGCCCACATCCCATATCAAAATACCTGGGTTCAGTTCCTGGCTCCATTTCCAATTCCAACTTCTAGCTAATACACCCCCTGGGAAGCAGGAAGCAGCAAGTAATAGCGAAAGTACATGGATCCCTGCCACCCACATTGGAGAACCAGATTGAGGTCTGGCTTCCTGATTTTGGCTTGGCTTACACCTGGCTCTTGCAAGCATTTGAGGAATGAACTAGCAGTTGGAAAAGCTATGTCTCTTCTCTGTCACTCTGCCTTTCAAATACATAAAATAAACTAGTTTTAAATTTTGCCTTTTTGACTATGATGGGATTCTTCATTTAGAGTATTTTCTTTTTTGTTTGTCTGTTTTTTGAAAAAGAGTTAGAGAGGTAGAGACAGAGAGAGATCTTCCATTGCTGGTTCACTCCCCAGATGGCTACAATGGCTGGAGCTAAGCCAGTCCTAATCCAGGAGCCAGGAACTTCCTCCAGGTCTCCCACTTGGGTGCAGGGGCTCAAGGACTTGGGCTGTCCTCTGCTGCTTTTCCCAGGAACATTAGCAGGGAGCTGGATCAGAAGATGAGCAGCTGGGACTCAAACCAGTGCCTTGAACTGGCACGCATATGGCATGCTGGCACTGCAGGCTGGGGCTTTAACCCACTGTGCCACAGCACCGGCCCCTAGAATTGGTTCTCTAAGTACAATGATAAACCCTGCCCTGGGTCTGACACTCGCTCCAAAGTCCTTAGTGAGCAGGGCCAGAGAGAGTGGCTCTAGGTGGTGTGTAACCCTGGGTGCAGACTCACCCATTGGCCTTGCCATTCCCCATCGGCATAGCCCTGCAAACACTCTTGCGAGAGACCTTCTTCTGCCAGCCACCTTTAGAGGTAAACAGCTCTCTAATCCATGTTTCTGCTAAAATCGAACAGTAAAATACTAAAACTATCTTATGATCATTGAAAGCAGAAAGGGGAGTGAAACACACAAGAGAAGAAAGGTTGGGATTTATGCTTTAAGATAGTAAGGACTTGAAACAATGTGTACATGGTTAATAACGTTAAGCTACATTTTTATGGAGGGAAAAATACTATCTTTAAAAATAAGAATAGAAAATTCTGAGGTGAAATGGAATGAATCAGCTGGACCGTAACGGCTCTGGCTACAGGAAAGGAGGTTGAAAACCACATCCTGGATGAGCACCAAAGCACCATGGTTACATGACATGTTTGTATATGGAACATTTATGTTAAAAAAAAAAGCCTTATACCTTGGAGGGCATTCGTTCTGATTATGTATATAGGCTTCCCTTTTCTTTTATAGCTAAGAATGACTCACATGATGAATCACTTGATCAATAAGTTATTCCTCTGATACTATTATTCTCTTGCACTTGGTCTTTCAAGGAGCTGGGCTGTCCTGAGGTTGCCTCAGTTGCACCCGAGGGGACCTGATGGAAAATAAAGCTCTCAATATAGTTGTCATGCAAATTCATAATGGAAGGGAAAATGAAAGAGTGGCAGGATTCTGCACACAGAGCAGGTGTCTCCTTGCTGCCATTGTCAAGCAGAGGAATCAGAGCAGTGTTGGCAAATGCAGATCAGTGCCCCAGAGGGCGGGTCAGCATCTTCTGCTCCATGGCATGACTGCCAGGTTGCGATTGGTAGAAGCAGGAAAGCATTGCCTCGTCTAGGCCATGAGGTGTTTCACATCACTGAAGCCAGAATTCTGAACACTTACACCTTCAGCTCTTTTTTCTTTCATGCAGTAGAGAGCCCAGAGGATTGCAGTGTCTGTTGGTTGGGGCTCTCTCGCTGCCTGGGACTTCTCCTGGAGCTGAGGACACAATAGTGACCATAGCAGAGTGCTCTCATGGAGCTTACAGTCCCAACTCAACAAGGCTGCTACATGAGGGAGCCAGTCACCCACTTCTCCCTGCTCCTTGCACAGTCTCTCTTTTTTTTTTTTTTTTTTTTGGCCGGCAGAGTGGACAGTGAGAGAGAGAGAGACAGAGAGAAAGGTCTTCCTTTTGCCGTTGGTTCACCCTCCAATGGCCACCGCAGCCGGCACGCTGCGGCCGGCGTACCGCGCTGATCCGATGGCAGGAGCCAGGTACTTCTGGTCTCCCATGGGGTGCAGGGCCCAAGCACCTGGGCCATCCTCCACTGCACTCCCTGGCCACAGCAGAGAGCTGGCCTGGAAGAGGGGCAACCGGGACAGAATCCGGCGCCCCGACCGGGACTAGAACCTGGTGTGCCGGCGCCACAAGGCAGAGGATTAGCCTAGTGAGCCGCGGCGCTGGCCACAGTCTCTTCTGTGGATAACAGGTGCTGCTGTCAGCTAGATTGTTCATCATTCATGGCTTTGAGTTTCAGAGACATGACAAGTATTATACTTCGGTTGGAACTGAATTTTTTTCTGTCTGATAATTGCACTGGAATGTCAAATGCTTAAGTCACATTGCTTCAACTTGTGCTTCAGTAAAATTTTTAAAAAATATTTATTTATTTATTTGAGAGTTACACAGAGAGAGAAGGAGAGGCAGAGAGAAAGGTCTTCCATCTGCTGGTTCACTCTCCAATTGGCCGCAATGGCTGGAGCTGTGCCAATCTGGAGCCAGGAGCTAGGATCTTCCTCCAGGTCTTCCCACACGAGTGCAGGAGCCCAAGGACTTGGGCCATCTTCTACTGCTTTCCCAGGCTATAACAGAGCTGGATCAAAAGTGAAGCAGCCAAAAAATAAAAAATAAAAAATAAAAAAAAAATAAGGCCGGCGCTGTGGCTCAATAGGCTAATCCTTCACCTTGCGGCGCCGGCACACTGGGTTCTAGTCCCAGTCGGGGCGCTGGATTCTGTCCCAGTTGCCCTTCTTCCAGGCCAGCTCTCTGCTGTGGCCTGGGAGTGCAGTGGAGGATGGCCCAAGTCGTTGGGCCCTGCACCTGCATGGGAGACCAGGAAAAGCACCTGGCTCCTGCCATCGATCAGCGCGCTGGCCGCAGCGGCCATTGGAGGGTGAACCAACAGCAAAAGGAAGACCTTTCTCTCTGTCTCTCTCTCACTGTCCACTCTGCCTGTCAAAAAAAAAAAAAAAAAAAAAAAAGTGAAGCAGCCAGGACTCAAACCAGCACCCATATGGAATGCCGGCACTGCAGGCGGCAGATTTACCTACTATGCCATAGCGCTGTCCCCTTCCGTATAATTTTTAAATATGTATTACCAGTGCCTCTGCTTGAAGAATTAATTGATATTCTTCATAATAGATCTACATCTATTGTTACTTTATTTATTTACTATTGCTATTTTGAAAAGTCAGTCTTATAAGAAGCTCAGAGCAGATTTTGTGGGTAGCAATAAATGTATTTTTTTACTTACTTCCCATTGCACTTACTATTATCTTATATTTTAATTATTTCAGAAAATACATATTCCCTAAAAGACCTATAAGGGAAAACAATCAAAATTACACTGGTTAAGAACTTGAGCCTGCCTAGGTTTGGTTTCCAGATGGGTTCTCTCTCAGCTGTGTAATCATCGGCAAATTATACAATCCCTAGTCCTCAGTTTCCTTACCTATAAGATGGGAATAATAAGAATGTATACCTTAGAGGGTTTTAGAGAGCATCAAGTGAGATAATGTCATAATTTCTTGGCACATAGTAAGTGCTCAGTAATTAGTAGTTCATTGGGTATAAACTGCAGGAAGGAGGTTTGGGGGGCAGGCATTTGGCCTAGTGGGTAAGGTGCCTGTGTTCCACATCTGATGCCTGGGCTGGTGTCCCAGTTCCATTTTTTATTCCAGCTTCCTGCTATTGCAGACCCTGGGAGGCAGCACATGATGGCTCAAGTGATTGGGTGCCTGCCACCCACAGGGAAGATTTTGATTGAGTTCTGGTTCCTGGCTTTGGCTGAGGCTCAGCTCTAGCCATTGCAGACACTTGGGGGAGGAAACAGTAGATGGGAGCTCTCTGAATATCTGTCTGTCTCTGTTTTTCAGCCTCTCAAATAAACAAAAAAGAAAAATAAGTTTGGGGATGCAAAACCCCAGAGTTTTCTTCATTTCCTATAGAAGCCATTTTGATCTCTGTTAACTCTCAGTGCCATGCAGTGGGCGCAGGGGAGTGGGAGAATGGCCTCATCCCTGGTAGGTTTTGTGTCAGTGTCTGCGGCAGACTGGCTTGTTCTGTGCACAGATGAGAGCTGCCGTCCTTTCCTCTGGCAGAGTTCTGCACTCCCACCTGGCTCCCACATAGGTTGCTATCTGGTTCCTTCAGCCCCTGCTGCTTTGTGTTACTTTGTTTTGGGAGATCCTCTTAGGACTAGGGTGCTCTTCTCAGCCAACTGCCTGATCCGCCATCAGAACAGGGGGTGGGGGGGGAAGCTCCTCTGGCCCTTTCACTGCGCCTGGCATGACCTAGAGGCACGCTTTGCACTCAGCTACTGAGGAGTGCCCTGTTGCCTTCTCTCCTGCCCACTCCTTCCTTCAGTAAGTCAGCCACCCTGCGGCATCCCAGACACAAAGTAGAATGGATTGTGCCCAGCTCTCAGCTTCATCTTCACTCCCTACCATGAGTCATTCGCGTCCCTATTGTCATCGGGCCAGCAAGGGTGGAGAGGGGACAGAGCAAGCCGCGCTTCCCTTGCAGTGTTACTTGCTTTTGGCTCTCCAACAGCAACTTTGTTGCTCCACTCCTACTTGCTGCCTTCACTGGTGTGTGGTTTCAAGGAGAGGAAAAACCGGTTTTGTCAGCACTTCGGGATCTGTCCTTGTCTCACAAGACTCTGGGCTGTTTGTCTGTTGGTCCATGGGAGGGGTCAGAGGGGGGAACAGAACAGAACAGTACTCCTTGGGGTGATGACTCCAGGTAGTCTGCCATAACCGACCACTGCCCACTGCATACCCTTGCAACTGTGCATAGTAGTATTCCTACACAGATAGGCCTATCTAGGTGACTCTTACTTCCTTAAGGCACTGTTTCACCACCGAGAACACCGAATATTAATTTAATTGGGGACTGACAAAGGGTTGCCAACTTTTAATTTTATTGACCAAAGAAAAATATTTTTAAAGTTACCATCTAGTTCTCTCGTTTCTTTGGTTCCCTCCCTCTGCCACTGTGGAAGGCTAAAATTGAAGAGCAAAGGACAGTTTTCTTAAGTGAGTAAACTTTGCCGAAGCAGAACCCAGCAGATTGCCCCAAGTTAGTTCATGTAGCTTCAGTCCAATGAAAATTTCTTGCAGGCCAGCGGCGTTTGGAAATCGCCGCCTTGGAGTGCTTCAGTCACCTCGTCTGGCTCCCTGTCCACTATGATTATGCTCCAAGTGCTTTCAGAAACCCATGTATAGCATAACTCAGGCCAAAGGCGACCCCGTGCCTCCATCCTCAGCCAGAGCGGTGTTGAGTTTGCATGAATTTCTGGAAATGTGCCTCCATTCCCTCCTTTGCTGTATTTGGGCAAATAAAACATGGCCTCAGAGAGCTTTTGCAGGAGAAATTACAAAAATTCAGCAAAACCATGTGATCTCATTTTGGATCTCCTCAGGATTCCTCATCAAGATGCAATTAAGCAGAGAAAAATTCTGCCTTGGGGTGTGATTTTAATTACTCACCATGTTATGACTTGACTTTCCGTGCTGCGTTTCTCTTCCTTGCCCTATCACTGCTTCCGAGTCTGGCAGCTCCTCCAAAGAGTCACTTCATTTTAGGCTGAGAGCAAAGTGCTAGGTTGAAAGGAAAGAGCAGGGCTTACGTCCTCTGCCGCCTTAGCGCTTTCTCCAGGAGAACCCGTGGGAAACTCCTCTTTGTCTTGCTTCCCCCTCCAGCCTCCGTTTTATGACCCCGTGGAGCCAGTGGACTTTGAAGGACTTCTCATGACACACCTCAACAGCCTGGATGCAGACCTGGCCCAGGAGCTGGGAGACCTCACTGATGACGACTTGGTTGTGGTGTTCACGCCAAAGGAATGCAGGACGTTGCAGCCGTCTTTGCCGGAGGAAGGGTAAATCGTGGGCTTGGAACATAGATGGGATAGTGACTCGTGACTGTTATCAGTGCGGGGGAGGTGGCCTGA
Source organism: Oryctolagus cuniculus (assembly GCF_964237555.1). Taxonomy (NCBI): domain Eukaryota; kingdom Metazoa; phylum Chordata; class Mammalia; order Lagomorpha; family Leporidae; genus Oryctolagus; species Oryctolagus cuniculus. The sequence goes on from NC_091432.1 coordinate 162,360,105, forward strand.
GTCTGCACCTCTTTTAAAAATAAACAAAATTACTGAAGCCATAAGAGGAGCAGATAACCACGTGGTACCATCATGTAGATGTACATAGTTTTTAAACTGATTTGGCCAAAGGCTCTGAAAAGAAGAGATGCGGTGCTCCAGAAGGGGTTCAGTGTGCAGGCCCTGGAGCTGGACTGCACGGGTGCCAGCTCGGTGAGCTGGAGCAAACCACATGACCCCAGGAAGCCTCAGCTCCGAGTGAGCAAGCATCATGTTCAGTGCACACTGATTTGCAGTCTGCTATGTGCTGAGTAGAAAGGTGAATCGGGCAAAGTCTCTTCCCTTAAAGTTTTTTCAAGGGGAAAAACTTCTTGGAGTAAACATGTTTAGAGCTGCAGTCTCTACCCTCGGTTTATTTATGTGTTTAGAAGAATGAGCATGAGTTCACTCAAACTATGGACTTTTGTCTAAATGAAACTCCTGTTGCTGCCATGGTGCGAAAATCAATGTTGCCTGTAGAAGCTTAGCCTGAACTTTTATTTGCATTCACTTTAAAAGCTGAACTGAAATTTGCATTCTCTTGGACATTTTCAGCCTTCTCATCTTCCCCAAAAAGTCCCAGTAAGGTGGTCATGAAACAACTCCTTCCATCGTTTCTGTGAAATATTCCAGTTCTGTTTTGGACTGTGTTTCATCACAGTGTCGGGAGGCTGGGTAGCAGTGAGGAGCACTGCTAACAGCCCTTTGCTCCCTTATTCAGACAGTTCTCATTGACACTGGAGGCTGATGAAACGCACAGTTCTTTCCTCCCTGGGACACATTTTTCCCCTGTTGTCCATTTATTCAGGTGTGACGTTAGCATAAATCCCATCTGTTATTCTCACCTTTGGAAAACAATCACAAAATTTGTGTGTAATTGTTCTCAAGTATGGTCAGAATCTTGGAAAACCCCATTTAAAATACTTACAGTAAGTTTAGCGAGAGGAGGATGGGGGGATTTAATAGAGGAGATAATTTTGTTTTTCACATCAGTTTTTGAAATAAGATGTGTCAGAATTTATCCCTGACACATTATCTACATGGTGGCTTTCAAACAGCCTCTACTGTTTTAATTCATGCCAAAAAGTCTTCTATATAACTAAGCAGAGGAAGTTACCGCTGTCACCATGAAGGTCAACAACAGTTGAATCCTGTTGAATCCCTTTGTGCTTAGCCTAGCAGTTTATATGTTGAGCTATAACAGCACAGAGGTTATAAGCCTGGACTCCGCAGGTGAACTGCCTGGGATCAAGTCCTTACCTTTGCACTTGCTGGCTGACTCGTAGCAACACTCTGATCATCTCAGTCTTCAAAAAGAGTAACAGCAGTGCTTGCCCTGCAGGGCTGATTGACAAAGTGAATTAATACCTACAGAATTAAAGTGATTGCATCAGACCCTAGTGCACAGTTAACGGCACCCAAGTGTGCACTGTCACGTAGAGGACTTACCGTGAACCAGACACTCTTCTGCGCGCTTTGCACTCTCCCTTATGTAATCTGCATCACAACTCTCTGATGGAGGTACTCTTCTTATTAATATCACCATGTTCAGCTGGAGCAACTGAGTCATAAAAGGGTTGAGTGATTGGCTCAAAGGTCACAGAGGGGCCTGCGCCATGGTGCACTAGGTTAATCCTCCACTTGTGGCACTGGCATCCCGTATGGGTGCCGGATTCTGTCCCAGTTGCCCCTCTTCCAGTCCAGCTCTCTTCTGTGGTCCGGGAGTGCAGTGGAGGATGGCCCAGGTGCTTGGGCTCCTGCATCCACATGGGAAACCAGGAGGAGGCACCTGGCTCCTGGCTTCCGATCGGCATAGCTCTGGCATTGACGGCCATTTGGGGAGTGAACCAATGGAAGGAAGAACTTTCTCTCTGTCTCTCTCTCTCACTGTCTATAACTCTACCTGTCAAATAAACTAATAAAAATCTTTTAAAATAAAAAAAATCACAGAGATAAGAAGGGGTGACGCAAGGGTCTGGGGACCAGGGTCCAGAGACTCCACGTTTGGCTTTTACAATGTTTCACCAACTACTATCAGCCAATCTACAGGTGGGTGAGTACTGTTCTCGTACTCTTTCTACAAATGAAAAAAATAAGACTTGCATCACTTGGACCTATTTGTCACTACTAAGAACATGTTTGCAACAACAGCAAAAGCCTTACTACTCAAGACTATCACATACATGAAGAGTATCCTCACAGCACACTCCTGAGCAGGCGTGATGGAACCACCTGAATTAATGATCCCCAACCAAGGCCATTGGCTGCAAGGTCATCAAATCATAAGACAGCTGTTCTTCTTGGCTTTCAGAACAGAGAACACGCATGTCCTAACATGGTTACACCTGAGCTGAAAGTATGTCCAAATTACCTCTGCTAGGAATCGGTATTTATACTTTGTTTTCTTGCTTTGCTTTTGATGACAGCTGGTTCTCCCCATCTTTTGTCAGAATGCCTCCAGGCACCCAGAGATAGGTATGGTTTAACATGATTCTCTATAATAAAGAAAACCCACAAAGCATAAAATGCTAGCATGTTTGTCTCATCAAAGTAAAAATGTTATTGCCTCAGGCATACTTCAGATGCTTGAAATGACGGCCAAGAACTCCTTTAGCTTTCTCTTAGGTATGGATTTGAAATCATCTTGTGCTCCTTGCTGATGATAGGGATTGTTCTGTTGTTTTCACCTGGCACTAATTATTTTTTTTTTCATTTTCCACCTCGTTAGGGTTGACCTGGACCCTCATGTCAGGGACTGTGTCCAGACTTACATTCGGGAGTGGCTCATCGTGAACCGGAAGTGAGTTACTTTTCTTTCTTCCTCTTTATAAATATTAAATGTATATTGTTAATTTGTTACTAATAGGTTTTTGGAACAGTGTTATGTTTACAAAAAAATGTGCGCAGAAAGTACACAGAGTTTCCTCCCCATCACCAGTTTCCTCCTGTTACTAACATCCTATCCGCAATCATTGATGAGCCAATATTGATACATTCTCTATTGTTACATAAATCCTATAGCTTGCATGAGTGCTGATTTTGTGAGTAGTGGGTTCTGTGGGCTTTAACAAAGGTATAATGCCGCCCACCTGCATGACAGTCTCACACAGCGTGTTTTCAATGAGCTAGAATTCCCTTGGTCCTCTGGTTCATTCCTTCCTCCCTCTCTCTGACAACCACTTAAATTTTTTTACCATTTCTATACTTGCATCTGGTTCTTCTGTGTCTTTTTGTAGTTTGTTGTCTCATTTCCTTTTATTGTTGAATCATCTTCTGTTGTATGGATAAACCACAGTTTATCCAGTTCCTTATTGAAGAAAGTTACATTTTAAACTCAAAAAATAGAGCCTTGTTGTTTTATTTTCATTCTAATGAACTCCAGGGGAAATAAATGAATTGAAACTTGGCCTCAGATTCAAAGGTCTCATTCCAATCAAAAGGGGTCTCCTGTGCTGACCAAATGTTTGGTGACATTGTCCTGAGCTCCAGCCCACTCACCTGGACAGCATTTTCTGATGAGAAGCATCTGTGTATGCTAAAATGCTCAAGCTGTGTGTTTGGGTCTGTTTGGGGCTAGGATGGGGGCTGTTGCAGACTGGGCCCCCCACCCTACTAGCAGCACATCAGAGAACCTTTGACAAAACCAAAGTGTCTTGAAGTTCTCATAGCCACACCTCTCCTATACCTAATAAGAATAATTCTTTTCTGGCACAAATAATGAGTGATTGGAGATTGGATTTTATCCAGTTCCTGGAAGTGTGCCATGGAGTTTGTATTACTTTGGAATAATAACAGTGTGCAAACTATTTGCAAGCAGTATGGGAAACAAAGAGCATCACTTATATAAAGTAAAAGGCAGTTAGATGATAATGCGTCATATGTTTTACTACAAGTTGAAAATGAAGCGTACTAGGCAAATACGGTTGTGCTTTGCTGGGGATGAATAAAAGATTCCAGAACAACTTGTTCTGGAATTTTTAGAATGTTAAAATTAGAGTTATTTTCTGGATGTTAAAGTTCTAAAAAAACCTGAGTGGGAACAATAAATAGAAAGGGCCATTTTATTACATTTGGTTTTCAGATTTATTTTCTGTTTGGGGCACTGCATTTTTTCATTCCCCATGGCAACACAAAGCTCTTGGAGTCTTCTTTTTCCTCTACCTTACACAAACTTAAAAGAAACAAATATTCTTTTTAGAATATTCATTATAGGAAGCTTAGAAATTATGGGAAACAAACTGAAAGTTACTTCCTTTCTCTACAGATGGATAGCAACCATAAATATTTGATGTGTAGCCTTTAAATCACATTTCTTTTTTTTTTTTTTTTTTAGATTGATTTGTTTATTTGAAAGGCAGAGTTACAGAGAGCGAGGGAGAGGGCGAGAGAGATAAAGAGAGAGAGAGGGAGAGAGAGACACTGATGCTGTGGTGTAGTGGTAAAGCTGCTGCCTGCAGTGCCACCATCCCATATGGGTGCCAGTTTGAGCCCTGGCTGCTCCACTTCCAATCCAGCTCTCTGCTATGGCCTGGGAAAGCAGTAGAAGATGACCCAAGTCTTGGGCCTCTGTACCCACGTGGGAGATCTGGAAGAAGCTCCTGGCTCCTGGCTTGGGATTGGTGCAGCTCCGGGCCACTGTGGCCATCTGGGGAGTGAACCATTGGATGGAAGATGTGTCTCTCTCTCTCTCTCTCTCTCTCTCTCTCCTTCTGCTTCTCTGTAATTCTGCCTTTCAAATAAATAAATCAATCTTGGGTTGGGGGGAGGAAGGGAGGGAGGGAGAGAGAGAGATATCTTCCATCCACTGGTTCACTCCCTAGGTGGCTATAATGGCCTGTGGGGGCAGGCCAAAGCCAGGAGCTTCTTTCGGATCTCCTACATGAGTAGCAGGGTCCCCAAGACTTGGGCCATCTTCCACTGCTTTTACCAGGTACATTAGCCAGGAGCTGGATTGGAAGTGGAGCAACCAGGACACAAAACTGGCACCCACGTGGGATGCTGGCCTTGCAAGCAGCTTTATCCACTACACCACAGCACCAGCCTAAATCACATATTTTTAAAATTTGTTTATATAAAAAAGAAATCATATTATGATACCATTTTGCAGCATGAATTTTCAGTCTTCACAGAAAGTGGTGATTATCTCTTTCCTACTAAATGTTATTCCTTGATAATATTATGATTGCATTATATATTTATACCAAAATTCATTTAGCCGTTTTAAAGCTTGAATGATTCCCTGGTTTTCAGCCTTACAGTTAAAACAGCAGTATCCTTCTCAGTGAGACTTTGTTTGGAATAAATCCCTACACAAGGAAGTTGGGTCTAGGGATATGTGCAAATTTAAGGATCCCAGATGCAATATATGCCTGAGTCCTCAAGAATATTGGATATTATTAGATATTGTAAAAAAGTTCCTTTATTTATATTTCCTGTGGGTGTTAGACTGGGTGTTTTTTTTCATAGGTTTATTTTTAGAATTTGCAATTTGTCCTTGGTGCTACACTTATTCGTGAAGTTTGTGCATCTCTTTTATTTTTGTCTGGTCTTGTTTAGGAACACTGTGATTTGTTACAGGTATTAGCCCTTTGGCTACATACTATAAATTCCTGCTATGCCTTTTGTTCTGTCATTGTTTATGTAATTAAATCAAAGTTGATATTTTTCTTATGATTCTACTTTTGGTGTCATGTTTATAATGTAAATCACAAACCTAATATTATTGTCTAGGAGTTTTGGATTGAAGCATCAACCCAGGCCATGAGTCACTTGATTGTTGCTTCTGCTCCCTATGTGTTTCCCTTTATTTGTCTCTCCTCTGTAGAAGCAGCGGGTATCCATGTATTTACTCTATGTCTGTTTTTGCATCTTTTTATTCTTACTAAGCTCAACAGTATCTGTTTTAACTTTCTGTTTGGTGACATACAAGGAGTGAGGATGACCACTGGCCCCATCCTTTGCATCTTGGTGTAACCGCCCGGTTCCCTTCTCTTCCCTTCTCAGTAGTCAGCTAGTGTACAGGTAGAAGTGTTCAGCTTCAAAACTCTTTGTCAGTCTCTGGCAAGCCTTGACTAGTGCTTTAGTGAGGCTGCATTTTCTCTCCCCTACTGCCTGGTTCTCTGAATCTCATACTCTGGACATGAAAACCATACTTCCTTGCGCATACTCCTCAGAAGGATCACTCTGTCTCCGTATGTGTCCGTTGTATTTCATTTGTGGGGAGAATCCAATACACTATTTCCAGACACCCTTCATCTCCTGGTCCCACATGCATTTTCAGCTGAGTTTTTTCCAAGTTGCTTCTGTATGGTTGCAGAATGAAGGCAGAAGGAGGACAAGTGGGTGTAGGTACATGTGAGTGAAAAGGTACAGCCAGTGGTGCCTGCATAGACAATAAGCTCCTGCCATGCAGAAAGAGGGTTTGAGTTCCTGCGCAGTGTGGACACTGACTGTTCAGGGACTTGCAGGAAGGAAGCTGGACAACATCGTCCTGTCTAATTCAGTGAGTTCCATCTGGGGGAGATGAAATACGTGCATAGAGATTCTGTCCAGATTCAGGCATTAAGTTATCTGTTAGTGGGGAGGAATTTTCATTTTCCTGTGTCTTCATTGGGAATATGCCAGGGAGGCAGAGGACACAGCAGTAGGGGTTGTTGGCCAGAGACAATTATCACTTAGTTCCCAGTGTAGATTTTTATTTTCTGTGATTAACAATACATGCTTATCCTTAAAGCAAGTCATACTGAAGTGTGTTAGGTAAAAAGCAAGTCTCTTGCCAGACTATTTGCGTGTTCTTTGCCTCCCCAGTGGTCAGCCATGCCACCTTCCTGACCTTATCCTGCTCTCACAGATATATATGGATATTCATAACATTTACATAAATGTGTATACACGTAAATAGAGTATATAAATACATGCATGCAAATGTTAATGCATTAAAATATAGATTATTTTTTAAATAATAACTTTTTATGTCAGAGAACTATATTAGTTTTTTTTTTTTTTTTTTTTTTTTTTTGACAGGCAGAGTGGACAGTGAGAGAGACAGAGAGTAAGGTCTTCCTTTTGCCATTGGTTCACCCTCCAATGGCCGCCACGGCCGGCGCGCTGTAGCCGGCGCACTGCGCTGATCCGAAGCCAGGAGCCAGGTGCTTCTCCTGGTCTCCCATGGGGTGCAGGACCCAAGCACTTGGGCCATCCTCCACTGCACTCCCTGGCCACAGCAGAGAGCTGGCCTGGAAGAGGGGCAACCAGGACAGAATCCGGCGCCCCGACCGGGACTAGAACCTGGTGTGCCGGCGCCGCAAAGCGGAGGATTAGCCTAGTGAGCCACGGCGCCGGCCACTATATTAGTTTTTAAAAGTGCCACCTAGGGGCCCAAGTGCTAAGGAATGTTCCCTAAGTCACTGAATCTGTATGGACTGGCTTTTCACCAGTCCCCACTTTTCACTGTTCCAAATGGTACCAGAACAAACCTCTGTGTGAGCATTTCTGAAGGCAGAAGTGGAACCAGTGCACATGACACATTCTGACAAGCACTGCCAAGCTCCTCTTCACAAAAGCTGGGCTGGTTCACTGCACCACCAACAGGGCATGAAACTATCCTTTCCCTCTGGATCTTTGCCAATATTATCAGTACATTGATGAAAATTTAATTTAATTTTCTCTTATCTCCTTCTACTTATTTTAATCAACTTTCTGAATACTGTTTTATATCACTAAGTTTTCTTCCCTTCTTATTCTGGTTAAATATACCCTTACACAACCTGAAGTCCTACAACCAGCTATTTATCCAAGTGAAGGGAAAAATCTTTGTTCATATAAAAGCTGTATGCAGATATATATATATTGGGGATGGGGAGGACAGAGAGAGACCTTTCGTCCATTTTTCCACTTTCCAGATGGCAGCAACGGAGCCAGGAGCTTCATCCAGGTCTCCCATGTGGGTGTTGGGACACCTGGGCAATCTTCCACTGCTTTTCCCAGATCATTAGCAGCGATCTGGATCAGAAGTGGAGCAGCCAGAACATGAAGTGGCACTCGTTTGGGATCCTGGCATTGCATGCAGTGGCTTTACCCACTACACCACAAGGCTGGACCCAGTATACAGATATTTGTATCAGTTTTATTTGTAGTTGCCAGAAAAGCTGGAAACAACTCAGATTGTACTCCACTGGGTAACGAGTATCCAAACTCCAGAAAGTCTATGAAGGGGATACTGATCAGCAATAAATGAAACAAGCTAATGATGTGTTTGGAAACAGAAAAATTACGCCAGAAAGAAGCCAAACCAAAAATCAAACTTCATGACTCCCCTTAAATGACGTTCTGGAAAAGGCAAAGCCAGTGGTGGTAAGGGTCTGGGTGGGGAGACGTGGACTACAAAAGAGTTGGGAAAATTTGGGGTTTTCTGGAACGGTTCTATAACTGACTAGAGTGGTGCATGTGTCAAAAACTCTCAGAACTGCCTCCAAAAGGGATGAATTGGAATTATACCTCATGGTCAGCGTTGTGGTGCAGTGGGTAAAGCTGCCACCTGTGGCGCTGGCATTCCGTATGAGCACCAGTTTGTGTCCTGGCTGCTTCACTTCTGGTCCATCTCCCTGGTAATGACCTGAGAAACACAACAGAAGATAGCCCATGTGCTTGGGCCCCTGCACCCACATGAACCTCCTGGCTTCTGGCTTCAGCCTGGCTTAGTCCTGGCCTTTGTGGCCATCTTGGGGTGAACAGCAAATGGAAGATCTCTGTGTGTGTGTGTGTGTGTGTGTGTGTGTGTGTGTTTCTCCCCCTGTCTCTGTAACTGTAACTTCAAAATAAATAAGTGAATCTTAAAAAAAAAAATTGTACCTTAAAAGCAATGATGAGATATCTAGGATAGTATATGACATGGTAAAGACTTATTAAATGTAAGGTCTGTTACTTTGCTCATTGATTATTCTGGGTTTTTAAAAATATTTATTTATTTATTATTTGAAAGGCAGAGTTACACATAGGCAGAGGCAGAGAGAAAGAGAGAGAAAGCGAGAGAGTCTTCCATCCACTGGTTCACCCTCCAGTTGGCCACAACGGCCAGAACTGGGCCGATCCAAAGCCAGGAGCTAAGAGCTTCTTCCACGTCTCCCAGGTGGCTACACGGGCCCAAGGACTTGGGCCATCTTCCACTGCTTTCCCAGGCACTGGAAGCTGTACTGGAAGTGGAGCAGCCAGGACTCAAACCGGTGTCCATGTGAGATGCTGGCACTGCAGGTGGTGGTTTTACCTGCTATACCATAGCACCAACCCCTTATTATCCTGTCTATAGCATGATGGTTTCTCTGGATCAGGAATAAATGGACTGTGGTCCTGATTTCCCTACTTATGGCTATGTGACCCAAGGCAAATTAATGTATTTCTTTGTGCCTTGATTTCCTCATAAGGAAAATAGAAACTTGAACAGTGCCTACCTTATAAATAAATGGACAGTATAAAGTACTTAGAATGTTTCTTGACATATAAATAAATAATATTAGCTACTATTTATAATATCATTAAGTAATACTACAAAAGGTATCTCAGTTGTGTCTGCCCAACTGACAAATAATTTAAATAATATACAAGTATTATATGCAAAGGGGGGAAAAAAGAGGACATCTCAATGTCAGCAAAGATTTCTTTTAATTTAATGATCCATGGGGGGCTAGCGTTGTGCAGAGAGCTAATAAGCCTCAGGTTGCAACGCTGGCATCCAGTGTCAGGGTGCTTGTTTGAGTCATAGCTTCTCTGCTTCCTATCCAGCTCCCTGCTAGTGTGCCTGGCCCAAGATGGCGCAAGGAGTTGGGCTCCTGCCACCCATGTGGGAGACCCAGATGGAGTTCCTGGCTCCTGGCTTCCACTTGATCCAGAGCTGGCCATTACAGTCATCTGGGGAGTGAACCAGTAGATGGAAGACCTCTCTATTTCTCTCCCCTCCCCCCTTTCTCTGTCACTGTCTTTCAAAAAATAAATCTTTTTAAAAAATAAAACAGGATTGATTTCCCATCATATTACTATAATTAATATATTCATGAAATAAACATTTGGACAATCCCAAAGCTCATGCACTGGGGACTATCTAATTCTCATGTAACTTATCCATTTATTCCTTCCAAATGAAATATGCTCTTGTGACGATGTTATTAGCTTATGGTAATACTTCAATAAATATTAGCTACTATTATAGTATTTATTAAAGAGCAAATATCAGAGAAAGCACTTACATTAGCACATTAGAGGAATAATGGGGCATCTGCCTTCCTCTGGAGGACCATATTTAATGAAGCCACTTTGCCTTCCATGGGCAAGTCTTTGTCATCCAAAACCATGCAGTCAAACACTGATTTAGTTAGCTCTTTTATTCCTCAATTATCTGCTTGCTGATATTACATTTCTCTTTAACATCTAGAGATAGGCTTTTATGCCCTTGCTATCTCTGATAATGGCTTTGAATCCCACTTAGGGGGCAGAGGAGAGGAGTAATGGCCACTTGTGTTCCCTCCCACTGTCATCATTCTACAGGGCATTTGCCACTCATGCTTAGTAATTGAGATGTTTAAATCAGACAAGTAGTGCTGCCCGTTGAATATAGAGGACAGTTTGAGATTTTCTTTTTAGCTTAACAGGAAAGGATTTAACACAGAGACATAAATGCATGATCTCCTTTTGGGAGAAATATGTTTTTTATGTTACATGTTTGTCTGTGTTACTTAGACTGGAAGATTCTTTGAGTGAATTCCTTTCTGTCTCTCATGTCTACAGCACCAAGTGTGGTGTCCTTGCGGTAAAAATAATGAAACTTCTCCGTTTGTGACCTTTGAAAATGACCTTTGGTTTACTAGCTGGATGGTGCTGTTTTGGCTTGTTTACCTCTAGTTCTATGTATTTTGATAATTTTTTAAAGATTTATATTTGATAACATTCTTTGGGTGATATTAAGTATTTTGAATGTTATTTTCTTTTTCTCTAAATGAATGTAAGGATGATTAACTGTAGAATGTTTTTGATGTCTTGGTGAAGAACTGAACTCTTCAGTGACTAAACTTGTGTACTTGCTATTTATTTTTGGTGTGTTAACACAGCAACAATGAAACATTTCATGAGTGCTGTGGAAAGCATTGTAAGGACCCAGAGACTTTGTCTTCATCCTGGGTGATTAAGGTGATTCTGAAAGAAGGTCATGCTCAAGGAGAGCTGGGACATCAAGTATAGGGTATCATCTGTTTTATTACTCCATATTTTACTCCCAGTGAACTGGTAAACAATTAAAATTCAAACACATCAGTGCATATAATTCAGTTACTCCCAAAACATCATAAAAATGTCTTCCTGATCAATAATTGCTTATTATGACATACATTTGTTGTGCGAGCTGTCAAGGTGCTTAGCATCTGCTTTCTGAAGTATGGAGAGCAAATCAGGATCCATAGCTTATGGGGGAACAAAGCAAACCAGCTGTGGATATCACTGAGCTGTTTCCACCTAGGCCTAAACTCCTGTCCTCCTAAACCCAAATCCATTGAAGCACAACTCACAGACCAAACATTTGAGGAAGCCTGGCCAAGCCAGAAGTACTCACTCCCTCCTCTGAATTTTCAATGTATATTGTTTGTATTTCACTTAGTAGCTTGACTTGTACTCTACTTTAAATTCTAATTACATGTCTAAGTTTTTATCTCTACTGTTGCATATGGGATTCCTCTCACTAGACTATGAATTTGTAGAGTGCAGGAACCGTTACAGAGCTGGAATTCTGGTGTATTCCTTTTTGCATCCTCTGCAGTGTCTTAGTCTTGGAAAACATATTACAAATGATTGTTGAATGGAAGACTGAATGCAGTTCTACAAAGGAAATCTGCATAGCATTTTCTACACCATAGTTGTAGCTCACACCTAGGGAGAGAACTTCGCGGAGACTTCCTGGAAGGGATGGGATGGAACATGTTTAATCAGGGTAACAGTCTTACTCCGTTGTTTGTTTATTTGGTAGAGGGGTAAGGGGTAGGGGAGAGAATACTACCTGTAGAATCTCAGGCACTTTTTAGAGCTCTCCTGTTGTTGCTGATAAGTAAATTCCCCCCATGGAAATAATATAAATGTTCAGAGACTTTAAGTTCATGTCCATGAAATAAGGTTGTCTAGACATATACTATATGCATTGGTATCACATCTAATAGCATTGTCACTGATGCTAGCAATACTAGCTGTCATTTATGGAGCTGGTGTTCGATTATCGTAGTTGAGATGTTCTAGAAGCAGAGCCTGAGACAGAGATTCAGATGCACGAGGGACTGAGGATGCAAGATGGGAAAGTAGCAGTCTAATACAGATGAGATCTCAGATGCATTCTAGTCTTCGCCTGATCCATAGGGTGCCCTGGACAGTGAATCATTCTGTAATGTGGCCACACCACCCCACCTCAAGGCAAGGGGTGAGCTAGTATACCTCATACCAAACAGGCATTGGTCACCACTGAGCCAAGTGGGAGGTTGAGTAGAGAGGTAGCATGAAGTGCTCAGGTGTCTCTGGGCACAATAGCTGCTGTGTGCACAGCAGTCAGCGCATGCATGCCTGGGTTGGGTAGGGGAGCCTGGGTGGAAGACTCGTAGTCTACTACAATGACAGGCACCTGACTGATTTTCTTTTGCTTTAGTTTTGAAACAATACCAGATTTTTGAAGTTGCAAGTGTATTACAAAGACCTTTCCCCCACTCTCAGTCATCTGAGAGCAAGTTGCTGACCTGATTCTCCACCACCCTGAATACTTTAGTGTGAAATTTTGTTACACAAGGACATTCTCCATTGTAATCATGTGTAATCATCATACTCAGAAGATTAACATTAATCCATCATTACCGGTTAATCCTCATCCTCATTCAGCTTCCACCAAATATCCCAGGAATGTCCTTTATAGCAGAAGAATTCACTTCGAAGTCTTATGTTGAATTTAGATGTCACATGTCTTGAATCTTACTTACGCTGGACTCATTCCTCATTATATTTCTGTGACTTTTATGGCCTTGAGATCATAGGCTAGTTATTTTTAGAAAGCTCCTCTATTTGGATTTGATTATTAGATATACCCCATTCTTCATCAAATTTCCAATTTACTGGGTTCATTTATTTATATCAATCTGTAGTTAGTTTTATATTTTATTGAATATACTTGGATAAATTTCTGTCATTTATTTTGATGTGCAAATTTGCTCTGTTTGGCACTCTCAACCTCTTCAACTGAGTGTTTTGTCTTTATTTATTTATTTATTTTTTGACAGGCAGAGTTAGACAGTTAGAGAGAGACAGAGAGAAAGGTCTTTCTTTTCTGTTGGTTCACCCCCGAAATGGCCGCTATGGCCAGCGTGTTACGGCCAGCGTGTTGCAGCCGGCGCGCTGCGCTGATCTGAAGCCAGGAGCCAGGCACCTCCTCCTGGTCTCCCATGCGGGTACAGGGCCCAAGAACTTGGGCCATCCTCCACTGCCTTCCCAGGCCACAGCAGAGAGCTGGACTGGAAGAGGAGCAACTGGGACAGAATCCGGTGCCCCAACCAAGACTAGAACCCTGGGGTGCCGGCGCCGCAGGCGGATTAGCCAAATGAACCACAGCGCTGGCCTATATATATATATATATATATATATATATATTTTTTTTTTTTTTTTAAGGAATAGAGATAAAGAAAGAGACAGATAAAAGGTGATCTTTCATCCATTGGTTCATCCTCATACGTCTACAACAGGCAGGGCCATGCCATTAAGAAGCCAAGAGCCAGAAGCTCAGTTTGGGCCTCCCACATGGGTAGCAGGGCTCAAATATTTTAACCATCACTTCTGCCTCCTGGGGTGTGCATTAGCAGGAAGATGGAATTGGGAGCAGAGCTGGGACTCGGACTCACGCACCCTGATATGGGACTCAGGATTCCTGAGTGGCATTGTAACTGCTGCACCAAACTCCTTCCCCTTCTTAGGTCCTTTTTCAAGGCCCCACAGTCTGGTTACAAGCCTGCTTTCTGACACAAGGTGTTCCAGGATGATCTTACCCTGTGTTGCTCAGCCTGAATTTAGTCTTTTCTCCAAGATGCTCTGATTGTGTTTCAGTGGAAACTGGGATCAGGAGCCAGAATGGAATCGTGGACGTGCGGGTTTTTTTAAGGTGCTGCTCCTCCCGTGTCTCTGAGTGAACGGAGCTCTGAAGTTTGTGTTGATGGTTGCAGTTCCAGTCCGGCATCACAAAATTTACTCTGTTTTCTCCTTTCCATATTTGTAACTCCTTACTCAGATAGTCAGCAGGCTGGCTCCCATCATCCTTCTTGCGTTTCCGTACTTGATTAACCCCCCAGATGCAACCAGTGCCAACACCCTTCCTCCATTCTCTTGTAGTCGCCCACCTCCTGCTATCCTGACGCTGACACCCTGCACCAGGCTTGCCCACCTTGCCTGGGAGCTCTTTTCAGCTTGCAGGGACACTTGGTGCCAAGCCACCCTTTCACAAGGACACCCTCGACTCTTGCCTGGTGCCTGGGCTCTGACATCGTGGAGCAGGTTTACCCTAAGCATGGATGCCCTCATTCTGCTGAGGCTCCATTATTGCATGCCAGGCTGCCCCAGGCCTGGATGCCCTCCTCCTACCATTTGGGTTCTTGTTCTCCATGCCAGGTAGTCCTGTTTACGTGGGAGTTCTCCTTACACTGTTTGGCCTTCAGGTTCCCCTTCTGGACGTTTTCCACCACTGTTGCCCTGAGGCACCGATGGCTGTCTTGTTCCGATGCACCTTGCAGTTTTAGCAACAAACTGTACAGGAAGGAGAGAGTAAGGGCAAAAGGGTGCAGGTTTGGGGAAGAGGGAAAAGAAGAGGAACACCCACTATTTTCTAATCCTCACCAGTGGGCCCTCAAAATGAATAGTTTTCCCTTTTCACACTTGAGGAAACAGTGGCTCAGTAAGATTATGTCACTTATTCAAGGCTCTTAGCCAGTGTGGGAGAAGCCAGCTCTGAACATAGCCTCTTGTGACTCTCAAGCCCTGGTTCTGCTTGTTCCACCATGGTCTCGTGCTCTGGAAATCTGGTCCTCAGAGTACCCCCAAATGTGTAGGAAGAGTGCTTTGAGGGAAGGAATGCAGTTCTGGAAGCCACTGGTTGTGCTCCTTCCATGAGCATAGTCTCCTCCTGCTGGTTGCCCTTCCATCTTCTTCCCACCTGCCCTCGGGCTCGGCAGGAACCGGGCTTCATTCGACTCTGTTGCTAGGGTGGGGTGATGAGGCTGGGACACTTGCAGCCAGGGGCCCTGAGCCAGCGGCCTCCCCACCTCCCCGGTGATAGTTCCTCTGCGCCTGGCACGTCTGCAGTGACTCATCTTTCATGCTTGCCAACCCTGGCCTCTCCTCCCCAGCCCATGCTACCCTTGCAGCCATGAGGGAGCTTTGCAACTTGCTGGGATTTTAAAATGGAGTATAAGGAAGGGGAAAAAAGGTTGCTGTGTGTTTAAACACACAGTCATGGAAGATGCTAGTCTTCACGCTTCCCATAGCAAAAGTCCTAGGGGTTGGTGCACACAGTAGGTTAAATGTGTATATTGTGAAATGAGCCTTTAACCATATCCCATAACTGGTTTTTAATGCCCATTTGCCAATGGCCCTGAGGTCCCTGTGAAGAACTCCAGAACACTCTAACAAAATAAGGAAAGCAAGCAAGCATTTATTTGTATAAAATGGCAAAAAACAAAGCCAAGCACATTTCATATCCCCAAGAGTTAAAGCATCATCTAAGAAGAAAATTTGATTTTATTTTTTTCAGTGATAGTACATATGCTTACATCTTAAAACTAGGGAAAAGGCCTTAGAATTTGCCTCATGCAAATTCCTTTTAAATGGATGCCCTCCTTCTACTGTTCAGCCTTCACTCTATAAAGAAATAGGAGGCAAGCGACTTGAGGGGCAGGGACACAGGCACACATCTGCATGTGTGAGTGAGTGTGATATTCACTTGTAACTAAGCACACTGTGAAATTGATGCACTTCCTGAAACAAAAACACAGCTAAAGCAGATGCAGTTCTGGTTGCTAAGGCTGCCACATAACAGTTCTTCAGCTGTTGGCTGATTTTTATTTTGTTGGTCCAAGGTTTCTTTGTAGGGAGACGTGTGATGTGGACCTCTGGCGTCAGTCCCCTTTGGCACAGACAGGACCTAAAAGAGGGAAGGTGCAGATACCAGTGTGGGAGGTTTGAATTTTATCCCAGTGCTTGCCTTTCATCTGAGAATGAGTTAATGTTAGTTAAAGTCTTTGGTAACTTTTCCCTTAAAATTGGATTTCTCAGGAAAAAATAATTACTGATTCAGTGTGTTGTCATTTGGGATAGTGCAGTCTTGGGATACAAATTATTATTTTCCTATATTTGCCATTATTTGACTCCATTTGCCTCTCCCAAGTTGTTTTTTTTTTTTTTTAGTTTTTTTAAAGTTTTTAATTATTTTTATTTTATTTGGAGGAGAGAGAGAGAGAAAAATCTTTCATCTGCTGGTTCACTCCTCAGATGCCAGCAGCCTGGAGTTAGGAGCCAGAAGTCAGTCAGGGTCTCCCATGTGGGTGGCAGGGACCAGAGTACTTGATCCAAGATCTGCTACCTCTAAAGGTGCACACTAGCAGGAAGCTGGATTGCAGGTGGAGGCCCTGGGACTCAAACCAGGCACTGCCATCTGGAATGTGGGTGCCCAGGGCAGCTGGTCACTTAGCTGCTGCACCAGATCCTTCCCTCTCTACCACCCCCTCCAAGATGTTAGAGCACACGTAGCTCTTTAAAAAATCTGAGCCCTTAGGGAAGCCCCAAACAAGTCATGGTATGTGCTAGGAAAGCCTTCCACCCAGCACACACGCAGGTGTCACTGCCTAAATTTATAGAAATCCCATGTAAGGCTGTCAGAGAACTCAATAGAAAATACATCTCATAAAACAAATTTTACATGTATTTCTACTGTTTTTAAATGTTAATTTATTTCATTTATTTGAAAGGCAGAGACAAAGAGCATTATCTCCCATCCTCTGGTTCACCGCGCAGATGCTCACAACAGCCTGGGCCGGCCTGCAGCTAGGAGGCAGGGACTCGATCTAGGTCTGTCACCTGGGTGGCAAGGACACAAAGGCTTGAGCCGTCATCTGCTGCTCCCCAGGGTGCGCATTAGTGGGAAGCTGGAATTGGGAGCAGAGGCAGAAGTCAAGCCAGGAACCCTGATGTGGGATGTGGGTGTTCCTAGCTGAGTTTCACTGCTAGGCTGAGCACCTGCCTCTGATTTATGTTTTAATTGTTTGTTCTGCAGATATTTAAGAATACCCAAATCAGGAGGTATTGTAGATATTTCTCACAAAGCTTTTTCTAAATGTTTACTTGTTTTCTTTATTTGGAGTACACCTTATTCATCTGCTTTATCTTTTCTCAGTTCCCCAATTTGGTCTTTTTTTTTTTTTTTTTTTTTTTGACAGAGTGGACAGTGAGAGAGAGAGACAGAGAGAAAGGTCTTCCTTTACCGTTGGTTCACCCTCCAGTGGCTGCCACGGCCGGCGCACCGCGCTGATCTGAAGGCAGGAGCCAGGTACTTCTCCTGGTCTCCCATGGGGTGCAGGGCCCAAGCACTTGGGCCACCCTCCACTGCACTCCCTGGCCACAGCAGAGAGCTGGCCTGGAAGAGGGGCAACCGGAACAGAATCCGGCGCCCCGACCGGGACTAGAACCCAGTGTGCCGGCACCGCTAGGTGGAGGATTAGCCTGTTGAGCCGCGGCGCCGGCCCAATTTGGTCTATTTTTATGAAGTTTTATCAGTACACGTTAGGGTCAGGGCAGTTCAAGTGGCCAGGAGACAAAGGTGACTGGTCCCGGTAAACCTCCACCTGCATTAGTCACCAAGCTGATCTTGCCTTTGTTCCTAGGCTATTTCTTGTCTCCTTTTGCAAAACAAATCGCCTGCTTCAGAGCAAAATGAATTCCAGGGAAGAGACACTTCTGGTTTCCCTACACATGATGCTGGGCCAGCTCAGTCTTCATATAATTAAATCAGCTAAAATCTGCTCAGTGCCTGCTCTGTGTCTGCCACCCCCTTTCTCTCCAACACCCTTCCCTCCCAAAGCGTTATGAACTCTGTGTTTGGATCATTCCCGCGGCTCTCCTGCATTTCCTGGTGTTTCAAGTCTGCCATTTGATGCGCTTCACTGATCTAACCTCACTGCATGTCCTTTCTCCAGCTTGCTCAGTGGATTTCCTCCTAGTGCAGGAAATAAACAAAATGGGCGCATGTGGTTTTTTTGTTTTTTTGTTTTTTTTTTAAGATTTATTTATTTACTTGAAAGAGTTACAGAGAGGAGAGGCAGAGAGAGAGACAGGTCTTCCATCTGTTGGTTCACTCCCCAGATGGCTGCAATGGCTAGAGCTGCACTGATCCGAAGCCAGGAGCCAGGAGCTTCTTCCGGGTCTCCCGCGTGGGGCAGGGGCCCAAGGACTTGGGCCATCCTCCACTGCTCTCCCAGGCCACAGCAGAGACCTGGATTGGAAGTGGAACAGCTGGGACTCGATCCAGCGCCCATTTGGGATGCCAGCACTGCAGGTGGCGGCTTTACCTGCTACGCCACAATTTGTAAACTTGATATTGAAGTGTGTCTTCCAAGAATCCTTGAACTAGGGAGTACACTCGTTTGTGTCTGTAGTTATACTGACAAGTTACATCTATTATCCATTTCATGCTGGTCTAATTCCTCCAGAGGCAGTGCTACACCCTATTTTGAACCCTTCATTTTTTGAGCACCATTTTATGGAGTTTACTGAGTGGAGATTGAAATGTTAGAGATTTTTCGTAGCTAAATCATTCATTTCTGTTTTTTTCTTAATATGTCCTGTTTTTTTCTTCATTATTAGGAGGAGTGCTGTGTCGGGATTAAAAGTTTCTTCTATTTTTTGTCTCTAAATGATCTCTATTTGCTGCTCTGTCCACTGCTAGAGTTCTTCCAGTCTCTCACACTAGGGTCATCGTTGAGCTGCAGCTTGGAGCCAAATGCCCCACAGCTGAAGTGACCACACCTCTCTAGTGGATTTTCCCAGGCTGCCCCAGCCTTTAATTACGAGCCAGCCAGGAGGCGAGTTTGTATCGCATTACAACAGCGCCTTGTGGAAGGCCTGGTACATAATTAGTCGTGAGGAATTACAGTTGCTCCTCTCCCTGGGCGCTCTCTCAGCACCATGCATACACACTTAAGATATTACTTTTATTTTTAATCTCATGGTTTTGCTTCTCTCTCTTTCTCCCTGTCTCCAAATTAAATAACACCAACGATACAAGAAACCAAGGAAGTTCAGAGATTTGCGGCTTTAAGAAGACTGGATCCCGAAAAGATTTTCACAAAACCCTTCAGAAGCAGACTTTTGAGTCCGAAACCTTGGAGAATGCTGAACCTACTGCTCAGGTATTTCCCATCAGCAAACATGCTTACCTGGTTACAGGGCTGCTCTGCCTGCCCCTGTCAATCCTGTTGTTGTTTTCACTAGATTAAGGTTGCAGTAGGACAGACTCCACCATCTGGGTTAGTGATTTTTTTTTTCAAACTTTTTTTTTGGAGGCTGCAGAAACTAATGTCCAATGAAAACCCAGGAGGAGCTCCATGAATAAGAGTCAAACGTGGAACCGGGCTGTTCCTGCAACGGTTCAGCAAGGCTCAGCAGTGGCCCTAAGACTGGCTGCAGAGTCAGGAGACGCTCCACAGGGAGCCCAGCACGGCCTGGGTTCTCTTACTGATTCTGCCACCAGCTAACTCTGGAGCCTCCAGCAGGATCATCAGTCTCCTGACCTCACCCTGCTCCCCCCCTCCCCTGGAAAACCAGGAAGATAGCGTTAACTCACTCATGGGACTGAGTCTGAAATCATTTTGTATGCACAAAGAGAGCGGTTCCAGTCACCTGGTTACTGTTACTGTTGTTGTTCCTAGTACTGTAAAGTGTAAAGTGGCCACAGTGCAGGTCAGTGCCCTAAACGCCCATGTTTTCAGCAGCGTCATTCGCAGTGTCTGAATGGTGGGAGCAACCCCAGCACCCGGTGACGAACAAGTGAATGAACCAAATGTGACATCCGGGAGCTGGGCGAGAGAGGAATGGGAAGTTACTAGTTCCCGGGAACAAGGTTTCAGTTCTGCAAGTTGAAGGGAGTTGTGGATGTGAGGTTTAGGATTTTTTAGGGTTCTAAGTAGGCGAGGAGGCAGCCACTTAAAAGCAGGAAAGATTTTGGTTGAAGATAGGACAGCCTGTAGTCAGATTCACGCCCTGACAGAGTGCGGGGGTCTGAGAAGAGACTCAGCCCCTCAGGCAGTGGGCAACTGCCTATTTCTGCTGTTTGTTGGGAAGGGCCAGGCGGACATGCAGAGACCCACGTCCACTGTGAAAAGCTGTGCTTGAACCGGCAAAAGACCCCTGATTTACAAGGTGTGTGAGCTTGTCAGTTTGGTATGTCCAGGGAGAGGCATGCAGCAGTTGGAACTGGCCCAGCAAGGAACCAGGGAGTAAAATTGTCAGGTCTGAGATGAACTGTTTGTGCCCCATTTTGGAATTAACTATTTGTGTCCCAATTGTCTAGCAAGTCCTAACAGTGGAAATGGATAGTATTAATGGCTGTACTAACACATGACTGTACTTAACATTACTGTAATGTACTCTAAAGATGGTAACTTTTGTATTATATATATTTTACCTAAATTGAATTTTTGAAGTTAGTGTTTTAGTCCAATCTGCCCATTTTATAATTGAGGAAAATGAAACAGAAAAATTTGTGCAAACTTGCCTAAGACTTGCAAAGTCTAATAGCTTTCAATTTCCATGTGTCATAACACAGGCACCTCACCATGTTTAAATACTATCTGTTTTTCAAACAACAAGGTCCCACCAGCCAAGCTAAGTGTCTTTTGGGAGATACACAGAAGAACCAACCTTCTGGTCCAGAGCTGAGTGTGGCAGGTGTGCTGAGGGATGGGAAGCCAGGATGCTTGGCTCTGTGAGGCCTTGTTCACGGGTGATCTCCACCACATTCGGTTTTCACCCTCCCCAGTGGCCAGCTGCATTGTTTTTTATGTTGGTTGGTCAGAAGCTATACTAGGTATTTCAACAGAAGAAGTTTTTAGGGGATTGATTAAACAGGTTGTAGAGACCTGAGAAAAAATACAAGGAAAAAGTTGAGAGCACGGAGAGATGCACACTGGGGCTGGGGGCTAGGGCCTTGGCTTTCACGTGGCAGCCTCATCAAAATCCCCTGGAGGGCTGCTGCACACCAGGTGGCTGGGCCCTGCCTGCCAGGGTTTCTGCTTCAGTGGACCTGGGGCGGGGCCTCAGAATTTGTATTTGCATTTCTAAGAGTGCTGCTGCTGCTGCTGCTGCTGGACTCAGGACCACAAACTCAGGACCACTGGGCTAACTGGAGAGGTTGGCATTGTCAGAATCCAGTAAGCCCAGAGAGGGCCCTCAGAGCAAGGCTTCCTGTCTCCGAGAAGGGGACACTGCCAGCTGCTAGAGGGGTTATGTCGGAATCTCGGAGGAAGGATCTCCTGAGGGAGGAATGGACCTCCATGGAGGTCAGATGGGCTGAAGGCTGGAGCCAGTGGCAAGAACTAGAGGCAGAAAGGAAGGGGCCAGTGCCCACTCCTTCCTCCAGCCTTCCAGGCTCCCTGTGGCTCCCCCTGTCGGCAGAACCTAATGAGAACAGCAGGCCAAGCACAGAGTTTGCTGAGTGCCCAGCCCAGCACCCCAGGGCGGAGTTGACAGGGTGAACCTGCAGCTGAGGTCCAGCACACACAGCAGACACCCACTCTGCAGCGGCTGACAGCGCTCTGGTCAGCCAGTTGGCAGGGTGTGAGAGCCACGCTGTGCGTTTGAAGGAGCGGACAACTCCGCATCGTGGAGGTGCTGTTAGCCTGAGTGAAATGGCGAGGCTGAACACCTGAACTGATATAAGTGAAATACATAAAGTGAGATGACTGTACGGTACACATGCATGAGGGAGGGAGCTTCAAAAAAGTCATAGAAAATACACATTACCTCTTATTTGCATTTCTCCATGAACCTTTTGAAGTTCTTTTATATTTTATAAAATTTAGATATTATCCATAATGTTGTATAATTTCATTTTTCATATTAGCAATATAGTATGATTATCTTTCTCTTCCAATAAATATATATTCTTTTTTTTGATGGCCACATGACATTGCATTGCCTGAAAGTTCTGAAATCTCCTAATGCTTCCTCTTTTGGGGTGGCATTTCCCTTGTCTCTCTTACTCTGTTTTTACATGCAGATGCTCCTTACATCCTTGTCCAGTTAGGTACCCTGAGGATAAATTCTTAGAGATGAAATTTCTGTATTAAAAGGTGTAAGTTAATAAGATTTTTGACGTACATATATAGAGAGAAAGAGCAGGCAAGCACACTTGGCATCTTTTGTTTTTAAAAATTATTTACTGGCCGGCACCGTGGCTCACTAGGCTAATCCTCTGCCTTGCGGCGCCGGTACACCGGGTTCTAGTCCTGGTTGGGGTACCGGATTCTGTCCCGGTTGCCCCTCTTCCAGGCCAGCTCTCTGGTGTGGCCAGGGAGTGCAGTGGAGGATGGCCCAAGTGCTTGGGCCCTGCACCCCATGGGAGACCAGGAAAAGCACCTGGCTCCTGCCTTCGATCAGTGCGGTGTGCTGGCCGCGGCGGCCATTGGAGGGTGAACCAACGGCAAAGGAAGACCTTTCTCTCTGTCTCTCTCTCACTGTCCACTCTGCCTGTCAAAAAAAAATTATTATTTGAGAGATGGAGAGCAAGCTCCCATCTGCTAGTTTATTCCTGAAGTTCCTGCAGTGGCTGGGGCTTGGCCAGGAACTGGGAACTCAATCCAGGTTTCCCCATGTGGGTAGCAGGGACAATTACTTGAGCTGTCAGCTGCTGCTGCCTGGGATCTTTGTTAGCAGGAAGCTGAAATTAGGAGCAAAACCAGGACTCAGATCCAGGTGCTCTTACATGGGCTGTGGATGTCTTGACCTGAGTCCTAATTCCGAGGCAAAATGACCACTCCTTGATAGCCTTTAAAAAAAGAAGAGGAAAGCCATTGTAATCCATAAACTGTACTTTGGAAATTTATATTTACTAAATTAAAAAAAAAAAGAAAAGGGAAGGACTTCAAATGAAGACCATAAATGAAAAGTCTGAGAAATTTGGTTCAAAAATGTCAAGATTTCTGTTCAATAAAGATCATCATGACTAAGGTGGATAAATTAAAAAAATTTAAAAAAAAGAACTGGAAAAAAAAGAAAAAAAAAAGAACTGTGTCGCTCCCCCTCTTCGCGGAGGAACGACACAGGACCCTGCGTTGTTCTTTCGTCTGCTCGGCCCTCCCCGGGTTGGCTACCGACCCTTCCACCTCCGTGGAAGGGCGGTTCCCCCTGCCACTTTCCCCACTTCCGCGGGGGAGCGGCACACCGCCGGCCGGCTCTCTCGGGGGCTGCACAGGTGTTCCTTCAGATGTTCCTCTTTAGATGTTCCTCGTGCATGTTGTCTCTCTCCTCCTTTATAGTCCTCTTCCACCAATCCCAACTCTGCTACCCACACGCCGAGTACGCTGCTCTCCTCCAATCAGGAGTAGGTCCTACAGTTTATTGGTTGAACTGGAGGCAGCTGTGTAGAAGCTGTTTCTCCCTTCTCAGCGCCATATTGTGGGAGAGCAGATGCATAGAATAATTCTTAATTCCAGTAACTTAGTCTAGTCCGAGTTGCTCCCCACAAACTGGAAACTAAACTTATTTTCACCAAACTTATATAAATTCAAAGAAAAATAGCAGTATTAATAATTAAAGTGTTAATACTAACACATTCAGCTTAGGTGAAATTTATGATGTAGTAGAGTAACCTTTCTATGAGGTGAATACCTGTCACAAAACATGTGAGAATAAAGAACAGAGAGATTGTAGTGTGGTATGTCCAGTTAGAACCCTGGGAATAACATTTCACCATAAGTCTTTTT